>NC_092780.1:6183966-6855634 GCF_047496795.1 Chiloscyllium punctatum | reverse complement strand
CCCTCTTCCTGATTGGCCCATTCTTAACCATATAGAAAGAAATGGCCATGTTGGTCCCAGGTAGTTCCTTCAGTATCTCCTTCAGCAGTCCTGTCTGCTCCTTCCATGGTCACCTGTTATTGCCCCAACACCACCTCCACCCACCACCTAGACAGTCAAAGGTTTCCAGACGCCTCCTATGTCCATGCCATTTTTCCCATTCCCATCTCCCCAGGCTAGTCCCTCCTCAGCAATTCTCCTGGTCTTCCCGTTAAAGGTGACATCCTCATACTTTAATACACACTAGGAACAGTATTGCCAGTGTCTCTGGAATTAAATAATCAATCTAGCTATCCACATAATGAAATGATTAAATGGACGTTGTGATTTGGTTCTTTGTCCCAGTGTTCTCCCTCCTCCTCTGAAGCCATTTTCATGGAATGCTGACTTTCAGTGCAAAAAATGTTCACAAGATGCCAAATTCATCACGTTCCTCTCTTTTTCAAATTCTGTGGGATAAGACCATAAGACATAGGAGCAGAAATTAGGCTATTCAGCCCATTGAGTTTGCTCCACCATTCAATCATGGCTGACAAGTTTCTCAATCCCATTCTCCCACTTTCTCCCCATAATCTTTGCTCCCCTTGATACTCAAGAACCTATCTATCTAAGTCTTAAATATACTCAGTGACCTGGCCTCCACAGCCATCTGTGGCAATGAATTCAATAGACTAATCACTCTCTGGCTGAAGAAGTTTCTCACACTCTCCATTCTACAAGGTCTTCCCTTTACTCTAAGGCTGTGCCCTTGGGTGCTAGTCTCTCCTACCAATGGAAACATCTTCCCAACATCCACTCTGTCCAGGCCATTCAGGATTCTGTATGTTTCAATTAGATGCCCCCTCATCCTTCTAATCTCCATCAAGTGTAAACTCAGAGTTTTCATACATTCCTCACATGTTAAGCTTTTCATTCGTGGGACCATTCTCGTGGACCTTCTCTGAACACGCTCCAGGGCCAGTACATCCTTCCTGAGATATGGGGCCCAAAACTGCGCACAATATTCCAAATGTAGTCTGACCAGAGCCTTATAGAGCCTCAGAAGTACATCCCTGCTTTTATATTCAAGTCCTGTCAAACTAAATGCCATCATTGCATTTGCCTTCCTGACTACTGACTCAGCCTGCAAGTTTATCTTGAGAGAATCCTGGACTAGAACTCCCAAGTCTCTTTGTGCTTCAGGTTTCTGAATTTTCTCCCCATTCTTCCTAGACAGACAGATGTTTAGTTCAGAGTCTCACTCGAAAGTTGGCACCTCTAACAATGCAGCACTCCCCCTGTACGTATTCGAGAGTCAGCCTTGATGTTTGTGTTGAAGCCCAGCCACAAGCTTTAGTGAGGACCATGGCTGAGAGATCACAATGTCAGTCTTCATGTGAACTGGACACTGACTGAGTACTGGCAAGATATTTCACCTTAATGTGCTTCATAGCTGAGCGAGCTATCTGTACTTTCCATTATGGAAGATTCCAGGACCCTTGGTTAGTTTTATTAAGATATATTTTCCCCATCCCAGTGGACGCAGGGATACGCTGTTTGACACATTTGGATGGCATCTCTCCTTCTGAGTCAGAACCTCTGGCTTTGAGTTCTCCACCAGGGGCTTGTAGTTTTAGATATTTTCCCAATCAACCTGTGCAGAGATGTTATTACACACGTCTGGAGCAGATGGAATTTGAACCCAGGTCTCCTTGCTCAAAGATAGGGACTCTACTACTGTGCTACAAGTTATAAGTTTATATGAAAGTTGTATCATAGGTCAATCACCCACTTGTAAATCCTTCCGACATTCCTGTTGGCAGGTGGTGAAAGGGGGAGAGACTCCCAATCAGCCACCCATCAGTATCGATCACAAACTAGAGCAGTAGCTTTCCCGAAAGTGTGGCCCAATTCATGGGAAGGCCACGTTCGCAAATGGGGACAGCAGGAAAGATGGACCAAATGGACACACAGAGTGCAATGAGCTGATGCAGCCCTGAGTGATTAGTGCACAGCAAGCACACGGATTCCGGACTTTCCTGAACGGTCTCTGAACCTGAAACCTGGAAAGTTATGTTCCCGGTGTAAGAGGCCTGAAGCAGCATAGTGGCTGGGTCATTGATACAACCCAGATTCCCAGGTGAATAATCTCATGGAGGGATTTCAGATCCCATGGCAACGGTTTGCATCAGAATCAGGAAATAAAACCCAACTGGTTCATTCACATTCCTACTGACAGGAAAGCTTCCCTGATGTGACCTGCACATGACCCCACTTATACCAATGTGGCTGATCTCTGAAGTGCCCAAGAAAGCCATTCGGTTCTCTCAGATTCTCAAGAACAAGTGCTGAGATTCAAGAGGATCTCACCACCATCTTCTCCGGACAGCTAAAGGCCAACCAGTAAATGTTAGCCAGCAACTCGAGAATGAATTAGAACAAGTTTGGATCAAGCAAATTATTTATCTGTGAGGGCAAAGAATTTACTCAGAATATGTTAATGTTTGCACTGTTGTACTATATGGGCCCACCCATATCATTCACATACAATGTCAATAGGACACTCCACCTTCCCCCGTTTTATGCAAACATGGTTGTAAATCCCTACCTAGTAATTAAACATTTGCACCTCTGTTATATTCTAAGTTTTGTTGCCATAGTCTCACCAAACCATAGGGGCTGCTCTCTCATTAGAGAGAAGCGACTGGTGATGATTTAACCTGAGGGCCACCAGACCTCAGGGTGAGGGAAGAGATTGAGAAGGAGAGTCCTTCATGGTAACCACAAACTGGTGATGGGAATTTAATCCACACTGTTCGCATTACACTGCTCTGTAAATCAACAATCCAGCCAACTGAGCTAAACCGATTTATAGTAATCAAGTCTAAGCAAAATGAATTTGCAGTGGTATCGCTCTGATCTCAGGAGTTGCGATGGGGTTTAGTTATCTTGCTGGAATCCCTATTTCTGTTCCCTTTGGCCGTGTTGCTGTTGACCCAGACGACAGCAGAATATGCATGTGATGTTTCCACAATGTACTTTGTGATGAAAGCAAAGCTGATGAATGTGGGTGACCTGCTAGTTGAAATGCCTGCCATTTCACACCCATTGTGTGGCTCAGATCTCCCTTGCACCTCTCTTCCTGCACTGTCCTCTATTTGCGGTCCTCTCCCGGTGGTTTTGGGGGTTTTGCCTGTGATTGAGAGTTCTCTTGCATTGTACACATCTTTCTTTGTTTCTGACCCTGTCAGCTCTGAGCCCCTCTGTGCGGAGCACTGTGAACAGCACGGCAGCAGCACCAGCAGCAGCAACAACATCTATCAGCCACCCCACTGCCATTACCAGGCTCCAGATGCAGCTCCATCTCCACGACCTCCAGCAAAACGCCAGTGATCTCCGCAATCAACTCCAGCAGCTGCGTAAACTCCAGGTATCCCAGTGCCTTCCACACAGACAACAACACAAAGAACTTGCTTTTATAAACCACTTTTCACAACCCGGGGACATTTCAAGTGTGTTACAGCCAATGAAATAACTTGAACTGCTGTCACCTCTGTAATGTAGTTAAAAATCACAGAACACCAGGTTATAATCCAACTGGTTAATTTGGAAGCACTAGCTTTTGCAGCGCTGCTTCTTCATCAGGTGGTTGTGGAGCAGGACCCTAAGACACAGTATTTATAGCAATGCATTACAGTCGGCACATTCTGGAATATAGGAAGTGGGAAGGTCGGTAAACGCACAGCGAGCTCCCACAACAGTGTGATAATGATGAGCTCAGCTGTTCCTTTTGGGATTAGATCAAGGGATTAATATTGGCCAGATGATAACTGAAGTCAGTTTCTGAGACTGACACCTAAATTAATCCCTGGACTGAGCATATTGCCCAATGAGGAAAGGCTAGGCAGGTGAGTCCTGAATCCTTAGAGTTTAGAAAAGTCAGAGGTAGCTGAATTGAAACATGAGATCTTGAAAGGACTTGACCAGATGTATGTGGAAAAGATGTTTCCTCTTGTGGGAGAGTCTAGAACTCGAGGGTCACAGTTTATAAATAAGGGGTTTCTCCATGAGGGTTGAGAGTGTTTGGAGTTCCCTTCCTCTCAAGGCTGTGGCTGGGGATGAATGATTATCAGGGTGTGCAGGAATGTAGAGTTGAGGTTAAAAACCAGATCAGCCATGATCTTATTGGATGGCAGAGCAAACTTGAAGGGCCAAGTGACTCTCTTGTGGCTCCCCTACTCTTCTGTGAAATAGTGTCACAGGATCTTGTCCCTCTCGAGCCGGCAGGAGGAGCCTCAGTTTAACATGAGGTCCATTTCACAGCAGAAGGCACAGAGTTTGGAACAGAGTTTTAAACCCCTCTCACTTCTCATTTGATCTGAAGTTGCCCTCAGGTGTTGTTTTTGAGCTGTTTGAAACAATTGTTCCCATCTCTGAACCAAAGAGAATTCTCCTGTTCCTCTGCTCAGCTGGTGGTCGGGATTGATTGCTGATAGCTGAGAGAGAGGTGAAGAGGTCAGCTGTCTGTGAAATGATCTTAGCCCACGGGCTGCTGGTGTGTGGCTTTTATTTGTATTCATTAGTAGAATGGGAGCATCACTGACTAATTTATTGCCCATCCCTAATCACCAGGAAGGTGGCGGTGAGCTGCCTTCCTGAACCACTGCTGACCATTTGCCGTAGGGAGACGGACCCAGGATGTAGTTCTAAGATATTGATCCAGCAATGCTAAAGGAGCAGTGATCTATTTCCAAGTAGGTTGGTGAGTATCTTCTCAGGAAACTTGTAGGTGGTGGTATAGGTGGATCATGTATCTGCTGCCCTAGTCCTTCTCAATGGTAGAGGCTGTGGATTTGCAAAGTGTGGTCAAAGGAGTGTTGTAATGCATCTCATACACGGTACACACTGTCAGCATTATGCATCGGTTGTGGAGGCAGTTTAGCTTCAAGCTGGTGCCAATCAAGCGGGCTACTTTATCCTGGTGAAAGCTTCTTGAGTGTTTTTGGAGCTACGTCATCCAGGAAAATTGGCAATTTTCCATCACACTCCTGACTTGTGTCATGTAGAGACAGGAGATAAGTTACTCACTCTGAGTTGATAAAGTGTGGTGCTGGAAGAAGCACAACAGGTCAGACAGCAAACAAGGAGCAAGAGAGTTGACATTTCGGGCATTAGCCCTTCACCAGTCCTGATGAAGGGCTTATGCTCAAAGCATCAACTCTCCTGCTCCTCGGCTGCTACCTGACTGGCTGTGCTTTTCCAGCACCACACTTTATCGACTCTGACTCTCCAGCATCTGCAGTCCTCACGATCTCCAAATTACTCACTCCACCATGACTTTAGATTTTATCTGAGAATTTGAACGTCAGAGACTGGGGTTTTTTGTTCCGTTAAAGGAATTATCATTTTAGAGGCTTGATGTTGACTTATAGAAGCATCTGCCTTGGCTGCTGGACATTAACCTGTGTGTCGTGTTAACATTAGCACTGAAACAATGCAATAATAGATTGAAACCATCCAAGGGATTGTCCCTGTATATATCATTTTCCATTTCTTTTTGTCTAATTTTCTTAATGGAATGGATGGGGAATTATTCCGAATCTTGGGATGGTGGCACAGAAACCTGGAATTGTTGCTGCCTTGATTCTTGGGCTGGGAGATGGAAATCAGGAATGTTTCTGGATCTTGAGTGTGCTCCCAGGTGAAACAGTCACCTTTTGGGGTTTTCACACTGGCACTGTCTGAAGGGGATGGGTAAGTTCACAAAGTCAGAGAGTCCATCAGGAGCCTTCCACTTGGGTGTGAGGTTCAGTTGCATGCAGTGGAGGGTATTAGAAAATGGATCCAACTTTAGTTCACAGAGTCAAACAGCACGGAAACAAATCCTTCAGTCCAACTTGTCCATGTGTACCAAGTTTTCCCAATTTCCCAAACTAATCCCATTTGCCTGCATTTGACCCATATTCCTCTAAACCTTTCCTTTTTATGTACCTGTCCAATGTTTTTTAAATGTTGTAACTGTACCTGCATCTACCCACTTCCCCTGGTAGTTCATTTCACACACCAACCACCCTCTGTGTGATAAAGTTGCCCCTCAGGTCCCTTTTAAATCTTTCTCCTCTCACCTCAGAAATATATCCTCTAGTTTTGAACTCCCCTACCCTAGAGAAATAAATCTTTGCTATTCATCTTATCTATGCCCTTCATGATTTTATAAATCTCTTTAAGGTCATCCCTCAGCTATGCTCTAGTGTAAAAAGTCCCAACCTATCCAGCCTCTCCTTATACCTCAAACCCTCCAGTTCCGGCAACATCCTTGTAACTCTTATCTGAACCCTCTCCAACTTAGTAATGTGCAAACTATAGCAGGGTGCCCAGAAATATACCTAGTACTCCAAAAGTAGCCTCACCAATGTCCTATACAACTGCAACATGACATCCCGACCGTTTACTCAATGTTCTGAGCAATGAAGGCAAACATGCAAGATGCCTTCTTAACCATCCTATCTACCTACGATGCATGTTTCAAGGAATTATGTACCTGAACCCCTAGGTCTCTCTGTTCTACAACACTACCCAGGGCCCTACCATCAATTGTATAAGTCTTGCCCTTGTCTGTTTTCCCAAAATGCAACACCTCACATTTATCCAAATTCAACTCCATCTGCCACTCCTCAGCCCATTGGTCTAGTTGATTAAGATCTCTTTGTAATCTTAGATAACCCTCTTCACTGTCCACTATACAAACAATTTTGGTGTAATCCACAAACTTACTTACCATGCCTCCGAAATTCTCATCCAAATTATTTATATAAATGTCAAACGAGTGGACCCAGCACCTGTCCCTGTGGCACACCTTTGGTCACAGGCCTCTAGTCCAAGAAACAACCCTCTACCACCACTCTGTCTCTCAACCAATGGTTTAAAACTTTAAATAAAAGTAGAGCTAGAAGCCAGGCCAGCAGTGTGAGCAGGGGATTGAGGGAATGAATAATACCTCTACTTTGGCTTCATTATACTCGGACAGGCAGAGAGAGCTGGTATACCTGCCTGGGATATGACCCGTCATTGGGGATGTACAGTTCTGAGGAAGAGTCATACTTGACTGGAAATGTTAACTCTGTTTCTCTCTCCACAGATGCTGCCAGACCTACTGAGTTTCTCCAACATTCTCTGTTTTTGTTTCAGATTTCCAGCATCCACAGGATTTTGATTTTATTCAAGAAACTGAGAAACCTTCCTTTGTGGATAGAGTTTATTTACTACTCAATCTTACAGCTCCTTTCAAAACCACCACACCCCTCCTCCCCGTACACTGTTATAGGTACTCCCTATATATGTGTACTTTTGTATTTTTCCAACCAACCTGTTCAAAGATGTTATTGACATACCTCTGGAGCAGATGAGACTTTAACCTGGGTCTCCTAGCTCAGAGGTATTGACATATACATAGCCTGTGTATGTATAGTCATACTCAGATACTTAATAGCTACTGCAGTTTCTCCCACATCTTAAATAAAGATATTAACAAACTTAACAGTGTGATTATCTATCCAGACATTAAAACAGGGCTGCTGATTGGATTTGTTATCCTCTATAGAGTCCTCAGCCTTATCATTCCCAAAGGAGATACTCACTGTCTGTTCAGTCCTGCAGTTCAGGTTTTGATGTATTGTCATTACCCTCTCTAACAGGTCCAAAGCCAAGACACCATGAAGAACATGATGAAGCGCTTGGAGTCAGAGATAAGTATCAGGGTGACAGAAACTCTAAGGAAGCAGGAAGATCCTCTCCATCGCCAGCGTGCTCTGGTAGAAGAGGAGAGACAGAAGTATCTGAATGACGAAGAGATGATTGTGCAGCAGCTGAAGTAAGTTGGAAGTTATTTACAAAGCCAAATGGACTGACAGCAGATTATATGAACCATAACTTGAAAGGGCAGAGCATTGAGCTCAGTGACACTACAATAATATTAACATGACTGGATTGTCACTTGATTTGCTAATCTCCTTCAGAGAAGGAAATCTGCCTTCCTTACCCTAAATATCTGACCCTAACTGTGACTCCAGACTGGTTGATCCTTAACCACAAAAAGTGTTACCACATAGATTGCAAAGTTCAAGAAGTTTTTTCACCCTCACCTTCTCGTGGCTAATTACAGACAGACAGTAAATGCTGGCATAACTAGTGACTCCCACATCCCATGAAAGAAAAGTTTTAGCTGCTTTCTGAAATGCCGATGAAACTCTTACAGTTTTAATTCAGAAGACAGATCACTGCTGCCTCTTAAAGGCAGTTAGGATTGGCTAACGACTCCTGCCTCATGTAGCGAGGTCGACGTTGTTCAGAATTCAGACAGGCAGATCATCCCTCCACCTGGGTGACAGCTTCTGAGTGTCTCACCTGACAGCCTGACCCAAATTTCTGATGCGTGCTTTCAGGTAGAAATCTCGATAAGAATGTGAAGGAAAGGCAGAGGATTTTAATAAAGTTTGAGGTTCTGGGTAAGAATTAGCTGGGTAGACACTGACACTGTTTAAATTGTAATGCAGTCGAAACAGTGTGATGAAAGGTATAAAACTTAAATATATTCCGGATTTTTAATTTCAAAATAAAGGCCAATGGGCGTAGGTTACTTCTGTGGACACTCCTTCTGAAAGAGTGTCTTAAATTCAGCATTTGTCAAAAAGCAAGTGACTGCAGAGGCCAGTGGTTGTACGTTTGAGTTTACAACAGGTAGGGTAAGGATTTAAGGCTTTATATTCAGTTCAGCATAATCTGAGATTGAGCAAGTGTTTTTTAAAAATTCACTTCAGACAGCATCAGAGTGGACTTCAGAAGCAAGTTTAGTTTCTCTCCTGGAAGGAATTGAGTGCAGTTTCAGTTACTGAAAATGTGTTGCTGGAAAAGCGCAGCAGGTCAGGCAGCATCCAAGGAGCAGGAGAATCGACGTTTCGGGCATAAGCCCTTCTTCAGGAATTATGCCCGAAACGTCGATTCTCCTTCTCCTTGGATGCTGCCTGACCTGCTGCGCTTTTCCAGCAACACATTTTCAGCTTTGATCTCCAGCATCTGCAGTCCTCACTTTCTCCTTGCAGTTTCAGTTAACCAATCACCCCAATCAAAGGGTTTAGTCTACTCAGAAACTGTAGATTATTAGAACAGTTGAGTTTATAAGCCCTCAAATTTGTGAATAAACACGTCAGCAGAAAAAACTCATTTTCTCTGCAGTCCATGGCACAGAAACTGGAAGCAATTAGTTAAGGAGAAACTCAAAGAGTTGAGATAACAGTGCAAACTCGCTGGACTTGCGTCTCTGTCATGGATAGTGTTGGGAAACAGGTTGTGACTTTGTTTTGTTGTGTGTTTTAAGATAATTTAACAACCATCTGTAGTTATATGGCTTAGGATTTGTCATTTTCTTTGTCTGTGTAATCAATGAGGAAAGCCTGCAGCTTCATGTGGATATGTTTCAGTGACTGACCATGTTAAACAACTCAACAACAAAATGATCATATGATCTATCAAGCCAGGTTTGATTTCTGACTTGTCCATGAATAACATCAGCTGAGCTCAATAACACTTGGATCTGAAGAGGGGCAGAGGAGAGAAACATTGCACAGCCTGACTCACTGACAACCAATGCCATCTGGTGATCATGGCTGTAAGTAAATAGGAGGAGATTCTGAATGGCTGCTAACTGCTGCTAAATACAAAGGATTGTCTCTCGAGTCTTTGCTTTCACATTTCGACCATGAATTTGGAAGGATTCCTAATGCAAACAGAAGGAGATAATTTAAATCAAACTCTTGGAAAAATTCTTGGTGTGATGAAGCCCAATTTGAAATAACAACAACTTGCATTTATGGAGCTTCCTTAACACTCTAGATTGTGTCTATAAGAATATTGTTCTGTTGGTAACACTTGCCCAACATTAACATTATATATAGCCAATGAGGTTTTATTGGCTTATTCAACCAAATTGTTCTCTGACTCTATATTCACTTTGATAGTTTTCTGGATGATAGCATAATACTTTAGCCAACTTTGGAGTTCAAGGTTTAACATTCCATCTTCCTATTCTCCTCCGTTTCTTTCTTTTAAGTATCTCCAACTGGTCTGACACTTTTATTTCACTTGCTATTACTTTCAGTATTGTTAATACTCTTTTCTAGTGACGATACTCCCTGTCATAACCTCTCTTTAACACTTTAATAAGCCACACCCTATCTGGCGGACTCGCCATGTGATGCACATCACTGAGCTTCTTTTTGATTGGTTTAGATCCAGTGATTGCAACAACAAATCCAATTTTTTTTGCCTCTTACAAAATCTGGAAATGTCTGATTAGGCTGTCTTAAAATCTCATACTTTAATTAATTAAGCTTCTTAATAAGCTTAACATTTTGACATTTTGACAGGTTCATAGTTGCAGATTGCCCTCTTGACAAGCTGGTGTGTACATTCACAGCTACATCTGTCCAAACACTCTCCCAGCTAAAGATCCCAACACTCTCCCAGCTAAAGATCCAAACACTCTCCCAGCTAAAGGTCCAAACACACTCCCAGCTAAAGATCCAAACACTCTCCCAGCTAAAGATCCAAACACACTCCCAGCTAAAGGTCCAAACACTCTCCCAGCTAAAGGTCTCAACACTCTCCCAGCTAAAGGTCCCAACACTATCCCAGCTAAAGGTCCCAACACTATCCCAGCTAAAGGTCCCAACACTATCCCAGCTAAAGGTCCAAACACCCTCCCAGCTAAAGGTCCCAACACTCTCCCAGCTAAAGGTCCCAACACTCTCCCAGCTAAAGGTCTCAACACTCTCCCAGCTAAAGTCCCAATACTCTTCCAGCTAAAGGTCCAAACACTCACCCAGCTAAAGGTCCCAACATTCTCCCAGCTAAAGGTCCCAACACTGTCCCAGCTAAAGGTCCAAACACTCTCCCAGCTAAAGGTCCCAACACTCTCCCAGCTAAAGGTCCCAACACTCTCTCCCAGCTAAAGGTCTCAACACTCTCCCAGCTAAAGATCCAAATGTTTTTTAGCCACTTAATTTGTCCAGGTCCTTTGCATATGAGGTGGAATATCTTTCCACTTTTTAAATGTTGCAGATATTTATTTTTAGTTAAATCAAAATCCCTGATTCATTATTCTAAGCTACTGTGCCTCTCTCCCAGTCCTCTTGTCTGAATCCCTGATCTCTTTGGAGTTCAAGGTTTAACATTCCATCTTCCTATTCTCCTCTGTTTTTTCTTTTTTCTCTCTTTCAATTTTATTTGCTTATCTTTCTCCTCACTCTTCAACTCGAGATTTTTAAATCCAATTTAATTTTTCATTCTTTCTCCTTTTGTTTTTCTCTTCTTCTTTTCCATTTCTGATTTTTAAATGTCTCTTTCTGTCTCAAGTTTTATTTTCATTTTTGTTTGAATCTTACTAATTCTAGCAATGACACATCAACTGCAGACTTTCCTGTTAATTCTAAATCCTGGGTCGTTAATTTAATTATCCCATCCTTATGGGATCCTGCTTTTATTTCTACTGCTGGCTCTATCAGCTTCACCTGAAGCCTAGATTTCAAATAACCCACTGTTAATGATTTCTACTCTCAGAGAAAATCTTAGCAACATTCAAGGCCAAATTGAAATTCCAATCCATGCAACAAATTTTGCCACAAAACTTTTTTTATATTCAAAACCTTCACACATTCCTGTGTTTAAAAGAGACTCAGATGCCTCTTAAATTCATTGAATATCAATCCCAGATGAGCCTCCAAATATTATCATCTGAGCTAATGCAGATACTGGATAAGGCAGATCCCAGGGGGAACCTGGTTTGATAGATCACAGGTTTAATTGTTGCAAAATAATAATAAATGTAAAATAATAATTCCTGCCTTTCTGGTCGATTGTAAACTCAGCAGGATAAACATTCCATCCATGAATACTCCAGGCATTCCACCAGACACTTAATCACATTTTTTCTTGGAATCGATGCACTTAGGTCCCAGTTCCAAATGCTTTCCTGACCCGGTCTAACAAAAAATGCCTTCACAGAACTGACCCAGATCCATCTGCCTCTTTCTTTACAAAATCCAAATCCAAAAAAATATAATCCATACATACCATGCACCTTCCATCACAGCAAGTCTGCAGGCTGGCTGTTTTATCATTTTCTCAGATGGGCAAGTACATTGCCCACCTGTCAGCAGTATCCTGTTACCAAGCAACAGCAAGTGCTCTATTGCACATCTCTAAGACATCCAACAACTTATTGCATTAATCAGAAACTAATCCATTTACAAAGTGAAGCAAAGCAAATTCATTGTAATCGGATTGGGTTTTATATGATCCAATCAAACTTTTTTTTGTTGACTGAGCCAGGGATACAGAGCAATGGTGAATCTGTTTCAGAGTCATGGTACAATAGATGGTTGAAGAAAGAACACAAAATAACACGGCTTATGTCTTTTGAAAGATGAAAGGTTTTAGGCAAAGCTCACTGTGTAATAGATTGTGTACTGCTTGTGTATTTGACATCGGGAAGAGAAGGGCTTATGCCCGAAGCACGAAGCCTGCTCCTCGGATGTTGCCTGACCCGCTGCGCTTCTCCAGCACCACACTCTGATCTCCAGCATCTGCAATCCTCACCTTTTCCTATGGGGAGGAGAGTGATGGGCATGTACTTCTGTGATATTTTTGAAAGTTACTCAGCTTATTCCTGTTGTTGAAGGATTGGTTGAGGGATATGAAAGAGGAATGGTTAATGGAATCTTTTGGGATGGTGGAATGTGTAGTGGAGTTCCCCAGGTGTTGATTTTGGAACAATTGCTTTTCCTGATGTGTCTATCAAGTGAACAATTTCCAAGTTTGCAAATGATACAAAACTTGGAAAACTATTGGGGACAGCTGTTGTTGACAAGCTGATGGAGTGGGCAGCTAGTTGGGAGGTAAGGTTCAAAACATAGAGTTGAAAGTTGATATATTTTGGCAGAGAGAACAGGAGAAAAAGCACAAAGCAAAAGAGTATCATCTAATGCCCCTTTGAATGTCTGAATTGAACCTGCCTCCACCACACGTTCAGGCAGTGTTGCAGAACCCTCCCACTCGCTGTGTAAAAAAGCTTTTCCTTGCTTGGCATTTGCTGCTTTTGAAAATTGCCTTATGTTTGCATCCTCTTGATCTCATTCTTGGAAAACACATTCTCTGGTCTATCCAGCTGACTCATGATTTTGGAAAATTTTATCAAATCCCTTAGCCTTTTCTCAAAAAAGGCATCCCAAATTCTCTAATATATCTTCATAACTGGAACGATTCATAAACCTGCACCGGACTATCTCCAGTACGTTCACATCCTTCCGATAGGAGGGAGACCAGATTTGCAACATTTAAGAGGCATCTGGATGGGTATATGAATAGGAAGGGTTGGGAGGGATATGGGCCGGGTGCTGGCAGGTGGGACTAGATTGGGTTGGGATATCTGGTCGGTATGGACGGGTTGGACCGAAGGGCCTGTTTTCATGCTGTACATCTCTATGAATCTATAATTATTTGCAGCAACTTGCGTTATAAGGCTCCTCTGGACTGTAACTGGTTGCGCTAACCCAGATTTTTACTTTGTCCTGATTACCCTTCGACATAACTATCCTGAACATGACAACCATTTGTTTTAATCGGTTCTGCTTTAGGACTCAATGAACAATGAAGTTTCACCTTGAAATGACTGCCCGGTTCAAGTGAAGCTAAAGGGATAAAGTTTCTACGGTGAGCCAGTTACATGTGTGAAGCTCTACTGCCTCTCACTGGCTGAATGAGGTACTTCTATGAAGAAGGCAGGCTTCCGGACAGAACTTAGGCAGGGACTAATCAGGGTCACACTTACTGCCCATCCCTACTTCCCCCGGGGATTAACTGTTGGATATTTGGAGGGTAGTTAAGAGTCAGTTATGTTGGAGTGATGTCTAGGTCAGACGAAGAAGGGAACAAGTGTTCCCTTCATTTCAGAATAATGACAAACATCTTTTTAACCTAATAGCAATGACTGGATTCCAAACATAATTCATCGTATAAACGACAACAGCACTTATCGATGAAGTGATAAAGCAACATTTCAAGCTCAATATTCTTGATTGCAACCAGGCAGATAACACGGGCATTCACCAGAGATTGACAAATCACTTGATGGTTTTAACTTCAGTTCTTGTTTCTCTGAAGGAGCTTGGTGTTTAATTTGTCTTCTTGTTGACAGTGACTTGGAGAAGGCCGTGGATGATTTACAGCGAGACTCGAACCTGAATCAGAAGCTGATCACGGTGCAGGAACTGGAGGACAAGGCGCTGGTCTTACGTCAGTTGGGAGAGACCCTCACTGAACTGAAGGGTAAGGGGGCAGGGACACTGTCAGCTAACCCAGAGGGGGTGAGGGGGGGTGGGGAAGGGGGCAGGGACACTGTCAGCTGACCCAGAGGGGGGTAGGGGAGGAAGGGCCACTGTCAGCTGACCCGGGGGTGGGGGTGGGGTATTGGGCAGGTAGTCTATCCTCTATCACTCCCTCCATGTGGTGTTGGTCTAAGGACTCTGGTCACCTTTAGGATATTTGCTATGACCACACCCACAGGAGTTTAGTACTGACCTGATTCTTGGGTCTGTAAACCCCACAGCCCTGGAGAGACCACCCGCACTGTCCGTGCTCTAATTGCCTCCTCCCCACTGCCTCCAAACTCAGCCCCCCAGCCCCACACTGCCCAGTTCTACTTGCTCCCCAAGATCCACAAGCCCAACTACCCTGGTTGACCCATCATCTTGGAATGCTCCTGCCCCACTGAACTCATCCCGTCCTACTTCAATTCCATCCTCTCTCTCTTGGTTCAGGCACTTCCCACCTACATCCGCGACATAAACCATGTCCTCCAACACTTCAGTAACTTCCAGTTCCCTGGCCCCCAGCACTTTATCTACACTATAGACATGCAGTCCCTATACAGATCCATATCCCACAAGGATGGCCTCCAGGCCCTCTGTTTCTTCCTCTCCAACAGATTTATCCAGTCCCTCTCACCAATATCCTCCTCCACCTCACCGAACTGGTCCTCACCCTCAAGTACTTTTCTATGAACTCCTCCCATTTCCTCCAAATCCAGGGGGCGGCCATGGGCACCCAGATGGTCCCAGTTACGCCTGCCTCTTTGTCGGCTATGTCGAACAGTCCCTCTTCAGTACCTGCCCCAACCCTTCTGCCATTACATCGATGACTATATCCATGCAGTATCCTGCACCCGGGCTGAACTGGAGCAGTTCACCGACTTCGCCCACAACTTCCACCCCAACCTTAAATTCACTTGGTCCATCTCGGACACTCCCCTCACCTTTCTTGACCTCTCTGCTTCCATCTCCGGCGACCGTCTCCAGGCGGATGTTTACTACAAACCCCAGACTCCCATAACTACCTGGACTACACCTCCTCCCACCCAGTATCCCGCAAGAACGCCATCCCGTTCTCCCAATTCCTCCACCTCATCTGCTCGGATGAGGAGACATTCCACTCCCAAGCATCCCAGATGTCCACCTGTTTCGACATGGGGAATGAGGGACTGAATTGGTGTTGCACTGGTCTGTGTTGAACTGACTTGGTTTGTGCCTGTTTCTGTAGCTCAGTTCCCCAGCCTGCAGAGTAAAATGCGAGTCATTCTCCGTGTTGAAGTGGAAGCAGTGAAGTTCCTGAAGGAGGAGCCTCACAGGTTGGATATCCTGCTGAAACGATGTAAGACTGTCACAGATGCCCTTGCCACGTTGAGAAGGTAATGGAACCGATCCTGGTGTCTGTTATAGAAGCAGCAGCTTTCAGTTGGAATTCAGAAATGTATGTCCAACCCCGATCCTGTGAAGTGAACAGCATTTCCTTAGGGTGGCGCCATTACTGGAATTTGTTGGATTGGGGATTGGGCGAATTGTGACCATTTCCCATTGAATGAGCCAATAATTCAAAGCCTGGCCCAGCAACAGGTCAGTGAGCAGTGTCCCAGCACAAAGCACCAGTCCCACCGGCTGCAGTGAGAGGCTGTTCCACCTCAGGGCTGTGGTGACTTTGGGCTGTGGTGATTCTAGGATGTTATATCCCTCTAAACCCTTCCTAGTCATACACCAATCTAGGTGCCTTTTAAATGTTGTAATTGTACCAGCCTCCACCACTCCCTCTGGCAGCTCATTCCATACATGTACCACCCCCTACGTGAAAAAGTTGCCCCTTAGGTGTCTTTTATATCTTTCCCCTTTCTCCTTAAACCTATGCCCTCTGGTTTAGGGCTCTCCCACCCTGGGAATAAAGACCTTGGCTATTCAACCTCTCCATGTCCCTCATAATTTTGTAAATCTCTATAAGGTCACCCCTCAACCTCCAAAGCTCCAGAGAAAACAGCTCCAGCCTATTCAGCCTCTCCCTCTAGCTCAAAGCCTCCAATCCTGGAAATATCCTTCTCAATCTTTTCTGAACCCTTTCAAATTTAACAACATCTTTCCTATAGCAGGGAGACCAGAAATGAATACAGTATTCTAAAAGTGGCCTTACCAATGTCCTGTCCAACTGCAACATGACCTCCCAACTCTTATACTTGATGCTCTGATCAATGGAGGCAAACATACCAAACACCTTCTTCACTGTCCTGTCTACCTGGGACTCCACTTTTAAGGAACGGTGTATTTTCACCCCCTTGGTCCCTTTGACAACACTCCCCAGGGCCCAACCTTTAACTATCTAAGTCCTGCCCTGGTTTGCCTTACCAAAATGCAGTTATCTGAATGAAACTTTAGCTGCCACCCCTCAGCCCATTGGCCCATCTGATCCAAGGTCCCGTTGTGCTTCTTTGTTGTGCACTGCATCACCCAATTTTGGTGACATCTTTTTACTCTTTCTTTCTCTTATTCAGCTGTTCGCCCTCCAACTCCGCCTATTCCACAGGTACCTGCCCAAGACGTTTCAGCAGGTAAATGTACCTGTTTTTACCCTCTCACCCTGGGGAGGTCTGTTGCCGCCTCCTCGCACCCACACCCTGAGCTCCTGTGATGGTTTTTGCCATGTGTTCCAGCTGTAGTTATCCTGTTCTGATACTTTACCCCTCCTGCTACCCCTTGAGAACCCACCACTGCCTCAAACCCTTTGTTAAATTTATTTTTTAAGATGCATCAGGTCAGAATGTAAATCCTTCAGCCAAGGCACTCTCTCTGAAGAAAGAAAGGTTTGCATTTATATAGCCCCTTTCATAAGCTGAAGACACTGTTATAATCAGTGATGTCATTCTGAAAAGAGTAACGTTGGAAACACAGGAGCCAATTTGCATGCAGCAAGCTGCCATGAATAGACGTGGAGATAATGAGGGAGGTTTGGGTGAGTTGTCTGAGGGATGAATGTTGACCAGGATTCCAGGTGGAACCCCCTTTCTCCCCTTGGAAATAGCGACAGATTCATTTCATCACTGAGAGGGAAGATGGGCCCTTTGGTTTCTAATTTCCTCCAAGATGGCACCTCTAATGGTGCAGCACTCTGTCAGTACCGGTGCTGGGAGGGTCACCTTGGATCAGGACCTGGTCAGTGTAGATACAAAAAGGACTAAAAGGTGGAAATCTGTGCATGGGGTTAGGAGGAGGAAGTCTGTCCTTTGTTGGGAATTCATGTTTAAGTTGATTTTCGGTTTACTCCACAGACCCACAAATGAGACCCCGATGAGGGGAATTGAGGAAGTGACTGCCCAATCACCAAAGCACTCGAGCACTGAATCATACTCACGGAATTCCGAATTTGAAATCCCTACCAGCCCACCCTTGAACTTCCAGGAACAGAACACGACTGGGGTGAAAATCTGGCAGAACCACAATCCCGCCATGGCACAGCTTACCCAGAATTCCCCAGCTCATGCTGCTGCTTCCCAGAATCCGTCTGGAATGGGCCAGGGGATCGTAACCCACAGCAACTCATTGGAGGAGGCTCCAATAACACCAAGCAAGAGGAACATGGACCAAACCATCTCTGTGGAAGTAAGATATTAACATTTAAGAACCTAGAAGTTCTGGCATCTTCTTGCATCACCACAGGATGCTGGATTTGCATGTTGTGGTTTCTTTGGGTCATTGGACACCTAGATAATGAATGTTGGCCAACCAGCAAAACCCACTTGCGATGAACGAATGAGAAAGGATCTTCACAATGGCCTTTCATACGAGGATCTGTTTCCAGAAATGAGGAAAATCTATTTGGGTTTTTGCTATTATTTGGAGACATGAAATGTGAGATCCCATCACGTTTCCTAACTCTGACCTGGATTCTGTGGAGAAATATGGAGGTCGGTCTCTTCATCTTTGAGGCCAAAGAGGCCCAGGCTGTCAGTATTCTGTCAGGAACAGGGTCTGCTGCTGTTGGGGAGTTGGGGAGGTGCAGTGGGGTGGGGCTCCTATTTCGGCACTGAGCGCACACTGCCACAAGGAGGGCATTGCTGGTGGTGAGAAACATTGTCATGGGAAGACCCCTTTCGCCCCTTCCCCCCTCCCCCTTTCCCCCTCCCCCCTTTACCCCCTTCCCCCCCTTTCCCCCCTCCCCCTTTCCTCCCTCCCCCTTTCCACCCTCCCCCTCTGCCTTTCCCCCCTTACCCCCTACCACTCCACCCTTTCCCCCACCCCCTCC
This sequence comes from Chiloscyllium punctatum, assembly GCF_047496795.1. NCBI lineage: Eukaryota > Metazoa > Chordata > Chondrichthyes > Orectolobiformes > Hemiscylliidae > Chiloscyllium > Chiloscyllium punctatum. Next base: position 6,836,947 of record NC_092780.1, on the reverse strand, counting down.
CCCTTTCCCCTCCCCCTTTCCCCTCCCCCTTTCCCCCTCCCCCTTTCCCCCTCCCCCTCCCCTTCCCCCTCCCCTTTCTCACTCCCCCTCCCCTTTCCCCTACCCCCTTTCCCCCTCCCCTTCCCCCCTCCCCTTTCCGCCTCCCCCTTTCCCCCTCCCCCTTTCCCCCTTCCCCTTTCCCCCTTCCCCTTTCCCCTTTCCCCTCCCCCTTTCCCCCTCCCCCTCCCCTTTCCCCCTCCCCCTCCCCTTTCCCCCCTCCCACCTTTCCCCCCTCCCCCTTTCCCCCTCCCCTTTCCCCCTCCCCCTTTCCCCCTCCCCCTTTCCCCCTCCCCCTTTCCCCCTCCACCTTTCCCCTTCCCCCCTCCCCTTCCCATCCTCCCCCTTTCCCCTTCCCCCTCCCCCTCCCCCTTCCCCCTCCCCCTCCCCCTTCCCCTGCCCCTTTGCCCCCTTTCCCCCTCCCCCCTTTCTCCTTCCCCCCTCCCCCCTTCGCCCTTCCTCCTCCCCCATCGCCCCTTACCTCCTTTCCATCCCCCTTCCCCTCCCCCTTTCCCCTTCCCCCTCCCCCCACACTCCCCCTTCCCCATCCCACCTTCCCCCTCCCCCCTTCCCCCCTTTCACCCTCCCCTTCACCCCCACACCTCCCCCCTTCCCCCTTTCCCCCTCCACCTTTCCCCATTCCCGCTCCCCCCATTCCCGCTCCCCCCATTCCCCTCCCCATTCCCCCTCCCCATTCCCCCTCCCCCTCACACTCCCCCATTCCCCCTCCCTACTTCCTCCCTTCCCCCCTCCCCCTTTCCCCTCCCCTTTTCCCCCTCTCCTTTTCCCCTCCCCCTTTTCCCCCTCCACTCCCCTCCCCTCCCCCTTTTCCCCTTCCCTCTTTCCCCCACCCCCTTTCCTCCTTCCCCCGACCCTTTTCCCCCTACCCCCTAACCCCCTTTCCCCCTCGCCCTTTCCCCCTCCCCCTTCCCCCATCCCCATCCCCCCTTTTCCCCTTTTGCCCCATCCCCCTCCCCCCTGTTCCCCCTTCCCCCTCTCCCCTTTCCCCCTCCCCCCTTTCCCACTCTCCCCTTTCCCCTTCCCCCTTTCCCCCTCCCCCTCCCCCTTTCCCCCACCCCCTTCCCCTCCCCCTTTCCCCCACCCCCTTCCCCCCTTCCCCTTTACCCCCTCCCCTCCCCTCTTTCCCCTGCCCCCCTTCCCCCTCCCCTCCCCCCCTTTCCCCCACCCCTTCCCCCCTTTCCCCCACCCCTTACCCCCCTTTCCCCCGCCCCTTCCCCCTCCCCCTCACCCCCTTTCCCCCTCCACCTTTCCCCCTTCCCGCCCCCATTCCCCCTCCCACTGCCCCATTCCTCCTCCCCCTTTCCCCCTCCCCTTTGTCCCTTTCCCCCTTCCCCATGCCCCTCCCCCTTTCCCCTTTCCCCTTTCTCCCTCCCCCTTTCCCCCTCCCCCTTTCCCCCTCCCCTTTCCCCCTTTCCCCTCCCCTTCCCCCCCTACTCCCCATTCCACCTCCCCACTTTCCCGCTTCCCCCTCTCCCCCTCCCCCTTTCCCCTTACCCCCTTTCCCCTTCACCCTGTCCCCCTTTCCCCCTCCCCCCTTTCCCCCTCCCCCCTTTCCCCCTCCCCCCTTTCCCCCTCCCCCCTTTCCCCCTCCCCCCTTTCCCTTTCCCCCCTCCCCCTTTCCCTTTTCCCCCTCCACTTCCCCCCCTCCACTCACCCTTTCCCACTCCCCACTCACCATTTCCCCTTTCCCCTCCTCTTTGCCCCTCCCACTTTCCCCCACCCCCTCCCCCCTTTACCCTCCCCCCTTTACCCTCCCCCCTCGCCACTCCCCCTCCCCCTCCCCCTCCCCCTTTCCCCTCCCCCTCCCCCTTTCCCCTCCCCCTTTCCCCTCCCCCTCCCCCTCCCCCTTTCCCCTCCCCCTCCCCCTTTCCTCTCCCCCTCCCCCTTTCCCCTCCCCCTTTCCCCTCCCCTTTCCCCTCCCCCTTTACCCCCCCTTTCCCCTCCTCCTTTACCCCCCCTTCCCCTCCCCCTTTACCCCCCCTTTCCCCTCCCCCTTTCCCCTCCCCCTTTCTCCACCCCCCCTTTCCCCATCCCCCTTTCCCCATCCCCCTTTCCCCATCCCCCTTTCCCCTCCCCTTCCCCTCTCCCCCTCCCCACTTTCCCCCTCCCCCTTTCCACTTTCTCCCCTCCCCTTTCCCGCTGTCCCCCTTCCCCCTTCCCCCTTTCCCCCTCCCCACTCCCCCTCCTCCCCTCCCCTTTCCTCTTCCCCCTTTCCCCCTCTGCCCTCCCCCTTTCCCCCTCCCCTTTTCCCCTCCCCTTTTCCCCTCCCCCTTTCCCCTCCCACTTTCTCCTCCCCCTTTCCCCCTCCCCCCTCCCCCTTTCCCCCTCCCCCTTTCCCCCCTCCCCCTTTCCCCCCTCCCCCTTTCCCCCTCCCCCATTTCCCCTTCCCCCTTTCCCCTCCCCCCTTTCCCCCTCCGCCCTTTCCCCCTCCCCTCCCCTTCCCCCACTTTCCCCTCTTCCCCTTCTCCCTTTGCACCTCCCCCTTTCCCCCTCCCCCCTTTACCTCCTTTCACCCTCCACCCCTTTCCCCCTCCCCCCTTTCCCTCTCCCCAATTCCCCCTTCCCCTTTCCCCTCCCCTTCCCCTCACCCCCACCCCACTTTCCCCCACCCCCTTCCCCCTTTCCACTCCCCCTCCTCCCCTCCCCCTTTCCCCTCCCCCTTCCCCTCCCCCTTTCTACTCCCCCTTTCCCCCTCCCCCCTCCCTCTTCCCCCCCCCCTTTCCCCCTCCCCCTTTCCCCCTCCCCCTTTCCCCCTCCCCCTTTCCCCTCCCCTTTCCCCCTCCCCCTTTCCCCCTTTCCCCTTTCCCCCTCCCCCTTTCCCCTCCCCCCTTCCCCCTCCGCACTTTCCCCCTCCCCTCCCCTTCCCCCACTTTCCCCTCTTCCCCCTCCCCCTTTGCACCTCCCCCTTTCCCCCTCCCCCTTTCCCCCTCCCCCTTTCCCCTTTCCCCCTCCCCCCTTTCCCCTCCCCCCTTTCCCCTCCCCCCTTTCCCCCTCCGCCCTTTCCCCCTCCCCTCCCCTTCCCCCACTTTCCCCTCTTCCCTTTCTCCCTTTGCACCTCCCCCTTTCCCCCTCCCCCCTTTACCTCCTTTCACCCTCCACCCCTTTCCCCCTCCCCCCTTTCCCTCACCCCATTTCCCCCTTCCCCATTCCCCTCCCCTTCCCCTCTCCCCCTCCCCACTTTCCCCCTCCCCCTTCCCCCTTTCCACTCCCCCTCCTCCCCTCCCCCTTTCCCCTCCCCCATTCCCCTCCCCCTTTCTACTCCCCCTTTCCCCCTCCCCCCCCTCCCTCTTCCCCCCCCCTTTCCCCCTCCCCCTTTCCCCCTCCCCCTTTCCCCCTCCCCCTTTCCCCTCCCCCTTTCCCCCTCCCCCTTTCCCCCTTTCCCCTTTCCCCCTCCCCCTTTCCCCTCCCCCCTTCCCCCTCCGCACTTTCCCCCTCCCCTCCCCTTCCCCCACTTTCCCCTCTTCCCCCTCCCCCTTTGCACCTCCCCCTTTCCCCCTCCCCCTTTCCCCCTCCCCCTTTCCCCCTCCCCCTTTCCCCTTTCCCCCTCCCCCCTTTCCCCTCCCCCCTTTCCCCTCCCCCCTTTCCCCCTCCGCCCTTTCCCCCTCCCCTCCCCTTCCCCCACTTTCCCCTCTTCCCTTTCTCCCTTTGCACCTCCCCCTTTCCCCCTCCCCCCTTTACCTCCTTTCACCCTCCACCCCTTTCCCCCTCCCCCCTTTCCCTCTCCCCATTTCCCCCTTCCCCTTTCCCCTCCCCTTCCCCTCTCCCCCTCCCCACATTCCCCCTCCCCCTTCCCCCTTCCACTCCCCCTCCTCCCCTCCCCCTTTCCCCTCCCCCTTTCTCCTCCCCCTTTCCCCCTCCCCCTCCCCCTTTCCCCCACCCCCCTCCCCCTTTCCCCCTCCCCCTTTCCCCCTCCCCCTTTCCCCCTCCCCCTTTCCCCCTCCCCCTTTCCCCCTCCCCCTTTCCCCTCCCCCTTTCCCCTCCCCCTTTCCCCCTCCCCCTTTCCCCCTTTCCCCTTTCCCCCTCCCCCTTTCCCCTCCCCCCTTCCCCCTCCGCACTTTCCCCCTCCCCTCCCCTTCCCCCACTTTCCCCTCTTCCCCCTCCCCCTTTGCACCTCCCCCTTTCCCCCTCCCCCCTTTCCCTCCTTTCACCCTCCACCCCTTTCCCCCTCCACCCCTTTCCCCCCCCTTCCCCCTCCCCCCTTCCCCCTCCCTCCTTTCCCCCTCCCCCTTTCCCCATTCCCCCTTTCCCCCTTCCCCCTTCCCCCTTTCCTCTTCCCCCTCCCCCTTTCCTCCTCCCCACTCCCACTTTCCCCCTCCCCTTTCTACCTCCTCCCTTTCCCCTCCCCCCTTTCCCCTCCCCCTTTCGCCCCCTCCCCATTCCACCTCCCCCCTTTCCGCCTCCCTTTCCCCCTCCCTTTCCCCCTCCCTTTCCCCCTTCCCCCTCCCCCCAATTCCCCCTCACCCCCTCCCCCCATTCCCCCTCACCCCCTCCTACCATTCCCCCTCACCCCTCCTCCCATTCCCCCTCAACCCCCATTCACCCTCCCCCATTCACCCTCCCCCATTCACCCTCCCCCATTCACCCTCCCCCTTTCCCCCTCCCCCCATTCCCCCTCCCCCCATTCCCCCTCCCGCTTTCCCCCTCTCCCCTTCCCCTTTCCCCTTCCTCCCTCCCCCTTCCACCTCCCCCCTTTCCCTCTCCCCCCTTTCTCTTTCCCCCTTTCCCCCTCCCGCTTTCCCCCTCTCCCTCTCCCCCTTTCTCCCTCTCCCCCTCCCACTTCCCCCTCTCCTCCTCCCCCTTTCCCGCTTTCCCCCTCCCGCTGTCCCCCTCTCCACTCCCCCTTTCCCCCCTCCCCCTTTCCCCCTCTCCCTTTCTCCACTCCCCCCCTCCCCCTTTCTCCCCTCCCCCTCCCCCTTTCTCCCCTCCCCGTCCCCCTTTCTCCCCTCTTCCCCTCCCCCTTTCTCCCCTCCCACCCTCCCCCTTTCTCCCCTCCCACCCTCCCCCTTTCTCCCCTCCTCCCCTCCCCCTCCCCCTCCCCTTTCTCCTCTCCCCCTCCCCCCTTCTCCCCTCCCTTCCCCCTCCCCCTTTCTCCCCTCCCCCCCTCCCCCCCTTCTCCCCTCCCACCAGAAACTTTGATTTTGCTAACGAAAGTGATATTGATTACTCTGTACCGCGTGTGAGGATGTACGTTTGTGCGTGTATGTGTGTAATGGTATGGGTATGTGTTTCTGTGTGTGTGTGGGTGTGTGTGTGTAATGGTATGGGTATGTGTTTCTGTGTGTGTGTGGGTGTGTGTGTGTAATGGTATGGGTATGTGTTTCTGTGTGTGTGTGGGTGTGTTGCTCTGTGTGTGAGAGTATATGTTTCTGTGTATGTGAGGGTGTAAATGAGTATAAGGATTGTATAAAAGCATGCAGATCGTTAATGTGTTCTTTCTGGTGTTCAGGCAGCAGAGAGGGACTGGGAGGAGAAACGAGCCAGTTTGACTCAGTTCAGTAACAAAGATATTAACCGTCTCCTGGAAGAGACGCAAGTGGAGCTGATGAAAGCAATTCCTGATCTAGGATTTGCCAACAAACCAAAAACAGTTGTTATGCTGACAGCTGAGTCCAAACAGACAAAACCTCAGCATACCCAGAAAACAGTGACCAAGATGGACCCCAATGGACGAAGACACTCAGGTGGGTGGGTTCCCACCATTCTCCAAAAACCTCGACTGGAGCCCTTTCCATTCTCCGTGACTTTCTGTATTAGCCTCAGGAGACGGACTGTGGATAGATCTAGGCACTACATTTCAGGAAATCGTTAAAGGGCTCAAAGGTTCACAGGAGGTTTTCTTGAATGTTACCCCTAACTGGTGACTGAGCGGAGGTTTACACAGGAAGCAGAGGGGCATCACTGAGTAATGGAGAAAAAACAGAGGACTGTTCAGTCCAAAATCCAGCATAAGCCCAATGGGCACAATGGTCCCCTTTGGTGTTGTACACATCTGGGATTTGATGGCTTTGATTTTGAATCTAAAAATAGGGCCTCCGGATAGTCTCATTACTTATAACGTCTGTTCTTCAATCAACATTAATTCCTGCTGTTTGGAATATTGCTCTAGGAACGTTTGTAACCATCAGTTGATTAAAAACTCCTCCAACAGTGCAGCACTCCCTCCACATTGACCCTCAGACAGTGCAGCACTCCCTCAGCACTGACCCACGGACAGTGCAGCACTCCCTCCACATTGACCCTCAGACAGTGCAGCACTCCCTCAGCACTGACCCACGGACAGTGCAGCACTCCCTCCACATTGACCCTCAGAGAGTGCGGCGCTCCCTCAGCACTGACCCACGGACAGTGCAGCACTCCCTCCACATTGACCCTCAGACAGTGCAGCACTCCCTCCACATTGACCCTCAGACAGTGCAGCACTCCCTCAGCACTGACCCACGGACAGTGCAGCACTCCCTCCACATTGACCCTCAGACAGTGCGGCGCTCCCTCAGCACTGACCCACGGACAGTGCAGCACTCCCTCCACATTGACCCTCAGACAGTGCAGCACTCCCTCCACATTGACCCTCAGACAGTGCAGCACTCCCTCCACATTGACCCTCAGACAGTGTGGCGCTCCCTCCGCACTGACCCTCAGACAGTGCAGCACTCCCTCCGCACTGACCCTCAGACAGTGCAGCACTCCCTCAGCACTGACCCTCAGACAGTGTGGCGCTCCCTCCGCACTGACCCTCGGACCGTGTGGCGCTCCCTCCACATTGACCCTCAGACAGTGTGGCACTCCCTCCACATTGACCCTCAGACAGTGCGGCACTCCCTCCGCACTGACCCTCAGACAGTGTGGCACTCCCTCCGCACTGACCCTCAGACAGTGCGGCACTCCCTCAGCACTGACCCTCGGACAGTGCGGCGCTCCCTCCGCACTGACCCTCAGACAGTGTGGCACTCCCTCAGCACTGACCCTCGGACAGTGCGGCGCTCCCTCCGCACTGACCCTCAGACAGTGCAGCACTCTCTCCTCACTGACCCTCAGACAGTGTGGCACTCCCTCCTCACTGACCCTCAGACAGTGCAGCACTCCCTCCACATTGACCCTCAGACAGTGCGGCGCTCCCTCCGCACTGACCCTCGGACAGTGCAGCACTCCCTCCACATTGACCCTCAGACAGTGCGGCACTCCCTCAGCACTGACCCTCAGACAGTGCAGCACTCCCTCCACATTGACCCTCGGACCGTGTGGCGCTCCCTCCGCACTGACCCTCGGACCGTGTGGCGCTCCCTCAGTACTGACCCTCTGACAGTGCGGCACTCCCTCAGCACTGACCCTCGGACAGTGCGGCACTCCCTCAGCACTGACCCTCTGACAGTGCAGCACTCCCTCAGTACTGACCCTCAGACAGTGCGGCGCTCCCTCCACATTGACCCTCAGACAGTGCAGCACTCCCTCCACATTGACCCTCAGACAGTGTGGCGCTCCCTCCGCACTGACCCTCGGACCGTGTGGCGCTCCCTCAGTACTGACCCTCCGACAGTGCGGCACTCCCTCAGCACTGACCCTCCGACAGTGTGGCACTCCCTCAGCACTGACCCTCCGACAGTGTGGCACTCCCTCAGCACTGACCCTCCGACAGTGTGGCACTCCCTCAGCACTGACCCTCGGACAGTGCAGCGCTCCCTCAGCACTGACCCTCCGACAGTGTGGCACTCCCTCAGCACTGACCCTCCGACAGTGCAGCGCTCCCTCAGCACTGACCCTCGGACAGTGCAGCGCTCCCTCAGCACTGACCCTCCGACAGTGCGGCGCTCCCTCCTCACTGACCCTCTGACAGTGCAGCACTCCCTCAGTACTGACCCTCGGACAGTGCGGCGCTCCCTCAGCGTTGAGCCGAGCAGCACTTGGAGTATCAGAGATTGTACTGGAGTGCCGGCGCTGGTCTCGGACTCCAAGGCGAGATTGACAGTCAGTGCTGCCCGCAAACACCTGGTGTCCCTGAAAAGCTGTGATACAGCAGAGTCTTCTTCGGTTACAGAGTGACCAGACTTTGGCTTTCACACCATGGCTTTCTGCTCTTTAACTGTTCCCCCATTTGGGAACAGTTCCTCCCTGTTGGTGAAGGTGGATTTGTTCGATCTTTTTGAATGGAATTGGAGAATTATCTGAAAAAATAAAATTTGCAAGACTCAGATGAAAGGACAAAAGAATGGGGGTGAACTGAGTTGATCTTGCAGACAGACAGCACAGTTCTGATGGGCCAAATGGCGTCCTACTGCTCTATTAGAGCCATAGAGTCATAGTGATGTACAGCATGGAAACAGACCCTTCGGTCCAATCTGTCCATGCCGACCAGGTATCCCAGCCCAATCTAGTCCTACCTGCCAGCACCCGACCCGTATCTCTCCAAACCCTTCCTATTCATATACCCGTCCAGATGCCTCTTAAATGTTGCAATTATACCAGCCTCCACCACTTCCTCTGGCAGCTCATTCCATACACGTACCACCCTCTGTGTGAAAAAGTTGCCCCGTAGGTCTCTTTTATATCTTTTCCCTCTCACCCTAAACCTATGCCCTCTAGTTCTGGACTCCCGGACCCCAGGGAAAAGACTTCACTTATTTACCAGATCCATGCCCCTCATAATTTTGTAAACCTCTATAAGGTCACCCCTCAGCCTCTGACGCTTCAGGGAAAACAACCCCGGCCTGTTCAGCTTCTCCCTCCAATCCGCTCAAATCCCCCAACCCTGGTAACATCCTTGTAGATCTTTTCTGAACCCTTTCAAGTTTCACAGCATCTTTCCAATAGGAAGGAGACCAGAATTGCACGCAATATTCCAACAGTGACTTAACCAATGTCCTGTACAGCCGCATCATGACCTCCCAACTCCTGTACTCAATACTCTGATCAATAAAGGAAAGCATACCAAACGCCTTCTTCACTATCCTATCTACCTGCGACTCCACTTTCAAGGAGCTATGAACCTGCACTCCAAGGTCTCTTTGTTCAGCAACACTCCCTAGGACATTACCATTAAGTGTATAAGTCCTGCTAAGATTTGCTTGCCCAAAATGTAGCACCTTGCATTTATCTGAATTAAACTCCATCTGCCACTTCTCAGCCCATTGGCCCATGTGGTCAAGATCCTGTTGTAATCTGAGGTAACCCTCTTCGCTGTCCACTACACCTCCAATTTTGGTGTCATCTGCAAACTTACTAACTGTATCTCTTATGCTCACATCCAAATCATTTATATAAATGACAAAAAGTAGAGGACCCAGCACCGATCCTTGTGGCACTCCACTGGTCACAGGCCTCCAGTCTGAAAAACAACCCTCCACCAACACCCTCTGTCTTCTACCTTTGAGCCAGTTCTGTATCCAAATGGCTAGTTCTCCCTGTATTCCGTGAGATCTAACCTTGCTAATCAGTCTCCCATGGGGAACCTTGTTGAACGCCTTACTGAAGTCCATATAGATGACATCTACTGCTCTGCCCTAATCAATCATTTTTGTTACTTCCTCAAAAACTCAATCCAGTTTGTGAGACATGATTTCCCCATGCACAAAGCCTTGTTGACTATCCTGAATCAGTCCTTGCCTTTCCAAATACATGTACATCCTGTCCCTCAGGATTCCCTCCAACAACTTGCACAACACCGAGGTCAGGCTCACCGGTCTATCGTTCCCTGGCTTGTCTTTACCGTCCTTCTTAAACAGTGGCACCACGTTAGCCAACCTCCAGTCTTCCAGCACCTCACCTGTGACTATCGATGATACAAATAACTCAGCAAGAGGCCTTGCTTCCCACAAAGTTCTCGGGTACACCTGATCAGGTCCTGGAGATTTATCCACCTTTACCTGTTTCAATACATCCAGCACTTCCTCCTCTGTAATATGGACATCTTAGCAAGATGTCACCATCTATTTCTCTACAGTCTATATCTTCCATATCCTTTTCCACAGTAAAAACTGATGCAAAATACTCATTTAGTATCTCCTCCATTTTCTGCGTTTCTACATAAAGGCCGCCTTGCTGATCTTTGAGGGGCCCTGTTCTCTCCCTAGTTACCCTTTTGGCCTTAATGTATTTGTAAAAACTCTTTGGATTCTCCTTAATTCTATTTGCCAAAGCTATCCCATGTCCCCTTTTTGCCCTCCTGATTTCCCTCTTAAGTATATTCCTACTTCCTTTATACTCTTCTAAGGATTCACTCAATCTATCCTATCTACACCTTACATATGCTTCCTTCTTTTTCTTAACCAAACCCTTAATTTCTTTAGTCATCCAGCATTCCCTATACCTACCAGCCTTCCCTTTCACCCTGACAGGAATATATTTTCTCTGGATTCTTGTTATCTCATTTCTGAAGGCTTCCCATTTTCCAGCCGTCCCTTTACCTGCGGACATCTGCCCCCAATTAGCTTTCGAAAGTTCTTGCTTAATACCGTCAAAATTGGCCTTTCTCCAATTTAGAACTTCAACTTTTAGATCTGGTCTATGCTTTTCTATCATTATTTTAATTCTAATAGAATTCTAATAGAATTCTAATGGCCCCAAAGTGCTCCCCCACTGACACCTCAGTCACCTGCCCTGCCTTATTTCCCAAAAGTAGGTCAAGTTTTGCACCTTCTCTAGTAGGTACATCCACATACTGAATCAGAAAATTGTCTTGTACACTCTTAACAAATTCCTCTCTATCTAAACCCTTAACACTATGGCAGTCCCAGTCTATGTTTGGAAAGTTAAAATCCCCTACCTATTATTCTTACAGATTGCTGAGATCTCCTTACAAGTTTGTTTCTTAATTTCCCTCTGACTATTAGGGGGTCTATAATACAATCCCAATAAGGTGATACTCCCTTTCTTATTTCTCAGTTCCACCCAAATAACTCCCCTGGATGTATTTCCCTCCCCACAGCTGTGATGCTGTCCCTTATCAAAAACGCCACTCCCCCTCCTCTCGTGCCTCCCTTTTGATCCTTCCTGTAGCATTTGTATCCTGGAACATTAAGCTGCCAGTCCTGCCCATCCCCGAGCCATGTTTCTGTAATTGCTATGATATCCCAGTCCCATGTTCCTAACCATGCCCTGAGTTCATCTGCCTTCCCTGTGAGGCCCCTTGCATTGAAATAAATGCAGTTTAATTTATTAGTCCTACCTTGTGCCTGCCTGCCCTGACTGTTTGACTCGCTTCTGTTCTCAACTGTACCAGTCTCAGACCGATTTCTTTCCTCACTATCTTCCTGGGTCCCACCACCACCAACACCTCCCCCCCCCACCCCACTAGTTTAAATCCTCCCGAGCAGCTCTAGCAAATCTCCCTGCCAGTTTATTAGTCCCCTTCCAATTTAGGTGCAATCTGTCCTTCTTGTACAGGTCACTTCTACCCCAAAAGAGATTCCAATGATCCAAAAATGTGTATCTTTCTCCCATACACCAGCTCCTCAGCCATGCATTCATCTGTTCTATCCTCCTATTCCTGCCCTCACTAGCTCGTAGCACTGGGAGTAATCCAGACATTACTACTCTTGAGGACCTCCTTTTTAAATTCCTGCCTAACTCTCTGTAATCTCCCTTCAGAGTCTCAACCTTTTCCCTTCCTATGTCATTGGTTCCAATGTGGACAATGACCTCTTGCTGGCCCCTCTCCCCCTTGAGAACATTCTGCACCCTGCCCGAGGCATCCTTGATCCTGACACCAGGGAAGCAACACACCATTCTGCTTTGGCCACAGAAATGTCTGTCTGCACCTCGGACTAGAGAGTCCCTTAATACAATTGATCTCTTGGATTGTTGTGGAAAGCCAGTTATTTCTCAATCAGCTTAGAGTGAAATTCCTACTGACTCTTGTCCATGGCGAGTGAGCGCTGGGGTGGATGGAGGATAAATTGGTGCCTCATATTAACCAGTTAACAGGCCCGTTTGTTTTATAGAGGAGTTGACAGTCCACAAATATCGAACAGAGAAACCCTCCAAATCACCACCTCCACCTCCTCCCCGACGCAGTTTCCCATCGTCTCATGGATTGACCACAGGAAGAACGGGGGAGGTCATCGTCACAAACAAAAAAGAATCAACCCTCAAAGTAAGTCTCAAAGGGAGAGAGGCCTCAGAGGGAAAAGGTGTTTGATAAACAGTTTTCATGATGTGAGTGTCCCTTTAACATGGGGTGGCACGGTGGCTCAGTGGTTAGCACTGCTGCCTCACAACACCAGGAATCCGGGTTCAATTCAAGCCTTGGGGGTGTATGTGTGTGGAGTTTGCACATTCTCCCCGAGTCTGTGTGGGTTTCCTTCGGGTGATCCAGTTTCCTTGCACAATCCAAAGATGTGCAGGTTAGGTGAATTGGCCACGCTAAATTGCTCTGTAGTGTTCGGTGCATTAGTCAGGGGTAAATCTAGGGTAGGGGAATGGGTCTGGGTGAGTTACTCTTCGGAGGGTCAGTGTGGGCTTGTTGGGCTCGAAGGGCCTGTTTCCATTCTGTAGAGAATCTAATCTAAAAAAAACAAGGATTTATAAACAACAAGTGGCAATAAATCTAATCTAGAAATCAGGATAGACTCCTTTATTCAGATAGTGACTGGAGAGTGAAGCTCACTACCATTGGGAGTGACTGAGACAAAGTTTACTTTGAAAAGGAATTAGGTAACGTGGACAAGAGAAAGGAAATGGAAAAGATATTGAGAGGCTAGGATAAGGGAACTGGAACATGTGGCGTCTCCTGTGGGGTATGAAGGTTAGTACAGACACTTTGTGCTGAATGGTCTGCTGCTGTACTATAGTCTAGATTAGAGTGGTGCTGGAAAAGCACAGCAGGTCAGGCAGAATCCGAGGAGCAGGAAGATTGATGTTTTTGGCAAAAGCCCTTCATGAGGAATGTTGATTTTCCTGCTCCTCGGACGCTGCCTGACCTGCTGCGCTTTTCTAGCACCACTCTAATCTAGACCCTGGTTTCCAGCATCTGCAGTCCTTGTTTTTAATCTTGCTGCTGTACTACAGGTGACTGCTGTTGCCTGAAAGGGCATTGCTGTGATTGGAGTTATATGTGACTCTGTAGTTAAAAGCCTCCCCAGTGAATAGGAGCTAGCCTGGAATCTGCTTTGTGGTTTCTCGACGTTGTTCCTGCTCAGTGAGCCCTTCATTGAGTCTGGCCTCCATTAACGAAAGTTACTCTGAATAACTTCCCTCGACTCTTGTTGAGGTTCTGAGCCCCTTCAGTTTGAGCTGGACCGTTTGGTGCGATCCCTGTTCACCCTGAGACTCTCACCTCACCCCTGTCCTTGTAACCAAGAGCCAAGTGAAGGTTTGTGCTGTGTCTGTGGGTCAGCACAATTTGACCATGTGTGTGGGAGCAGGAATATTGCTGCTTCCTGGAAGATTTCCCAGAAAATCAATATTTCTAGTTTGCTTTGAGCTTAATAATTAGGAAGCAGTGTCACGGGCTGGACTAGCCTGTCTCACCTAACCTGATATAAATGGCTGTGTCAGAGGGTCATTCAAAGCCAATCACATCACTGTGGGTTTGGAGTCACTATTAGACTGGACAGGATACAGTAAGGGCGTTGAGGCAACAGATACTGGGGAACACCACCTCCTGCAAGTTCCCCTCCGAGCTTCTCACCATCCTGACTTGGAAATATATCACCATTCCTTCACTGTCACTGGGTCAAAATCCTGGAATTCCCTCCCTAAGGGCATTGTGGGTCTACCTACAGCACATGGACAGCAGCAGTTCAAGAAGGCAGCTCACCCCCACCTTCTCAAAGGGGCAACTAGGACGGGCAATAAATGCTGGGCCCAGCCAGTGACATCCACATACCCAGAATTAATTTTAAAAAAGGTTGTTATTTACAATAAAGCAATGGTTTCCATTATGAATGTTAGAAAGTCCTTTTTTTAAAATCCATCGTTATTCACAACTGTGTTTAAACTCCCCAGCTGCTGTGGTGGGATTTCAACCTATTTCCTTGAGATTATTAATGCAAATACCTAGCTGTATTTCTGGTTATATAATCCTCAGAATCCCTTGCCCTATTTCAGACACTGGCTTCAGGTGGACTGTAAAAACAGCGGGTTGTTTAGCTTAGTCTGCTGGACAGCAGTATGGTGCCAACAGCATTTGGGTTCAACCCCCCCCCCCCAATTTGGGTTCAACCCACCCCCGCCAGCTGAGGTTACCATGAAGGACCCTCTTTCTCAACCTCTCCCCTTGCCTGAGGCACAGTGACCCTCTGGGTAAACTACCACCTGTTATCTCTTTGTAATGACAGAGCAGCCCTATGGTATTCTAGGACTGTGATGACTTTACCCTTTTTCTAGTTAGGGATTGAGAGAGACAGTGCTGAACTGTTTACTGTATTGCCAAGTTCCAGTGGATTACCAACCCACCAATTAATTAACGCCCCCTAAATGGTGAAACACTAGACACTGTGGCTCACTCTTTGGCCTGTTCAAACTGCCTTCCGGTTTAGTGCCCCCTAAAGCTGCCAAATTCACCAGGAGACACAGGAATCACTGAAAAATATTTTGTGACGAACCCTGTCTGTTGATTGGTGGGATTTGATCTCCCTTGACAAGAGTGGTCTCTGTTAAACAGAACAAGGTATGGAGTCTACACAGTGAGGGATTCCATGCAAACCCCTCGTGTGGTTGTGGAAGGACACAGGCAATGCTGCATGTTGCTGATGACTGTGTCCTTTTACTGATGAAGTAGCAACTGACCATCTTAAACTCAGCAACCTGACTGCTTGCCTCTGGAGCTCCTGCAAATTAATGTTAAAGAATAAACTGCTACAACTCCTCATTGAGTATTAGCAAGTTCAAGCTGTTACCATCATCATCCGTGTGAAATCCGATGTGACCCTCAATAAAGAACAAACTTGCATTTATCTAGCACCTTTCATCACCTCAGCATGTCCCAAAATGCTGTGCAGCCAATAGAATACTTTTGAAGCACGGTCGATGTTGTAATTATTGTTTGGTTACATTCCCATGATGCACCTTGGAATGTTTTCTTCAATTGAAAAATAAATGCAAGCTCCTCTGAAGAAAAATGTAATGAGAAGCTCATTTCACCAGGGACTGTGCTTGTGTATAATGGAGTAAAGGAGAAAGTGAGGACTGCAGATGCTGGAGATCAGAGCTGAAAGTGTGTTGCTGGAAAAGCGCAGCAGGTCAGGCAGCATCCAAGGAGCAGGAGGATCAACGTTTTGGGCATGAGCCCTCCTTCAGGACTCATGCCCGAAACGTCGATTCTCCTGCTCCTTAGATGCTGCCTGACCTGCTGCGCTTTTCCAGCAACACATTTTCAGCTACAATGGAGGAAATGCTGTCATTAAAGACTCCCTTTCCTGCCTTTCCCAGAAGGCTGACTCTGATGAAACTGATGCACCAAGACCACATGTCAAGCTGCGAAGGACCATGTCTGAGGCCAAGCCTCCATCAACACCACCACCGATTGTCGCATCAGCTGTTCGTGATGATGAAGATGAAGAGAATAGGATCATGGCTGAACTGGAGGTTTGTGTTTTGGATTAATTCTGCTATTACTTCAGGGCAGAGGGAGTGCAATCACTGAAGCTTGTCTTGGGACCAATTTACTTCCTCAAATGTTGGGTGACGCAGCAAAGTCCATTGTGTGCTGGAAATTGGGTCATCTCTTCAATTGTTTATTGATTACAAGTTGCCATTTACTCCAAATTAATGAACAGGCAAGTGACTGACTATTAAATGATATCGATGTTTGATCACTTAACTGGTTTCAGAAGTTGTGTTCCTCACTGAATACATCTGCAACTGTTTGTCATTCACTTGCGATGAAGGCTTGGTTTGAGCTGGGTTGTTTCCAGCCGCACTGTAACATCAGCTCAGCCCAGCTCGGCTTGGCCCAGCTCAGCTCAGCTCGGCTCAACTTGGCAATGTGACTGGGCATGTGGACCCTGATGGAATTCCCAGGGCTCTGACACTCCTCGACTTGTTGCTCACGTGAATATTGCACATGACTGGCAAAACGGTTCTGATAGACCAGGCCCAGGGTGACATTTTGTTGTACTCCTCATGTTTTAGTTCAGTTGGACCTACAGATCATGCCTCCAAAATCCTCCAGGGTCCACAATGAGTCCACTTACACATCCACTGGGTTCCCGTGGATTCCACACACATTCACTCTATGTGATTCTGTAGTGTAACCCATTACATTTACAAATCTCCCAGTTTTCAATTTGCAGATTGTCCTTATTTTGACCTTAAATAATCTTTATTCGTTGGTGGTCTTTCAGAGAAGAGAAAACTTGTACTTTACGCAATGTCTTTTATCTTTCTTCCCAATTTCTGGTCCCATTAGGTTTTTCAGAGAAACTCTGTGCCTTTCACAGGCTCAAACGACCAGGGGATGGCTGCTTTCCCCACTCCAGATCCTAGACCTTGCAGGGTTTCCCTACCAAGCAGACGACTAAAGGTAAAGCCTTGTGGCTTCAAAATTCTTCTGAGCACTTCTCTAACTAGCCTGCTTCCACCTCCCTGACTAACCACTGCTGCTCGTACCTCCTGCTCACTTACTTTACTCTTTTGCCTCTTCACTATGAACCTTCTCACCAAACCTTTGATGCCAACCGAGCACTTGGAGTGTAGAGTTGGCACCAACCCAACAGCTGGTCAGTCACCCTGGCAGCATGGAATTTGTGTTGACTGAGGCTCTGCCTGTTTATTAATTGCTGCAGCATGTTATCAAGCAGCTGAGAGATGCCTGTGTGTGCCTGAAGATTAGCACCTTACTTCTGAAGCAGCCTTATAGCCTGAAACCTTCCGAAGAAGCTGCACATGTGTCTGTGGAGCAGTCACCACATGCCCAGCTCCCTCATGGAGCTGCCTGGTCATGTGTCACTCAGCAGCCGCACTCTCTGTACTCTTGCAGCCAAATGACTCAGATTCCACAATGTTACAAAGTTGAATCTCCAATCCATTCCGTGGAGAAAGTTGGAGAATAGTAGGTGATTCAGCCCCTCCACCTGCCTGCATTTTCCAGTCTCTCTTGTCGTGGTGTCAGTGACCTTTAGCTTCCATTGCACTCTGTAGACGAGCCCCTGGTAGAGTCTGTCTGGATCCTGATCCCACTGGATCCTGAAAAAATTAACTCCTTCCCTTTAGGGCTGGCTACACTCTCAGCTGACAGCACTGCCATCTCAGGATGAACCAAACTGATGTGTCTGGCTTCAATACAGTCAGTCCATTTCAATGCCAGTTAGTCTTGGGCAGGAAGAGATTTACAAACTAAAGTTCTGCATTCTAAGTTCAGAACTTCACAAAAGCTAACTCTTTCACTATCAAACCCCAGGAATACTTTGCTATTTTTGTGCTTTTAAAGTCATTTATTTTTATCACTTCTTTCCTTCACTCTGCTCCCTGTTAAGTTAACATTTCTGCTACAGTCCCAGGAGAAGCTCAACATCTTCTTCAGGTAAAAACAATGACTGCAGAGGCTGGAAACCAGGTTCTGGATTAGTGGTGCTGGAAGAGCACAGCAGTTCAGGCAGCATCCAAGGAGCAGGAAAATTGACGTTTCACACAAAAGCCCTTCATCAGGAATAAAGGCAGAGAGCCTGAAGGGTGGAGAGATAAACTAGAGGAGGGTGGGGGTGGGGAGAAAGTAGCATGGAGTACAATAGGTGAGTGGGGGAGGGGATGAAGGTGATAGGTCAGGGAGGAGAGGGTGGAGTGGATAGGTGGAAAAGGAGATAGGCAGGTAGGACAAGTCCGGACAAGTCAAGGGGACAGTTACTGAGCTGGAAGTTTAGAACTGGGGTGAGGTGGGGGAAGGGGAAATAAGGAAACTGTTGAAGTCCATATTGATGCCCTGGGGTTGAAGTGTTCCGGGGCGGAAGATGAGGCGTTCTTCCTCCAGGCGTCTGGTGGTGAGGGAGCGGCGGTGAAGGAGGCCCAGGACCTCCATGTCCTCAGCAGAGTGGGAGGGGTAGTTGAAATGTTCGGCCATGGGGCGGTGTGGTTGATTGGTGCGGGTGTCCCGGAGATGTTCCCTAAAGCGCTCTGCTAGGAGGCGCCCAGTCTCCCCAATGTAGAGGAGACCGCATCGGGAGCAACGGATGCAATAAGTGATATTAGTGGATGTGCAGGTAAAACTTTGATGGATGTGGTAGGCTCCTTTAGGGCCTTGGATAGAGGTGAGGGAGGACGTGTGGGCACAGGTTTTACAGTTCCTGCGGTGGCAGGGGAAAGTGCCAGGATGGGAGGGTGGGTTGTAGGGGGGCGTGGACCTGACCAGGTAGTCACGGAGGGAACGGTCTTTGCGAAAGGCGGAAAGGGGTGGGGAGGGAAATATATTCCTGGTGGTGGGGTCTGTTTGGAGGTGGCGGAAATGTCGATGGATGATTTGGTTTATGCGAAGGTTGGTAGGGTGGAAGGTGAGTACCAGGGGCGTTCTGTCCTTGTTACGGTTGGAGGGGTGGGGTCTGAGGGCGGAGGTGCGGGATGTGGACGCGATGCGTTGGAGGGCATATTTAACTACGTAGGATGGGAAATTGCGGTCTCTAAAGAAGGAGGCCATCTGGTGTGTTCTGTGGTGGAACTGGTCCTCCTGGGAGCAGATACGATGGAGGCGGAGGAATTGGGAATACGGGATGGCATTTTTGCAAGAGGTAGGGTGGGAAGAGGTGTAATCCAGGGAGCTGTGGGAGTCGGTGGGTTTGTAAAAAATGTCAGTGTCAAGTCGGTTGTCATTAATGGAGATGGAGAGGTCCAGGAAGGGGAGGGAGGTGTCAGAGATGGTCCGGGTAAATTTAAGGTCAGGGTGGAATGTGTTGGTGAAGTTGATGAATTGCTCAACCTCCTCGCGGGAGCATGAGGTGGCGCCAATGCAGTCATCAATGTAGCGGAGGAAGAGGTGGGGAGTGGTGCCGGTGTAATTACGGAAGATCAACTGCTCTACGTAGCCAACAAAGAGACAGGCATAGCTGGGGCCCATACGTGTGCTCATGGCTACCCCTTGGGTCTGGAGGAAGTGGGAGGATTCGAAGGAGAAATTGTTAAGGGTGAGGACCAGTTCGGCCAAACGAATGAGAGTGTCAGTGGAAGGGTACTGTGGGGGACGTCGGGAGAGGAAAAAACGGAGGGCTTGGAGGCCCTGGTCATGACGGATCGAGGTGTAGAGGGATTGGATATCCATGGTGAAGATGAGGCGTTGGGGGCCGGGGAAACGGAAGTCTTGGAGGAGGTGGAGGGCGTGGGTGGTGTCTCGAACGTATGTGGGGAGTTCCTGGACGAGGGGGAATAGGACAGTGTCGAGGTAGGTAGAGATGAGTTCAGTGGGGCAGGAGCATGCTGAGACAATGGGTTGGCCAGGGTGGTCAGGCTTGTGGATCTTGGGAAGGAGGTAGAACCGGGCAGTGCGGGGTTCCCGGACTATGAGGTTGGAAGCTGTGGGTGGGAGATCTCCTGAGGTGATGAGGTTCTGTTTGGTCTGGGAGATGATGGTTTGGTGATGGGGGGTGGGGTCATGGTCGAGGGGGCAGTAGGAAGAGGTGTCCTTGAGTTGGCGTTTGGCTTCATCGGTGTAGAGGTCAGTGCGCCAGACTACCACTGCGCCCCCTTTATCCGCTGGCTTAATGGCGAGGTTGGGATTGGAGCAGAGGGATTGGAGGGCTGCGCGTCGTGAGGGTGAGAGGTTGGAGTGGGGGAGGGGGTAGACAGGTTGAGGCGGTTAATGTCCCGGCGGCAGTTGGAAATGAAGAGGTCAAGGGCAGGTAATAGGCCAGCGCGGGGTGTCCAGGTGGATGCAGTGTGTTGGAGGTGGGCGAAGGGGTCCTCGGAAGGTGGGCGGGAGTCCTGATTGTGAAAGTAAGCTCGGAGGCAGAGGCGACGGAAGAAGTGTTCGACATCACGTCATGTATTAAATTCATTGATGCGTGGACGGAGGGGGATGAAGGTGAGTCCTTTGCTGAGGACTGATTGTTCGTCCTCAGTGAGGGGGAGGTCTGGGGGGATGGTGAAAACTCGGCAGGGCTGGGAGCTGGGATCTGGTGTGGGTGTGGAGCTGGGAGTGGGGGGCGGAGCCGGTAACTGGAGTGGGTGTGATGGTGGGGGGAATGGGGGTGGAGTCATGAGCAGGGGCGGTGTTCCCCTCAGGGTTCTGGGGGGTGGGGATAGTGACAGTGGGGTCTGTGGGGGGCATGTCAGCAGAATGCAGGTGAATGGCACTGGTGGGGGCGGAAGTGGTGGCAGACACAGCAGTAGGGGTGGCGGAAGTCACTGAGCGTGTGACATCAGTGATGATGTGAGGGGCGGAAGTGATGTCACGTGTGATGTATGAGGAATTGTGAGGGGCGGAAGTGGTTGTGGGAGTGGCCATGATGGGACAGAAGTGACATCATCAATCAGCGTGGGGGTGGCACCTCCTCCCTGACCTATCACCTTCATCCCCTCCCCCACTCACCCATTGTACTCCATGCTACTCTCTCCCCACCCCCACCCTCCTCTAGCTTATCTCTCCACGCTTCAGGCTCTCTGCCTTTATTCCTGATGAAAGGCTTTTGCCCGAAACGTCGATTTTGCTGCTCCTCGGATGCTGCCTGAACTGCTGTGCTTTTCCAGCACCACGAATCCAAAATCCAACATCATCTTCAGTCAGGCTGGAAAATTGGAAGGAAACTGCCTGATTGGGCTTCCTCCCCGTCCTCTCCTCTGGAACTAATCAGCAATGTGTAAAACTGGGAGGGGCATGAGCCTGCCCACTTGATGACACAGCATGTTGCCATGCCAATATGGCACCACAATCCCATACCATCAGATTCCAAATGGAGATGTTTCCCATCACCTTGCTGAATTGTTTTTTCCTTCTTGCCCTCTCTGACTGTACCTCTGCTATCTTTTCAATACATCCAACAATCTTTCACTAGCCTTTTCCTTCATTCCCAAGGCTCTGGTATAAACCTGTTCTGTCTGTATTTGATGTGTGTGCTTTGTCCACACACTAATCGCTGTTCATGGATGTCGAGGTTATGTAACACTTGCTTGGCTTAGAATTAAGAGCAGCTCCACTGGAGGTGGTTCGGTGGAACTGAAGTTTATGTGAAGTGGTTCCCATGACATTCGTTACCAAGAGAAGCTTGGCTTCGCAAACATCATCAGTCACTTCGGCCAATCACAATAGCTTGATCAATGGAGTCTCCCTCTCGGTTTCTCTTGGTTGGGCTTTTAATCAACTCGAATGTCCAATCCTGTAACGGGGGAGGGATTAATACCTGACCATGTTGAGTGCATTTCTCCCGGGGAGGGAATTTGGGCTGGATCACTTGTCAGTCTAACTCCTGGGCTCACTGGGGGCAGGTCAATGTTTCTAATCCACTGTGAACCCAGAGGCTGGCAACTTTGGAAGCAGACTGTGGGTGTAATAATGATGGGGGGAGCACCTCCTCACTGTCGCCAATTCCTATACCTTCCCCATCTACCCGATGGGTCCCAGTGAATGGAAATACCAACCCCCCCCCACCCCCCCACCCACTTCTCCCTACTTTCAATCTGAGGTCTATTCTCCTGATGGTGCCTCTGTCTGGCTGCGTATCCAGCAGCTGGTGACAACTCCAACACCCCCCCCCCCCCCCAACAAATTGCACTTGGTCAGGTTGGACGGAGGATTGGTGCCTTGTTAGGAATTGGGGTCCCAACACCTGGGCCATTAATAGCCTGGTGAGCATAGAACAGATTAGGGGTCCCTATGAACAGCCCTGGGTAGGTTTGTCCTGTGGGGTGTACACTGCTGGCATTAACTTCAGTCCAGTGACCCCCAGCTGACTGGTATGGAGCTGATAGGGAACCCCCTTCACCAATTACTGTACACCCAGAGACTGCACTGCTATAACTGACTGGGATTGATATTACACACCCTCCAGCCAGTGCTAAAGGAATAATGCCACTGTTATCAGGAGACCCTGCTGCATATTCAATTGGGAGTTCAGACTGTGAATTCAACAACCAATTCCCATCTCCAGCTGTAGGTTATTGTCCAAACAGTGTCAATATTCACTGCACTTAAAACCGAGAACTTCAGAAAACAGTTTGAAAAGTTTACCGTTATTTTCTGAAAGTTGTAAGGGTTGTTAATTTTGTTAGAGACTAATTCATTGAGAATTGGATAGCTTTTTCTCATGTTCATTTCTATGAATATACAGCATAGGAACACCCCGTTCTAGCACAGTTACATGCATCAATCTAGTCCTTCAAATGTCCAGTCGAGTTATGATGTTTGATGCCACAGAGGGATGTGAGCTAAGTAATGGCACTTTAGCTGTCACTGTCCTAATGGAGTAAATCACCCCACAGTGCCTTACAGGAGAGCAATTTGGCATTGAGTCATGTGGAGAATTTTACAGAGATGGGGAAGGGGTGAAGCCTTGGCAAGATTTGATGTAACACAACACGGTCCTGCAGCGAGTATTAATTAATAGACAGAACATAAGAGCAGGAATAACTGGAGGTCAGGCTGTGACTGCTGGGCTACCTCAAGGGTCAGTGCCTGGACCCAGCTGCTCTCCCTCTGGACCAACAATCTGGATGAAACTAAATACAACGTTCTTTCAAGTTTGTGGATGACACAAAAGTAGATGGGAATGTGAGTTGTGAGGAGATGCACAGAGAACATTCAAGAGGATTTAGACCGAGTGAGTGAGTGAAAAGGAACATGACAGATGGACACAGGCTCCTTTGGTGGACAGCAAGACGGAAAAACGTGAAGTTATTGACTTTTGTCGGAAAGAGTATTTCCTAAATGGTGCGAGATTGGGAATTATTAATGCCAAAGGGACTTGGGTGTCTCTGTTCTGAGTCACTAAAAGCTAACAAGCAGCTGCAGTAACAGTGGGGAAGGCAGATGGTCTCTTGGCCTTTATTACAGATGGGTTGGAGTACAAGAGAAAAGGTATCTCACTGCAAAAGTATAGAGACTCCGAGACAGCACCTGGCATACTGTGTACGGTTTGGTCCCATCACCAGGTGTGAGTAAAGGTTTATAACATCATGAGGGGCTTGGATAGAGTCAATAGACAAGGTCTTTTCCCTGGGTTGGGGGGAGTCCAGTATGAGAGTTTGGGGTGAGAGTGGAAAATTTTAAAAGGGACCTGAGCTGCAACTTTTTCACACAGAGGGTGGTGCGTGTATAGAATGAGCTGCCAGAGGAAGTGGTGGAGGCTGATACAATTACAACATTTAAAAGGCATCTGGATGGGTATATGAATAGGAAGGGTTTGGAGGGATATGGGCCGGGTGCTGGCAGGTGGGACTAGATTAGGTTGGGATATCTGGTCGGCATGGACAAGTTGGACCGAAGGGTCTGTTTCTATGACTCTATGATATACCTGCCATACAGGGAATGCAGCAACAATTTCTGAGTTGCGGGCATTTCTCTAATGAGAAGTGATTGAGGAGACTCCACCTGTATTCTCTAGAGGTTAGAAGAATAAGTGGTGATCCACATGTAAGCTTTGCACTGGAGCTCAACAGTAGAGATGCAGGAAGAATGTTTCCTGTTAATTGGATGGGAGGAGATGCATAGTTTCAGAATTAGGGGTAAACTATTTAAAACCGAGATGAGGAGAAGTTTCTTCATTCAGAAGGACTTGAATCTTTGGGATTGCCTAACCCCAGAAGTTGTGAAGGCTTAACCACTGCAGATGTTCAGAATTGATTTGTAAATAGTTATGGTGGCAAGGAATAGGATAGGTCAGTGCAAGAATATAGTTTAAGGTAGAAGGTCAGCCATGATCAGGAGCGTAGGCTCAAGGGGCCGAATGGCCTACTCCTGCTTCCATTTCCCATGTTCCTGTGATTTGAAAACCAGAGCAATAATTTTAAACATTGAGTCAAATTGCTGTCCGGAGTGCTGCTTTGTGTTGGTAAGTGCAGGAGGGATCTGGGAAAATGGGAATAATCTGAAATTATCAGATCCTCAAACCTGGCGATAAACCTTTGTGTCCCTCCTGAGGCAAAATCCAACTGAAATGCCACCTCCTCTCCCCTGTTTTGAAGTTCACTGTCTAATCCCCACAAGATCCCCAGGATGGAGTTGCTCTGGGCTAGAGGCAGGGCTGAACCATCTGGGAGTCTGCTGCTGGAGTGTGTAGGACTCCCAGCAGATTCTCCTCACAGCCAACAGGCAGTGTTCAATCTGAAGGCAATAATCCTGTAAACATGTCCCATCAGGGTTCTGGTGGCATCCCATATTCAGAAGAAACTGAAGCCTCCGAGGATATCCTTCCTGGTAACCTGGCTACAGAGTGGGTAAGTAACGAGGAAGCGTTGCTGAGGGGTGGGAGTGTTTCCTAGCTGGACCGGTTAAGCAAGAGACTGGCAGCTATCTTTGTTTTGAAATAATCACTCCAGCTGTGAAATGGCTGATTGTTAGGTTTGAGTAACACTAACGTTGGAGAATTGGATTGCGGGCAGTTTTAGGCACAAACTGCAAGAGAAAATTTAAAAATACTGGAGAATAGAAATCTGTAATTACAGGCCATTAAATTCCAAGAAAAAGTTCGGTCAACGTGTCCAATAAAACTTGCGTTTGGAATAATCAAACTGTTTCGGACCTGGGGATGGATGTGGCATGTACTAATGGTTTGGGATATTGACTAGATTAGGTGATAGTCCATGGATCAGCTGTGGATTGTGTTGAGTCAGACTAAGGTTTCCCTAAGGTTGTGTTCTCATTAGAGACAGAAATTATTGGTGGGTGGTTTAACCTGAGGGTCACTACACCTTGGGACAGGGGAAGTGTCCATCATGGTAACCACAGCTGGTGCAGGAATTGAACCTCCGCTGTTGTATCTGCATCACAGCACTCCATCCAACCAAGCTAAACCAATCCCCACTGAGTAAGGCTCCAACTGCAAACAGCTGGCAACTTTAATCACACCTCCCCAACAGAGAGGCCATTATACCAAAACACTCAGATCTTGTCATGTGCAGCAGACAGGTCCATGTGTCTGGGGAATGCACTGGTGCATGTGTGGGCAATGTGCCCAGTGTACATGACTCGACACACTGTTTCAGGAAAGAACCAAGGCATTTTTCTGAATGGAGCAGAACACCATTTCAGATCCGAACCTCTGTCCAAAAGCGACTGGATTCATGTTTTGACTCAAAGAATTGCCCTCTAGCACTTCCTGTTCAACAAACTAATCATTGGATTGTGAGACATTCCCCATTAGGATATTTTCAACCTATTGTGATGAATAGAAATTGTTTCAAATCGCAGAGAATTGTTCCAGCCTGGAAGCTGGCCATTCAGGCACTATGTCTGTAATTCTAACCCTGTCATCTACCTTGAAAATCAATTCAAATCACAGAAACAATTTAACTTGCTCATTATTCCACTTGGAAAAATTAAAATTAATGTTGAGAATCCTTCACAATCTCCAGTCCAATCCATTGTTAGAATCATTCAGCCCTTCGGTCCATCAAGTCTGCACTGACTTGGTTTAATCTCACCTGGTTTTCTCTATTTGCATTTGTCATGATAATGATACCATTATGTGAAATGTGCATTTCCCTTAAGGGTCACAATCCCCTTCCCTGTCACTCACTTAATGGGTGACATCCACTTCCATAGCCCAATGCATCCTCTGGATTGCCAGAAACAAGAGAAACAGTTATAGATTTCCTTAAAATCCTCTGATGCTACATGTGTCTCATGTAAATCTCTGACACATTTCCAGATAAGCAGTTAGGAAGCATTTCAAATCTATCGTGAAATTCTCAGAAAAAAACAATGATTTGCATTCATGTAGCACCTTGGCAGAGCATCCCTCAGGTGCTTCCCGAGAGCAAAATGCAACACCAAATTCCCAGAAGGAGTTAAAGGTCAATTGGCCCAAAACTTGATCAATTGGCCAGGTTTTAAAGGGACATCATAGAAAGAGAAAGAGAGGTAAAGAGACGGAGAGGTTTAGAAAGAAAATCCCAGAATTCAAGATTCAGGCAGCTGAAGGCACAGCCACTGCAGAAAGAGAGGCCAGAATTGGGGAGGTGCACAAAGATTATGGAATAGAGGGTAGAGAACTGGGGAAGGCAGTGATGACCTGTACCCCACAAAACCAGACATTGAGATCGGAGTTCAGAAACAATAACTCAACCTCCAAGTTGCCCACTCTAGTTTGAATGGAGGGAAGCTAGAAAACAGGAGCTCTCCAGGGGGAGGGTGGCTTTGAAGTTGAGCCTCCATTTTAGGTCGAGTTTGGTGTTTAATCCCTGCAGGCTGTAGTTCCCAAACCTCGAGAAAACCCTTCGAGGGAGAAATCGAGCCCTGCTTGTGAAGAATAACTTTCTGCGGATCCCACTCAGCTCCTCCACAACGTCAGGGATCCCTCTTCCCTGGACCTTTGGGAACAATGTTTAATCCATGTAGCAATCCCCCTCTCCCTTGATACCAGATTCTGCTCTGATCAGTTCAACATTATCCATCAGGACATTTTATAGGGAAGGAAAAAGCAAGAGAAGGAGGAAAACTAAATCCTTCACTCCCACGTCAGCTGATTTATCTGCCTTCCAGTTACCAATGTGGAATTGTTAAAGTGTTTTGTAAGATTTTGCTACATTATTCCACACTTTCACCCAGTTAATTTCACTGGATTTTCTTTTGGTTTGTGCATTTCTTTCTCTGTTTGTTGTATATCAGATTTTTGTGCCTGTTCATTTGAAGATATTTGAGATCTGATTACCTGCAGATTTCAATTAATCATCCTTCAGCTCCCTTTAACAACCTTATAGTGGATGGGGCTAGCAATATATACCATCACAGCTGTGAGTGCAGAAGCTCAGGATAATTACTTGGAATTAATGATTCACTATTCATTTATTTCTTTGTGTGTTATCCACGTTTGCATCTGTAGGAAATAGATGTCCCATGTTCCCCAAGTCCATTACAGCTCCCTCAGATTGTGTTTACTGAGCTGACATCTGGGTCTTGTACACCTACTGTTGAAGTCATGGAGCAAGAGGGAACAGCACCAACTGCCACACACGACAGCAACATGGAGAACGGAGAAACAGCTGGAAGGGGCCTGGGCTCTGTCTCACTGCAGGGTCAACTTACTGTGCCCAGCTCCGAGGCCTGGGCACAGCTTGTGCCGTCTGCGATCGTGTTGGAAGAGTTCATGATGATTGAAGCTGCCCTAAGGCGGTCTGACCAGACTCGATCTCAGTCCCCTCCTCCCGACCGGGAAAATCCCAAGGCAAAAGAAATCCTGGAAGAGATTCTTGAAAACCCTGCAGCCAAGATTTCCACTGGGGAAGCACCTTGCATTGGAGACGCTGCAGAAAATGTAGCTTTTATGATAACAGAAAACCAGATCCAGGCCTTATCCCGAAGGGAAGTCCAGGAAATTGTTAGTGAGAAAGGTGAGGATATCCACACCTGGAGTGTTTCCTCAGTGAAGGAAGACCTCTCCGGAGATCCCTCTCTAGATCCCTCAGAAGGTCCATCCAATGGAAAAGGCCCCCTTGTCTCTTTGGACAGTAAACCAGTTGTTGTCATATTTGAAGAACCCATGGACATCAAAACAGCTTACAAAAGGTTGTCAACCGTGTTCGAAGAGTATGATGAAGAATTTCAAACAATGTTGGGAGAAAAAGCCTCCAGTCAACAAGCACAAACATCTTCAATCCCGTTTGAAGAACAAATGGCAACATTGATGTTGTCTGCTGTTTCTGAGGGAGTCAATGAGCCTTCCAAGGAAGAATCAATCGACTGCACATCAGTGAGTGAGTCAGAAGGAGATCTGAAACATGGTGATGACACAGCTTCAGATGAGAAAGCTTTGCATTCCATTCCAAATGTTACATCCCCAGAGACTGGAAATGACAACTCAAAGAATGTTAAGATTCGGTTTCCCAAGCAACGGCTGAACGCATTGACAAAAGCCATTGAGTCAGGATCAAAAACTGGACGGAAAATCTTGCAAGTAGTTGTTTATGAAGAGGAGGAGAAGATAAACAAAGTAACAGGTGAAAGACAAATGGAGGTGAAAAAATATGAACTCAACCAGATCGAGCAGAACCAGGGTAGGACTTCGAAAACACAAAACACAAGCACAGGCTATTCCAGGTCAGAGGAAATCAAGAACAGCACGTACAAAACAATGGACAGTCTGGAGGAGACCATCAGAGAATTGGAATCCACCATCACCGAAATCAGCCAACACCCAAGCAGTGAGTTCACATTTGCCAAAGAATGTTTCACTGTCCCCGACGTCAATGAGCCCGGTGAAGAGCCGGTGGAAGAGCCGGTGGAAGAGCCCGGTGAAGAGCCGGTGGAAGGGCCCGGTGAAGAGCCGGTGGAAGGGCCCGGTGGAGAGCCGGTGGAAGGGCCCGGTGAAGAGCAGTGTCCTGCTGCTTGCCAGCCTGATGTCGAAAAGGAAGATGATGTGCCAATCCTGATGGACCAACCGTCCAGCTCGCTAAGGAGCCCGTCTCCGAGTTTGAAAGTCAAGCCAGCCCTACTCCCAAAGCCCCAGCTCCCACCAACAGAAGCAAAGGTTCCATTTTTGTATCTTTACCTTACAGACTTTGCCCACTGCTTCCTCTAGGCCTCACCCTTAGCTCGATCTCCTCCTGTTGGCTCCTGGCTGTTTGACCCACGCACACGGTCATTCACTTCACTGTGAATCCTACTGTGATCCACTGCTCACATTTCTAACACTGTCTACTCTACCTGTGAAGCTCAAATGACTTTCTTTTTCTCAATTTAGATTTACTTTCTGTCTGATTCCTTCAGAATCCTGTATGTGTCATGGGGTGATGATGATCATTAAACTGATTCCTTGCTTAATCCTAGATCTGTCTGAATCTGTTCACTTTCACTGATGCTTTTGTAAGGCTGATTAAAAGTGTCTTCTTGGGTGCTGCTAATCTTTTTAAAGTTGCATTTCTCAGAGTCTTTAAATTGAGTGCTCTCCTGGTCTGGCAGTTTATTCTTGCTGCAGTTGAAAGGGGCTTTGCCTTTCTGGGGATGGATCAAATCGATTACATCTTTTTGAGGGAGGGTGTTGAAATAGGCATCATCATTTACATCATCTGGGATAAAACAATGAGATGTTGTTGCAAGTTTGGGTTATAGATCCTAACAATTACAGAAACAATGGAGGCAACGCCCCTTTAACACTGAAAACTGCAGCAGGACAGAGACAATAATGCAGAAATGACCAAACATTCCCAGGTTCCAGCTGCTAAATGAGGTGCTGTTTGTGGCTTGCCACCACTGCTGTTTCTGGTCTTTATTAAATCTCAGAAAGGGAAGAATCGCTGCATGTCATTCCTATGTCATTTCTGCATCCACTCCCTCTGATTGGAAGAAAATGTGTCTTGATGTACAATTATTTTCTGAATTTCTTAACCCTTTGGTCTTTGAGAGATTAATTACAGTCTGTTCTTCAAATGCGCGTGTAGGCTTTGACTTGTGAGATTAGAGCTTGTTAGGTCAACCTCTTAAACAGCCGTTTGAAAAGTAACTTGTTGATAACTACATAACCCTGTGCTTAATCTTGGGTGCTGGTGAGGAGTGGGACATCTTGGTGCTTAGCATCCAATGAGAAACAAGATTCGATCATTCCTTTGGTCTGGGTCTGGGGTCTTTTTGCGGACATTTCAGATTCTAATTTCTCTTTTTCTCTCTCTCTCTCTCTCTCTCTCTCTCTCTCTCTCTCTCTCTCTCTCTCTCTCTCTCTCTCTCTCTCTCTCTCTCTCTCTCTCTCGACCAGTTTGGGTTTTGGACTATGGGTGACTAGGGGGTGATTGTATCATTGGATTAACAATACAAAGTCCATATTAATGTGCTACAGACATGCGTTCAAATCCCACCAGGGCAGATGGTAAATTTTCACTCAGTGATACAGCACGGAAACAGACCCTTCCACTCATCCAGGTATCCCAACCTAATCTAGTCCCATTTGCCAGCACTTGGCCCATATCCCTCTAAACCCTTCCTATTCATATCCCCACCCAGATGTCTTTTAAATGTTGTAATTGTACCAGCCTCTAGCACTTCCTCTACCAGCTCATTCCATACATGCACCACCCTGTGTGAAAAATTTGCCCCTCCGGTCTTTTCCCCCCTCACCCTAAACCGATGCCCTCTAGTTTTAGACTCCCCTACCATGGGGAAAAGACTTTGTCTATTTACCCTATCCATGTCCCTCATGATTTTATAAACTTCCAAAAGGTCATCCCTCAGCCTCTGACGCTCCAGGGAAAACAGCCCCAGCCTGTTCAGCCTCTCCCTATAGCTCAAAGCCTCCAACCCTGGCAACATCCTTGTAAATCTTTTCTGAACCCTTTCAAGTTTCACAATATCTTTCCTAGAATCAATGAAAATCTGGAATAAAAAGCTATCCTTAATAGTGTTGCTGTTAAAACATAAGAAAATCTGCCTTCCTTACCTGTCTGGCCTACAGACCCTCACAACCACATCTGAAATGGTTTTGCCTATCCAACCAGTTCAAGGGGCAATTTGAGATGGGTAATAAATGTTGGCCCAGCCCATATTCCCTGAACAAGTTAAAAAAATATACCCCATGCCCTGTCTTATTTTGATGCGTCTCCTGAAAAGACTCATGCAGAAAGAAAGAGCTTTTTTTTTGAGAAATAAAATATTGGGCCAGGGACCTGGGAAACTTCCTCTCCTCCAGGACCTGTTCTGCCCACTGAGAGGGGCAGTGTACCACAGACACAGGGTCCTGTAGGCATTTCACTTGAGTCTCCGGGTAATGGCTGAGCCCTGGGCTACACAGCTGATCGCTGATCCCAGTGATCACTACACTGTCACAAATATTCGCCTTCGGGTCCCATTAATCAAAAAGCCCGACAGCATTTTCAGCTGAATCCCCCAGTTGCTCCAGTCCACTATTTCAGAAATCACACATCACCAGGTTATAGACCAACAGGTTTATTTAAAATCACAAGCTTTTGCAGCGATGCTCCTTCATCAGGTAAAGATTTCAAATGAACCTGTTGGACTATAACCTGATTCTGTGTGACGTATGACTTTGTCCACTCCCCAGTCCAACATTGGCACCTCGTGGTGGGCTGTAGCTAAATGTCTCCTCCCCTCACCCCTTGTCACTGTAAGCGGCCCAGTCAGCGATTCACCCCACTGGGGTTTGTGGAATCTTGCTCTGCAGTGACTGCACTTTGAAAACCCAGAACTGTCTGAGGGCAACACCCTGAGGAGTTTGTGGGAATGCAGCCCCTCAATATCAGTGCAGACCCTGGTCTGTCATCGCCTCCCTCTGTCAGATACCCCTCTTCCTGACACCGAGACTGGAGTCTAAAGTTCCAGGCACAGGGTTCCCATGTTCCCAAACTCAAAGAATAATTCGACACAGATTTAAAACAAAACTTCCAACTGCTTGAAATACACAGCTCCCTGGCTAACATCTGAAACAAGAGACACTGGATCCTGATCCCAGAGGCAGCAGGAGATTGACTCGAGAGTTCAAAGTTTGGGAGAGGATTTGTAGCTCAGGTGCTCGTTGTTGTGGTTCTGTTCGCCGAGCTGGGAATTTCTGTTGCTGACGTTTTGTCCCCTGTCTCGGTGACATCCTCAGTGTTTGGGAGCCTCCTGTGAAGCGCTTCTGTGCTGTTTCTTCCAGCACTTATAGTGGCCTGTCTCTGCCGCTTCCGGTTGTCAGTTCCAGCTGTCCGCTGCAGTGGCCAGTATATTAC
Organism: Chiloscyllium punctatum; assembly: GCF_047496795.1. Lineage (NCBI taxonomy): Eukaryota > Metazoa > Chordata > Chondrichthyes > Orectolobiformes > Hemiscylliidae > Chiloscyllium > Chiloscyllium punctatum. Next base: position 6,805,174 of record NC_092780.1, on the reverse strand, counting down.
AAAACACGACATAGGACAAACAGGAAGACAGCTAACAATCCGCATCCATGAACACCAACTAGCCACGAAACGACACGATCAGCTATACTTAGTAGCCACACATGCAGATGACAAGCAACATGAATTCGACTGGGACAACACTACTATTATACGACATGCCAAACAGAGAACAGCCGGGGAATTCCTAGAGGCATGGCACTCATCCACAGATTCTATCAACAAACACATCGACCTGGACCCAATATACCGACCACTGCAGCGGACAGCTGGAACTGACAACCGGAAGCGGCAGAGACAAACCACTATAAATGCCGGTGGAAACAACATAGAAGCGCTTCACAGGAGGCTCCCAAGCACTGAGGATGTCACCTAGACAGGGGATGAAACGTTTGCAACACACATTCCCAGCTCGACAAACAGAACCACAACATTGACTCGAGAGATTTACACTTGGGCTGGTTGGAAGGGGGAGGGCACACAAGATGTGGGATGCTGACAGATGGAGAAAACAAGAGGAATGGGGGAGATCTGGGGTGGGGGGGGGCGGAGATGAGGGGGGAGGTGAGGGTGGATGAGGGAAACCAAGGGGCCTCTGGTGGGTATCAGGGTGAGGTAATAGGGGATATCGGGGAAATGAGGACAATGGAAGATTTCAGGGAGTTGGGGAGGGATGATGGGGTGGGTGCTGGTGGGTAATTGGGGAGATGGTGATGTGGGTGATGGTGGAATAGGGAGATTAGGGGAGACCAGAGTAGTGTGGGGGTGGGGTGTGGTTGGTGAGCTGTTGGGGATCTGGGAGTATTAGTAAGATGGCAGTAGCTGAAGTGTTCCTTGTCCCACACCCAGACTCTCGCAGTGTTGGGGTAGGCCCTGGAATCATCGAGACCCTCTGACCCCTTCCCTTCCTCCAGACCCTTTGCTTGTATCCTTGGTGTTGCAACTGTTCCACCCAGAAGGTGGTGTGTGTATGAAACAAGCTGCCAGAGGAAGTGGTGAGGCTGGTACAATTACAATATTTAAAAGGCATCTGGACAGGAAGGGTGTAGAGGTTTATGGGCCAAATGCAGGCCAATGGGACTCTAGTTTGGGAATATAGTCAGCATGGATGAGTTGGGCTGAAGGGTCTGTTTCTGTGCTGTAAGACTGTACGACTTTGTTTATGTCAAGGGAGAGCTCAGGTTGCAGGGAGTGGAGGGGAGGGGGGGGGGGGGCGCAGAGTTTGGAAAGGGGTTTGGGAGATGGTCTTGAAGAGGGAATGAAGGAGCCATAAAGCTGTCTGAGTCCAGGTGGGCCTATGCTGACTGTCTGTTTATTCTGTTCTCTCTTGGCTCTAGACTGGGAGCAATCCCTCACTGCAAAGCCGCATTGCAATTCCAGCCTCTCCAAAGCTCAAGCAACCGCACAGCAGCAGCAGCAGCAGCAGCGAGAAACTGAAACATAACAAACAGCGGGAAGAGTATCTAAGACTACAGAGCCAACAAGGCAGTCAGCAGGTAGTTTACTTCTAGACAACAAAGTGAGCATTTTGATCAAAGCCGGCTTCATACTCATTGGTGGTGGCCCTGCTGCACCCCCTGCACCAGTGCATCTGCAATCTCCCCTCCCCCTCACCCTCTCCCCAGCCTTGCACCTCACTCTTCCCGTCCTGTCCCTGCACCCTTTGCCCTCGCCCCTCCCTCCCCTTTCACTCTCAACCCTCTCCCTTACACTTGTTCCCCTCTCCCCATCCCTCACTCCCTCCCCCCAGGTGTAAAAAGATAATTAATTGGCGGTTGGTAAAGCAGGAAAGCTGCTGATTAATGGAGGAGGCAGTGTGCGTTTGTAACAGCTCACTGTGATAATCAGAAGTTTCCTGCCTTGGAGAAAGCAGACTCAGTGGAACATGTTAAAAAGAAAGTCATTAAGATGAAAAGAGTTGCACACCAGTGGGGTAAAAGGGACTATTGGGATAACTCCACCAACACAGTGCGCTGATTGGTCTCCCACAGGGACCTGCAGTAATTGATCATTCTTGCCACAAGATGGCAGCACAGCACTTGACAACCATCCCATGGCCAAGACAGCTTTCTTTTGTGTTAATAGATCTTCTAAAGAAATAGTTTTGCTTCCCTCTTACTAACATCACATTCTCTTTAACCCTAGGATTTCCTTTACACCAAAGGAAGGTTCTGGGGAGGAATATTGGTCTTAAATAAACACACTGAGGAAATCCACTCTGATGTCCCTCATTCCTTTACCAATACCATTGCATTCTGTCCCCTTTCCTTCCCCGCCTCTCACTCCCTCCCCAAAGTCACATTGACCTTTCCTGGTCCAGTTCCCTGGGCTCTCCCTCCCATCTGGAGGAAATACAAGGACACACCCACATTGATTGAGATGACAAACTTCACTAGCCGGAGGCAATATCACTCGATCAAGCCTCCAGGAACATGTCCAACCAATAAATGTGACCACTCTGTCACTACCTCCCTCAGAATCCTACCCTGCAGACACCGATTCCTGTAATTAACCCAATACCCTGTCTGTCCCATTCTGTGTGGCTCTGGTAGATGTTCAGAGGGTCTGGGTATATTTGTATAAGGAACATTACAAGTTGTTTGCAGTTTTCATCCATTCCAGGGGATTGGAATACAGCAGTAAGGCAGCCTTGTTACAATTGTATGAGACTTGGTCAAGAGTGTATTTGGTCTGGAATGTTATGGGGAAGCAGTGTCCACCAGCCAGAGAGTCAGAGACAGCACACACTCGCCCCCTAGCTGATGTTGCATGTTAACTGCCTGCCCTCGCGGTTCCTACCTTTTCCAGGACAGGGTCTGCTCCTTGCCAAGAGGTGACAGCTGATTGGAGAGCCAGCAATCTTAGCACCACTGAGAGCTGTGGCCAGTGCAACCAACAGGAACAGCCATGATGGAGGCAGCTCAGGAAGTTAGGCTGTGAAATAACTGTCCCAAGGCTGGTATCCCGTCACCAAATCACCCATTCTTTACTTGTGCACAGTGCACGACTGTAGCCAGCCAGCTCAGAGTCAACCACCTGGACTGAGGAGATTCTGAATCCCCTGTTTTTAAAAATTTTATTAAACAGTACAAGTTACCAACAAACAGCTAACAAAGAACAAGCCGTATACAAGAAACAGCAATTTACTGGGGAAAGGGGCAGCGAGCCAGATCACAAACCCTACCACCCAACCAGCTGTGAGGGAAATGAGATTGAACCTCGAATCCCACCTTATCAGCAAAAATGAAACAGTAAACAATCACAGAGAGCCCGATAAACCCAACAGTAAAACAGTGCATATATTACAGACACCCCTGGCGACCCAGCAAACCGCCCGTCCCTTCCACCTTCCGGTCACTCTAAGGCAGTCCACCCCTACGCACCTTCTGGCTCTCGGTCCACCCCATGCTCCTTCCAGTTCTTGGTCTGCCCTGATACACCTTCCGACCACTCTAGGACAGCCCGTCCTGATTCCCCAACACCCTCCCCCGACCTGCCCGGGGTGACAGGGCTGAGGATGGCCTACCCACCATCCGGCTCTCAGTCTGCCCCTACGTGCTCTTGCCCACCCTGAAGTGCAGTCCGGCCTGTGGTCTATCCTGACACATCTTCCAGCCACCTCTGGGACAGCCCGGCCCCTTCCCTGGGATGACAGTGTGCAGGCTAGTCCACAAGCCATCCGGATTTTGGCCTTCCCCCACACTCCTTCTGGCTCTTGGCCGCTCTGACACACCTTCCAACCACATCTAGGACAAACCATTGCAATTACACCTTCTCGGGGCGACAGCGCTCAGAATGGCCTACCCATCTTCTGGCTCTCAGGGCAACCGGCATCAGGACGGCCTACCCCCCCTCCAGCATTTGGGACGACCTATGAACCTCCAAGCTCACAGCGAGGCAGTGCCGGTGATTGACTCTGTCTTGTTGAGTTTATCACAACAAACAGAGTCCCTTCTGGTACACACAGAGTACATTACCATAAATGAGTTTCTGCAAAATGCAGAGTCCATTCCCAGGATCAGAGTCAAATCCAAAAGGTAGCAAATACATATCTCGCAGCACACAGGTGTTCAGTCTCCAGAGGCCTGGTCCATCCACAGAGGACCAGGCCCACTCATAGGAATCAATTCATTATAAAAAGATGCAGTTAACTCCTGCAGACAGAGTCCACTCTAGGACACAATAAATGCTCACCTCCCAGCACACACAGGTGTTCAGTCTTTACAGAGGCTGAGTCACCCACAAAGGACCAGGCCTACCCATAGGAACAGATGACTCGGGGGGGGCCCAGTTCCAAACACCAGAAAAAGTGAAAACACATGCAAAAAAGAAAGAAGCCAGAGTACAAGGGCTAAGCCCTGCCACAAAATCAGCATGGTCCTTTTCTCAAAGAGAAAACAAGTAACACACAGGCTGCAACCAACCAGAGAAACAACAGTTCCCTAGTGAGAACTGAAATACAATAGTTACACACTAACTGATGTATGTCAGTCAGTTTAGAAATCAGTCCTCAATATTTAAAAAAAAGGAATACCAGTTAACAAACTGACCGCGTAGACCAGCCAGTTCAGGAATCAGGTTTCCCCCCAAAAAACCCAGAACCCAGCAGCAGTGTGGCCAGCCAGCTCAGAGTCAGTTGACTGAATTGAGATTCTGAATCACTTGTTTCTTTTAACTTTATTAACCAGCACAAAATACAAACAGTTAACAATGAACAGCAGTTTGCAAGAAACAGCAGTGTACTGGGGAAAGGAGCAGCAAAGCCAGACCCCACCCACGCACTCCCCAAACCAGGTCACAGGGAAGGTAAAAACAATAACTGCAGATGCTGAAAACCAAATACTGGATTAGTGGTGCTGGAAGAGCACAGCAGTTCAGGCAGCATCCAAGGAGCAGTGAAATCGACGTTTCGGGCAAAAGCCCTTCATCAGGAATACTAATCCAGGTCACAGGGAAACCAGGACAAACCTCCAATCCCAAATTCCTTAAAAAGGAAATAGTAAACATAATCACATACAGACAGTCCAATGAACCAAACAGTAAAACAGTGTAGATATTCCCCATTTATATATACTTTTTAACAAACTGGCTGTATAGATCAGCTAGTTCAAGAACCAGGTTATTACTCTTGACAGTTTCAAAGATTGAGAAGATCTTGCAGACAAGAATCTGAAGGGATTTGATGGGATAGATTCTGGGAGGTAGACCTCCTCAGCTGCAGAATCAGGAACATGGAGAGGTGGGGATGCATCGTCACAGAGTGAGGAACCAAACATTCAGGATTGAGAGGAGGAGAAACATCTTGGCTCCGAGGTTTGTGAATCCTTGGAACTCTCTCCCCCAGCAGGTTACAGATGTTCCATATCCCCCAGCGGGTTATAAATGTTCCATTGTTGGGTCAGATCAGGGCTGAGATAGTTAGACTTTTGATTTCTGAGAATCTAAGAACGATGGGAACAGGTGGGAAAGTGGAGTTAAAACCCCAGGTCAGGCTTATTCCTGACTATTAAATGGTGGAGGTGTCTATCCCACTTTGTATTTGTATGTTCATGTCCCTATGATACCTGTTCAGCTGTTGTCCTCAGTCAATTATGTGTTAACTATCTTTGTCACTTCTGATCTATTGAGTATTCCATGTATGAAGATGCTAATGCTAATTTCTTGTCTCTTTCCCTCCTTATCCTTGCTATTTCCGCTATGCTTTGCTGCCTTTCCATTCTGTGTTTTGGACTCTCTCTGCCTGGCCCAGTAATGCCCAGTGCTCACCTTTTCAGTTTTCCCGTCCTGTAACAGTTTCGGGACTTTTCTGTTGTCAGGGCCAAAGGCCTGGCAAGCCTTCCCCACTCTGACCAGACTGCCTCCAGAAATCGGTGTCCGAGACTCTATGGAGGGTCTCTGCTGGTGGGGCTATTAAATGAACGTTCTTCTTTGGAAACACTGCTGCTAAGGGACCTTGTCCTGCTTCCAGTTTCTGATCTAGGTCCCCTTCCTGTTTCAGCCAGTTTTCCTATTACTTTAATTCACCTCTGTTAAAAAGTATGTTCCTTATCCCGGAACCATTCTGCCCAGCCTCCAGCCTCCCTGCTATTGCTTGCTTTCGTACTTGAAGCCAGTACAACGCACACTCGTTGATGCTAATGAATCCCAACAAACTCTCCACCCCAGCCCCTTCCCTGTCTTCCCAAAATGTCTCGCTTTGTTCCTGCTGCTGCTGCTGCCACTTGTGCTGGTTCCCTGTGGCTTTAGAGTCTTTAAAGAGCTTCCATTTCATCAGCTTTAAGCAACGTGATCTTCTGCAGTCACCACTCCCTTTCCTAGTCTCCCTCCCCACCCCCATTTCTTCCTCCCCTCTCCCTCCCTTCCTCACTCTGTGTCCAGTCGAGGGGATTGTGAGAAGAGGACCATGGAGAGTGTTCATCGTGGAGCTCCAATGCTTCTGCTCTCAATCACTATCTGCTAATCCGTCACCTGCTTTGATCCAGAATACAAACTGGTGTCTGAGCTGTAGTGTGTCAGTTTGTATATTAATAGTGGAAACAGCACAAGTGATTGATGGATATATCACAGTAGAATAGATGTGAAAATTATGAAATATTTTGTAAAAAATGAAAACCAAAAAAAATTCTCATCCTGTTTCTCTCTCTCTAAATTTAGTCTCTATATCTTCTTTTACACTTTATCACATGAATTCAGGCCCACGATCTCAATTACACAGGTCAGCACTGAGCGACTGTTTCATTCCTGTAATGCCATGCAATCAGTGGTTAGTACATTGCAAACCAGTTGCCTCATTTATTACATCGAATGCTCTGAGCTGGGTGGAATGTTGGCAGTTTGAAGTTTGCATTGGTTCTTGGAATGTCGATCCCCTTGTAAGGAGGGGCAGAATGTCCCTTCACCTGTGCTCTCCAAACATTTTGGTATGATCTTATTTTACTGCCCCAATGGCCTCCTATTCCCGTGGAGGTGAGGGGGTCAGCACTGTACTCACCAACTGCATCCATAAACTGCGACTGAGCTAGCTTCTTCCATCAGTCCTTGGTCTAAGTTTTCATTTTAAAGGTGGCTCCTGATCACCCTATTCTTATAAAGATTTTTAAAAGTTTAATTTGCAAAATTAAGTATGAGCACAATATTATGGTCAAATGAAAGCTCAACTCTGACAAACAGTCATGCTAGGTAGAATGCAAACATGATTATGAGACTCAGCTGCCATTTTCTTACACATCCAGCCTTCTACCCACTCCTTCTCTCTTGCTGTGTCTCTCAGTTACTTTTGCTCCCCACTCACTTTCTTTGCTCACTTCCTTTTACCTGAATACTCACGCTTTAACACAGTACAGCTCTGAAACACAGTTTGTACTTGATGTTGATTTGAATACTAGCCCACAGAATGGCCCAGGCTTGCTCAGTGGGTGAAACACCATGAACTGAAAAACTTTACCTTAAAACAGATAAAATTAAATCCATGAGAAGAAATAATATTTATGAAAGCACAGGATTTGAAAATAGAGAATATGAAGAATGATTTATTTCTGTTAAATCGATATCTAGAGCTGCAGAGTATATATATCACTGGCAGAATCAATGTTCACTTATTCTTTTTGTATATTGTCTTAAATAGTTTTTTGTACAAAGAATAGTATTCATGAAGCAATTAATTGGAATTGCAGGAAGTTTCTTTACATTTTAAGTGAAGTCTTTTAACACTTTGTATTAAGTTTATGTGAGTATTGACTCCTTTGATGTATGACTATTCGTGTTTGAATGTGATCCAAGAAGGCGAGTTTGGTTTGGACCTGATAAGCTCCCACTTTATAATTAAGCCCACTCTCAATCACACTTCCTTAATACAATCTCACAGGGGCCAGTTTTTCTTGATGTGGGAGTTCAGCTCTGATTGTTACAAAGGCTTCCTCCTGATTCCATTTAAAACCTTTCTCCCACCCCCCCCACACACAAAAACAGGAAAGATTTTTCTGTTTAGTAAAACTGCTTATATTCTTTTAAAAAGTTGGGTGGGTGGAGTTTTGTTTTGGAGTCCTGGTGTTTGGTTCGCTGTTGATGGTCAATCTGCACTCGATCACAAGATGCAGACTTTCATTGAAGGCGTGAGTGGGGAGAAGCTTTTAAAAATTGTGTTTATTTGTTTAATTTTGTGGAAGGCCTGTCAACCAGTCATTTCCCCCCACTGTCCCAGTGAGCGGCAATAATGAAGTCCTGCTCACTATCTTAATGGAAATTAATGCAAAAAAAATTCTTCTTGCTGTGCATTAACTCCCTTCCAAATGTGTTAAGTCTTGTTTGTGAAAGGTGCACAGACCAAAGTGAACTTAATGTGCAACAGGACGTCAAAGAATAATGATCCGCCATTTTAAATCATTTCATAATAAATCCTGTTTGTTTGGGGAGAGAGGAATACAGTGGCCTCATTTCTTACAGATTTATTTTCTTCAGCAAATGATTCCAAATCTCCACTCTAGGAAATGACAGCCTACCTGGGGTGGTTGAAGCATCAGTGTTCCAAGTGTGCTTTGAATGGATACATCCTATACAGACCTGCAGTTAGCCAGTAAGGACTAGATTTTGGTATTGGTCCAATAGTGTTTCTGCAACTAAGAAAAGAATTGGCTAGGGTGAGGTGTGACATGGAGGGGGGAGGTTTAAATAATTTCATTTTCTTACCTCAAGGAACTGGAAGTGTTCACAGTATTAGCGAGTTTTGAGAAGATTTGTAGCTCAGGTTGAGGTTCTGGATGTAAGATTGCTCACTGAGCTGGAAGGCTTGTTTTTAGATGTTTCGTCACTGTACTAGGTAACATCATCTGTGAGCCTCCGGTGAAGCACTGGTGTTATGCCCCACTTTTTATTTATGTATTTAGATTTCCTTGGGTTGCTGGTGTCATCTCCTGTGGTGATGTTATTTCCTGTTCTTTTTCTCAGAGGGTGGTAAACGGTGTCCAAGTTGTTGATAGAGTTCCGGTTGCAATGCTATGCTTCTAGGAATTTTCGTGCATGTCTCTGTTTAAACTGGGAAATGGCCTTTCTATGATCAACTGAAAAGAAATGTTTGGTCAAGTGGAGGGATACTTTCCACTCCCTCCTCCCATATCAGTTAGAAACACCAGAAGTGATGCTTTCCCTTCAGAAGTTATCTTTCGCTTTATTCCACTAATATCCCTCCCACAGAGCTATGCTAATTCCATCCAGGGTATCAAGAACTTCCCTTTGGCTAATGGTTGATTGTGTGGCTCACAAAGGTGAAGGCCAGCAGAGGCAAGGTGTCTCTCTCTCTGAACAAACTTGAGGATTTTATATTGAGGTTGGATGCAAATGTGGATGAAGTATACCATTTTCCAGCAGCGACACTTTCAACGTGATGCAACACATTTGCCTCCCCACCCCTTCCCAATCCACCTCCCCTCCCACTCCAAGAGAATACTTCCTATTTCAAAAATTGTGAACTGTTAATATTTTACTTAAAATGATTCAGTTAATCATTCAAATGCAATGAAAAACCAGTCAGTAATTATATCATTGAGTATTCTCACAAGATTCACCTCATCTCTCATGGAAATAGGGGAAAAAACGCAAATCTTAAGAGTTTCATCAACTGAGAATATTACAGCCAACAAACTGTAACAGCACCAAACATTACTTTCAAAATTATTGTTGAAAATGAATTACTTTTGATTTTAACCATAATATACTGGGAATGTCTGTTCTAAATTTTGGTCTTTTCCAATTTGGTTAAAAGGCAGTGATCGTTTTGAGATGTATCAAATGTGTGCGTTTAGAAGAAAACATTTACAAAGTTCTATTTAAACAAAATGTATGTGAAAACATACGGAATGCCTTTTTTAAGCTTTTTTTAACATAAATGTGACATTTTTCATAGTCTCCTGAAGGATGTGTCAGTAATCATAGAAAACATGAACTTCACCTTATTCCTGCTTTAAATAATAAAGGGTTTCAATTATGCATGTATATGCTAGGAAATTGCACGATGCATCTAGATTAATGTCTGTATGTGAATCTTAATATAAAGAATTTGTGAAAATCTGGATACAATAGGAACACTTTTTGTTAGACTGTGTATTTTTTTTCCCGCTGCATGGGGCTTTACTGTTTGGTCAGTAAGAGCTGTAATTGGTTATTGTATTGAACATATCTACAGAGTTTTGTAAACTGGGATCTTCCATTTGTAGAGTTAGTGAGATGTGTACTGAAAGTTGATGCCATGACAATCTGTAATTAATGTGGTTTGTGTGAAGAGATGAAATAAAGGGATTGCATTTTTGTACGAGTATTTTGAGGTTGTGTTATTGTCAAGTGTACCTTTGTTCTGGTGATGTTGCAAAGCTCCTCATATATCCCACTTTTGTCACTAGTCAAGACTGCCCTGTATAGTCAGGGTAGTGTTTGTCCAGTGAGTTTATTTCTCCCTCATCAGTGCTAAATAATATGGTGAATGGTAGTGAAAGTTCTTTTGTTCTTGTGCAGTTTTGGGACCACATCTGAGAGTTTGGCTTCAAAACAGACTGGGCAAAAGTGAGGACTGCAGATGCTGGAGATCAGAGTCAAGATTACAGTGGTGCTGGAAAAGCACAGCAGGTCAGGCAGCATCCAAGGAGCAGGAAAATCAACATTTCGGGCAGGAGACCTTCATTTGTCAGCTCCATCAGTTTGCTCAGTACTACGTCCCTAGTGATTACAATTTCATATACTTGTTATTGGAATGTCTTTTGTATCCTCTATAGAAAATACAGAAGTAAAATATTTGACCATTTCATCTGCCTATTTCTTACATTGACTAGTAATTCTCTATCACGCTCCAGATGACCAAAACTCACTTTACTTAATCCCTTCTTTTCCAAATACCTGTAGAAATTGCTTTAGTTTTTCATCTTTGCATTGCAATTCAGCCAATTTCTTTGAACACCTGTTTTTGTTTGATCAAATGGTTGAGAAAAAAAACCCTAGTCTTGGATAATTTAATTTCAACTTCCTTAGCTTTATTCTTTGATTTCTCCTCCTGTTTCTGTGGCTTTTACCAAAGTCAAGAAAAATCCCAGGATATACTTTTTGTAACCCCTCAGTTGTCTGATTTTCCACTAGGTTTTCAATTACAGTAGGCATCACTCCTACTTGTGATCTCCAGCTGTCTCATTACCACGAATTCTGGAACTGAGAATTTCTCTACTATTCCTACCACCACTTCGAACCGGACTCTCCAACCTCACTTGATATAATGGAAATGTTCTTGGATGGGACTTGAGGTGTTGAGGCAAGAGGTTCGCATTTAAAACCTGCCCATGTACTGTTTTGCCAGCTATGAATATTCTACCACTCGTGTGCTGAGCACCCTTTGAGTTTTTTCGGGGGAAAACACATGAACAGATGATATTTTGCCATCATGGGCAATGGGAAAACATCAATGATCATTGTGACATTTGTGATATAACACTAGTGTGCTTCCAATTAAACATGTTGGATTATAACCTGGTGTTGTGTGATTTTTAACTTTATACACCCCAGTCCAACACTGGCATCTCCAAACCGGGATATAACACAGGAGCTTTGACTATGACATATTTTCTCAACCATAGATTTCTAATTCTTGTCAGATATATTCTTGGTAGTTTCATTGACTGTTTCATTATATGACTGGCACCTTACCATTGTCACTCTTTTCCCCCATCTCCAATAATTTCATAACTAAGCAAAAGTGTTAAAAGGAACTCTTGTGGTGCAAAAACAAGAGCCCCACCTCTGAGTTTGTCTTACTTTAGGGCCACTCAAAGGGGCATGGGCTGACCTTTAGAAGTGAAGGAGGGGTGTGTCTTGAATCCAAATTAAACACCTGTGGCTCATTTGTCCATCAGAAAAGTTTATGTTTGACCTCTGCTAGGGGGTCTTTGTCAATATAAACTATCTCCACAATACAACAGCCCACCTTTTAGTATTGAAAAGCCTAACACCACAGGAAGAAAGTGAGCATGGCAGGTGCTGGATATCAGACTCTAAGAATGTAGTGCTGGAAAAGCACAGCTGGTCAGGCAGCATCCAAGGAGCAGGAGAATCGACGTTGAAGAGCTTATGTTTGTAAAGTCAATTCTTCTGCTCCTTGGATGCTGCTTGACCAGCTGTGCTTTTCCAGCATCACACTCTTTGACTAACACCACAGGACCCTACCCCATAACACTGGATCAAACCAATTTTTTCACCCTATCCAAAGCCTGTTTGGGTCAGACATATGTTCATGCAGATAGTCAGCATGCACAGTGAGTTTGGAAACTATGCTTGGGAAAATGTATTTTCGTATGCCTTTGTAAAGTGGAAAAATACTTTCTGGGCAACTCAGGAAGAAAAATGAACAAGAACATTCAAATCTGTACAGTTCCCCAATCTAACAAATCACAACTGACCTATGCCATATCAATGAGACTTTGTAGCCTCACAGGGATACCGTTCCATCTTCACAGAATTACAGTCGTGACCAACTATTAACAGTATTTTTATTCAAATTATATAATTAACAAATAATAAAAATAAAAATCCACACAAAACTTTTGGGAGGGGAAGTCAGTTTATTTCCATTTTTTAAAAACAGGATGATGCATTATTTAAAGCATCTTCTTTTCAATGTACATTTACAGTTGTAAACTCAGAAGTTCATGCAGAATCTAACAATATCACATTGTTCTTTTATGGCCAGTTGGCAAAGAGGAATATCAATTTATATATCTATGTTACATGGCTTTTGTCAGAGTTGACATTCTAGAACATATTTACAAAATAAGCAGTTAACTTTACAGCAAGTTTGCATAATTCAATAAACTGCACGTTGTATATGGAGAAAGGTCATGTTGACAGCTTTGTTCAACGTTCCATTGGAATGCCTGATTTTTTTGTTTAAAATGGAAGCTCTGAAATGTTTGCCTGTCAAACAATCTCAACACTGCAGGTAAACAGCAACATAAAACAAATAATAATAATACAAGCTGGAAAAGTTCAGCTAAAGCATTTCCCTTTAGGCATCAGGTCTAATTTCCTTCTTGGAGTGGTATAACGTTTCTTTTGACAATATAGCTGTTGCTCCTTTAACCAAGGGTTGGGTAATCAGTAGTTTATTCTCTGCCTCAATGCTACTCTTACTCAATCCTACCCTTTCCCATTGCCCCCTACTACTCCCCTTCCTGTGGTTTCAATCCAGTTGCTCAGGATCAAGGTGGTTGAATTTGATACTGGATTTTGGACCATTTGGAGCCTATGTTAGGATAATGCAGTCAGTCATTGGCACAAATGTGTACAACAAGCAAACTGCGTAACAGGTGTACCACACAGTTCTGTCCAGACTTATTCCAGCATTGTTTATGGAAAGCAAAATGCAATTTATTTAGAACTATATAGAAAAAAACTGCAGCTAGGAAACATTTATATATATTTTTAAAAATTAACAAGTTATATTAACATAAACCCCATGGAGTCTGAAAACAGACCATTGTTAAGAAATGACTTGAAAACATGAGGCACTTTCCAGGGAAAAGTAAATAAAACAGAGTTAACTACAATTAGAGATTACAACTCAAACTTAAAACCATATTGAAATCACTGTTTAAGGTGCATTTGCACATCATGGGGTAATGTTCAATTTCATAGACATTATGCAGAAAAAAATTTCACAAACCCTCAAATATTCACAAGGTATTTTGAAGATGGTGTCATGAGAGAAATATTTATTAAGATAGCTTTTGGCAAACCTTGATCATTTTGGAAGTGGATCTTGATGAATATAATATTTTAGAATAAACTGTTATGAAGCAAGAGTTCAGCATAATGTTTTTAAATCCGACACCGTTGGTTAAAGATGAGATCTTCATTTAAAGCCATGTTTCTACAGGAATGAGCCATAATCTAAACAGCACTGATTTAATACTTAGGGGGAAATACCATCTATTATCCGAGGAATTTCTGAACGCAGTACCCATAAAATGTTCAGTATCAAAACAGTATATTTGCCAACTTAATGCACCATGTTTGCAAAAGCACCAAATTACAGATCGCATTGAACTCAATCTTATTTAACCTGACTAATGAAATAACATGTATTTTTCATTACTGAGGTACAGGAGACAAGGGGAATCATAATATTTAGGCTGGTTTACTCAGTGAAGTTGTTTGAATCCAGTTAAAGTTGTCACTTTGTCAAATCAAAGAGGTGTGACTGAATACTGTTAATCAATACTCTGGAAACTCACTGAGAAGTAGAATATGCGGTTACCATTTCTCTTATTAAAAATACCCATTACGCTACTTCCAAAACCACAATTTATCTATCTGCTCATCCTTTATATTTTCTAATCAATGTAATCAAAAGTTATTAAAACCCTCTGAAGCAGGAGAGACTTGAACATGGGCCTCCAGGCTCAGAGGGATACTCCACAAGAGCCCCTGCTTATTCATTATTACATATCTTTCAATGCTAAGCACCTGAGTTATTATGTGATGACATTTCATAGCCCTTGAGCAAAGTATCTGTTTGTAATTTAGTGACTTTTAATGCAGAAACATGACATTAAAGTGAGTTCACTTCTGGCTCTAGTTAGAAGTTTTTTTAAAAAAAAATGCATTTTAAGGATTGTTACTGAGTTTTTAATTCGACCTGAACAAGCCGTAGAGCAATAGTATCGAAAATTAAAAATTCAAGTAACAGTAGAAACAAAAAAGTGCACGAAAGCACTAATGTAAACAATGCAAACAAAAATATATTATATATGTTTTATATGTACACATATAGGTTAAATGATCAATATTCAATAAAAACCATACAAATTCATTTCGCCTCAATTGTAATAAGCTAAAAGCATCAGGAGCCAGTTTACATAATAGTTTGTTATTTCTCCCTAACTAACTGCCAAGTTTAGCAATGACTGCAATGCTGCCATTAATGTTTATGATATACAGTATCAGATCAGCCATGATTTTAAGTAAAGATGGAGCTAGCTCAAGGGGCCATATGGCCTACTCCTATCTCTTACACTCTTAGTTGCATTATGCCAAGTTGTAACAGCAAAACAATTTAAATGTAGATGTCATCAATGTGTGAAAAAAAAAGGCTGGAATTTTTCAAGCCAAACTCAAGACATCAGAAATCTAAAATAAATACAGGTCTACATGAACTGTTCATCCCTTCCCCCTCGAATAGAAAAGCTTTCAAAACGTAATATCAGGAAAGGGGAGAATTGCTAGATTTACTAATAGTAAATGGTTAATGTGGTTTGTAAACAAAAGAACAAGTAGTTGACCAATGAAGTGCAACA
Organism: Chiloscyllium punctatum; assembly: GCF_047496795.1. Classification (NCBI taxonomy): domain Eukaryota; kingdom Metazoa; phylum Chordata; class Chondrichthyes; order Orectolobiformes; family Hemiscylliidae; genus Chiloscyllium; species Chiloscyllium punctatum. Next base: position 6,789,854 of record NC_092780.1, on the reverse strand, counting down.
TTTGATATGGCAGACTGTTGGCCTAACTAAACCAAGTTCAGGATAACAAAACAAAATAACAACTGTGAATACTGTAGATCTTTAGAAAAAAACAATTTGCTGGAGAAATGCAGCAGATCTGGCAGCATTTGTGGACAGAAAGCAGAGTTAACTGTAGTTCTAAAGAAGGGCAACTGGGCTCAAAACATATACACTGTTTGTCTCTTCACAGATGCTGCCACACTAACTGAGTTTTGCCAGCAATTTTAGTTTTTGTGTCAGGTTCAGGACAAGTCTGGGCTCTCTCTCAGCTAATCCGAACTGGTGAGGCCTTGATACAAACCTCTCATGCACTTGCGAAGAGTCAAAGGATACTAATCTTGTTGAGGTTTGTCCCCTTTACAAACCAAGCGATGGACTAGGGAAATTGGCATAACAATCAATGCAGCACTGAATTAAATTGGACAGGTCCTGTAAAGGAGCTCGAATCCATAATCTCGCAATTAGCATTTTACAACAAACCTATTATACGTTGCAGTGGGTGGGGATCAAAGAGCATGAGGAACTGTAGATTCTCCTGACAGTATGTACTCAAATGGACTGAATGTTTCATCGATCTTGAGAGTGAAGTGCATGAACACAACTGGGTGAAGTTTCAAGTTAAACACATGTCCTTGTCACTTTTCGTTGATTGATGGTGTGTATGGGTTTAGAGAATTAAAGGGTTGTTTCCATACAATAAGAACATTCAAGTCAGGGACACAATACAGAGCCTGTGCCATTTGTTTCAAAAGTACTGGGCAGCTTGTGAAAAAGGTAGTGTTCACTTTGTGCAGTTGCTAATTGCCTGAGTCATGGAAACGTGCTATTTTGGCAGAAATTTGGAATTAGTCTAAGTTATCTACTTTTAACTGAGTTATTAACCACATTGCCATTCTAATGCCATGACAGTTTATTTAACATGGTGCAGAATATACAACTTAATTGTGTTGTGTTCAACCAGGCTATCCAATCTATAATTGATAGGAAACAGACAGGCCATCCCATGAAACCAGGGTAAAATTACCCTTTTATTTTGGACTAATTATTTGACCTGTTTGAATTTTCTGTGATGCAAGTTTAGAAGAATCTGATCTTATCAGTTACTCATTAGTGAATAAATCTCAAAATGCCAAGGCCTGCTTCTATCAGCAACTTGAGATAGCTGTTCAGTTTACCACTGGCTTATGAACTTGCATGATGTTCAACTGAAAACCTCTCCAAAGCATAAACCCATCCCAATCTCATGTGTGAATTAGTGCAATTATTAGTATATTCATGTGATCCTGTGAAATGTAAAGGTGCTATTAGCATGACAAGTGACCAAGATAACAAATTCATAAGCACAAGTTAACTAAATGTTATTTCTAACTTGAAGAGGAGAAAAGATGTGGAATGTTTATGCTGGAAAACAAAATGGGTAAAAAAATGTAAAAGAATTCTATGGAAATAAATTTCCAAAATTAACTTTTTTCGCATAGGTCCCTTAACAAAATCATTTTTTATTTCTTTATTACACCTTCTGGTCCACCAAAACCGCCCAGCCGCATTTCAATTGCGTGATCAACGTTCCAGAAAGGACAGACCAGTTTTGAAGTATAGATTTACCAATGGACCAGCAGATGTGGTTTGTAGCCATTTTTGGTGTGCAAAGCCAATGTTAACTGGCACTTCTGTACCTGGTTGAGATCAATTAGCTCAGCAAAGCCAGGGATAAAGACCAGGATCAAGCCTGAGACCTTTCTTACCAAAATCAGTCATGGGGCTAACCAATTGGAGAATATCTGAGGATACGTTTGAACTCTGTTGAGACTACAGACAGCATGTAGAAAAGATGTGAACTCCATGATACTATACTGCCCCTGTAAAGGTGCAGAGAGTACTGGACATTAAGTACTATTGAATTGTGATTATTATCAAATTTATGTTCAAATTCATACTATACGTTTTACATATCAAATAGTAAAATGCCATTAAAAATCTATATTAAATCCGCATTGGCTCTATGAAAAACTATTTTGCAAATGTTTTAAACTATGCTTCAAATCATATTTACATCAAAATTCTATATCACACACTGGGACCATCCTGTTACTATGATTAAAAAGATGCACAATTCACAAAATACTTCTCTCACTAATAAAGACAATTTACCAGATATTTTAACATAGAGACAGCATCCGCAAAAGTGATATTTTAATTAAGTAACAAAATGTTATGTTTTCTTGTTAGATTGGGAATCAAATCTTTAAGTTAATAAATAAATACAAATTATAAATAATTCAGTGATTAGTGCATTAGTTGTAGAAAAATTTTAGTTACTTGTTTTAAGAGAATAGGTTTAGCCTTTTTACAAATTGATTTCTTAATAACTAAATATAAATTAAATCTGTTTTGGAATAGTATAAAGTTAAATTGAAGTCAGCAGAACTTATTCTTGTATAGGTTAGAAAACTCCCTGTGATGAGAGTTCCATTACTGAATTTTGTAGCAAAATTTAAAACAAATTCAAGCATTGTCAACTATCCAATCTGTCCACCACCAATTCATTCATTTTCTGATGGTCAAAGATTAAAAAGGAAGAATGGACAACTTCAATTGTCATGAATCTTATCTTCAAAATTATACATGGATTTGGAATGCCCCCTTGGCTGTGCTTGTTTCACCCTGTAATTTCTGTGGAAGTGTAGCAAAACCCCCATTTTGGAAATGAATAGAATTTACACCATATTTCTAGAGAAGGTATGACAGCAGAGTGGATACAGCTGCAAGGAACATCCTGGCCTAGTGCTTCACTTGATTTAACATCCCGGTAACCATTTATTTTCAGCCTCAAACACTAAAATCACCTACTGTTGATATTTTTGCAGAGCTCTGATGGTTGCACATTATATTGATTTCTGGTTGAACTATTTAATTAAGGATGACTTTCTAACACAATTGGTTATTGGAGGAGGGACATTTAAGCCAGTCAAACATGGTTTTATTCTGATTGCTTCTTCAATCCACATGCTGTCAAATTCAGAGATAATTTTCATCAATGGAAATCCAGCATTGGTGTCATCGAGCCATTGAACAGACTGGACCTACGCCTAAGGCTATTAAACACATCTTAGTTGTTCTTACAGTCCTCACAACAAACATTTACAGATCAGCACAACGCTGTAATGTGGCCATCTTCATCAGTTCTCAGTCAAGGATGGTGTCCAGAAAGGGCAAAATGCAAGAAAGTGAAGTGGGAAACATGGTAAAATATTTGACAAATAAATATCAAATTCTATCAATATTTAAATTCAGTGAAACAACACTTGGACTTGTGCCCCACTCAGCAAGGTTCAATTACAGCAAATCTGATAAGAAGTGCTAACTTTAAAGTCAAATCCAAAAAGAGTAGGAATTACAGGACAGTATAACAAAGATTTCACTGTGAGATAGCTATATGCTTCGACAAATCTGTAGAGAAACAGTTATATTTGCCTATAATTGTTATGTAATGCTATTTCATTAATTAGATGTTTTTTGCTAGATAGAAATTTAGCCATGACTCTCAATTCTTTTCTTTTCTGAACCGAAACAGAAAGATGACAAGTTCTACATGCAAAAGATGCAAAACAAGTGAGACATATTTTCTATAGATCAGGAAACACTCAAATAAGACAACTGCAGTGAATTCCAGGCCAACCATGTTAAATTGAGCAGCCAAATAGAGGCTTGTAAAATTAAAACCTACTGATAATAGCAGGAGGAGCAAATTCAAAAAAATGGTTTCTCTCATACTAATTAGAAAAGCGTGAACAAAATGCTCCGCTACTTAGCCCATAGTTGTGTTAACACCTGAAAAGCAAATATAGATTAATGTTTGGGTAAAGGTCCTGCAACAGAATAGTTAATTTATGGGTCTCTAATTTAATTTGCTGAGATCTGCTATATAGTTGGGGTACATGATGTAGAGGTGCTGGTGTTGGACTGGGATGAACAAAGTCAGAAATCACACAACACCAAGTTGTAGTCCAACAAGTAAATCTGACTTCATCTGACGAAGGAACAGCACTCCAAAAGCTTGAGATTTCAAATAAACCTGTTAGACTATAACCTGGTGTCATGTGGCTTCTGACTTGGTTGGAGAACGGCCTATATTTTCAGTTTGTATTTCCTTGATGTTTGTAAGGGTCATTGCCTGCAGAAAGAACTGTACCAGGATTCTTAACTGTCAAGTGGAAACTCTTGCTCTGTATGCCTGTGGAAGGAGACCAGTAAAATCTGCAAAGAAACTGTGGAGGGAGCTGAAAAGACCATTTTCAGGAGTTCTAATGGCATTTGTTTCAGTTACAGCAAGAGATCATTCAAGGCTCTGCAGCAAGTATTCTTAATGAAGAAGAATTTTTTGTTGAAGTCATTTTAAAATAATTACCTGTTGTTATTTGCAAAAAAATGCTATCACTTTTTAAAAGAGGAATATTTTGAATGTATCTTTAGCATACTTCCTAAGAAGAGTGAAAATTAGAAAAATTCAAAGTAACATAGTCAATATTTCACAACGTGGAGACTGTTTGAGTGAGGAAAGACAGTAAAAGAGCAGTAATTACTGTTACTCTTAACCTGGAATACTAGATTTTATTGTGTAGCTTATCTCTAAAGGAGAAGGCACCTTTTCTAAAACTAGTTAATCTGGGGAAAAAGACAAACCTGTAAATTGGCCTAGCTCCTGAATGTTTTAGCCCAAACTAATTTCAATCAGAGGTACTGATGGAATCGAGAGGAGGGTGCATATTTCTGAGCTTTCGTGCCGGATTCAGACTTGGCAGAATTTGAGCCACTGTCTCTAGCTTGGCCTGATGTCAAGCCAGTTGATGGGGAAGACAGTGATGTAGGGTGCTGACATTCTGAATTATTATTGCTATTTGAATGCTTATTACTGGGTCCTGGTTGTTGAGGTTGTAAACTACCAGTCTGGTGAAACAAACAATTTTTTGATTCTAAATCAATTGGTTGTGAGTTTCCTCCAGTATCTGAAGTTTCCTTTGAATCAACATTTTGCTCAAACTGATGCATGGTGCATACTTTGCCCAACCTGTGGCCACTGTCTTTGCTTTCCAGTGGTTTATCCTTGCATTCTCTAAAGTGAAACTCTGATAAGTCATTCTGCACCACTACTGTATGTCTCCTCCTAATGTTCTTCTTTCTCCTGGTCTCTGGAGAGTTCTGTTTTCTCAGTCCCACCCCAAACATATCATCTGCTGAAGTTTTCAATCGCAGTTTCGTGTGATCAGTCAGTGCTCGTTTTGATGTTTGGGTTACATCATTTTTGTCAGGATCACACTTAAGGACATTATGCTTGTTGGTGGGATTGGGATAATTCAAATTATCTAACAAATTGTCGACCATTGGGGGGTCATTATCTTCATTGATTTTTGCATTAAAGTCATGTTCTGTTTTTGGTTTAGTCAACTTCTTTCTAGCTAATGTATCACACTGAATTAATTTGTGAGAATTAAAAGACGGTCTACTGTTGAGCTTGTGTACTGGAATCCCTTCTTTGTCAGAGCTTGTGTTGCTGTCTGACTCACGGCGACAAAACCTGCTTCTTTCCTGCTGTGAGCATGAGACCTTGCCTGGTAGAGTCCGTATTAGATAGCTACTTTCATTGTCTGTTTCGACAGGACCTCCGCACTCACTGATGAGCTCACTCCTTTCATCATCAGCTTCATCACCCCTGCTTTCAGCAATCGATTGTACCTCAGAACTGAAGTTGTGATCTAGGGTTGTTACTGTGGATGAAATCGTCGAATATCCTGAAACAACAGAGCTAGCATCAGTGGGAATTGTCTCTCTGTGCTCCACCTGCCACATCTTCAGCTTGGAATTTCTGGAAAACATTTCATTATTACAATGAGACTGAGGACTTGCAATGGTTGTCTGGTTATCTGTACTGTTTCTTCTTTCTGAATCCAATAATTTGAGGGAAGTTCCTTCCTTAAATGAACACTGAAGGCCAACAGAGGATGGAGTACATTGTGGAGATGAAGAGTTCAGAGTGGGTTCATCAACACTCTCCCATTGGGATCTTTGAATGTGGTCCTGCTTGGAATTATCAGATTCTCCTGACATTTTTTGAAGTTCTTTATTAGCAATAGGTTGATATATTTTCTGTACATTTCTGTTCCTAGTACTTGCCAACTGTTTCTCCTTCTGTTCAGTTGCATCCTTCTGTCTATTGGCTCCTGTTTTGTCTACTGATCCTTCCTTGTTAATAGCCTTAGTAGGTTCATGTTCTGAATCATCATCTGTGCTACTTTCAAGCACCTTTGCCTCTTTTTGTTTTTTTCTCTTACGGTTGGCTGCTGCAAAGATTGACATCATCAACTCCCTGTTGTACAGATCCCTTCTGGATCCCCATGATCCCTGTAATTATGCAGAACAAAAATTAGTTCCCTTAATATTATTTAAATGTTACTGAATAAGAATATAGTAAAAGAAGTTACATTTTGAGGAAAGATTCTTCACCTTAACTCCGTTCTAATGAAGGGTTTGTTCTCAAAATGTTAACCGGCCTTTCACCTGATTTATTAACTGCAAATTTTTCACATTTCTGACTTTATCTTATTGGTGTTTAATTATAAAGTCTGTTTGCTTTTGTGTAAGCAAGTAAAGTCGCCATAACTCCACAGAACCACAGGGCTGCTCTCTCATTAGAGAGACAACTGCTGGTGAGTTTAACCTGAGGGTCACTACATCTCAGGAGAGGGGACAGTTGAGAGGAACGACCTTTATGGTAACCTCAACCAGTACAAGCTGCTGGCATCATTCTGCATCACAAATGAACTGACCAGCCATCTAAGCTAACTGAACCCCTGCTAATGAAGCAGAAACACAGAGGACATATAAGGATTAACCTGGTGGCTGGACAGGTGGTGTGCTGTAGCTGTATGATGTGGGAGCTGGCTGATCCCATTGTGAACAGCAGTGACCACATCTGCAGCAAGTGTTGGTTGCTGGAAGAACTCTGGAATCTGAGCTTCAAACAGTGCAGCACATCTGGGAAGGAGAGAGTTACCTGGATGATTTGTTTCGGGATGTAGTCACATCTGGTAGATTAAGTAATTCAAATTCAGTTAGTGATCAGGGACAACAGGGTGTGACTGTAAGCGACAGAGGTAGGGGGATTCTGAGTTCAGGAGTGGAGGAGCCTCAGCCCTTGACCCTTGACCAACAGGTATTAAATTTTTGCTCTCTGTATGGATGAGGAAAAGGGCCAAGGACAGGGTAAGCCAGCTGACCACGGCACCATGGTGCAGAAGGCCATTTAAGAGTGGGGAGCAAAAAGACAAGTAGTTGTTATTGGGGATTCTATAATTAGGGGGACAGATAGTATCCTTTGCGAGCCAGATCAGGACTCTGGCAAGGTGTGTTGCCTGCCCAATGCCAGGGTGCAGGACATTTCCGACTGGTTTGAAAGGATATTGGAGCAGGAGGGAGAGGATCCAGTTGTTGTGGTCCACATTGGCATGAACAACATAGGCCCTCCTTCCTAGCCTTGCCTATTTGGGGATTATCAAGCACTCATAAGGAAACTGAAGAACAGGTCCTCAAGGGTCATAATCTCTGGATTTCTGCCCGAGCCACATGCTAATTGGCATAGGCATAAGAAAATTAGGGAAGTAAACATGTGGCTAAGAGATTGGTATGAGAAAGAGGGATTCCATTTCATGGGACATTGGCATCTGTTTTGGAACCGGGGGGGATCTGTACCAAAGGGACGGTCTCCACCAGAACCGAACTGAAACCAATGCTTGTGAGTCAGGGGAAAGGGAAAGGGAAAGCAACAGTGGCAGGGAGTATAGAGTCAAGTAGAAAGATAAGCAGCAGGTTAGCTTGTATGCAGGGTTTAAGTTCAAGGCAGACTAGGATTGAAGCAAAAAGGAAGTCGATAATTTAGGATATATTACCAGAGATGCTCATAGTATTCGTAACAAAGTAGATGAATTAACGGCACAAATCATCGTGAATGATGATGATGTAGTAGGCATCACAGAGACATGGTTGCAGGGGCTTCAGGACTGGCAGTTAAACATCCAAGGATTTACAACTTATCAAAAAGACAGGAAGGTGGGCAGAAGGGTCGGAGTTGCCTTGTTAGTTGAGAATGAAATTAAATCTATGGCACTGAATGACATAGGGTCAGATGATGTGGAGACTGTGGGTGGAGTTAAGGAACCACAAAGGCAAAAAAAAATCATAATGGGAGTTATGTACAGACCTTCCAGCAGTGGTCAGGACTAGGGGCGCAGGATGTACCAGGAAATAGATAGGGCGTGTCAGAAAGGCAAGGTCACTGTGATCATGGGGGACTTCAATATGCAGGTGGACTGGGCGAATAATGTTGCCAGTGGATCCAAAGAAAAGGAATTCATGGAATGCTTACAGGATGGCTTTTTGGAACAGCTTGTGATGGAGCCCATTTGGGAGCAGGCTATTCTGGGCTTAGTGCTATGTAATGAGCCAGACTTTATAAAAGATCTTTAAAGTAAGAGAACACTTAGGAGGCAGTGATCATAATATGGTAGAGTTCAGTCTGCAGTTTGAAAAAGAGAAAGCAAAATCAGATATAATGGTGATACAGTTAAATAAGTGAATTAAAGGTCATGAGAGAGGAACTGATGAAAATCAACTGGAAGCAGAGCCTAGTGGGGAAGACAGTAGAGCAACAATGGCAGGAGTTTCTGGGTATAATTCAGGACACAATAGAGGTTCATCCCAAAGAAAAGATAGATTATCAAGGGAGGGGGTGGGGATTAGACAGCCATGGCTGACAAAGGAAGTCAGGAAATGTATCAAAGGAAAATAGAGAGCCTATAAAGTGGCCAAGAGCACTGGGAAATCAGAAGATTGGGAAGACTACAAAAACAAACAGAGGATAACAGAGAAAAATAAGGAAGGAGAGGATCAAATATGAAGGTAGGCTTGCTAATAATATTAGAAATGATAGTAAAAGTTTCTTTCAATACATAAGAAACAAATGAGAGGCAAAAATGGAAATTGGGCCACTCCAAATTGATGCAGGAAGGCTCGTGCTGGGAGATAAGGAATTAGTTGAAGAACTTAATAAGTACTTTGTGTTAGTCTTCACAGTGGAAGACATGAGTAATATCCAAACATTAAAGGGCAGTCAGGAAGCAGAGTTGTGTATGTAGCCATTACAGAAGAGAAAGGGCTAGAAAAGCTAAAGGTCTAAAAATCGATAAATCTCCTGGCCCCGATGGGCTATATCCTAGAGTTCTAAGGGACGTGGCTGAGGAAATAGCAGAGGCGTTGGTTGTGATCTTTTAAAAGTCACTGGAGTCAGGGAAAGTCCCAGATGATTGGAAAATTGCTGTTGTAACCCCCTTGTTAAAGAAAAGATCAAGACAAAAGATAGAAAATTATAGGTCGATTAGACGAACTTCGATTGTAGGTACAATTCTAGAATCCATTGTTAAGGATGAGATTCTAAATTCTTGGAAGTGCAGGGTCAGATTAGAGTAAGTCAGCATGGATTTAGTAAGGGGAGGTTATGCCTAACAAAACTATTAGAATTCTTTGAAGAGGTAACAAGTAGGTTAGACCAGGGAAACCTAGTGGATGTTATCTATCTAGACTTCCAAAAGGCCTTTGATAAGGAGGCTGCTGAGTAAAGTGAGGGCCCATGGTGTTCGAGATGAGCTACCAGTATGGATTGGGGATTGGCTCTCTGACAGAAGGCAGAGAATTGGAATAAAACGTTTATTTTTCGGAATGGCAGCCGGTGACAAGTGTTGTCCCGCAGGGTTCAGTGTTGGGACAGCTATTCACTTTATATATAAATGATCTTGATGAAGGGACTGGGGCATTCTGGCAAAGTTTTTCAATGATAGGAAGTTAGGTGGACAGGCAGGTAGTACTGAGGAGATGGGGAGGCTGCAGCAAGATTTAGACAGTTTAGGAGAGTGGTCCAGGAAATGGCTGATGAAAGTCGACGTGAGCAAATGGGAGTCTTGCACTTTGGAAAAAAGAATACAGGCATGGACTATTTTCTAAACGGTGAGAAAATTCATAAAGCCAAAGTACAAGGGAATCTGGGAGTGCTAGTACAGGATTCTCAAAAGGTTAACCTGAAGGTTGAGTCAGTGGTTAAGAAAGCAAACGTAATGTTTTCATTTATCTCAAGATAGTTGGAATATAAAAGTAGTGATGTGTTTCTGAGACTTTACAAAGCTCTAGTTAGGCCCCATTTAGAATACGGTGTCCAATTTTGGGCCCCACACCTGAGAGTGGTGGGCTTAGATTAGATTAGATTCCCTACAGTGCAGAAACAAGCCCTTCGGCCTAACCAGTCCATCCTGACCCTCTGAAGAGTAACCCACCCAGACGCATTCCCCTCTGAATGATGCACCGAGCACTATGGGCAATTGAGCATGGGCAATTTAGCATGGCCAATTCACCTAACCTGTACATCTTTGGACAGTGGGAGGAAACCGGAGCACCCAGAGGAAACTCATGCAGACACAGGGAAAATGTGCAAAATCCACACAGTCGCCCGAGGCTGGAATCAAACCTGGGACCCTGGTGCTGTGAAGCAGCAGTGCTAACCACTGAGCCACCATGCCGCTTGTGGAATTCATTACCACGGAACACAGTGGAGGCCAGGACGTTAAATGTCTTCAAGGCTGAGACTGATAAATTATCGATCTCACAAGGAATGAAGGGCTATGGGGAGAGTGCAGGCAAGTGGAGTTGAAATGCCCATTAGCCATGATTAAATGGCAGAGTGGACTCGATGGGCCGAATGGCCTTACTTCCAGTCACGTGTCTTATCGTCTTATTAAGGGACTACCTTAATCTGTGGCTGGAGGCAGGGTAGTAGAATCAAAGATACAAACAAGTTTACAATAGGAAATTATAAGAGTCATAGAGCTATACAGCATGGAAAAAAGAGCCTTTGGTCCAACTCACCCATGCTGACCAGATATCCTAAATTAATCTAGACCCATTTGCCAGCATTTGGCCCACATCCCTTTAAACCTTCCTATTCATGCACCCCACCCAGATGCCTTTTAAGTGTTGTAACTGTACCAGCCTCCACCATTTCTTCTGGTAGCTCATTCCATGCACAATCCTCCGTGTGAATAAGTTGCCCCTTCGGTCCCTTTTAAATCTTTTCCCTCTCACCTTAAACCGATGCCCACTAGTTTTGGGCTCCCCTACCCTGGGGAGAAGACCTTGATTAATCAGCCGATCCATGCTCCTCATGATTTTCTAAACTTCTATGAAGTCACCCCTCAGCCTACGATGTTTTAGGGAAAATAGCGCCAGCCTATTCTGCCTCTCCCTGAAGCTCAAACCTTCCAAACCTGGTAACATCTTTGTAAATCTTTTCTGAACCCTTTCAATTTAACATCCTTCTTATAGCAGGGAGACCAGAATTAAATGCAGTACTCCAAAAGTGGTCTTCCTAATGTCCTGCAACATGACCTCCCAACTCCTATACACAATACATTAACCAATAAAGACATACATGCCAATGCCGCCTTCGCTATCTTTTCTACCTGTGACTTCACTTTCAAGAAACTTTGAATCTGCACTTCAAGATCTCTATTCAGCAACACTCCTCAGGACCTTACCAAAGAACAAAGAAAATTTACAGCCCAGGAACAGGCCCTTCAGCCCTCTAAGCCTGAGCTGATCCAAGTCTGCTGTCTAAACGTGTCGCTCAATTCCCAAGCATCTGTATCCCTCTGCTCCCCACCTACTCATGCATCTGTCCAGATGTATCTTAAATGAATCTACCTGCCTGCCTCTAGCTCCTCTGCTGGCAATGCGTTCCAGGCACCTACCACTCTCTGTGTAAAGTACTTGCCGCGTGTATCCCCCTTAAACTTTTCACCTCTCATCTTGAAAGCATGACCTCTCGTCATTGAATCCCTCACCCTGGGAAAAAGCTTATCTCTATCCACCCTGCCTATACCCTTTATGATTTTGTAAACTTCAATCAGGAACCCACCCGCCATCTTTTATCTAATGAAAACAAACCTAACCTACTCAACCGCCCTTCATAGCTAGTACCTTCCATACCAGGCAATATCCTCAAATCTTCCCTGCAACCTCTCCAAAGCGTCCACATCCTTTTGGTAACGTGGCGACCAGAATTGTACACAGTATTCTAAATGTGGCTGAACCAATGTCTTGTACAATTTTAACACGACCTGCCAGCTCTAATACTCAATACCCTATCCAATGAAGGCAAGCATACCAAATACCTTTTTGATCACTCTACCGACCTGCATTGCCACCTTCATAGTACAATGGACCTGAACACCCAGATCTCTCTGTACATCAATTTTCCCCAGGACTTTTCCATTTACTGTATACTTCACTCTGGAACTGCATCTTCCAAAATGCATCACCTTGCATTTGTCTGGATTGAACTCCATCTGCCACTTTTCCACCCAACTCTCCAATCTATCTATATCCTCCTGTATACTTTGACAGTCCCTTATGCTTTCTGCTACTCCACCAATCTTTGTGTTATCTTAAACTTGCTGATCATACCAACAGTGCCCTTTTCCAGATCATTTATGTATGTCACAAACCACACTGGCCCCAACAATGACCCCTGTGGAACACCACTGGTCACCTTTCTCCATTTCGTGAGTCTCCCTTCAATCACTACTCTCTGTCTCCTGTTGCTCAACCAGTTCTTTATCCACCTAGCTAGAACACCCCGCACACAATGTGACTTCACTTTCTCTATTAGTTTACCATGGGGAACCTTATCAAACACTTTACTAAAGTCCATGTATATGACATCAACAGCCCTTCCTTCATCTATCAACTTGCTCACTTCCTCAAAGAACTCTATTAAGTTGGTAAGGCACGATCTCCCCCCGCACAAAACTATGTTCCTATCACTGATAAGCCCATTCTTTTCTAAATATAAATAGATCCTATCCTTCAGTACCTTCTCCAGCAACTTTCCTACCACTGACGCCAGGCTCACTGGTCTGTAGCTACTCGGAATATTCCTACTACCCTTCTTGTACAGGGGGACAACATGAGCAACCTTCCAGTCATCCGGCACCTCACCTGTGTTTAAGGATGCCACAAAGTTATCGGCCAGTGCCTAAGCTATTTCCTCTCTCTCCTCCCTCAGCAACCTGGGATTGATCCCATCTAGTCCTGGGGATTTGTCCATCTTAATAACCTCTAGCCTACCCAACACATCTTCCCTACTTGTGACAAAGTGATCCAAACTAATCAAATTTCTATCTCTAATCTCACCATTCATCATGTTCTTCTCCTCAGTGAACATTGATGCAAAGTAATCATTCAGAATCTCACCCATTCTCTCAGGTTTGACACATAACCTTCCTTCATTATCCTTTAGTGGACCAATCCTTTCTCTAGTTACCCACTTGCTTCTTACATAAGAAGAAAATGCTTGGGATTCTCCTTAATTCTACTCACTAAAACTATTTCATGACCCCTTTTAGCATGCTTGATTCCTCATTTAAGACTGGTCCCTACTCTTCCGATATTCTTCCAGGGCCCATTCTGTTCTTAGCTGTCTGCTTCCTTTTTTCTCTTGGCCAGAAGGATTGTTGACATTTACACAATTCAAAGGAAGAACAGAATATTGTGGAAATGCACAGCAGATCTTTCAGTGTCTGAAATGAGGAAGGCAGCTTAATGTTACACAGAAGACCCACTAGGAGTTCCCATTTTAGGTATTAATCTCATTTGGATCACAACTTTGTTTTCAGAACAATATTGAGAGTCATCTGGGATACATCAGCTGTAGGAATGAGCCCTTTTCACTTTAGCAGCCAGTCTTTGCTTGTTCAAATTAACTGATATGTCTTGGACATCGATTTAGAGGGAATTTCATTTTTCAAGTAAATGGTGCCACTGTAAATTTGCTATTGTAAATCACCAAATTTTAGGATAAGTGCTTCATGAATTATTATTGTATTACATTTTTATAATTAAATGTAGAAAGTCCTGCTCTGATTTGCCTTTCCAAAATGCAGCACCTCAGTTACCTAAATTAAACTCCATCTGCCACTCCTTGGCCCATCTGATCAAGATCCAGTTAACTCTGAGGTAACCTTTTTTGCTGTCCACTACACCACCAATTTTGGGGTCATTTGCAAATTTACTAACCATTCTCCTACATTCACATTCAAATCATTTATATATATGATAAAAAGCAATGGACCAAGCACAGATTATTGTGGCATACCACTGGTCACAGGCCTCGAGCCAAAAAGCAACCCTCCACCACCACCCTCTGTTTCCTATGTTCGAGCCAATTTTGTATCTAAATGGCTAGTTCTCCCTGTATTCTGTGATCTAACCTTATTAACCAGTCTACCATGTGGAACCTTGTCAAACGCCTTATCGAAGTCCATACAGACAATATCCTTTATCAATCCTCTTCATTATTTCTTCAAACAAAACCCAGTCAAGTTAATGAGGCATAATTTCCAAAGTAGAAAGCCATGTTGACTATCCTTACTCAGTCCTTGCCTTTTCAAGTACATGTAAATCCTGCCTTTCAGAATCCCCTCCGACAACTTGCCCACCACACAGGTCAGGCTCAGCAGTCTATAGTACTCTGGATTTTCCTTACCACCTTTCTTAAATAAGATGGAAAATTGTGACTGTAAGAGCTGTTCCTTTTTTGCAGCTTTTTCAGTGTTGGAGCTTATTTCCTTGGTTTCTTGGGGCAGTAATTTCTATTTTCTAAGCTGTTATGTTGCTTTGGAACTTTGGGAAAAAAAAGAGCAAAACAGTACTTTAAAACAAGAGGGAGAGCAGGTACCACGTGGGAGGATGAGGAGTAAATGACAGGTGGGGATGGAGCCCTTTACTTCACATGTGATTCAGGGTGAGCATGCCAATTGGACAAAAAATTGGCTTAATGGCACGAGACAAAAAAATGACAGTGCAGGGTTGTTCTTTTGGACTGAAAGCTGTGTTCCATAGGAATTGGTACTGGGCCCATTTTTGATGTCATTTATATAAATTATTTAGATGAAAAACCTCCAACTCCCACAGTTATCTTGATTATACATCCACACACCGTGCTTCCTGTAAAGACACTATTCCATTCTCCAACCAAAAGAGAAAATGCTGGAAAATCTCAGCAGGTCTGGCAGCATCTGTAAGGAGAGGAAAGAACTGACATTTCGAGTCTAACTGACTCTTTGTCAAAGCTAAAAAAAAGGGAGAAATAGGGAGGTATTTATACTAGGCTGAGAGAAGGTGAGTCATGGCTCCAGAAGCAAAGGTAGCAATAAAGAGGTGATAATGACACTGCATAGAGAGATTAGGAGCTGTGAATGACCAAGGCTGAAGCCAGTGCTATGTGACAAAATAGCACCATTGTTGACAGCGCCCTCAGCAGAGTCTGATCCATTTTCTTCACTTTGGCTCTCATCCCCTCTCTTCCCTCCTGCAATAGAAATAGGAGTCCCCTTGTCCTTACCTACCATCCCACCAACATTTATATCTAGAGGATCATTAGCTGCCAGCTCCAGCGGGATATCACTATGAGACACATATTCCCCTTCCCTCCCTTGTCAGCCTTCTGCAAGGACCATTTCCTCCAAGACACCTGTTCCACTCTTTTCTACATTGGGGAAACAAAACATAGACTGGGTGACTGCTTCGCAGAACATCTTTGTTCTGTCTGCAAAGAAGATCGGAATTTCCAGTTGCCTGTAACTTCAACACACTACCCCATTCCCTGGCAACATTTCTGTCTCAGGCTTGCTGCAGTGCTCCAGTGAAATTCAGCATAAGCTGGAAGAACCGCACCTAATTTTTTCCTTGGGAATGCAACATCTTCTGGATTCAACCACTTTAGGAGTTGAGTTCTCTCATGTCCTTCCCCCAACACCTACACTCCAGGCCTTGTTATCACACTCTTACACACAACCCATTGTTAGCACCAATAGACCCAGTAATAGCTGTTCACCCTCCTAGTTGGATCATTATCCACTACTTTCTCTGTCCAAATGTTCTTCTCTCTCTTTGGGCTCTATCCCCATTTATCGTTTACTCCTTAGCTTCCACACCCCTTTCCCTCCCCTCCCCATCTACTGCATATAAACTGACATTTCCTAGCTGAGAATGGGTCACTGGACCTGAAACATTAACTCTGATTTGTCTACACAGATGCTGCCAGACTGCTCAGCTTTGCCAGCAAATTCTGCTTTTGTTTCTGATTTACAGCATCTGCAGTTCATTTGGTTTTAATGGAGTAAATTACTGGATGGATATACTAAAAGATGAACACCGTCTTTCTTTGCAATTACCTTACAATTTATTGTCACCTTTTGACCTTGAAGGGCATGCTTCAAAATTCTCCATGGATTAAAAAAGCACTAAAAAAAAGTTTAATTTATTCTGAGTGCATGTTGATTTGCTATCATTGGATTATTAATATGAAACTCTTGAGTTGCTGATGCTATGGCAGGAGCTATGTAAAATCTATTATCCTACCTAAATCAAGTCATCTCAGGGCATCTCTTCAGTCAGAATCAATTTCACTAAACAGAATAATAGTAGTATTAACCTTATTAAATGACATTTGATTAACACAAATTGTGGGGCCTCTTGCAGAAACAATTATGTCATCTATAACTGCATGAGAGGGGTGCTGGATGACTATAGCATGGCTAATGTTGTGCATTTGTTTAAGAAAGGCTGTAAGCAGAGCCTGGGAACTATAGACCCGTGAGTTCGAGTTCAGTGGTGAGTAAATTGTTGGAAGGGATTCTGAAAGGTAGGATTTGTATGCATTTGGAGAGGTAAAGCAATGATTAGGGATGGTCAACATGGTTTTGTGCGAGAAAAACCATGTCTCACAAATTTGATTGTGCAAAATTGGTGACACAGCGGACAGTGAAGAAGGTTATCTAAGATTACAAAGAGATCTTGATTAATTGGATCAGTGGGCTGTAGACTTGCAGTTGGAGTTTAATTTGGATAGATGCAAGGTATTGTATTTTGGTAAAACAGACAAGGACTTGTACAATTAAAAGTAGGGCCTTGGGTAGTGTTGTAGAACAAAGAGACCTTGGGGTTCAGGTACATAATCCCTTGAAATTTACCTCGCATATTGACATAATGGTAAGAAGGCATTTAGCTCACTTGCCTTCAGTGCTCAGACATTTGAGTATAGGACATTTTGTTGCTGCTGTGCAAGACATTGGTGAGGCCCATTCTGGAGCACTGTGTCCAGTTCAGGAAGGATATTATTAAGCTGGAGAGGGTTCAGAGGAGATTTACCCAGATGTTGCCATGAACGGAGGAATTAAGTTATAAGGAGAGGCTGGGACCTTTTCCCACTAGAATGTAGGAGGTTGAGGGGTGACCTTATACAGGCTTATAAAATCAAGAGGGGTTTAGATAAGGTGATTGGCAGGTGTCTTTTCCCTTGCGTAAGGGATTTCAAGAATAGGAGGCATATTTTTAAAGCCCTCCAAGCCTGCATCGATCCATATCCTCTATCTAAATATGCTGTCTATTTTCTAAGGATCTGTATCCCTTTGCTCCCTACCCATTCACGTATATACCCAGATACATCTTAAATTACTCTAAAAAGTGGCTACCCCTACCACCTCCGCTGGTAACGCTTTCCAGGCACCCACCAGCCTCTGCATGAAGAACTTTCCATGCATATCTCTCCTAAACTTTTGCCCTCTCACTTTGAACTTGTGACCCCGAGTAAGTGAGTCCTCCACTCGGGGAAAAAGTTTCTTGCTATCCATCCTGTTCTACACCTCTCACGATTTTGTAGGCCTCAATCATGACCCCCCTCCACCCTCAACTGCCTTCTTTCCAATGAAAATAATCCTAATCTACTCAACCTCTCCTCATAGCTAGCCCCCTCCATTACAGCCAACATCCTGGTGAACCTCCTCTGCACCTTCTCCAAAGCATCCACATCCTTTTGGTAATGTAGCGACCAGAACTGTATGCAGTATTCCAAATATGGCCAAACCAAAGTCTCATACAACTGTAACATGACCTGCCAACTCTTGTAGGAGAAAGTGAGGACTGCAGATGCTGGAGATCAGAGCTGAAAATGTGTTGCTGGAAAAGCGCAGCAGGTCAGGCAGCATCCAAGGAACAGGAGAATCGACGTTTCGGGCATCAGCCCTTCTTCAGGAATGAGGAAAGTGTGTCCAGCAGGCTATGATAAAAGGTAGAGAGGAGGGACTTGGGGTAGGGGCGTTGGGAACGCGATAGGTGGAGGGAGGTCAAGGTGAGGGTAATAGGCCGGAGTGGGGTGGGGGCGGAGAGGTCAGGAAGAAGATTGCAGGTTAGGAAGGCAGTGCTGAGTTCGAGGGATTTGACTGAGACAAGGTGGGGGGAGGGGAAATGAGGAAACTGGAGAAATTGGAGTTCATCCCTTGTGGTTGGAGGGTTCCCAGGCGGAAGATGAGGTGCTCTTTCTCCAATCCTCTGGGACCTCCCCCATGTTTAAGGATGTTGCAAAGTTATCTGTTAAAGCTCCGGCTATTTCCTCTCTCCCCTCAGAACGTGGGATAGACTCCATCTAGTCCTGGGGATTTGTCCACTTTAATGCCTTTTAGAATACATGGAGTCGTCCAAGGACCTGCATGTCTTTGGTGGAGTGGGAGGGGGAGTTGAAATGTTGGGCTACGGGGTGGTTGGGTTGGTTGGTCCGGGTGTCCCAGAGGTGTTCTCTGAAACGTTCCGCAAGTAGGCGGCCTGTCTCCCCTATATAGAGGAGGCCACATTGGATGCAGCGGATGCAATAGATGGTGTGTGTGGAGGTGGAGGTGCAGGTGAATTTGTGGCGGATACGGAAGTGTCCCTTGGGACCTTGGAGGGAGGTAAGGGGGAAGGTGTGGGCGCAAGTTTTGCATTTCTTGCGGTTGCAGGGGAAGGTGCCGGGAGTGGAGGTTGGGTTGGTGGGGGGTGTGGACCTGACGAGGGAGTCACGGAGGGAGTGGTCTTTTCGGAATGCTGATAGGGGAGGGGAGGGAAATATGTCCCTGGTGGTGGGGTCCTTTGGAGGTGGCGGAAATGACGGCAGATGATACGCTGGACATGGAGGTTGGTGGGGTGGTAGGTGAGGACCAGTGGGGTTCTGTCCTGGTGGCGGTTGGAGGAGCGGGGCTCAAGGGCAGAGGAGCGGGAAGTGGAAGAGATGCGGTGGAGGGCATCGTCGACTACGTCTGGGGGGAAATTGCGGTCCTTGAAGAAGGAGGCCATCTGGGTGGTACGGTTTTGGAACTGGTCCTCCTGGGAGCAGATGCGGCAGAGACGAAGGAATTGGGAATACGGGATGGCGTTTTTACAGGGGGCAGGGTGGGAGAAGGTGTAGTCTAGGTAGCTGTGGGAGTCAGTCGGTTTATAGTAAATGTCCGTGTCGATTCAGTCACCTGAGATGGAAATGGAAAGGTC
This sequence comes from Chiloscyllium punctatum, assembly GCF_047496795.1. Lineage (NCBI taxonomy): Eukaryota > Metazoa > Chordata > Chondrichthyes > Orectolobiformes > Hemiscylliidae > Chiloscyllium > Chiloscyllium punctatum. The sequence continues at coordinate 6,770,378 of NC_092780.1, read as the reverse complement.
TAGGAAGGGGAGGGAGGAGTCTGAGACGGTCCAGGTGAATTTGAGGTCGGGGTGGAAAGTGTTGGTAAAGTGGATGAACTGTTCAACCTCCTTGTGGGAGCATGAGGCAGCGCCAATACAGTCATCGATGTAGCGGAGGAAAAGGTGGGGGGTGGGGCCAGTTTAACTGCGGAAGATGGACTGTTCCACATATCCTACGAAGAGGCAGGCATAGCTGGGGCCCATGCGGGTGCCCATAGCTACTCCTTTGGTTTGGAGGAAGTGGGAGGATTGGAAAGAGAAGTTGTTCAGGGTGAGGACCAGTTCAGTCAGTCGAAGGAGGGTGTTGGTGGAAGGGTACTGGTTGGTACGGCGGGAAAGGAAGCAGCGGAGGGCTTTAAGTCCTTCGTGATGGGGGATGGAGGTGTACAGGACTGGATGTCCATGGTGAAGATAAGGCGTTGGGGACCGGAGAAGCGAAAATCATGGAGGAGGTGGAGGGCGTAGGTGCTGCCAACTCTTGTACTCAATACCCCGTCCGATGAAGGAAAGCATGCCATATGCCTTTTTGATCACTCTACCGACCTGCGTTACCACCTTCATGGCACAATGGACCTGAACACCCAGATCTCTCTGTACATCAATTTTCCCCAGGACTTTTCAATTTACTGTATACTTCACTCTGGAACTACATCTTCCAAGATTCCTCTTCTCCCATTTGTCCGGATTGAACTCCATCTACCATTTCTCTGCCCAGGTCTCCAGTCTATCTATATCTTGCTGTATTCTCCAACAGTCCCCTTGACTATCTGCTAATCCACCAATCTTGGTGTCATCTGCAAACTTGCTGAGGCAACCTACACCTTCCTCCAAATCATTTATATTCATCACAAACAACAGTGGTCCCAGCACGGATCCCTGTGGGACACCACTGGTCACAGGTCTCCATTACAGAAACTCTCTTCCACTACTTCTGTCTCTTGTTGCCCAACCATTTCTCTATCTATCCAGCCAGAACACCCTGGACCCAATGCAACTACACCTTCTTTATCAGCCTATCATGGGCAACCTTATCAAATGCTTTACTAAAGTCCATGTATATGACATCTACATCCTTTCCCTCATCAATCAACTTTATCACCTCTTCAAAGAATTCTATTAGGTTTGAAAGACATGACCTTCCCTGCATAAAACCATGCTGTCTATCACATAGGATATATACCCATTTTCTTCCAAATGGGTACATATCCTATCCCTCAGTATCTTCTGCAGTAGCTTCCCTAACACTGATGTCAGGCTCACAGGTTTGTAATTACCTGGATTATCCCGGTTACCCTTCTTAAATAAGGGGACAACAATAACAATTCTCCAATCCTCTGGGACCTCCCCCATGTTTAAGGATGTTGCAAAGTTATCTGTTAAAGCTCCGGCTATTTCCTCTCTCCCCTCAGAACGTGGGATAGACTCCATCTAGTCCTGGGGATTTGTCCACTTTAATGCCTTTTAGAATACATAAATATCCTTCCTCCTTATGCCGACTTGACCTAGAGTAATCAAAGATCTATCTCTAAACTCAACAACCACCATGTCCCTCTCCTCGGTGAATACTGATGCAAAGTGCTCATTAAGAATCTCACCCATTTTCTCTGACTCCATGCATATCTTTCCTCCTTTGTCCTTGAGCGAGTCAACCCTTTCCCTTATTACCCTCTTGCTCCTTATATATGAGCAAAAGGTTTTGAGGTTTTCCTTAGCGCTGCTCACTAAGGATATCTCATGACCTCTTTTAGCCCTCTTAATTCCTCATTTCACATTGGTCCTACATTCCCAATATTCTTCTAAAGCTTTGTCTGACTTCAGTCGCTTAGACTATATGTATGCATCCTTTTTCTTCTTTGCTAGTCTCACAATGTCATCCATGGTGCCCTAATCTTGCCATTTCTATGCCTCATTTTCACAGAAACATATCGCTCCTGAACTCTAATCAACCTCTTTTTAAAAGCCTCCCACATATCGAATGTGGATTTACCTTCAAACAGTTGTTCTCAATCTACATTCCCTAGCTCCTGCCGAATTTTAGTATAGTAGCCTTCCCCCAATTTACCTCTCTTCCTTTAGGACCACTCTTGTCTTTGTCCATGAGTATCCCAAAGCATATGTAATAGTGATCACTATTCCCAAAGTAATCCCCCACTGAAACTTCAACCACATGGCTGGGCTCATTTCCTAATACTAGGTCCAGTATGGCCCCTTCATGAGTTAGACTACTTACATCCTGCTGTAGAAAACCCTCCTGGATGCTCCTTACAAATTCTGCTCCGTCCAATCCTCTAACACTAAGTGAATCCCAGTTAATGTTGGGAAAATTAAAATCTTCTCCTACCACTACCCTGTTACTCCTACGTCTTTCTATGACCTCTCTTCATATTTGTGCCTCTATCTCATATTCACTGATGGGAGTCCTGTAATACAGCCCCAACATTGTTACCACAGCCTTCCTATTTCTGAGCTCTGCCCATATTGCCTCACTGATCGAGTCTTCCATAGTGCCCTCCTTTAGCACAGCTGTGATACCTTCTTTGACCAGTGATGCAACTCCATCCCTTTTACCTTCCTCTCTATACTGCCTTAGGCATTGATATCCTGGGACTCTTAGTTGCCAATCAGGCCCTTCCCTCAACCAAGTATCAGTAATAGCAATAACATCATATTCCCAGGTACTAATCCAAGCACTAATCATCTGCTTTACCTACTATACTTCTTGCATTAAAACAAACGCACCTCAGACCATCAGTCCCTCTGCGTTCATCTGCCACTTCCTGCCTACTCTTCCCCTTAGTGACGCTGAGAGGAGAAAGATTTAAAGAAGCCACAAGGGGACAACTTTTATTTTAAACACAGAGGATGGTTAATGGTTCGTGTGTGGAATGAACTTCCAGAGGAAGTGGTGGATGCAGATCCAATTACAACATTTAGAAGACATTTAGATAAGTACATGAATAAGAAATATTTGGAAGGATATGGGCCAAGTGCAGGCAGATGGAACTAGGTTAGTTTGGGATTATGGGCGGCATGAAAGATCTGTTTTCATGCTGTATGACTCTATGACTAGCAATTGAGTCTTACTGAATGCAATTATAATGTGTGTTTTAATTACAATTATGTAATCTAGTTGTACCTACTTCTTAAGAAATTCAGAGAAAGAAGATACAGTACTATCAAGGCTAATGAAAATTACGAAGATCGCTCAAATAGTGGTAGTTAAGTTACACCAATCAGGTTATACATAAGATTTTCGGCATCTGAAGATTATAGAAAGATGAAAACTTTTCAGTTTTGACCTTTCTGGAAGAATATGTTAGAGGGAGTAAGATTTGTCTTGATTTAAATATAGTTAAGATGCATGGAGAAGCTATAGCATGTTAGTCAGTGGGCACATTTAAATCTTATACTGGATTAGTGGTGCTGGAAGAGCACAGCAGTTCAGGCAGCATCCAACGAGCAGCGAAATCAACTTTCGGGCAAAAGCCCTTCATCAGTAAAAGAAGAATGTTTAGCAACAGTAGCTGCAGTTGCTGGCAGAACAGATGAATAACTAAAGTCTCCAAATATTTTAGTCCTTACCTTAGACTTTGCTGAATCACTTGTAGTTGAATCTGTAAGTTTAACAGAAACAAGTGTACATTAGGGCCTGCTCAGCATACTAGTTATCAGTACAACTAACATGGTTAATGGTAAAGATTAGAATCACAAGACAAAACAATTGTGTCAATGGGCCACAAATAAAGCAGAATGCTGTCATATGGCAATGGACTTCAGAAGTAAATTAAACATTACGAGTAATTATTTGCATTTTCAGTATTTTTTGCTTTGACAATACAATTGAGGGTTTTCTCCTTAAAATTGGAGGTCAAAGTGCAAGAAATAAATGGTTGACATTAAGGATATCAGTTAATTATCAGAATCAAAAATAATATGCAATTTAAGTCAGCGGGGAAAAGATGAAATCAGTTGCTACACCTGTGTTTTAAAGAAAGGGTTCCTGCAAGAAATATGAATACAGCCATTTTCTTCCACAGTACCCAATAGCTATTTCTAAAAGACACTTCAGCCAAAACAAGAAAATATGAAAATGCAAATCTCTGATTATGTATAAGTAACTTTGTTCAGCAAGCATTGTATTATGAACTCCAACACAAACAAACATTCAAACAAGCCCACTGGGAATTAACCATTGTTAATTATTAGATATTTCTCATTTGGTGACTTTGTCAAGGAGGAATTTGCTGGAATGCCATATATTGAAGGTGATGGATACCTATATAGCATGTGACTTCTAATTATAGGCAGCACAGAACTATTTGGATGAGTTAAGGGGTAATGGTGATCCTTCGTGATCTATAATAGCCATTGTTAGAAATGTTCTTTTCTTTGTGTCTTCTGATATTCATTAATCCCTGGACGCTAAGGTAAACAAACAATCTTGTCCAAAGTTCAACCAATGTTCCTCATGTTGGCTAAAAGGAGATGTGTTGAACTCACATTCAACTTTGTTCTTTTGTTCTCTGTCTGTGGGGAAATATCTCTTCTTAATATGGCCCCAACACATCACCATGTGGGATTAAATCAGAGGCTTTCCACTAAAAGTATTAAATTTACATCCTCCAATTTGTTTTTAAATGAGTTAGACTTTCAATGCAATATCCAATCCTGTAATCCAAAGCTTCCTGCAATGTTAGGTAAATTTTCTCTTGAGCCTAAGATCTTCCAATTTTAAAATAAGGTACAATTTTATTCACTAGATAAACTAAGTCAGTCACCAGCTGCTAGTTTCCCATTCACCTGATATACCATAATAACTAGTCTATTTAAGATCACAACATGCAATATAATTACATCATTCAGATTTTTTTTTAAAAAGGTAAATAAATACTCATGCTGTTGATCTGTTGCTGAATTAGTCTTCATGGAGCCAAATCTCACTATTGACATCATTGGCCTATTTTCTCTGAAGCCTCAACTGAATCATGAAAGACGAAGGGCAGCAACAAGTGCTAGTACCATTCACTGCATTGTGCTCGCCCAAACCATCTAGTAGGCATTGTTTAAGGCCACATGTCCTGTAGGTTCACTAAAAATCAGAATATACTACCCATTACTACACCCAGTGACTGTATCAACAAGGGGGTGAACTGCTCATTCAGAAAATAAAGAACACACTTAGTTTTGTACTGGATAATGGAAAACCTCCACAAATAAGAAATAGAAGCAGACCAATTGGCCCATTGAGCCTACTCTGCCACTGAATAAGATCACGGCAAACTGTTTGTCTTTCAAATTCCATGTGTCCATCTACTTCTGATAATCCCTTATTCCACTGTCCAACAAGAATCTACCCACCCCTTAAAAATATTCAATGACTTTATCTCCATGAACGTCTGAGGCAGACATTCCAATTTCTCCTCAACTCTGTCCTAAGAGGTGACACTTCATTTTAAAACAGTGCTTCTGAGTTTTGATTGACCCATAAAAGGAAACATCCTTTCTATGTCCACCTTGTCAAGACCATTCAGGAATTTAGATGCTAACAGCCATCGCTGTTCTGAACTTCAGTAGAAACAAGTCCAGCCTGTGCAAACTATCCAGATAGAAGAACCCATTCATTTTAGGTATCAACCTACTGAAACTGTTCAGAGGAGGTTTAAAGTGTTTACATCCTTCCTTAAATAAGGAAACCAGAACTGTACATTGTATTTGAGAAGTGGTCTCATCAATGCCCTATATAACTGAAGCATAACATCCTTACTTTTATGTTTAATTTCTCTTGCAGTAAAGGAGAATATCCTATGAGTCTTCTTGATATAGAAGCTGTACCTGCAAACTAACATTTATGACTCATGTACCAGAACAGCTAAATCCCTTCTAATTGCATACACCAAGTGTTAACCTCAAACACAAGCTATATCTTAAGAGTTCAGCAGAGAATAGATAATCCTTAGCTCTATCCTACTCTAGCTGTACATAAGCCTGAAGAGAACATAATGAGCTAATATGTCACTTTCCATTTTCCAGATCAGTCATCTTGTAGCATCTTCAAACGAGACTATTAATTTAATCCAGATTTACGCAGTTTTGCTCAGTGGGTCCATTCCAGTCAGGAACTGGATTGTAATTGTTCAAAACTCCTTTCACATTAGAATGAAATTATTTTCTTATTGTAAGGCTCCAACAATCTAAGTAGGGTTCAAACTCAGACTCTGGGAAAAACACTGATGTCTTAACTAACCACCACCTAGTTCCCAGGTTTAATGTCAACATCCATTTAACCAGCACATTCGGTTTCCTATTTAAGTTAAAATTACAACTTCATAGCATTACTTGAAGATATTTACCTCAGTACAAACCTTACTAATTCTCAGCCTTCAATGAACTAATAAAATCCAGCCTAGCAATTTCTTAAAAGTGTGTGTACTGTATAAACGCAGAAATTCATTCTAATTATTGCATGAAGTTGTAGGAAATTTGACTGAGTTTGTTATGCTACTGCATGGGTAGAAGAGGAATTTGTTCAAAGGAATTTTTTTCAGAGCCATAGTATTCAGGTTTCTTTTGTATTTTGGAAGTTATTGGAAATATTGATGTATTTCTGCAAGTATGAAGTCTCAGTAGGTAATGAGCACATTAGCAGTCCTGAAAATGGCTAGAAGTATTTTAATATATTCCACAGATCCTACAGGTATAAAATATGTTCTTTTTGGACACAAGATTCTGTATATATCCTCAGTTTTTAAATGCATCTTTTAGTTTCCCTATGCACAAGTTAAACTAATAGAAATGTTATAACAATGTATTTCAAATTATTTTTGTCACTTTGGGGCTGTAGTCTAGATACTGTAAAAGAAAGTAGGGTAATTTAACTAACCCCAGCTTCGTTTGTTAGATAAAATTTGCAAAGCATATGGTCCTTTCCGGAGACTTCCCTCAACAAACTAACCAAGATCAGGTACCTACTGTAACCATTGAAATTCCTACTGTACCACAGTTTAAGGTTTCTTTTTTACTGAAGAATCCAACTTGCTTTAAGTATTTATTGATTTATTAGTTTACCCAAATTTTGTTTCAACGTTTGAGGATTCAAAGGTCAGGCAATGAAATGCTGGGGCATAGAAAGCAAAGCTGCTGATAGAATGAAAAAGTGTTAACATCAAGATTTCACACCGCAAGTATGAAATGTGGAGAAAATTACAGAATTATGGCAGAGTGTAAACTATATATATTTTTTTCAAAATCCAAAACTAAAATTCTACAAGTAGTTTAAATCTATGATTGTCTCTTTTAAAAGATTGCTCCATGTAGTCAATTTTTTCTTTTAATTTATTCATTTTTGTGGAATGCATGCATCGCTGGCTGGCCAGAACCTTATTGCCCTTCCTTAGTTTCCCTTGAGAAAGTAGAGGTGAGCTGCCTTCTTGAATTGCTGCAGTCCACCTGCAATAGGTTGACCCACAGTACCCTTAGGGACAGAATTCCAGGATTTTGACCCAGTAACAGTGAAGGAATGGTGATATATTTCCAAGAAAGGATGGTGAGTGGCTTGGAGGAGACCTTGAAGCTGGTGGTATTCCAATATATCTGCTGCCCTTGTCCTTCCAGATGGTCGTGGGTTTGGAAGGTGCTAAGGATCTTTGGTGAATTTCTGTAGCAGTGCATTTTGTAGATGGTACACACGGCTGGTGGTGGAGGGATGGGACATTTGTGTATGTAGTGCCAATCAAGTGGGCTGCTTTGTCCTAAATAGTGTCAAGCTATTCAGTGTTGTTGGGGCTGCACTCATCCAGGCAAGTAGGGAATGCTCCATCACACTCCTGACTTTTGTCTTCTAGATAATAGACAGACTTTGGGCAGTCAGGTGGTCAGTTACTTGCCGCAGTATTCCTCACTTCTGATCTGCTCTTGTTGCTGTTGTGTTTATATGGTGAGTCCAGTTGTGTTTCTAGTCAATGATAAACTCCAGGATGTTGATAGTGCGGGAATCAATATTGGTAACACCTCTGAATGTCTAGAAGTAGTGGTTAGATTGTCTTTTATTGGTGATGGTCATAGCCTGACATTTGCTTGGTGCAAATACTACTTGCCATCTGTCAGCCCAAGCCTGGATATTGTCCAGATCTTGTTGCATTTGGATACGGACTGCTTCAGCATCCAAGGAGTTATGAATGGTTCTGAACAGGTTTGCTGATGATTGCACAATCCCCACCTTTGACCTCATGATGGAGGGAAGGTCACTGATGAAGCAGCAGAGGATGGTTGGGCCAGTAACTCCTGCAGATGCCCTGGCCGCGAGATGACTGACCTCCAAAAACCACGACCATCTTCATATATGTCAAGGATGACCCTAACCACCAGTTTGCCCTCAGATTTCAATTGATTTCAGTTTTGTTAGGGGTCCTCGATAATACACGCAAGTCAAGTGCAACCTTGATATCAAGGACCTGTCACTCTCCCCTCATCTCTGGAATTCAGCTCCATGTTTGAACCAAAGCTGTAATGAGGTCTGGAGCTGAATGGTCCTGGCGGAACTCAAACTGGGCATCACTCAGCAGAGTGTTGCTGAGCAGGTGCCACTTGATAGGGCTGTTGATGTCACCTTCCATCACTTTACTGATGACCAAGAGTAGATTGATGGGACAGTAATCGGCTGGGTTGGACCTGTCCTGCTTTTTACATACAGGACGTTCTTGAACAATTTTCCACATTGTTGGGTAGATGTTAGCATTGTAACCTAACTAGAACAGCTTGGATAGGTGAGCGGCAAGTTCCGGAGCACAAGTCTTCAATACTATAACCAAAATGTTGTCAAGACCCATAGTGTTTGCACTTTCTAGTGTCTCCAGCCATTTCTTGATATCACATGGAGTGAAGTGAATTGGCTGAAGACTGGTATCTGTAATGCTGGAGACGAAAAGAAGGAGAAGGCCAAGGTGGATCATCCATTCAGTAATTCTGGCTTATTATTGCTGCGAAAGCTTCAGCCTTATCTTTTCCATCATTGTTGTTGAGCTTCCTCCTCCAGTGAGTTGTTTAATCGTCCACCACCATTCATGACTGGATGTGACAGAACTGCAGAGCTTAGATCTGATCCATTGGTTGTGGGATTGCTTAGCTGTATCTAACATTTGCTCCTGCTTATGCTGTTTGGCATGCAAGTAGTCCTTTTTGGTAGCTTCACCAGGTTGCCAACTCATCTTCAGATATGCCTAAGCTGCTCTAGGCATGCCCTCCTGCACTGTCGTTTGAACCAGGGTTGATCCCTGGAGTACAATTCTGCTGCTATTGATAGCCCACAGCTCCTAATAGATGTTCAGTTTTGAGTTGCTAGATCTGTTCGAAGTCTGTCCCATTTAGCACAGTGATAGTGCCACACAACATGATGAAGCTAATTCTCAATGTGAAGGTGTGACTTCATCTTCACAAGGGCTGTGTAACGGTTACTCTTACTGATACTGTCATGGGCAGATGCATCTGCAGCTGGCAGACTGATAAGGATGAGGTCAAGTATGTTTTGCTCTCTCATTGGTTCCCTCATCATCTGCCACAGACCCAGCCTAGCAGCTATGCCCTTTTGGACCCAACCTTTCTTGGTAGTGGACATTAAAATCCCCAACTGGAGTATATTTTGTCCCATTGCCATTCTTAGGACATCCTCCAAGGGTTGCTCAACATGGAGGAATAATGAATCATCAGCTGCGGGAAGACAGTACGTAGTAATCAGCACTGGGTCTGTCCTGCTGGTGGATCAGGATAATCCCAGGGATGATGATGGCAGTGTCTAGGACACCAAATTAATACAAATACAACAAATTACACTTGATCACGCACCAAAAGCAGAGTGAAACATTCTGCTCTCAATATCTTTCCTTTTCCTAAACTGTTTGTTATATTGAATAAGAACAGATTTAAGAGGCTGAACACTCAGATGCAAAACAATCCTACTACAGGAGGATAGCTTGCCAGAAGCCCTGAAGAAATTATTTGAGGACTGGGAACAAGGATTGAATAAAATCAACTTAAGTGAAACATCGCTAATGAGGAAATTAATAGAACTAAGTGTGACAAATCCCAGGTCCTGACTGTTTCCATCTGAGGGACAAAGCATCAGAAGTAGAGCCTCCTTTCAGAAGTGTTCACTAAAGTATCCACTTGGGTAGAATCTCACTGTTTCTACGTTTCATTGATTTCAAACACCATCTTAATATGATGCATGATATCAATTATGAGGATCTTATTAGCCAAAGCAGCAAGTATATCACAAGGCATGTGTAGTTACACAAACCTTTCACTGCAATTACCTGCATGGACTCTGTTAACCTTAACATAGCATGTATTCTCCTGTTCTGATTTTATGGACAATTCAATAAATAATCCTACAAGTCTATTGGTATAGTTTACACCCTGCATGAAAAGGCAACTGTAGCTTTAGTCATATGGAAGAGTGGGAAAAGACGCATGTTCTGGAATACAATCTGGTGCATCAACAATAACTTATATTATAAAGAGCACTAGTAAGATTGATCCAATTATCTGAATTTTGATAATGATAATGGATAATACTGTCAGATATTATAGTGGACAGTTGTGAAACTGAATGCATGGAACGCAGAAACATTTAAAAAGCATATGTGGTGCAATTTGTTCTTTAGTAAATGGTGCAAGTGAAGCAGCGAGAGAGTTGTGATGTTTCATTTCCTGCCACCACAAATGAAAATTGAAATTCAAAACATTATCATTTGTTGGTTGGAATCAAGGCCCGAGTTATGTGGTCAATGACAGGTTTTACTTTTCTATTGATTATAGTTTGTTTTTGGATAACGTGAATTTAGAAACTTGAGCATTTCGTGAATCACATATGTATTCATGTCCGCCATACAAGTTTATCTTAATACACTACAGACTCAGGACAAAGTTTCCATTTGAGTCAAAGCTTAATCAGGTCAACATTTCAAAGTTAAGATGAGTGTATAATGGAGAAAGATACTTGCTGAGGCATAAACTTGGTAAAATCACTCATTATGTAGCAAACTCTGGTGAAAATAAATCTGTATGAATTAAAGTAAAAGGAAAATTACAATGTTAAGGACCTGTCAATGAATGTTCTTTATTAATTTGTTAACTGGCATTGCACACAAATGTTGCTTATCACGCATAAACTCAAGTCTAAGGCACACTCCCAACATAAACAAGCGTTTCTTTATAACTCAACAATGCAACAGAGGAGCCAAATCATACCCGGTTTATTTCTCCATGACGTCTGCTTTAGGAATAAGAGACAGCAGAAAAGATTTTAACAAAACAGCCAACACAGAGGAAATTGGAAAATTGTTTTGAAAACAGGGCTTTTTAAACCTGTAACTCCTTATCAAGTTTGTGCCATTTGAAGTTAGTGCTCCTGCACTCTTGAATATAATGAGCTACATGCCCTGTCAAGATGCCTTTTCACAAATTATTCATAGTTTGTTGGAAGGTTGCTTGAATAATCCACACTTAGGTTCTGGAAGATACATATCAGCTGGGGAGGGCAGCCCTGAACCAATACATACCTGCAATGTTTAAAGGGGAAGGAGTGCGGGGGACGATTTCTGTTTGACTTACCTCTGCCTTTTCCTTATTTCTACACCAAATGCCCATCAATTACACCTGCTTCCTCACTGTGCTTGCAGCTACACATTGTTTGGCAATATGGTTTCCTTCTTATATCTGATCATCCTATGTATTCTTTGTTAAAAATTAAAGATTTGGTGATTCCACTAAAAAATTAAATACTTTTTAATAAATGGATAGAAAAATGGTGCGTTATCTGTGGTGGCCATATTACTATACTACTAGTCTATGGATTTATATTCCAAAACAGCAAGCTGAATTCCACCATGACAATTTTAAAATTTGCATTCAATTTAATAAAATACTGGAAAGTGACCATGAAGCTGTCTAATTGTCATAAAAACCCAGCTATTTAGCTAATGCTCTTTAGGGAGGGAAACCCGGTGTCTGTTCCCAGTTGTCCTATATGTAGCTCCATATTAATCCAATACTGGTCTTTACCATACCCTGATACAGCTCAGCAAGCCATTCAGTTTATCACTGTTATCACCAGTAATCCAGAGACCCAGGTAACATACTAGGGACCGAGGTTTGAATCTTTCCATGACAAATGGCAGAATTTGCATTCAATAAAAAAAATAGAATTAGAAATCTAATGATGAGTATGAAACCATTATCAACTATCATAAAAGCTCATCTGGTTCACTAATGTCCATAAGGGAAGGAGAATTGCTGTCCCACCTGGTGTGTTCTACATGTGACTCCAACCCATAGCAAAATAGTTGACTCTTAAGTGCCCTCTAAAAAGGCACAGCAAGTTATTCAGTCACACCTACTACTAGAAAATCTCAAAAAAGGAACAAACTGTATGGTTCACTTGGCGTCAACTAAGGCACCGGAAATGGTCAACATAGCCCTGTGGACCTGATAGTTCTCCTTACAAACATCTGGGAGGTAGTGCCAAATTTTCTCTCAGACCTTTCAAGCAACAACCGGACATAGTCATTATCATGGAATCATACCTTACACCCAAAGTCCCAGCAACATCACCACCATCCCTGGTTATGTTCTGTCTCACTGGCACAACAGCAGAAATGGCAGCACGTGTATGCAGCTGAGTGGGAATTACCATGGGAGTCCTCAACATGAGACTCTGAGGTCTCATATCAACAGGTTAAATCTGGAAGAGGAAACCTCCTGCTAATTACTATGTACTGTGCTCACCCCAGGTTAATGGATTTGAGGGTGAAGTGGTGGTAGGTAGTAATGTCACTGAGCTGGGAATCGAGAGCCCAACGGGTTCAACCATAGTCAATTATTATAGAAAAACCTGTCTGGTTCACTATTTCCCTATAGGGAAGGAAATCTGCCATCCATATGCATGACACCAGACCCACAGCAATGTGGTTGACTCTTAACTACTTTACAAAATGGCCTAGAGAGCCTATCAGTTGAAAGCAACTTAAAATATGCAAGACGTAAAACAATGTCAAGGTAAATATAGCATTTCAATAATTGATGAAAAATATAAAATTATGAGGAATTTGGATAGAGTAGACAAGAAGAACTTTTCTCCTGGATAGAGGTATCAATAACTGGGGATATTGACTTAAGAGAAGAAGCAGGATGTTTAAAAGGGATGAAAGGAAATTTTTTTTCACCTCGATGGTTGTGGGAATCTGGAACTCACTACCTTTAAGGATGGTTTTAGGCAGAAACCCTCATAACATTTTAGTATTTCAATGTGCACTTGTGATGCCAAGGCTTTGGGCCAAGTACTAGAAAATGGGATTAGAATATTAGGTGGTTTTGTTTTGACTGGCACAGACTTTTTCTGTGCTGTAAACTGCTCTGACTATGGATGTGTTGTCCCAGTTGAAGTGGTGTCCTTCCTCATCCGTAGGTAAGGATACTAGTGAGAATGGGTCGGGTCGGGTTGGTTTGTGGATACATACCAGGATACATGAACATCAACTAGCCACAAACCAACATGACCCTCTCTCACTAGGTATCCTTACATACAGATGAGGAAGGACACCACTTCGATCCATAGGACAAGCCAAACAGAGATATGCACGAGAATTCCTAGAAGCCTGGCATTCCAACCGGAACTCTATCAACAAACACATTGACTTGGATCCCATTTACCACCATTTACAGGAAATGGCATCACCATAGGGAATGATGTCACCACAGGAAATGACATCACTGGCCTTAGGAAACAAACATATAAACAGAAAGTGGGCTACACCACCAGTGCTTCATTCAGAGGCTCACTGAAGATGTTACCTAGTATGGTGACGAAACGTCTGAAAACGAACCTTCGCAGCTCAGCGAGCAAACCTACATCCAGTATATAAATGATTTGGAAGAGGCAGAGAGTAGTGTATCCAAATTTGCTTATGATACAAAAATAGGTGGGAGAGCACAGAAAGGGGACATAGATAGGTTGAGGGAGTGGAAAAAGAATTGACAAATGGATTTAAATGTAGGAAAGTATAAGGTTATGGAATAAAAACAGAAATCGCTGGCAAAACTCTACAGGTGTAGCAGCATCTGTGGGGAGAAAGCAGAGTTAACCTTTTGAGCCTGTTGACATTTCATTAGAACTAATAATAGTTAGGAAAACATAGTATTTATGCTGATGATGATATTAGGGGTGAGGGGAGAGGTGAACAGATAGCTTGAGGTGGAGCAGAGAGTGAGAGAGAAAGAGACAGACAGAGCGAGCGCGCAAAAATGAAATGCAGGTTAATCGCTGCTTCACCTGGATGGTGTCTCTGGAGCCCTGGATAGTAAAGAGGGAGAAAGTAAATGGACAAGTGTTACACCTTCTGTGATTGCATGGGAAGATACTATGAGGGTGTGGGGAGGTGTTGGGAACGAGGCGGAGGGGATCAGTGTCCGAAGGGAATAGTCCCTGTGGAATGCTGACAAAGGAGTGGAGGGGAATGTGTATCTGGTCATGGCATCTCGCTGAAGATGATGATGCTTTGAATGTGAAGGCTGGTGGGGTAGTAAGTGAGGACCTGGAGACACACTGTTGTTATGGGAGGGAAGCGAAGGGATAATGTTGTGGGAGATGGGTCAGACATGACTCAGATCCCTCTCAAATGTGGTGGCATAGAGCCCTTGGTTGGGGAAGATGAAATTTCTGAGGCCCTCTGCAAAAGGTGGCATCATCAGAACAGATGCAACAGAGACAGAGAAACTGGGAAAATGGGATGGAGTCCTTACAGGAAGCAGGGTGAGAGAATATGCAGCCCAGGTAACTATGGAAGTTGGTGGGTTTATAGTGGAAATCGGTGGCCACCCAGAAATAGAAACAGATGCCAAGGAAGGGAAGGAAAGAGTTTGAGATGGACCAGGTGAAGGTGAGACAATGGTGGAAGTTGAAAGCAATATTGTTAAATCTTTCCAGTTCTGAACAAGAGGGAAGCAGCACTGATGACATCGGCATACTGGAGAAAGAGTTGTAAAGAGGGCCCCCAGTAGTTCTGGAACAAGAAATGTTTTTCAGACTGTACAAAGAATCAGTCAAAGCTGGGGCCCATGTGGGTACTCATGGCAACACCTTTGATCTGAAGAAAGTAAGCATTCAGAGTAACCCTTTATATCTCTCTTTCTCTGAGCTTTGTCTGCACTGATCCACTCGGCTCTCCCCATGCCCAACCTACTCTTATTTCTATCCGCTATCAGTTTTGATAAACAATGACCAGACTGAAATATTAACTCTGCATTCTCTCCACAGATGCTGCATGGCCTGCTGCATTTCACCAATAATTTCTGTTTTTGTTTCAGATCCGCAGTTCTTTGTTTTATGAGGACATGCGCTGTGATAGGATGAATTAAAAGGTATTTAAATAGGGAGAGACTCCAAACATTGTGCGGCACAGAGTAATTTAGGTATGTTTGTGCATAAAATAAAAACATTAGCATATAAATACATATATATTCAAATAGAGATATAATTTAGTGGCAAGTGGAATTTTGATTTTTATTTCTGGATGTTGGAATTTAAAAATAGGAAAGTCTTGTTACAACTGTAAAGGGTTTTTGAGAGGCCTGCACCTGCGGTTGTGTATACAATTTCATCCCAAGCAGCTCCATTACGCAGGACACTGTGCTCTATAGTCTGTTTCTGGTATGAATAAAGTACATTTTTGAAATTAAAAAAAAGTCTGTACCTGGGATGCACACAGAGACAAATATTGATTATACTGGAAGAACATCAACTCAGTGAAAGCTGCTCTTCTGTCTGCCCGAAATATGTTGGTTTCCCAGTGTAAAGAGGGGACCTCAACTGAGTGTGGCAAATTGGCACATTCCAAAGCCCAGGATTACATGCTGAGTGACACACTAAAGCTTGAGGCAGCTGTTGCCCAGGTGCAGTGGAGGAGCTGTTTTCAAATGAAAATTTAACCTGAAAGTTTATTTGTCGTCTTAAATAAATTTTTCTGATCTTGTGGTACAATTTGAAGAACACCACAGACATATAGATTGTCTCATTATTGTTTTTGAAAATTCACTGAAAGCTGTCACATGATTACTGCTTCTATCATAGCAACGACAAACTACACCTTCAGCACTTTAAGAGGGGATTGTATAAGTTTGTATCAGGTGTAAAATGAAAGTGTAAGAATAAACTGAATATTTTCCAGAACTAATGAGAGGGTAAGGAGGTGTTGTAAAGTAGTAAATGATTACCTGAAATTCGCTACTGGAAAATGACAGTAACAGATTCAACAGCAACATTCAGACATGAATTTGGTTAATATTGGAAGGGAAATAGCCAAAAAAAGAATGAAAACAGAAATTTCTGCCACAACTGTGTAGGTCTGTCAGTATCTGTGGGGAGATAGTCGAGTTAACATTTCATTTTCAACAGAACTCACCCGTGACAGTACTGATAAGAGAATGACTATCGAACAGTCTTTGTGGAGATGAACCTCATCTTTACTTTGAGAATACCCTCCAGTGTGTTGTGTGGCACTTTCACCGTGCCAAATGGGGTAGATGTTGAACAGACCTTGCAGCTCAAGAACGGGCATTCATGACCCACTGTGGGACAATAGCAGATTTGTACTGTGACACAATCTGCAACCTCATGGCCTGCTGTATCCTCCACTCTACCATTACCATCAAGTCAGGAGATCAACCCTAGGTCAATGAGGTGTGTGGGAGGAGCGTGAAGCATCCATAAACATGAGATTAAAAAGTAAGTACTGTATGCATGCCAAAGAGCATGTGCAGTGATATAGCTAAACAATTTCACAACCAATGGATCAGATCTAAGCTCTGCAGTCTTGTCATATCCAGTCATGAATGGTGGAGGATAATTAAACAACTCTGTAAGAGAAGAGACTCTAAGTATTCCCATCCTCAATAATGAGGGAGCCCAGCACATCAGTGCAAAATGATAAGGCTTAAGGATTTGCAGCGATCTTCAGTCAGAAGTTCCAAGAGGATGATTTTTCTCGGTCTCTTCCAAAGGTCTCCAGTGTCACAGATGCCAGCCTTAAGACAAGTTAATTTACTCCATGTGATATATAAAAAAAAATGGCTGGTGGCATGATATACTGCAAAGGCTATGGGTTCTTGCAACATTCAGACAATAGTCCTGAAGAGCTGTGCTCTAGAACGTGTCACACCCCTAGCCAAGCCTTTCCAGTTCAGCTGCAATACTGGCACCTCACAATGTAGAAAATGCCTAGTATGTCACATGCACAAAAATGAGGACAAACCATTTACCTCCATCAGTCTACTCTCAATCAAAAGTGATGGAATGAAGGATAACCTGCTCATGACGCTCAGTATGGATTTTGCTGAGGTCACTCAGCTTCTGATCTCTTCAAGCCTTGATTGAAACATGGACCCAAAAGATGAATTCCAGAGGTGAGGAAAGACTGATTGTCTTTAACATCAAGGCAGCCTGCAATGAGTCAGTGTGGCCTCAAGGAGCCCTAGGAGAACAACAGTCATTGGAAAAACGGGAAAACACTCTGTTGGAGTCATTCTTGACAAAAAGGAAGATGGTTGTTGTTGAAGGTCAATCATCTCAGCTCCAAGAGCTCTCTACAGAAACCCTCTTCAGCTACTTCAACAATGACTTTCCCTTCATCATAACGATTAGAGAGTGGTGAACTTGGCCTGGACAATCACAAAGGCCAACCGCCCATCTACAGAATCCATCTACCAGGCCTGCTGTCAAGGAAAGGCCACCAGCATTCTCAAAGATCCATGCCACCCTGATACTGCTCTTCTACAACCTCTACCATTGGGGAGAAGGTACAGAAGCCTGAACACATGCACCAGCCAGTTTCAAAACAGTTTCTACTCTACTGTTGATAGAGTACCGAATGGACTCAAACTCTTAGCATTCACCTAAACCTGTGTTATGGTTTTTACTATTTAACTATTATTTACTTATCTAAGCTATTTAACTATGTGATCTGGCTGTATTGCTCGCAAGAACAGAGTACCTCGGAACACGTGACAACAAATTGAATTCAATTCAGAAGGATGGATGTTTGATCATGATTGCACAGTGTTCAGTGTCATTTGTGATTTCTTAGATGCTGAAGCAGTCCGTGTTCAATCGAACAAGACCTGGCTAATACCCAAGCTTGGACTGTGAACTGGCAAGCAACATTCATGGCGCACAAATCCCAAGCAATGACCATCTCTAACAAGAATCTAATAGTTGTCCCTGGACATTCTTGAATCTCCTATTATCAACATCCTTGGAGTTACCATTAACCTGAAACTGAATTGGACTACCCATATAAATATTGTAGGTATAAAAGTGGCTCAGAATCTCAGAAACTTGAAGTGACAAACTTGCCTCCTGACTTCCTAAAGTCTTTCCACCATCTACTAGGTGTAGGTAAAACATGTGATGAAATGCTCCCCAGTCACCTGGATAAGTGCAGCTCCAACAACCACCAAGAAGCTTGACACCATGCTAGACAATGCAGCTTGCTTGACTGACACCACATCCACACCCTCCAGCTCTAAAGCTCAGAGGCAGTAGTGTGTACCATTTACAAAATGTACTGCAGAAATACACCAAAGTGGCAAGTAGTATTCATGCCACACAGATGCCAGGTAACGAGCATACATGGGAAGACCATCAACTGCAAGTTCCCCTCTAGACCACACAAACTTGGAAATATATTGTTGTTCTTTCAGTATAGCTGTGTTCAAGATCCTGGAACTCCCTCCCGAACAGCATTGTAGGTCTACCTATACCAAATTGACTGCTGCAGCCTTTCAAGAATAAAGTTCATCACCACCTTTAAAGTGCAACGAAAGGACAACAAATGCTGATGCAGCCAGTAACATCCAAATCCCATGACTGAATAAAATATTTCAAATCACTAGCTGAGCCAATGTCTTTAAACTCTGAAAACCCTGTGCTGTGTTATTGCAAATCTTTACTTTGAATTACTAGACAATTCAAGTTTTCTCTGACAAAAATTATTTTCAAATCATAGGCAGACTGGATCCTAAACACAGCAAGGACCATGAATCATAACTTTTACTTCATAAATTATAAAATCACCTGACAACAATATTCTTCAGGTCTTCAGAGGATTTAGCATCAGAGATGTACAACACGGAAACAGAAACTTTGGTCCAACTCGTCCATGCCGATCAGATATTCCAACACAATCTAGTTGCACCTGCCAGTTCCCGGCCCCTTTCCCTCTAAACCCTTCCTATTCATATACCTACCCAGATGCCTTTTAAATGTTGTAATTGTACTAGCCTCCACCACTTCCTCTGGCAGCTCATTCCATACAGACATCACCCTCTGCGTGAAAAAGTTGCCCCTTAGGTCGCTTTTATATCTTTTCCCTCACACCTTAAACCTACACCCTTGAGTTCTGGACTCTCCCAACCCAGGGAAAAAACTTTGTCTATTTATCCTATTCATGCCCCTCATGATTTTATAAAATTCTATAAGGTCAGCCTTCAGCCTCTGACACTCCAGGGAATACAGCCCTAGTCTATTCAACATATCCCTACATCTCAAATCCTCCAAACCTGGCAACATCCTTGTAAATCTTTTCTGAACCCTTTCAAGTTTCACAACATGCTGATAGGAAGGAGACCAGAATTGCATGCAATATTCCAAAAGTGGCCGAACGAATGTCCTGTACAGCCGCAATATGACCTCCCAACTCCTGTACTCAATACTCTGACCAATAAAGGAAAGCATATCAAAGTCTTCTTCACTATCCTATCTACCTGTGACTCCACTTTCAAGGAGCTATGAACCTGCACGCCAAGGTCTCTTTGTTCAGCAACACTCCCTAGGACTTTACCATTAAGTGTATACGTCCTGCTAAGATTTGCTTTCCCAAAATGCAGCACCTCACATTTATCTAAATTAAACTCCATCTTCCACTCCTCAGCCCATTGGCCCATCTGATCAAGATCACGTGTAATCTGAGGTAACCTTCTTCGCTGTCCACTACATCTCCAATTTTGGTGTCATCTGCAAACTTACTAACTATACTTCTTATGCTCACACCCAAATCATTTATATAAATGAAGAAAAGTGGTGGACCCAGCACCGAACCTTGCGGTATTCCATTGGCCACAGGTTTCCAGTCTGAAAAGCAACTCTCCACCACCACCTTCTGTCTTCTACCTTCGAGCTAGTTCTGTATCCAAATGGCTAGTTCTCCCTGTATTCCATGAGATCTAACCTTGCTAACCAGTCTCACATGGTAATAAAAGGCTTGATGGGATGGAAATGGTTGCGAAAGATTCACCTTGATTGGCTGAACATTTTTCGATTACAAAATGGCTGCCTGAGTGAAGTCATAATTAAATATTCAGATGATCATTCTGACTATCAAAGGAGCTGAGGCCACCTTATTTTATGTTGACCAGGAAGCAATTACGGGCGGCACGGTGGCTCAGTGGTCAGCACTGCTGCCTCACAGCACCAGGGTCCCAGGTTCGATTTCAGCCTCAGGCGACTGTCTGTGTGGAGTGTGCACATTCTCCCTGTGTCTGCGTGGGTTTCCTCCGGGAGCTCTGGTTTCCTCCCACAGTCCAAAGCTTGTGCAGGCCAGGTGAATTGGCTATGCTGAATTGCCCATAGTGTTTGGTGTATTGGTCAGAGGGACATGGGTCTGGATGGGTTACTCTTCGGAGGGTCAGTGTGGACTGGTTGGGCTGAAGGGCCTGCTTCCACACTGTAGGGAATCTAATCTAAAAAAGATTTTGTCAAACGCCTTACTGAAGTCCATATAGATTACATCCGCCGCTCTGTCGTCATCAATCCTCTGAGTTTTTTTTAAGAAGTAACAATCAAGTTGGTAAGACATAATTTCCCACACATAAAGCCATGTTGGGTATGCCTAATCAATCCTTGCCTTTCAAAATACATGGAAACCCTGTCCCTCAGGATTCTCTCCGACAACTTGCCCACCACCGACGTCAGGCTCACCGGTCTATAATAGCAGTAGCAGTAGCAGTATGCCTTGAACTCTGGCTGATAAGTGGCTCAGACAGTGAGGACACCTGTAAATCTGGTGGCTGAAGCACCATTTAAGTGATTCCACGACCATTTGCTTTGCAATTCACTTATCACTCCGGGTTGTAAACAACAGTTTATTTGATGGGGGCTCAACTACAAAAGTCATGCGAAGTTAGAGTTTAAGCTTGGCTGTTTCAGTCCACTGATACATGGGTGAGAAGTGGGTTTAATTTCTTTAAAAATCAAGCAAGATAGCTTTGACAGTTATGCACATTTGTAGTACATATACATAATAAAATTTTAACTATTACATGTACATCAGTGGTTAAAAAAAAGTCAGATCACAAATGACTTTCAGCTGAAAGTTGGAACAATCAGTTGAGAACAGCAATGATGATTACTGTGTGCAACCAAGTGATTTATCAATGGATGTTACTGCTTGGCACCAGCTTATATCAATACGAGGCAAATGACGAAAGATTGTTTGTGCTTCTCAGTTTCCTCAAGTCATTATATTATTGAAAGGTAAACAAAAAAAGGTTTTTGACTCAGAGACCTTGCTAATAATGTAGATAAAAACAGATACACCATATTTTTTTTGTTTTAGTTAATGTGTGGGATTTGAGGATCACTGCAAAGGCCAACAATTGCCCATCCATAATTGCCCTCGAGAGGATATTGCATTCTATTTGGTACACACACACCCACAGTGCTTTCAAGGAGGGATTTCCAGAATTTTGACCCAGCAACAGTGAAAGATTAAAGTTAGTTTCAAGTTAGGATGGCGTCTGACTTGGAGGGAAACTTGCAAATGGTGGAGGCAGTATTTTTTTGATGTATCTTTCCTCTAGGTGGTAGAACTCACAGCTTTGTCACATCATGTCAGAGGAGCCTTGGTCCGTTGTCAGAAAGAAGTTTGGAGGTATTGTACCAGTGATGAAAGGAGCAAACGTTTGAACTAATGAAGGGGTATAGATCATATAAGCTTCTTTTGTCCTGAATGGTGTTGAGCTCCTTTAGCATAGCTGAAGCTACACTCATCCAGACCTCTGGAAAGTATTTCACCATAGTTGGACTTTGCACATGGTAGACAGGCTTTCGGAAACAGGAGGTGGATATTTGCTGTAGAATTCTCTGCTTCTGATTTGCTCTTGTAGCCACAAGTATTTATTAAGATAAAAGGTAAAGTCATTACAGTTCAAGAGGACCATAGGGAAGCATTCTCATTCGAGAGAGGTGACTAGTGGTGGCTTAACCTGAGTGCTACTATGCCTCAGACAAGTGGTGAGGTTCGGAAGATGGGACATTCGTGGTAACTACATCTGGTATGGAAATTGAACGTGGCTATTGGAATCACTGCCACAAACCAGCCTTCCAGCCACTGAGCTAACTGACACCCTATATTTATGTAGCTGGTCCAATTAGGTTTCTAGTCAATGGTGGTCCCTCCAAAATATTGATAATGTGGATTAAGTGAAGGTAAGGGGCAATGGTTACATTCTCTTTTGTTGGAGGGCATTGCCTCACAATTGTCAGCCTGACTAAATGTTATCCAGGTTTTGCTGCATATGAACCATGGTTCCGCATCAGAGGAAATGCAAATGGTGCTGAAATCTGAAATTATCAATGAACATCCTCACTCTAAACTTTGTTGGTTTGAAGGTACTTGATGAAGCACCTGAAGATGATTGAACCAATAATACTACACAAGGAACTTCAGCAGTGATGTCCTCCTGGGCCAAGATGATTGGACTATAACAACCACAACTACATCTCTGTGTTTGATATGATTCAAAGCAATGGAAAGTTTTTCCCTTATTCCCATTGACTACAGGCTTTCAAAGACTCCTAGATAGCACACTGGGAAATTTCTGTCTGATGTCAAAGTCAGGCACTCTCACCTCACCTTCTGTCCATGTTTGACTCTAGTGTCACGTGATTTGGAGTCCAGTGGCCCTAGTAAGATCTAAATGGAGTGCTGTTAAGCAGATTATAGGTAAGTGGCACTTCATAACATTGACAATGTCACCTTCTATTACTTTGCACATTGACAGTAGACTGATGGAGCAATAATTGGCCAGATTAGATTTATCCTAGTTTTTGTATTATAGAACACAACTTGGGCAATTTTCCTCATTCACGTGTGGATGCTGCTGTTGTAGTGTACTGGGCTAGGGGTGCAGTTGGTTCTGGAAAACTAGTCTTCAGTACCATAGTCAGGATCAGGTCAGGGCTCATTTTTCAGTTTTTTGTTTTAACATCGAGTGAATTGAATTAACTGAAGACTGGCATCTATGGTGCTGAGGACCTCAAGAGCAGACCAAGATGGATTGTTCATTTAAGACTGTTGGCTGAAGATAACGACCATCTTTTCAGCCTTGCCTTCTGCATTCAAGTGCTAGCTCTGCATCAGTGAGGACAGCAATGCTTGTGCAGCTTCCTCCTTCAGTTTGTTTAATTACCCATTACAATGCATTACTGTATATGGCGGGACAGCATAGCTTTTGGTTATGGATTGCCTTTACTATTTTGCCTGCATGCAAGCTCTGTGCTGTAGCTTCACTAGATTGACATGAAATTTTTCGGTCTGCCTGGCCAGGCACTTCTACACTCTCCATTGTACAAAGGTTAGCTCCTGACTTGATGTTAACTCCAGACTGTAGTCAAATACAATGTTTCTACTGCTAATAGCCCACAGACATCTTATGGATATGAATTTTGAACTGCTAGATCTGTTCTGAATCAATCCCATTCAGACAGGGCAACATTGTGGTCATTTCTATCTTGAATAAATGCATTTTTGACAGGTAGATTGTGAGGTCAAGATTAAGTAAATAGAACCAACAAGAGGGAACAATCACTAGAATCACAAGTTCAGTCTGGAAAGTATGTCTTTCCCTGCTCAGTTAATTTAATCAATGGTGATCCCACTGAGTCACTCTAGGTGATGGTGATTATGGACTATTGTAACTTGCGGTGTTTCTTCCAAATGGTATTCAACATGAAAGAGCATTGATTCATCCGCTGAGGGAAAACAATGGACAATAAACAGCAGGAGGTTTCCTTGTCAGTAAGTGAACCAGTATTGAGGCCTCATGCCATCCAGAGTCTATGTTTGGGAATTCCAAACCTATGCTGCCTCTCGTGAGTCAGTCCGCTGGTGGAGCAAGACATATGTCCAAGGATGGCAAAGCAGAAGTATAAATAATAATTCAAGAGTAAGATTATGCCAGATTGCTGTTTGATTAGTCAGTGGAGCAGCTCTCCCAAAAGCGTGGGAACTAACTGTAGATATCAGGCATATATTGCTAAGTCACCTTAAATATTGATTACATAATTCATTCTCAAGATTTCAGGAAATAATTTAAGATGGCATGTGATCATTTTAATAGCATGCAGTGTATTAAAGTCTTACTTCATTGAAACAGTTTGTTAGAAACACTAAAATAACAAAGGACTTCAGATGCTGAAGATCTGAAACAAAAACAGAAATTGCTGGAGAAACTCAGCAGTTCTGGTAGCATCTGTAGAGAGAAAGCAGAGTTAACTTTTCAAATCCAGTGACTCTTCTTCAGAACAACTGTTCACTTAATGAATAGTGTAACTGATGTGAGATTTGCTTGGGAACTGGCATTTTCACTTTCAGAGATTGTTTTATACAAAACCTGTATGGGGACAGCAAGTCACTTGAGACAGATTGTGTAGAATTTTGCAAGATGCGTTACAAGGTGCTACGACACATCACATGAAAAACATAGTTAAGCAAAAATGTGTGCTCCTGTCTTATTTGATTCACTTTAAATATCTTGTTAGCCTAACTGGATAATTTGAATACATAAACAAAATCAGATCAGTCGTGAATGGAAACAGATTCTGACATTGGATTTTAAGAGCACAGCTCAAACACAATGAAATTTAATTCCTACACTTCAGCTCAAACAATGAGGTGCCATTCCAAAATGCACAGATATCTAACTCAAGCAATTTTTCATTATGTTAAGCAATTCATTTCAAATCTTCTTAATGAGCTAATGTTTACACAATCAAAAAAATAAAAGTTCAAAAAGAAATACCTTGAAACTATTGTGAAATATTTCCAGGATACACACAAATCTAATATCTGATCCCTTCCATGTTACAGTTTGACATATCAGTTTAAAACAATCAGGATTAGACAGTAGTGAAAATTTTCTGCTACCTGAGATATCCCCTGGTGCTCCTCCAGTTCTCCCAATGTTTGATAGCAGGTGGTCTATGTTTGGTACTGGCTGTAATTCTGTATTACCTACATAGTCAACTGGAGCCTAGAACAGCAAAATAAATTTTAAAACTAATTTTGTCTCAGTAATGCATTTCCTACACTGCAATATTGGCTACACAGTAGTTCACAAATCATGGATGATCCTCAGGAGAGAATACTACTCTGATTTAACTTGAAGTGAAACTTATCAGCCTCTAAAATATACCTGCTATTAAACTGTTGATGAAACTACCTACACAAATAATACAGGTTGGCAACTCTCCATTGCTGCCAGTAATGCTTCAATGATTTCACCAGGGATGGTCATTGGGTCCTGGACACAAGTGAATCAGGATGGGATTGAAGTTGTGGGGAGGGGATAGGGAGAAAGGTCTGGGATGTGGTGCATGAAGTCAATGGCAAGGGCAGGGGATGGCTTTCAGCAGACTCCTTACTGATGCTGGGTTGCATGATCAGAACTCCTGCCAATAACAGATCCAGAAATCCCCACTTCTCAGGAAGACTGCTGGAAAACCCAACTGAGTTAGAGGCAAAAAAATTGCAGATGCTGGGATCCAAAGTAGACAGGCAGGCATCTGGAAGAACACAGCAAGCCAGGCAACCTCAGGAGGTGCAGAAGTCGACGTTTTAGATGTAACCCTTCTTCAGGACTGGGGGTGGGTGTAGGGGGAGCTGCAGATAAATGGGGTGGCAGGGGCAGTGTGGTGACGTGGGGATAGATGAAGACAGATAGAGGGTACGACCTGGTTAGTCGATGGAAGGAATGAATCCAGTTGGTGGCAGGGAGGAGTGGAAGGGAGGGGAAGGGGCTGGAAAGGGAATTGGGGAATGGGAAGGGAGGTTATTTGAAATTGGAAGACTCAAATGTCCAGGCTGTAGGCTGCCCAGGTGGAAGATGAAATGTTGTTCCTCCAATTTGTAGCTTGGTTCGTTGTGGCAATGAAGGAGGCCAAGGATGGTCATATTGGAAAGAGAGTGGGAAGAGGAATTACCCTTACACCTTCCCCTCCATCAGCCACTATGAGACTCCCCCAAAACCCCACCCCCGAGCCTTGCCACACATTCACTATTCTCCCCCGATCTTGAACTCTGAAACCAAACTGTCTGCACTCAGGAAAGGGCTCACGTTCGTACTCCTCCGTCCCCACCTCAATGAATTCCAGACTCACCAGGATCTGGTGCTCTTCTTCTGCTACCTCCACCTCTGTGTTGCCACCTTTGACAAAAACTCCCAACCTCCCTCTGAGGACACCTCCCACCTCCAACTTTCCTCCTCCACTTGGTCACACCCTGCCAGCCTTTTACCTGCCTTCAACCTCTTTATTGCAGACTGCCGACGTGAAAGCGGCCGCCTCAATTTCTCCACACCCCTCACCCCCTCCAAATGTGCAATGCTCCACTCTCTCCGCAACAAGCCCTGGTTCACCATCAAACCCGCTGATAATGGTGGGGCAGTGGTAGGTTGGAGAATGGATCTCTACGTCGCAGAGGCTGAATGCTAATTCGCCAACATCCTGTCATACCACCCCCTTGGCCACGACCCTGCTGCGAACCATTAAGCCAAAATCACCCGCACTCTCTGTGCCTTCATTGCCTCCAGATATCTCCCCCTCCACCTCCAACTGCCTCCAAACTCCGTTCCCCAGCCCTGCACTGCCCGGTTCTACCTGCTCCCCAATATCCACAAACCCACCTTGTCCAAACACCACCCCTTGGTTCAGGCACTTCCCACCTACACCAACAACACCCTCCAACACTTCAGTAACTTCCAGTTCTCTGGCCCCCAGCACTTTATCTTACTATGGACATGAAGTCCTTAAACAGGTCCATTGTTGGCTATGTTGAACAGACCCTCTTCAGCATTTAGACATGGAACTGTGCCCCAACTCTTCTGCCATTACATCGATGACTGCATTCATGCAGTGTCCTGCACCCGTGCTGAACTGGAGTAGTTCATCGACTTTGCCCATAACTTCCACCCCACGCTTAAATTCACTTGGTCTATCTCTGACACCTACTTCACCTGTCTTGACTTATCCATTTCCATTTCTGGCGACAGTCTCCAGACATGTTTACTACAAACCCACAGATTCCCATAACTACCAGGACTACACCTCCTCCCAGCCAGTATCCTGCAAGAACTCCATCCCATTCTCCCAATTCCTTTGCCTCATCTGCTTGGATGAGGAGGCATTCCACTTCCCAGCATCCCAGATGTCCACCTATTTTGAACAACATGCTTTTTGCACCACCACCGTTTCCCATTCCACTGCCCTAAACCCCTCTCCCCATGCAATAAAGACAGCTTTCCCCTTGTTCTCACCTAACAGCCCACCGGTCTCAGCATCCAACACAGCATCCTTAAACACTTCCACCAACTCCAACTAAACTCCACCACAAGGAATATCTTCCCCTCTCCACCCTCTCTGCCTTCCACAAAGACTGTTCCCTTTGACAGTCCTTGGTTTGCTCCATTGCACCCCCCCACCCCACGAAATCCCAGATACCTTCCCCCAGAAAAGATGCAAACCTGCCAGTACACCAACCCTCCTCACCTCCATCCAGGGCCCCAAACAGTCCTTCCTAGTGAGAAAGAGGTTCACCTGCCTCTACAGTTTACTGCATCAGATGCTCCAGATGTGGTCTTCTCGACATCTGAGATACCAAACGCAATCTTAGGGAATAGTTCAGAGCATCAGAGTCAGGCCCACAGGGGCTGACTGGACCTCCCAGTCACCGCCCATTTTTATTTCCCTTCCCACTCCCTTTCTGACATGACCATCTTTGGCCTCCTCCATTGCTACAAACCACAAATTGAAGAAACAATACTTCATCTTCTGCCTGGGCAGCCTACAGCCTGGCAGGTTCAACATGGAGTTCTCCAATTTCAAATAACCTCCCTTCCCATTCCTGGATTCCCTTCCCAGCTTCCCCCTCCCACCGCTCCCAACCACCAACCGGATTCATTCCTCCCATTGACCAACCATGTTGTAACCCTCTACTTGTCTTCAAATATCCCCACTTCTCCACCCTGCCCCTGCCACCCCCTTTATCTTCAGCATCCCCTACGCTCACCTCCAGTCCTGAAGAAGGGTTACACCCGAAACGTCGACTTCTCCACTCCTGATGCTGCCTAGCTTGCTGTGCTCTTCCAGCCTCCTGCCTGTCTACTTTGGAAAACCCAACTGGGCTTGCTAGGTTGATGTACTTTAGTGGTTGGAACCAGGTGGACCTCATCGACTAGGAGGTCCTTGATTGGGGTTGTTAACCTAGGCCAAAGATGAAAGGCTAGGCTGACCAATATAACCAGGTGATACACTGTGCTGTTATAGATTTTGAAATTTATTCATCTGAGGGTTGGCACTGTTTGGGGCAAAATGTGAGGGATGGTTGAAAAGAGTTAGAAAGTTTTAGTAATCAGATTTAGTTATGCTAATTTACTTAAGTTGTCATTTATAGTTTTAAATGCCATACATTTGAAGAAATCTTTAATAAGCTTGGTTCTTAAAAATGTGGAAAAAAAATAACCAGATTTGGAATCTCCTCAGTCCAGGTGATTGACTCTGAGCTGGCTGGTCACAGCCACCGTATTGTGCACAAGTTAGTAAAGGATGACTCCATGGCGGGATACTGGCCTCTGTGCAGTTATTTCAGTAGCAATGGGAGAGAACAGTACATGCCTGAAGAACATTTGCTTGCAACAGTCATTTTGGAGTTGGGTAAGCATTTCTGGCATCATGCCTCTATTCGGGAAGCTTGACCCATTTGATCCTGTTGTCAAAGATTGGGCCCGGTATATGGAAAGAATGCAATACTTTTTCTGGCAAATGACATTGGGGCAGATGTAGAAAAAAAAGAACAATCCTTCTGACCACTTGCGGACTCGCTGCATTTTCGGTTATAAAGGGCTTCGCTTTCCCAGAGACACCAGACACTAAAACCTTCCAAGAATTGATGGAGTCGGGAAAGGAATATTATGACCCAAAATCTCCTCAGATGCTATGGGTTTTATTCGGTTGTTCGAGAACCAGGGGAATCCATACCAGGAGTTTTGTCGAGGTTGAGACAACTGGCAGAGGCGCGTTATTTTGGGTTAATCCTGAACGAGAAGCCGAGAGACTAGTTTGGTATGAGGGATTAATGATGTAACAATGCAGAAGTGCCTACTGCCTGAAGCCTGACTGGACATTACAACTAGCTTTGTCATTAGAAAATGCAACAAGTGGAGCATGGGAGCTACAGGACATTCCAATGGAAGTGGACATCCTGACCAGTCTGAGTGAGCTTGGGGAACACCACCTGTGTGTTGGCAACTGCAGGGCATATTTTCAGCAGAGGGACCCTAAGCCAGCCCATCGCAGAATGCCACAAGGCGAACTGTGACCAAGTGGCTCACAAATTCTTCAGTATCTGGGCCAGTAAGCCATTGTAATTGCTGCTGGTATGCGGACTCAAGACAGCAAAGTAGTCCTAAAATGCTCAATTTGCGTAAGAAAACTCCTGGGCTGGTTCCCAGAAGAATGCAGACCTTGGAAAGTCCCCCTAAACATGGGTTGGAACAATTAAATTGCTGAGTGACATCCAAATTGAAACCGATTAAAATGAATGTTTGATTAAATGGGCACCCAGTTTCTATGGAGATTGATATCGGAGCAGCTGTATCTGTGGATGCAGAATCTGTCTTTAACAAGATTTGTTCAGGACTCCAACTCTTAAGTTTGCACAAGATCTCAGCCAGACTGAGTACATTCACTGGGGAACATGTTGTGGTTCTGTTCGCCGAGCTGGGAATTGGTGTTGCAGACGTTTCGTCCCCTGTCTAGGTGACATCCTCAGTGCCTGGGAGCCTCCTGTGAAGCGCTTCTGTGATGTTTCCTCCGGCATTTATAGTGATTTGTATCTGTTGCTTCCGGTTGTCAGTTCTAGCTGTCCGCTGCAGTGGCCGGTATATTGGGTCCAGGTCAATGTGCTTATTGATTGAATCTGTGATGAGTGCCATGCCTCGAGGAATTCCCTGGCTGTTCTGTTTGGCTTGTCCTCTAATAGTAGTGTTGTCCCAGTCGAACTTATGTTGCTTGTCATCTGCGTGTGTGGCTACTAAGGATAGCTGGTCATGTCGTTTCGTGGCTAGTTGGTATTCATGGATGTGGAACGTTAGCTGTCTTCCTGTTTGTCCTATGTAGTGTTTTATGCAGTCCTTGCATGGGATTTTGTACACTACATTGGTTTTGCTCAAGCTGGGTACCGGGTCCTTCGTCCTGGTGAGTTGTTGTCTGAGAGTGGCTGTTGGTTTGTGTGCTGTTATGAGTCCTAGTGGTCGCAGTAGTCTGGCTGTCAGTTCAGAAATGTTTTTGATGTATGGTAGTGTGGCTAGTCCTTTGGGTTGTGGCATGTCCTCATTTCCCTTAGGCATCTGTTAATGAAATTGCGTGGGTATCCATTTGTGGCGAATACATTGCATAGGTGTTCTTCTTCCTCTTTTTGTAGTTCTGGTGTACTGCAGTGTGTTGTGGCCCTTTTGAACAGTGTCTTGATTCAACTTCTTTTGTGTGTGTTGGGGTGGTTGCTTTCGTAGTTTAGGACTTGGTCTGTGTAGAACATAGAACATAGAACATAGAAGAATACAGCGCAGTACAGGCCCTTCAGCCCTCAATGTTGCGCCGATCAAAGCCCACCTAACCTACACTAACCCACTATCCTCCATATACCTATCCAATGCCCGCTTAAATACCCATAAAGAGGGAGAGTCCACTACTGCTACTGGCAGGGCATTCCATGAACTTACGACTCGCTGAGTGAAGAACCTACCCCTAACATCAGTCCTATATCTACCCCCCCTTAATTTAAAGCTATGCCCCCTTGTAATAGCTGACTCCATACGTGGAAAAAGGTTCTCACTGTCAACCCTATCTAACCCCCAATCATCTTGTACACCTTTATCAAATCACCCCTAAACCTTCTTTTCTCCAGTGAAAACAACCCCAAGTGCCTCAGCCTTTCCTCATAGGATTTTCCTACCATACCAGGCAACATCCTGGTAAACTTCCTCTGCACCCGTTCCAGTGCCTCCACATCCTTCCTATAGTATGGCGACCAAAACTGCACACAATATTCCAGATGCGGCCGCACCAGAGTCTTATACAACTGCAGCATGACCTCAGGACTCCGGAACTCAATTCCTCTACCAATAAAAGCCAGTACGCCATATGCCTTCTTCACTGCACTATTTACCTGGGTGGCAACTTTCAGAGATCTGTGTACATGGACACCAAGATCCCTCTGCTCTTCCACACTACCAAGTAGTCTACCATTAGCCCAGTAATCCATCTTTTTATTACTCTTACCAAAGTGAATCACTTCACACTTAGCTACATTGAACTCCATTTGCCACCTTTCTGCCCAGCTCTGCAGCTTCTCTATATCCCGCTGTAACATGACACATCCTTCCTCACTGTCAACAACTCCACCGACTTTTGTATCATCCGCAAACTTGCTCACCCAACCTTCTAACCCTTCCTCCAGGTCATTTATAAAAATGACAAACAGCAATGGTCCCAAAACAGATCCTTGCGGAACACCGCTAGTGACGGCACTCCAAGATGAACCTTTGCCATCAACTACTACCCTCTGTCTTCTTCCAGAGAGCCAATTCCTAATCCAAACCTCCAACTCACCCTCAATGCCATATCTCTGTATTTTCTGCAGTAGCCTACCATGGGGGACCTTATCAAACGCCTTACTAAAATCCATATATACCACATCTACCGCTTTTCCCTCATCTACCTCCTTAGTCACCTTCTCAAAGAATTCAATAAGGTTTGTGAGGCACGACCTGCCCTTCACAAAACCATGCTGACTATCCTTGATCACATCATTCTTATCCAGATGTGCATAAATCCTATCCCTTACAATTCTCTCTAAGACTTTGCCCACAACAGAAGTGAGACTCACTGGCCTATAGTTACTAGGATTATCCCTACTCCCCTTCTTGAACAAGGGAACCACGTTTGCTAGCCTCCAGTCCTCTGGCACTACTCCTGTCGACAAAGAGGACACAAAAATCAAGGCCAATGGCTCTGCAATCTCCTCCCTTGCTTCCCAGAGAATCCTAGGATAAATGCCATCAGGCCCAGGGGACTTATCTATTTTCACCCTTGCCAGAATTTCCAACACCTCTTCTCTACATATCTCAAAGCCATCCATTCTACTTATTCGTGCCTCAGTATTCATATCGACAACAATGTCCTGTTCCTGAGTGAATACTGACGAAAAGTATTCATTCAGCGCCTCCCCAATCTCTTCAGCCTCCACACGCAACCTCCCATTACTATCCCTGATTGGACCCATTCCTTCCCTAGTCATTCTTTTATTCCTAACATACCTATAGAAAGCCTTAGGGTTTTCCCTAATCCTACCAACTAAGGACCTTTCATGTCCCCTCCTTGCTGCTCTTAGCTCTCTCTTCAGGTCCTTCCGGGCTACCTTATAACTCTCAATTGCCCCTATTGAACCTTCACGCCTCATCTTTACAAAGGCCACCCTCTTCCATTTAACAAGGGATTCCAACTCCTTATTAAACCACGGCTCCCTCACACGAGCCTTTCCTCCCTGCCTGATAGGTACGTACTTATCAAGGACACTCAATAGTTGCTCCTTGAACAAGTTCCACATATCAATTACGCTCTTGCCTTGGAATCTACTTTTCCAATCCACACATCCTAAGTCATGCCTCAACGCATCATAATTTCCCTGCCCCCAGCTATAACTCTTGCCCTGTAGTACACACTTATCCCTCTCCATCACTAGAGTAAAAATCACTGAATTGTGGTCACTGTCCCCAAAGTGCTCACCTACCTCTAGTTCTAATACCTGGCCTGGTTCGTTACCCAGAACCAAATCCAGTATGGCCTCACCTCTTGTTGGCTTATCTACATATTGTGTCAGGAAACTCTCCTGTAGTGTGTGTGGCTTTCCTGTAAACCTTTGTGGTGAATGCTTCGTTTGGTGTTCTCTGTACCATCATGTCTAGGAATGGGAGTTGGTTGTCCCTTTCTTCCTCTCTAATCGGATTCCTGTGAGTGTGGTGTGTGTTCTCTATTTCTGTGTTTTTAATGATTACAAAGGTGTCCTCCAGATATCTGACCCGGAGTTAGGGCTGAATTTGCGGTAAGACTGTTTGTTCTAACCTTTGCATTACCGCTTCTGCTATGAGTCCAGAGATGGGTGAGCCTATGGGTGTGCCGTTGATTTGTTCATATATTTGGTTGTTGAATGTGAAGTGTGTTGTGAGGCACAGGTCCAGTAGTTTGAGTATGCCGTCTTTGTTGATAGGTTCCCAGTCTTGTTGTCTGTTCTGTTTGTCCAGCGGGTTGGCTATTGTTTCTCTGGCTAGGGTTTTGTCGATAGAGGTGAACAGTGCCGTTATATCGAATGAGACCACAGTTTCTTCCTTGTCTATGTGTATATTTCTGATGATGTCCAAGAATTCCTGTGTTGACTGTATAGTGTGTCTGGATCCGCTGATCAGGTGTTTCAGTTTCTGCTGTAGTTCTTTAGCTAGTTTGCGTGATGGTGTCCCTGGGAGTGATACTATGGGTCTGAGTGGGATGTCTGGTTTGTG
This sequence comes from Chiloscyllium punctatum, assembly GCF_047496795.1. NCBI lineage: Eukaryota > Metazoa > Chordata > Chondrichthyes > Orectolobiformes > Hemiscylliidae > Chiloscyllium > Chiloscyllium punctatum. The sequence continues at coordinate 6,736,424 of NC_092780.1, read as the reverse complement.
CACTTTAGGTAGTCCATAGAATCTGGGTGTTGTTGCTTTCAGGTTTCATTCTCTGTAGGTCAAACCTGGTTATCTGTCCGTTTTTTTGTAGGCTCCTCAGTGTGTTGTTTATCCTATTGGTGAGATGTGGGGTAGGGTCAAACTCCCTCTTTTGGTAGCTGTTGGTATCTGCAAGTAGTTGTTGCGCTTTTTGAATGTACTCTGCTTTGTCCAGGATGACCATCATTCTGCCTTTGTCTGCTGGTAGAATGATTATGTTCTTATCGTTTCTTAGTGAGTTTAGTGCTTCCCTCTCCTTGGTGTTGAAGTTAAGTGTTTGTCTTTTCCTTGTTATCAGGGGTACGATACTTTGTCTTACTGTTTGTTGTGATAACAAGGAAAAGACAAACACGTAACCTCAACACCAAGGAGAGGGAGTTTGACCCCACCCCACAGCTCAGGAGTTTTTCAGGAAGAGGCCAAAGCCACTTTACATATTGACCAGGAAGCAATTCAGAGATGTTGCAAGACCTGCCCAGTGCCATTTGCCTTGTAGGCAAAAGTAAAGGTGAAAATCAGGAGGCTGGAGAGTGAAGGAATCAAACCAGTACAGTTTGCAGTATGTGCAGCACCAGTTTTATCGACTGTGAAGCCTGATGGTTCAGTTGGCCTTTGTGGGGATTTTAAGCGAATGGTACACTGATTTTCACAGATCGAAAAATACCCAATTCCTCACATAGAGGACTGTATGCAAAGTTGGCAGGTGGCTATACTTTACAAAGCTGAACATGAGCCATGCATACCTGCAATTGCGACTAGATGATGATTCACAGAGATATGCTACAATTAATACCCATCAGGGTTTGTGCCAATATACGAGACTGCCTTTTGGAGTATCATCAACCTGTGTCCTTTACCAATGGATCATGGAGAACATTTTATAAGCTTACGCCAGTTTGCCACTTATCTGGATGACGTACTAATAACAACGAAGACCAATAAAGAGCACATGGAGAATTTGGACAGAATGCTTAAATGTTTCTTCTGGGCAGGCGTACGCCTTAGAAGGGGAAAAATGTGTGTTTCAGGCGCTCCAAGTGACGTACTTGGCTTATAGAGTCGACAAACTGGGCTACACCCTTTGGAAGATAAAGTGAGGGCAATCAAAGGAGTCCCGACACCCATGTCGACACAGGAATGTGTGCCTTTCCTTGGGTGAATTATTGTAGAAAATTCATACTCACACCTGCTATTCAAAAAGAGTCAGCCTTGGAAATGATTGCATACCCAAGTAGCCGCCTTTAGGGGAAAAATAGCAGCTATTGCCGTTCTAAGGTGTCAGCCCACTACAATCTGAAGTGAAAGGTAGAGCTGACATGCAGTGTCTCCCCATGTGTTATTGGGGTAGTGTTGGTTCACCGATGGTCCAGAGAGGAATGTTCGATAGCGTATGTTTCCCCAGATTGAGAAGGAAGGCTTGGCAGTCACCTTTGGTGTGAGGAAGTTCCACCAGTACCTTTATGGATGGGAATTTGTCATAGTAGCAGATCACAAACCTCTACAGCGGCTACTGAAGGAAGACAAGGTAATGCCGCGCATAGCTTCCACTAGAGTTGAACGTTGGGCCCTTATTCTCAGTGCATACAAGTTAGAACACCTTCCAGGAAGCCAAGTTGCTAATTCGGATGCTTGAGCTGCCTCCCATTGGCAGATATTTCATTGGTGGTGCCTCCCCTGGAAGAGTCCATTTTGGTTTTGACCCTGCTGACAATATCCGACTGTGGACACGAATGATCCTGTCCTAGCAAAGCTAAAACAGTTTGTGGCAATGGGCGGAACAGAAGGACCATTGCAACCAGGATTGAAAAGACAAGATCACCACAGAGGATGGCATATTACCATGAGGAGCAAGGGTGATTGTTCCAAGTAAAGGTCACCGCCAGATACTGGCTGAACACCACCAGGGTCATTTAGGGGTTTCCAAGATGAATATGCTGGCAAAAAGATATATCTGGTGGTCAGAGTAGGATGCCAACAAAGCTGTGTTGGTGCGGCAGTGCCAACAAGGACAAAAATTGCCACCAGTAGTGCCCCCACATTCATGAAACAGCCAGGTAAACCTTGGACTTGGTTGCATGTTGACTATGCTGGTCCTTTCATGGGCTCAGTGTTCCTGGTTATCGTGGATACCCACCTAAAGTGGTTGGATGTGTATAAAGTTCATTCGGCAAACTCAAGAGATGACGATTGAGAAGCTGCAAGCATCATTAGCAATGCACCGACCCCAAAGTATTGGTCACAGACAATGGGACGTCATTTACCAGCAGGGAATTCAAATATTTCTCAAGTCAAATGGCTTTTGGCACATAAAGACATCTCCACAGAATCCATCCATGTCTAATAATCTAGCGGAAAGAGCAGTCCAAATGTTGAAGGCAGGTTTAAAGCAGCAGCCTTCAGCATCACTTGGTACCAAACTGTCCCGTTTCCTGTTCAATTATAGATCCATCCTACATGTAACAACAGGGATAGCTCCAGCAGAGTTGCTGATAGGGAGATGACTCTGCACCAGGTTAAATCTGATCCTCCTGGACTGGGGAGGGGAGGTGGATGTGGGAGTGAAACAGCGGCAGGAATGCCAATGCCAACCAATGCCTCCTGCAAGCAAGAGAGTCTATTTAATTCAGGGGATGAAGTTTGGTGCTGGAACCACAGGAAAGGTCCTATATGGGTACAGGGTGAAGTTGGCGCAAGGTCAAGTCCAGTGACTTACATAGTTCAGGTAGGTGATACAGTCCTGAACAAACGCATGGATCATCTGAAAACTGTCACCTTGCAAACGGAGTGGGAGCAAAGCATACCTGGCCCCTCAGAATAGCCAGAAGGCCTGTCAGAAACCATAGGTTCTATCATAAAATAGCAGACGGTGTGCTCATTTGAGAGCTGGCCAGGGGAGAGCCAGCCATTATGCGGGCCGGGAGGGGGCTGGAGGGTCGATGACTGGCCTGGAGGAAAGGGGGCTAGGAGGGGCCATTTAGTACATGGGCTAGGGGCGCCAGGCAACCGATAGCATGCAGGTATAGGGGAGGCCAGTCAGTATGCAGGAAGGCTGAGCCAAGTGGCAGATGTCAGCCTGTAGGAAGGCCGACCAGGAGAGGAACAGTCAGTACACAGGGAGGCTGGGAGCCAGGAGGTTGACGACTAGCCTGGAAGAAAGTTGGGGACTGGGAAGGGTCCGTCAATAAGCAGCGTGGCTGGAGACCAGAAGGCTGACAACTGGTTTGTAGGAAAGCTGCCCAGGGGTGGTTCAGTCAGTACGCAGGGCGACTGACAGCTGGTGGCTGACAACCAGTCCGGAGGAAAGCAGGCCTGGGGAGAGTCAGTGAGTACGCAGGTTGGCTGGAGACTGGAAGGCCGATAACCGTCCTGCAGAAAAGCTAGCCAAGGACGGCCTGATGTGGACTGGTGTCAGGAGGCGTGTAGTGTACCCAGGGACCACAGGGTATTGGGGACAGTTGAGTTATGTAATCAGTGTTTTCATTGTTGAATGCCGTTTTTGGCTATGTTGTGTTTTGTAGACTGTTTTCTTTCGTGCCTGGGTGCAGGCAATGTGTAAAGTGTTTGTAATTGCATACTGCAGGCTTTTGTCTGCTGTAAACTTGCCCTTACAGGCTGAAATAGACTTATTTTTTGGATTGCTGTCATTATGGTACCTTTTAAAAGGACAGTGACTTGCGTGAAAATTCTATATATTTTATGTAGTGTTTGTTTTATGGGATTTCAGGTGCTTTATGGTTGTGTCCCTATTTCTCTTGTCTATTATTACTGTTGTATTATATTTTGTATAGCTATGAATAAAAGAAAACCAGGAGATTAAGAATCTCCTCAGTTCAGGGGACTGACTCCAAGCTGGCTGGCCACAGCTAGTGTGTTGCTGTTAGTTTTGTTTTGGTAACTGATTCCTGGACTGGCTGATTGCAACAGCCAGTTTGTTCCTGGTATTCCTTTTGAAGACTGATTTCTGAGCTGATTGATCTACACAGTCTGTGTTACTGCTGTATTTCAGTTCTCACTGGGGAACTGTTATTTCACTGGTTGATTGCAACCTGTGTGTTACTTTTTAAAATTTTCTTTTGAGCGAGGTATATGCAGATTTTGTGGCAGAGCTTAGCCCTTGCACTCTGGTTTGAAGTGTCTTTCCTTTTTTTGTGTGTGTTTTCACTTTTTGGTGCTTGGACTGAGCCCCTGTGAGTTAACTGCACCTTCACAATTAACTGTATCCCAGTGAGTGGACCTGGGCCTCTGTGGAGGCTGAACACCTGTGTGCGCGTTGTGGGGCATGCATTTACTGCCCTCAGGAGTGGACTCTGCCTTTGGATGTGGACTTCATTTTTAGTAACGAACTCTGCTTTTTTGCTGGTTGGTTGGTTTTATCACCTGCACTGTCTTGTGTGTCCCTGGGTCTGGCAGGCTTTACTGAGAGCTGGAAGGTTCATAGGTCATCCTGAAAGCTGTCATAACGAGAACCAGAGGATGGGTAGGCTATCCTATGAACTGGAAGGTTAGTAGGTTGTCCCAAGGAGCCGGAAGATGTCTAGGCAGTCCTGAGTACCATCGTGCTGAGGAAGGAGCTGAACAGCCTGTCCTAGAGGTGGCCAGAAGGTGCCACGGGGCAGTGCAGGGCCAAAAAGCATATGGGCCATCATGAGTGCCGACGTCCCAGGGAGGTATAGGGACAGGCTGTCCTTGAGGTAGCCGGAAAATGTGTCAGGGTAGCCCGACAGCCAGAAGGGGTGTGGGGCAGGCTGCCTTTCAGTGGCTTGAAAATCTTGGTTGGCGGGGGGGGGGGGGGGTTGTCATTTGCTGGTTTACTAAGGGTGTCTATGTAATATGCACAATTTTATTGGTCGGTTGATCCCACTGTTTTGTATGTGCTTGTGTCTACTGTTTCCTTTTTGGTGAGGTAAGGTTAGGATTTGGGGTTTGTCTGCATATCTCTGCAAATTGGTTGTACGGTGGGGTTTGGCCTTGCCGCCCCTTTCCATTGTAAATTGCTGTTTCTTGCAAACTGCTGCTTATTGTTCATCATTGACTGCTTGTTCGTATTTTGTACAGTTTGATAAAATATAATGAGGAGATTTAGAATCTCCTCAGTTCAGGGGACTGACTTTGAGCTGAGTTGCCACATTCAGTGTATTGTGCGCAAGTAAATAAAGGGTGACTTGGTGATGGGATATGGGCCTCTGTGCAGTTATTTCATGCACTGTACAGTATATTAATATGTCTTAAATGAGTTTAAGTGACATTCTACTGCGAGTGAACATGTTTCCTGCACTGCACCTTCCTACTTCCAATTTGATGGTGGGGCAGGGAAGTCTCCTGCCTCAAGACAATTGATGCACCTTTCTTTCAATTATCTTTCCCATCATGACAGGCTGGATTAGATTCCATCCATGGTTATGGGCAGAAGGCCTCGTTTTAGATTGCTGTAATAAGCTACAGCATAAATAATTGTTTGGATGGCATCCTTCTGTGCAGTAAACCTCTATGGTCTTTTATCATTAAAATGCTGTTTATGTGACACCTCCAAAGTTTGAAGAGTTTATTTTTAGTTTTTTTAAAATTAAAAAAATCATTTTGAGATTTTGGTTAATTTCTCTGAAGCTATTTAGGCTCGTATGCAGAAATTACTCAGATTATCCAAACTGAGTTCAGTCTCTACTGACAACACTTTTCTTCTGGTAATATGGAAATCCTTTTATGTATTTTTCGAATGTTTTATTTATTAAGCAGCAAGACATTATTCATTAAATTAGTTTCAGTTAGAGGATTTTAAAAATTGTAATAGATCCTTAATTATTCTCTTCGAGCCCATAGTTCGTGCATCGTATTAATTTGTCTTGTTAAGTGCTTGAAAATTAGATTGAAGAGCTCTTACCTTTTCATCCACATCCCTGTCTTCATTAAAAAACCAATCATACTGGAAAAAATGCAAACAAGCTGATTACATTAAGAAATAAAAGAACAGTATACTAGATTGTGAAACTATTCTCAGCAAAAATCTCAACTGAATTATTGCTTTCAATTTTTTTTTGCTTTAAGCATGAATATTTGTAGCCCAACATCAAGAATACAGAAAAACAAGGCTAACTAAGTTTGAGGTATCATGTACAGTTGATTGTTTTTAGGGCAAAGTTTTCAAAGAAAGTTCAGAATCAGAAAATGATGCTCTTTTCAGACTTTATACTCAAACTAAATTGATGGGAATGAATTATTCTACAGGAAAGGGGCATTTGGCTAACTGCGTATCAAGCCATCTGTGACACAGAGGTTATACATGCAGTCCTATCATCTGAAAATTTGTGTGTTTAAATGCATTAATCAGATTTTCATACAAAATTTGGAACTTGTCGCTGGTGGGAAGGTTGACCATTATCAAATTAAGCTCTAATATCAGCTGGCCTATCTACAAATGGTGCAGTAACCCAGAAAACAGAGGGCCACAAAACTGACTGAGTCATTTTATGATTAATTATATATAAGCAGAGAAATGTTTACAGTATTATCAACATTAACAATTGAGAAACAAGGACAGGTACAATAACACATCTAAATTAGTTCAATCAATAACGTACTTATAAATTCATTAATTATTTTATCAAATTTAACTGAAATATGACTATTGCAAAGAAATACCAAATTCTAAAGATTTTAATAGATATTGATAGCATTGAACATACCAAATCACATCTCTTTCTTTCACACATTACATATTTAATCTCCGTAAAGTTTGTCAGTCATAAACTTATGCTAAACTAAGTGCCTTATGCTTTTGTTAATTTCTTTCCTCCTACTATATTCAATGAATATGTACAGCTGAATTGTTGAAATTACTTCAGTTCAAAACATTTTCGCACACTGGAAAATGAACAATGAGAGTATGGCCGTGGGAGAATTCTGAAAATGTGGATAAATCAGTAAACTGAACTGATTTAAAGCTCAAGACAAACAATAAAGAAGATTAGTTATAACCAGACCAATCAAAATGGAAATAATGAAACAAAAATGTGAAAGTAAGTGTTTGTAACAGAATTTGAAATTTTCCTTTATATTTGCTGGAGTCATGATATCTCAAAGTCTCGATTATGAACATCTATTAAAAGTGACATATAATATATATAAAAGCCTGGGTCAAACATGATCTCTAAGTTCATTACTGCAGCTCTAAGAAAAGTTGATAAATATGATCAGCAATTCAGTCTTTCCTGTGTAGGCATTAGCCTATCTACTTTGTGACATGTTGACCTAGCAATTCAGGCTACTAAAATCAGACTGCCTTGAGAATAACACAGGTATAAATCTTCATTTAGGAGGTCTGGTGTGAGAAAACACCATTTGGCTCAATATATGCAGTCATCCAGAGTAATATCATTATTCCAGTAAGATTCTGTCCTTTGAAGCACTCTTTCCTAATTCCCCTCAAAAATAATTCAACCATCAACAGAAAGATTAAAAACTTACATGCTGTATTAAGGTTTCAATTATTTTGTACCGATCTTGCATGTGCGTCACCATGTCAATCATTTTGTCTTCAGATGTTCTGACTAGGGTAGGACCAAATACCAATGCTAAATTCCGTGGCTCCATCTGAGAAAGCAAAAAATGAAAATACAATATCAGATTGGGGTACAAATTTCTGTTAAGAAGAATCATGGGCATATTAAAAATATGAAACTATACAGTGACTACTTTTTTTAAAATTAGGAATTAATATAGGAAAAGATACTGTTTAAAACCAAGGGACTGTGGAAGAACACATATGCTGTTTTTCAAAACGGTGAGTTATTATAACTCATTACATGTTTGTCTGCAAGCTTACTTCATTCAACCAGCCAGACATCTTGGCTCCATGGGCATTTTTGCCCAGTGACAAGACTTTTGATTTGTTTTTCAACCACGACCAGTTGTAGGTTTTCAGGAGTACACAACATGGCAAAATGTCGTATTTAGTTCTTGCATTTTTGAGCAGAAACATCCAGCCTCTGAGGGCAGAAATATCACTGCCTCTCTCCCTTCTATGAGTGAAGTAGTAAAACATTATTTCATACAGATAGCCATGCTCGCTCTCTCATTGCAAATTCCCTTCTTGAAAGGAGAAAGGGAAAAACCACATTCATAGACAATAAAAGGGTGAATCCTCAACCAGTTAACGAAAGATTGAGAATTAGTGTGTCCACAAATTCGGTCCACCTCAAAGAGTTTAAAAAAAACTAAAAGGGAACTAAACAAAAACACCTGATCAACCCCTGTAATCCTGGCAAGTGCCAGAACTGTGTTTCATTGACCTATCTTTGTTTATTCCCCACCTGTAACATTTGTGAACTTATCTCTTTGTATGTCTATTTGTTAACATAAAGGATTTTGTTTTCCAAAAGGGGTAGAGTTTATACAGAATTTAGTAATATTTCATTCTTTCTGCCTTTGGTTAAAAACAATATATCTTCAATAGCTGTATTCTTTTTAAGGACAGAAACCTTTTACCTGGGTATGGCAGTCAGGTAAACCCGAGACTTTGGATAGTTTGATTAAATTTTCACAGTTGTGACAACTCTAGGAAAAGTGGGGCTTGATTTCCAGTGTACGAGCAGAGTGACTCGTGACAAGACTCAATTTGATACAGTTACTCTTACTAAAAGATAATTACAGGTGTCACAACATAACACATGAACAATTGATTTTATGATCCCATTACTTGATTTGATTCTTGGCACTTTCATAGACTGAAATAATTCTACAATGTAGCTTAAAATGCCAACAGGAAACTTGTGACCACACAATTGACCAAGTTTCAGGAAACCAATGTGGATTAGATAAGAGACAACTGAGCTGCAATTCATATTATTCAGAGGCAATGAAACATGAAAGTAGTCAAGGACCCACCCCATTTAACCTATGATGAGGATTTTTTTCACAAGTTAGAGATGAAGTAGCACTGACAGAAACAAAAAGCTGATATTTCAAATTTTTTTTTGGAAAAGTGCAACGGAAAACTGTAACAAACTGAAAAAGGCTCTTTTCTTTCTGGCTCTCAAAACAATCTAGAGACAACATTGACAAGAAAAAAACACTAGGGGCCAAATCTTTTCAGAAATTACTTTCGTCGAATTTTAAGGAGGATTTCTCTCAGCGAAGTTAAGTGGATTTTCTTGAGCTTTTGTCCTAAACTTGTCAGAATCATACAATACAGAATAGGCCCTTCTGCACTGTGCACCACTAAGCCACTCTAAATCTGCCTCACTTTCCAGGTCTTGATCCATAGCCTTGAACATCATGACATTTTTAAGTGCTCATCCAAATACTTTTTAAGCATTGTGAGGTTTCCTGTCTCAACTACCCTCCCAGGAAGTGTGTTTCAGATTCCCACCACATTCTGGGTGAAAAATGTTTTGTTCAAATTCTCTGAAAACCTCCTGTGTTTCACCTTAAAATCATGACCCCGTCATTGACCTTTCAATTAAATGAACAGTTGCTTTGTTTATGTCCCTCACTGTCTCATGCACTTCAATCAGGTCCCCTCGCAACCTTCTCTGCTCTAAAGAAAAACGCCCAAGCTTATCCAGCCTCTCTTCATTGCTAAACTGCTCCAACACAGGCAAAGCCTGGTCAATCTCCACTGGACCTTTGTAATGCAATCACATTCAATCTGTAGTGTAGTGACCAGAACTGCACATAGCACTCCAGCTGTGGCATATCCAAGACTTTGTACAGCTCCACTTTAACCTCTCTGGTCTTATAATCTAAGCTACAACTGATAAAGGTTTTAACTATACAAAAAATCTATTCTGCCACCTTGAAGGACCTGTGAAAAATCACTTAAAATCCCTCTGTTGCTCTCAGCAACCTGCCATTCAGTGAGTACTCCCTTGACTTGTTACTTCTTCTGAGAGTTTACACTTAATCACTACAGTGTGAAGAGGTCTGAAATACTGTGCAGCTAGGCTCTAAAAATGATACCTGAGGTGTGAAAGCTGAAGATCCTGGTGATGATGAGCACTTTTGCTTCTCCAGCCACACAAGAGGGGTGGCCAAGAACTTAATTATATAATTATGGTAGGGTGAGTGGTGGAAGATTGCATGAGAAAAGTCACTCTGGGCCATGGCAATCCAGGTGCCAATGATCTCATTTACCAAAACATAAATGGAAAAATGCTGAGCATGGAGCAGCAGAATAACAGCATAGGAAACTAATTCACTAGCGCACACTTATCAGTGTTAAATTCCATCTGCCCAATCCATTTATATCCTCCTGTAACCTAAGATCTTCTTCCCCATTATCAACCACTCAGCTAATGTGTTTTTGAACCAGGTTTTCTTCTCACCTCATTAACAAGGGTATCACACCCTTATGGTGGCCCACTTGACTGGTGATATCCCAATTCCTCAGATCCCTGGTGCTGGTGCCATATTTATAAAGGACTTTCTGTACCTGGTCAAGTGGTAGCAGATCAGTTAGCCCTGCTAGGTTTGTAACACCTAACCAGGACATGGCAGACAAGAGGAGATTGGTGTCCTGCCCTGCAGCAAGGGACCTGGAAGTCCTGGTGGACATATCTTCCCCAGGACTAGCAGAGGAGGCCACAACACCAGACCTTGCCAGTTTGGTCCTATGTTGCCACCAAGATCAATCAGCTGCCTGGAGGAATGGCCGGCAGTGCCACTAGGTCAATGATCTCTTTGTTCATCAAGGTAAGTGCCACGATCTTCTATCTGCTATCTTACATTCACCTTGTCTCTGCTTCTTCACCCACCTCCCACTAAGACTGATGATCTACCATTCTCACTATTGCATGCAGGATCTTTCCTCACTTCCTCTTAACCATTTTAATTCCTCATACCAGTAACACTACATATGGTCTCTCCGCTGCCTCATGACTCACTTTAGATTTTGTGGCAATTTGACACAATTGAGTGGCTTACTAGGCCAAATGCAATGTAGGAGAGTCTGGAGCCAGGTAAGGATGACAGATTTTCTTCCCTAAAGGCCATCGGTAAACCTGATGGGTTCTTATGACAATCACCAACGATTGCTACAAGGTTAACTTTTAATTCCAGACATTTTACTGATATTCAAATTTCACTATCTGCGATGGTGGTTTTCAAACCCAAATGCCCAAAATAACAGCCTGGATGTCTGGAACACTAGTCCAGTAACATTACCACTAGGTCATCACCTCGCCAAAATATTGGCACTTGAGCACTTCAGTGTGAAGATGTCTGAAATGTTGTGCAGGTATGCTTAAAAAATGATACCTGAGGTATGAAAACTGAAGATCCTGGTGATGATGAGCACTTTTGCTTCTCCAGCCACACAATTCCCAAGAGGGGTGGCCAAGAACTCAATTATGTAATTGTGGTAGGGTGAGTGGTGGAAGATTGCATGAGAAAAGTCACTCTGGGCCATGGCAATCCAGGTGCCAATGATCTCATTTACCAAAACATAAATGGAAAAATTCTGCCCTTGATGCTGAGCATGGGGCAAAATAATAACAGCACAGGAAACTAATTCATACAAATGCACTATGTGTGAGGACACAGATTCAAACAGTATAGGAGACTAATGTACAAATTCTTTCCAAAACTTACAATCTTTCTTTTCTCTTTCAAAATAATCCATCTAACTATTTGTTAACAACAGGTCTGGCAATCTCCAAACATGTTCCACGTTACTGTTTGGCACTGTAAGCTGATACTGGATTCAATAAATCACAATGTATGCACAAAATACTGTGGAAATGGCAATATTAACTTTGGTACTCAAACAACAGTCAAACTGTGAAGATTATAATTCACAGGGCTCAGGATACCTTGTTCTTTTCAGAGTGATCTGCTACGGTCTTCAGGTGTCCTGTGAGGAACTTCAGGGTTTCAAAATAATTTTCCGGTAAATTTCGAAGCTGAAATAACATAAGTCTTATAACTACTCAACAATGCACTCCATTACTACAATTCTAATGAGTCTAAAGCCTAAAACATAAGTGTTTCATTTATGTTTCTCGCCTGTACAGAAATATAAAAGTTGAAGGAAGTAGCAGGCATTGGATAAGGTGACAGGTCAATGGTTATTGCAGACATTAAAAGGTCATGGTGTAGGGGATAATCTTCTGGTGTGGATAGGACATTTGCCAGCTAGCAGGGAACCAGGAGTAGGTACAAATGGGCCATTTTCCATTTGTCAAGATGAATCAATTGGGGTTCTACAGGGATCACTGTTGGGGCTCTTGCTGTTTGTGGTATATATAAATCATTTAAATTGGAATATACGAGAGTTGATTAATAAGTTTGCAGATAATATGAAAACTGTTGGGGTGATAAATAGTGAGAGAAACACAGTCTGAGATTACAGGAGGATATAGACAGGCTGGTTGGATGGACTGTGGCAAATGAAATTCAGGGTAGTGTGAGGTGATGCACTTTGGTAAGACAAAACAAAACAAGGGTGAACAGTCGGGCCATGGGGAGCACCAAATACCAAAGGAACCTTAGTGAATATGTAAACTGGTCCCTTAAGGTAGCAAAACAGGTAGATAAAGTGGATCAGAAGGCATATGGGATACTTGCCTTTATTAGCCAAGGCATAGAGTTTAAGGGCAGGAAGGTGATACTGGAACATCAGCTACCGTGCTGTGTGCAGTTCTGGAACCCACATTATAGGAGGCATATGACTGCACTAGAGAAGATGCAGAGGAGATTTACCATGATATTGCCTGGGCTGGAGAGTTTTATGGAGAGATGAGATAGACTGGGGCAGAGGAAACAGAGTGGGGAACATGATTGAGATGTATAAAATTATAAGTGACATAGACAAGAAACATTTCCCTTTGGTGCAGGGATCAATGACTAGAGGGCATAGAAATAAGGCAGGGGGTTTAGAGGGGATATAAGGAAAAATGTTTTAATCTGAAGGCTGGTGGGAATCTAGAGCTCAGTGCCTGTAAAGGTGGTAGAGATAGAAATCCTCAATGTTTAAGAAGTATTTAAATGTACATTTGCAATGCCAAGGCATATGTGGCTACCGGTCAAGTGCTGGAACATGTGATTAGAATAGTTAGGAGCAAGTTTTTGACTGGTGCAGACTCGATGGGCTAATGGCCCTTTTTTCCTGTGCTCCAGAGCTCTATTACTCTATTGATATTATTTATTAGGAAGGGAATTGAATATAAAGTAGTAAGATTATGCCCGAGTTATACATGGCATTGGCAAGATCACATTTGTTGTTCTCATTCATTCCTGGGACGTGGTCGTCACTGGCTAAACCATCATTATTTGTCCAGAAGATAGTTAAGAATCCACCACATTGTTATTGGTCTGGAGTCACATCTAGGCCAGACCGGGTAAGAATGGTTTATTTATTCCTTCCAAGGACATGAGTAAACCAGATGGGGTTTTGTAATGATCAATGGCAGTTACACCATTGCTTTAGGTTCATTTTTTGTTTTAAAAATTCCAAATTTAAAAGAAATGAAATTCTAAATATTGGAAACAGTTCAGAGAAGATTTTCTAGAGGAAACTTGGTTTGGGCAAGTTAACATTTAAGGAAAGGTTGATTAGGCTAGGCTTGAATCGATTGGAGTTTAGAAAGAGTCAGTGGCAAGTTGATTGAAATGTATAATTCTTTGAGGTTTTGACAGGATAGTGTGAAAATATGTTTTCTCTTGTGGGAGAATCAAGAACTCACTATTTGAAATATGGTGTTGAATTGTTTCTTACAGATGGCTATGAGTCTTTGGAACTTTCAGTCAGCAGTCAGAAAAGAATCTTTGAGTTTTAAAGCACAGATAGATAGATTCCTTATAATCAAAGCATAAGAAGTTATCATAGATACGTCAAACTTTGGAGTAATTAGATGGAATCGATGACAAAATATGGAGTAATTAATGGGAACACTGCTTAATTCTCAGCACTGCACTTTAATCAGTCTTGGAGAGGTATCTGAAATGAAGTAACTCAGTTATATGGAAAAACTACAGAAGTTGGGACTGATCTTCTTAGAAGAAAGGAGTTTGTAGTTAATTTTAGGAAAGGATTTAAATTATGACATTCCAATAGAAACTGTTAATTGCAAATACAAGTACATGTATAGTTAACTAGAATTAGAATATACTCTAGGAGCTATAGTGAGGATATGTAATCTATCGGGTTTACCAGTTTCTTAAATCTTTGAAGTCTTTCTGCCGCATCCTCCAGTCTGTTGGTTTCAATGAAATCATTGTATTTATCTGTAAAGTACAGGGAACATCAATATATAGTTAGCTATTTAGCAACTTGGTTCTGCTGGTATTGCCATCACATCTAGGTCAGAAGCACACTTTTGGCTGATCTCAAACTACAACAGGTGTAAACGGGAGGTCAGCCTGAAGAACACTGCAGAAAGCAAAACACGGAGATTTTGTGATTAAATCAATGCACAAGAGGAAGTAAACTAGGCCTGCTGATGGAGATAATATGGAAACACTGAAGTTTCTCTCAAGGTCAAATGGGATGTGACTGGGTTCAGTTCTTATGTTGGTTCAGGCTGACTGGTGACTAGGTGGAAGAATAGAATTTGTAACTGGGGAATGGTATTTATGATTAGTGCTGAAGCAATAGTTTCAATTTTCCTATTGCATACTTGGAGACCTCAATGCCAAATAAGCTGTCTGACAACACAGAGACATAGAATATGTCAAAAGACGTGGTTATTAGGTACAGTGTGATGTCTTCAGCATCAAGGGCTAGTTTGTAGATAAGACACAGGAGGAGTACAAGGCTGGATCGTTTGGGGACTTCAGAGACAAGGGTGCATGGTGAGGAAGAGAAGCCATTGCAGGATATTATCCGGATGCTCAAGAAAGTGCAAAACTAACTGCATTTACAAAGCACCTTTCATAACCTCAGAACATCCTAAGCATTTATAGTGAATGAAGTACAGGGCAACCCCGTATCCGCGGGTCCCCGTGGCTGAAACATATTATAGGGAACGTTCTGGAACCAGGGACCAGGAGGCTGCTGCGAAGGTATGCTTCCCATTTAAATGATGGTCCGAATTCGACTGGGACAACACTACCATTATAGGGCAAGCCAAACAGAGAACAGCCAGGGAATTCCTAGAGGCATGGCACTCATCCACAGATTCTATCAACAAACACATCGACCTGGACCCAATATACCGGCCACTACAGCGGACAGCTCGAACTGACAACCGGAAGCGGCAGAGACAGGCCACTATAAATGCCGCAGGAAACAGCACAGAAGCGCTTCACAGGAGGCTCCCAAGCACTCAGGATGTCACCTAGACAGGGGACGAAACGTTTGCAAGACAAATTCCCAGCTCGGCGAACAGAACCACAACAACGAGCACCCGAGCTACAAATCTTCTCCCAAACTTTGAACTACATACCTAGTATCACACACATCAGGTGCATATATAGAAGATTAATTATTTGTGTAATTGGCATAGTCTCTTTTTGGTTGATGACAGCATCCTGTTTGTGGCAGTTTGTAGCAACTTGTGTTGCTAATCCATAGTAGTACTGAAAAACAGCTGGTTTCACTTGTTGCTAAATAATTTCTGATACCTTATCTTTTTGGAATAATCTGAGGTACATTGAGAACTTCTCAGAACCAAACAGTGACAAATTTAAACACATTCATAATTTTGCAAATGTTATCAAAACAAATTCTGATCATCTAATCTCACAACACGATGTCTGACATTAGATGTGATGTCATGATTAAGCAATATTTGGGAAGTAGTTCTGAGAATATGAAAAATTATGCCATACTTCCATGTACTGGTAACTACATATTATTAATAACACTGGGCTTTGCTCTTTGTAGACTAAAAGAACCTGTACATACACTGCGTCTGAATTGACCCTAAATGAGATGCTGAGACACCGTTTGGTCTTACAACTGGCTGTGACTCACGTCAGGCCTCTTAAAGCCTCCTTTGTTGTCGTGAGGCCACATACTGGCAGCAACTACAACGACTTTTCAGCCAGATCCAAGAAACATTTTAGACATTTGGTCAAGGCTCAGTTTTGTTTTGTTTTGTTTTGGTGTTTGCTGTGGACTGACCTACGGTCCCTTTGCTCAGCCTATGCCCTGCATGAGTATCCACGATTGCCTATATTCAAGTGGTATTCTCCAAGCTCATTCGGATAAGTGAGTGTCCTTTGAGATGCACTGTAGCTCACATGCTCCACTTGCCACATTTTCTAATGACAAAGCTGGGTGTAGTGCTTTGTTTAGTTCGGTTGGGCTTCAGCTGAACGGTGTCTCAGGATCTCATTCAGGGTTAATCCAAAATCATATGCCTCTGCAAGTCATCTTAATCTCATCAAAAATCTGAATATGAATTCCCCTGGTTCTCAAACTGCCAAATAAAACCAATAGTGTCTCAGAATTAGGGGCTCTAATATTCCTTTTCTAAATCCATCAACTCTTGACAGGTTTTAGCGCTTGGTGCTGGAGGTAAGTTAGGCTGCTAATAACTGAAAATGCTGCAGTCAGCAAGCAGTAAGAATTACTCGTGTTTTTCACCTGCCCCAATGTCATTTGCCTGGAATAAATATTGGGCCCAATGTTTGGCAGGATTGAATGGATCAAACTTCCTGAATAAAGACATGACGCCAGACATGCTTACCCCAACTCAAAGACGACTGTTGCGAGCAAATTGTTTTTAGGAACATACTGTCTTCTCTTGTCGCTCCTGAAATTACTATAGAGGCAGGTATCTCATCACCAAGTCATCCTTTATTTATAAGTGCATAATGGACAGGCTCTGACCAGCCAGCTCAGCTCTAGTCCCTTGAAACAAAGACTCTCTGAATCTCCTATTTAATTTTTAATATTTTTCCCCAGTACCCATGGTGTGTGTGTGTGCAGGTGTGAGACACAGTGAGAGACACAAAGTGCATGAAAATCTCCTGTTTATATCTGTCAGCCAGGGCTCCCTGATTGGCCCAGGTTAACAACCCCAATCAAGGATTTCATGGTCAATGAGATCCACCTGGCCTTTGTTCCAATGAGTAAAGTTTCAAAGAACAACTTTAAAGTACAGTGGCTATAATTTAAACAAAGAAGCCAACATGTACATAGCATAAGAAAATAATACCAAGGAACTGTGGTTAATGGAAATGAGAAACAAAAACAGAAGTTGCTGGAGAAATTCAGTAGGTCTGGCAGCATCTGTGGAGAGAAAGAGTTAACATTTCGAGTCCAGTGACCCTTCTTCAGAATGTGTGCACAGTATGATTATTTAAAAGCAATGCAATGAATTACTGGTTAATTTGCTCATTTGGTTGCATCGAATTTGAGTAATGCTGAAAAAAGCCATTGTAGTTTCTGCCAGTATGTGGACTCACGATAACAAAGGCGGCTTAAGAGGCCTGACATGAGTAAGAGAACTTATAGGTTGGTATCAAGGAAGATGTTCACTCTGGAAAGTCGGCCTACATGTGGTTTGGGAGAGTTAAATTGTTTAGTAACATCCAAATAATAAGTACTCAAAATAAATGTCTAGTTAAATGGTCACCCAATTCTCATGGGAGTTGATACTGGCACAGCTATATCGGCGGTTGCAGAACCAGTCTTTAAGAAGATTCGCTTTGCACTCTAACCTTTACATTTGCTCAAGACCTCGGCTAGATTGAGAACCTACACTGGGAAACTGTTGCAAATTAAGGGTACAACTGATTCCAGTCTCCAATGAGAAGGAGTTACTACTGATTGTAGAAAAAGGCTTGGGTCAAAGATTGATGGGGCAGAATTGGTTGAGAAAGATTCATCCTGAGTGGCTCAACATCTCCAGATTAGAAAATGGCTGCCTGAGTAAAGTCCTAATTAAATAGGCAGAGGTTTGTCAGGAGCCCAGACCTCCTTACATGCCGACCAGGAAGCAATTCCGCAATTCTGTAAGGCCTGCCCAGGACTATTACAGGCAAAAGTAGAGGCAGAAATCAGGAGGTTAGAAAGCGAAGGAATCATCAAACAAGCGCAGACTGTAGAATTGGCAGCACTGGTCATACTGATTGTGAAGTCCGACAGCTCAGTTCATCTTTGTGGGGATTTTAAGCAAATGGTAAACTGCTTCTCACAGCTGGACAAATACCCAATCCCTCACATGGAGGACTTGTATGCAAAACCAGGGGGGGGGGTGGGGGAGGGGGGTGGGGGTGCACGTGTCTGTCCTTCATGAAGCTGGACATGAGCCATGTATATTTGATATTGCAACTAGATGAGGGGTCTCAGAAGTATGCCACAACTAATACCCATTAGGATTTGTACCAATATACAAGACTGCCATTTGGGGTATCATCAGCCTGTGCCATTTTCCAGCGGACCATGGAGAACATTTTCCAGATGTAGCTCCAGTAGAATTGCTGACGGGGATAAGACCCCACACCAGGTTAAACCTGACAACAGCAGGAATGCCAATGCTGGCCACATGCCTCCTCTAAACGAAAGATCGAGTTTACTTCAGGGGACAAACTTTGGTGTAAAAACCATGGAAATGGCCCACCACGGCTTTGAGGCAAGGTTGATATGAGGGCAGGTCCCATGACATACAAAGTTTGGGTAGGTGAGGCAGTCCTGAACAAATGTGGATCACATGAAAGCTGCTACTTTTGCAGACAAGGCAGGAGCAAAACATACCTAGCCCCTCAGATCAGCCAGAAAAAGGTTGTCAGAAACTCCGTCTAGCGTTGAAGAAATCTCAGAGTCTGAGCTGGCTGCAGCCTTGATACCGTTCTACCTGAATAAGTGGAGGAAACTCTTCCAAGACATTCTGGGTGCAAGAGACAGGGTATGGTTTGATACACGCCACCCATGTCCAAGTCGGAGGAACTGGACTTGGGACACAAACATTCCAGGAGAAGCTCCAATGAAAAGAACAGGCCTACACCTCTGGACCTTTTTGGGGTGGGGGGGGAAAGAGAGGAAGTGGAGGTGCGAGCAATGTAGTAATTGTAATGAAGGTTGAAGGTGCGGTGGATCTCCTTCATGGAGATCCTTGATTGGGGTTGTTAACCTGGGCCAATCATGGAGACCTAGCTGATGACATAAACCAGAGATTCAGAGCATCTCTTCATTTCTAGAGACTGGCTTTAAGCTGGCTGGTCAGCACCTATGCACTGTATACATGTAAATAAAGGGTGACTTGGACACAAGATGCCTGGCTCCTTGGAGTTATTTCAGAAACATTTTGGCACATTGGTCAAATGTGAAAATGCACTAAATAACTGAAAAACATTTTTTTTTAATGTGAAACTTAATGGATCATTTTAAACAACTTTACAACTACAGGTTTCAACTTCCTTAAAAAGACATTTATTGCTCTAACTTTAGTATAATGACTGTTATCTAACTGAAAACAATACAGTATTAATGATTTACTCACCATCTGTGAAGAGAGGCTCAGGAAGCTTTCGGAAGAACAGTTTAAGCAAACTGCTAATCACGTTCAAGTCTTGCCATTTCTGCAAAGACAAAATTACTCAATACAGACAGCCATTATGTGCCATTAGACACTACTCAAATATAAATTGCACTGTTAACCATTCTTTTGTGGAATATAGAAACTACAGTAGAAAATTGCCACTACGCATACAGATACCTCCTTGAAGGCATGATTCAAATTTGAAGTTTCTTCTATCTATCTAAATGAACAGTACTAAATGATGTTTAACTTTTACTCATGGTCACCACAGCTACAGATTGTGGTTAGAGGCTGATATTCAACAGAGAGCACTTTGTACAGTCCTATCAGAAATGTGAGCAAACTGTTAATGGTTCTTAGCTAATTTCCTTCAAATATACCTCTAAATTACTGATGAACGTACAAAACAAGAAAAAGGGGTAGTAATGTGCTTGTAAAAGAATCAGAAGCTTACTTCTTCGGAGGTATTTAGATCAGTCATTCCCTTATTCAGTTGTTCTTGTAGGCTGGAAACCATGGCATTGTTCCCTGGTACCCTATAGATCCCTGTGTACTCCAAACCTTTCTCCTCCACCAACTTGCAACATATCTCCACTATCAGTGGTATAAACTGAAAGAACAAACACAAACACGCAAATACTTGAACAACATGGTTAAATATTGCAGTGTGATGGCTTCATTAAGTCTAAAATGGAAACAAATAATAGATGAAATTATATCCATCACCACCAAAACAAATTTAAACAAGGGACTTACATTTATATTTTTCACTTGACCTTGGGATCTGTGCATCTCTAGCAAGGCCAGAATTTCTTGCTCATCACTGACTAACTTAGTACCATCTTCTTAAAGTTATCTGGTTCAATAGCTAATGTACCCACAAACATATTTCCTGTAGAGGCCTGATACAAGTGAGCGGCTTGGTAGCTGTTTCAGAGGACAGTTAAGAGTCAATTAATTGCTGTGGATGTGCGGAAAGGTAGAATACCATTCCAAAGGATATTAATGAACCGCATGAATACTTATGGTAATCCAATCATTTCAGGGTCATTAATAAATTAAACTAACATTTCATTCCAGATTTGTTAATCAAACTCAGATTTTTCTATCTTCCAAGAAAGGATTTGAACTTATGCCTCCAGAGCTTATTCCATATCTCTAGACAATTAGTTCAGTAACATTACAACAATGCTATAAACCCCTAATCACTAATGCTCAATACATAGTAAAACATGTTGTGGCACTCACAGCAATCAAACAAAATTTGGTACCAAGGCAAACTACTAACAAGGTAGTAGGAGTAGAGATCCAAAACTTGTTCAAAGAGTTTAGTTTCAGTGTGTCTTAGAGGAGAATTAGATTGAGTGACGGAGCGACTTAGGGAAAGAAAACTACAGCAGAAATAAAACCCTAATTAAAATACTAATCCGGTATCTATGTCAAGGTGTTAAAGTGTGAATACTCACAGCCTAGTAAAACACAGCTAATTACCTTGTTATTTATACCAGGTTGACACTCTTCTAATCGAACACCAAAAGCTGCTCCTGAAACTGTTTTCTTGGCTTTCTTCATTATGTTCAACCAAGAACTCTTGTCCTTCGAAAGACTACCTTCATCTGGAAAAATAAACAGGCAGCCAAAATGTGAAACCTAAGCCAGATAACTTTATGGGGAAGGTTCAGTCAGTAATTGTACCATCGTTGCTTCTTCCAGGTGATATTTAACACGTGGGAGTACTGACTAATCAGGTGCTATAAGGCTTTGTGGGGTCTACGATCCACGGTAAGGAAAACTGGAACACACCTTCGTGACTGTATCACACTGTACTGCTACTTATGTTGGGTCTGTCCTTCTGGTGGGTATTGTCTGGGATGTTGTGTATTAAGGGTGAATCTAAGAACATGACTGTCAGGCATAAGTAATCTGTGAGATAGCTCACCCCCTAGATATTTGCAAGGAGGACTTTGTTGGTCGACAGGACTGTGTTTCTGATGCATTAGTCAATGCCAGGTTGTCAGTCTGATTTCATTTTATTTCCTTTCTAGCAATTGAGACAACTGAATGGCTTACTGGGCCATTTCAGAGGAGAAAGTGAGGACTGCAGATGCTGGAGATCAGCGCTGAAAAATGTGTTGCTGGAAAAGCGCAGCAGGTCAGGCAGCATCCAAGGAGCAGGAGAATCTACGTTTTGGGCATGAGCCCTTCTTCAGGAAGGAGCCTTCTTCAGGAGCCCTTCCTGAAGAAGGGCTCATGCCCGAAACGTCGATCCTCCTGCTCCTTGGATGCTGCCTGACCTGCTGCGCTTTTCCAGCAACACATTTTCAGCAAGGCCATTTCAGAGGAAAGTAAAGAATCAACCACATTGCTGCAGGTTAAGGATGGCAGTCTCCTTTCCTCAAGGACATTTGTATATTTGTAAGCTAAGTGATTTTCTAATTAAATTCAAATATTAAAAAAATAAATATCATTTTAAAAACAAAAGCAGTGTTCTATTATGGTGATATGTGATCATTTACTAAGGGAAGTGAGGTGAAATTTCTTTTGAAGTAGTGTCACCGGACCCAAAATGTTGACTCTGTTTTCTCTCCACAGATGCTGCCAGATCTGCTGGATTGCTCCAGTAATTTCTGTTTATGTTTGAGATTTTTTCTGATTGTAGCATGTTAGCAATATCATAAATACAATGGGCAAATTTCTTCTAATTGTTATTCTCAATAAAAAACTTAAAAACTTTTATTTATTTTCTATTCCTACAAAGATCCTCAGTTTTGCAATACAAGCAAAATGTAGTTAGTGATCTTTGCCACAGGCAAACTCTCAAAAGTAACAAAGAGAAGGTCATATTGAATTCTTTGACAGGCACTGCTTCTCTAGAATTGCTCAACTGCATTCCCAGCAGCATACTTGGCTGGAAAGCACAACAACTGATTAGTCAGTAACTCTTAAAAGTTGGGCGAAGAGGTTAAGTCCATGGATCCAGCTTTGGTTATAATGAAAATTCACCTAAAATTTAACTACTAATACTTCTGCATTAGTACATACTGATGAGAATTGAGGAAGAGAGCATCACAAACAAATTTTTGCAATCTAGTTGACATTTTATAGATTTCTGTAAGATTTAGACTGTGCAGTTTGGAAGTGGATTAGAGGCATCCCAACTACTAACAAGGTCATCCCTTCTCAGAATTTGAAAGGAATATTTGGATCTAATGTATATTAAGAAAAGGAGTATGCCATAGGCCGGATTATATCTGCTTTTTTTTAAAAAACACACAAAGTTCATTTAAAACCATTGCAGAATTAAGGATTTACAGATTTTCAGAACAATTCCTCTTCATTTATTCCTTGTTTCCAAGGTAACCCAAATGTTTTTCAGCTGGGTTAGGGAAGTTACCTGCTGACAAGTCTTTGTGCAGCAATACCCTCAGCTGAAGCAACAGTCTTCCATTTTTCTTCCCTCTCTATGGAAGTCTGCGAAGCATGAAGACACTATAGTGCTTGGAACAAGAGTGCCCTCTGGTGCATTAGTTAACTCTTGCAGATACAGTCAAGCAAGTGTTTTATTTACACATCTTTAGGTTGCTGAGGGAAACAGCTCTATTGGCAATTCATCCCACTGGTAGTTCTGCTGTGGAAATGTAACAGTACCACATTCCTACTGAATAACACTAGAACAATGAAGCTCTATAGGATTTAAGAAACATATGTCTGCTTCTCAAACCTTTGCATGAACCTCAAAATTTCCATAAAACCTCTCACTTCCTTTGATCACTTTCCATAATCTTACACTCTCAAATATTATTCTTTGTATTAACTAAGTAATATTTACATAGTCTTCTCTCCTGACCTGTGATGTCTTCCATGAACCATAATTCTTCAACTAAATTTCTCAACAACAACAATTTCCAACAAAAATTACATGCAATGTTCCTGCCAGGGAAGCAATGTGGCAAAACAACTGTAAGAGAAATTTTCGACAAGCTTTCCTTTCACTATCTTACTTGAACTTTAAATTACATATGGTTGACTCCAAAACTGGGGAAAATAATCTTCCTTACATTAAAATCCTTCAGCTTGTCATATCTGAGTTAAACTCATTTCTTAAGTAAAAATATCACAATCATTGCAAAGTAACTTTAAACTTTGTTTTAACTAATAATAAATGGAGATTTAGTTGCAATGTGAATCATTGAAATGAATGGAAAGTTATAAGATTTGTAGCACTAAATGGGTATTATGCCTGTGGTAATTATAGTACAAGATGTTGAACTACATTACCTTTGTTCACATTATCTTGCCTGGGAGATCGTGGACGCCGATTGACATGATGACGAGATCCCTTTGGCGAAGAATCAGACTTGTTATTTGCGGGGCTGCAAGGCAACACAGGTACATTATCAGTTAAGGAAGAAGCTAAAATTAAAGTAACAGTACAGTAATTATTTACCTGTGTTTTGACACATTGCTATGTCCAAATAATTCAGAAATTTCCGGGATTGAATTTAAGGCTATCTGACCAATTCACTAGTAAACCTTTCAATGTAGGCAGGTAAATTATTTTTGAGAGTTGTTGGAAAAGCACAGATCAGGCAGCATCCGAGGAGCAGGAAAATTGACGTTTCGGGCAGGAGCCCTTCATCAGGAATGAGGCTGGCAGCCTCGAGGGTGGAAGGATAAATGGGAGGGGAGTGGGGCTGGGGAGAAGGTAGCTAAGAGTGCAATAGGTGGATGGAGGTGGGGGTGATGGTGAAAGGTCGGAGAGGAGGGTGGAGCGGATAGGTGGGAAGGAAGATTGGCAGGTCATGAAGGCAGTGCTGAGCAAGAAGGTTGGAACAGGGGTAAGATGGGGGGAGGGGAACTGAGGAAACTGGTAAAGTTTATTGCTCCAGATGTGGTCTCCTCCACACTGGGGAGACTGGATGTCTTCTTGTAGATCACTTTAGAGAACATCTCTGGGACACCTGCACCAACCAACCCCTTGGCTCAACATTTCAACTCCCCTCTCACGCTGCAGAGGACATGCAGGTCCTGGGCCTCCACCACCACCGCTCCCTCACCACCCGACGCCTGGAGGAAGAATGCCTCATCTTCCCCTTGGAACACTTCAACCCCAGGGCATCAATGTGGACTTCACCACATTCATTTCCCCTCTCCCCACCTTACCCCAGTTCCAACCTTCCTGCTCAGCACCATCCTCATGACCTGTCCCGTCAATCTTCCTTCCCACCATTCCCCTTCACCCTTCTCTCCGACCTATCACCATCACCCTCACCTCCATCCACCTATTGCAGTCTCAGCTACCTTCTCCCCAGCCCCACCTACCTTCTCCCCATCCCCACCTCCCTCCCATTTATCTCTCCAACTGCGAGGCTCCCAGCTTCATTCCTGATGAAGGGCTCTGGCCTGAAACTTCGAATTTCCTGCTCCACGGATGCTGCCTGACTTGCTGTGCTTTTCTAGCAACACACACTCAACTCTGATCTCCAGCATCTGCAGATCTCACTGTCCCCTGGTTAGATTACTTTGCTGATTTAGCTACAATACACAATTTCATTCAGTCAATTTTATAGTAACCCATCTTTTATTCCCTTTTGTGTTCATTCAAGGGGTGTGGGCTCTGCTGGCTTGGCCAGTACTTTCTGTCCATCCCGAATTGCCTTGAGATGATGGTGTGAACTCTGGTCTTGAACTATTGCAGTCCATTTGAGACAGGTGCACCCAATTCTATTAATGGGGGAGTTTCAGGACCTTGATCCAATGACAATGTTGGAATGGTATACATTTCCAGGTGTACATGGTGCTTGGCTTCAGCAAGTGGGCATCTTGCAGGTGGTGTTCTCATGTGCTTCTTGATAGCACAATTGATCAAACCAGCAATCATTTTATTGATAATTGAGTGAAGATTGATGGGGCTATAATTGGCCTGCTTGAACTTGGCCTGCAGGGGATACAGATTGGAACAGCTTGGCTAGGGCTGCAGCAAGTTCTAGAGCCCTAGTCTTCAATGTTATTGTTGGAATATAGTCTTTGCAATAACTAGAGTCTCCAGCCATTTCTTGATATCACATGGAGAAAACTGAATTGACTGATGACTGGCATCTGTGATGCTGAGAACCTCAAAGGAGGCCAAGAAGGAACATCTACTTGGCACTTCTGCTAGAGATTGTTGTGAAGCCTTCGTTTTTGCACTGATGGTTGAAAAAGGGGATACTGTGGACATTCCGCCTCCAGTGAGTGCTTAATATGCTGCCATAGTCTCAGAGAGCCAAAGGCAGGTGGTGAACTTTAACTGAGGGTCACCATGCCTCACAAAGTTGAGAAGGTAAGACCTTCATGGTAACTTCAGCCATCTCTTCTCTTTACCATTGAGAAAGTCAACATGAGCAGAAACTAGTTCTACAGTAGAATTTCCTTTGACTTGCCCCTCCGGGCAAAAGACTGATCATATTCTTAAAATTTGAGCTATAAAAAAATTTCCACCAAGAAAAACATTCTTAATCACTGGTCAACAAAATAAAACTACTCAAGCACAGTTAAGGTTAATTCCTTAATTGGGAAAGTAAGGAAAACAAATTCAGAGTTATTTGGATGACAAAAGAGGTAAAAGATATGATTCAAAAGACAAAAAATGCACTTATGACAGACATCAGGTAGAAAATATAATTTAAAACAACAGTAAATATAGAAGGTTTAGAGGGATCATAGAATCACAGTATGGAACCAAGTCACTTGGCCCATCAATTCCACACCAACACTACAAACTGCAAACATTATGGTCTTATTCAAAAAAAAAGATGCAAGAATAAGTCAAGCAACTGCAGATCAGTCAGCTAATTATGGTGGCTGAAAACTTCTAGAATCAATAATTTGGGACAACATAATAGTACCAGAGACAAATATTTAAGTACAGCCAGTATAAATTTCCTAATGGAAAATTAATTTTAACTAACTTGCTAGAGTTTTTTTTCCCCCCAAGAGGTAACAGTTGATCAGAATACTTTGGGCTTCCATAACATATTTAATACAGTGCCACACTTCAAACATTTGAATAAAACTAGAGCTCATGAATAAAAGAAACAGCAGCAACATGGTTGACTGGTGATAACTGCTTGGTTTGCTGTAGGATTTTCTGAACAGTGACTAACTCAGAGATGTTCTTGCTTTATCTATCTCTATTAGAAGAAATCCTGCCAAAAACAAGTTAGAGTTGGAGGGAGGCTTGCTGAGAACAAGCTGAATTGGCAGGTGGAAGTGTCTGTTCTGAAGAAGAGTCACTTGACCTAAAACATTAAATCAGCTTTCTCTCTACAGATGCTGCCAAACCTGCTGAATTTTTCCAACAATGTCTGTTTTGTTTCTGAATTGGAGGGAAGCCTGCTTTAAACCAGCTGATCTCTTCTGTTACTGAGAAGAAAATTCTCCACACAAGTTCAGGGTAAAATCTATTTGAAAGTGTAATTGAAAGAATTCCAAAATGATGATTTCTGAGCAAACTGTGTCTAGAAGACTTCAAAGATAAATGTGCATAATTAGTGACTTGATATGTGCCAGTCCATCAAAGCAACAGACTCCAAAACAACCCACGCTGGTTGAAAGGCCTTTTTGTTTAAAAAGTGACATAATGGTATCTAACTGGTCATCTAGGTAATTGGAAAAATATATTTTTTGATGATGCAACCCATGGAATTGAGGGACCAGAGCAATGCAACACTCCTCCAGTCTTGGTTGTAATAGTACCTATTGTTGAAAATTGTAGGAAACACAACACTGAATTTGGGTTCAGCAAGGTCCCATTTGCAGCATATAATAATAAGCAGACAATAATCCGAGTCTGGATGTCAAAATAGACTTAAACATTGCCCATTATGTAGCAAATAACCATCCCTAATCGAAATAGTGTGATTGGAAGTTCCATCAAGTAAAACTAAACAATAATTTGTAAACAAAGTTACTACTTAAGGTTTCTAAAAGAATTAGGATATGACAGACTCTTGGGTAGCTTATCTGGTTAAAGGAAAGGCCCAATCTTAATTTTCAGTTGGAGTCTAGTTATTTTGTTTCAAAGTGAAAAGCAATATTGTGTCCTACAATTGACCTAGTTAGATACCAAATTCCGACCCATCAAACCCTTGCTACAAATGTGCTGTATGAATGGCAGAAGAGTAAGAGTAAGGCTCAGAATTCATTGTAATCAAATCAGGTTCACATAAAAAGAATGGGTATGATGTCATAAGCATACAATGTGTGGGAAACCTAACCATTAAGGTAATCAACACCTTTAGTCTAGGAATGTCAAAAGAACAAAATAAGGTCACTGTGCTTCTGTAAAACTTCACATATAGAGTCATATAGCATGGAAACAAACCCTTTGGTCTTACTTATTCCTGCCAACCATGCTTCCCAAACTAAACTAGTCTTGCTTGCCTGCATTTGGCCCATAAGCCTCTAAACCTTTCCTATTCATGTATCTATCCAAATGTCTTTTAAATGTTGTAAATATACCTGCATCTATCACTTCCTCTGGCAGTTCATTCCACATATGAACTACCATGTGTGAAAAAGTTGCTCCTTAGGTCCCTATTAATCTTTCGCTTCTCACCTCAAAAAGATGCCCCTTAGTTTTGAACTCTCCCACCCTAGGGAAAAGACCAGTGCTATTCACCTTATCTATTTCTCTCATGATTTTATAAACCTCTATAAGGTTATTCCTCAAGCTCCTATGCTCCAGTGAAAAAAGTCCCAGCCTGTCCTTTTAACTCAAACCCTTCAGTCCTGGCAACATCCTGGTAAATCTTTTCTGAACCTGCTTCAATTTAGTAATATCCTTCCTGTGGCAAAACTATCCACAGTACTCTAAACGTGGCCTCACCAACGTCCTGTACAACCTCAACGTCCACTGATGATATACTGAAACAAGCCTTTTTTAGAAATTTAAACTTTTTTTTTAAGTGAGGGCATAGAGTTCTTTACCTCCCAATATTTTGGCACTAGTATTAGTTCTAATACAACTTGCACTGTTAGACCAAATATAGTACTGCATAATGTTTGAATACCAAAGGAACTTTGCCAAATTCTGGTAAATATTCAAAATATTTCCTTTTGGAATTTCTCCTTTTTAAAATAGTAACAAAATGACAGTCGTCACACAGAACCACAATAGCACCACCAGTAACACTTTATATGTGGTTATTTTGCACACATAAATATAGAAAGCAATCAACTTTCAAAAGATATATGGAATTTGAACACTATAAAGAAATTCATTTCTTTTCAGCAGGACACTTAGCAGTTCAATTGAAATCAACTTTTAAAAGGACACTTGATACTGTATCATATTCACCACTGACCCAAAAAGAAAAATATCAGTTAGGAAAACTGATTTAGAGCATTGTTCATACCCTTCTGAGCATTTACTATTTCTGAAACGTCCTTGGCTAACAAGGGTAAAGGTTTCAGTGCACAAGTAGACTGGGAGGAAGATAATCATTCTCTAACTCAGTAGCAAATGATGAAAAATTCTGATCAGTTGTTTCATGAGCAAGACAATATCAAATAATTCAATATATAGCTGATTCATTACCTCTGGTTTCTGTATTCCTTTAATTTAACTTCGATCAGTCTTGAACTTATGTCCTAATAATAAATAACAAATATAAAAAAGTAATCTCTTAGCACCAATATGTAATCAAGAAGAAAGGATGATCAACCATTCTGAAATCTTTGGTTAGCATCACTTATTCCACAATTCTCCATATAATGGATCTGATATACACAGGGAGGCATGGAAATGTATAGAATTTGGCGATCAGTTTCTGCTCGGCGATTCTGCGTTGTTGTGTATCTCAATGGCCGCCTTGGAGAATGCTTACCCAAAGATTGGAGGCTGAACGCCCTGGACTGCTTAACTGTTCCCCAACTGGGAGGGACTATTCCGTACCAATGAAGATGACCTCAACCAGGATCTTGGTTTCATGTTGTGCTACATGGCCCCACCACACTTCTGTATCTGTAAAGTCTTCCTGTTGTGACACCATCACCTTGATAAATGGTTATGATTTCTCTACCTTAATTAGTTTGTTCAGTTTTGGATTACTTATTACTTTGGTTCGACCCTTGGCATGTAACTCTTATACCTATTATGTTATTCCAGTCATTTGGTTTGTCTCCAAAACCATCTCATTTTTATGTTTTAAAATTATATCTCTGCCCCAATTAATCAGATTATAGGTCATCCCTTTGGTTGTGTTTCAGCTGTTGACACTTTACCCACACCATCTAACATTCTTGATCATCTGCGGAGACCTATTATTCAGCCTGTTGACACTCTACTCACACCATTAGTATGATTTTTTGATCTCTCTGCCCATAAATTCTGTGTCTGTGTGCTTCTCTCTCACTTCGCCTGACGAAGGGCAATGCTCCGAAAGCTTGTGATTTCAAATAAACTTGTTGGACTATAACCTGGTGTCACCTGACTTCTGACGATATAAAACACTTTACTTCGGAGATCAGCAACACTGTTGTCATTTCACTCCAATGTATCCTAAGTCTGAGGGAGCATCATCAGCAACTATTAAATTTCAATGAGACTGCAAATTGTACAAAATGTCTTATTTAAATAGAGTAATGGATACTTAATGGAATTTCCTTCCTTTGGAAAGTGGGTCAATGGCAAGTCAAGCTGTAATGCTACAGTAAAATCAGCAGAGTATGAGCATTTATGAGAATAGTATTCCACAGTTCTTCAGAAGACGCAAGTTATATATGCCACTGGTAAGATCACACTTGAAGGATTACGTGCAGTTTTGGTCTCGCTATCAAATGAAGGTCATACTTGCCATTGACGGAGTACAGTAAAGGTTCACTAGGCTGCCACCGGGGATGGTAGGAGTGTCTTGTGATGAGAGATTGGTTCAACTGTGCCTATACTCACGAGTTTAGAACACAGATCATTCTGCTACAACATGCATTTCATGAACGCAAATTTGCTGTAACGTGATTGACGAATTGGGGACAGTTTCTAAAGCACAAACTTTTAAAACATGTGTTGGCTCTAACTTAATTACGTTGCCAACATTTCTAAAGCGTGATTTTTCTATAATACAGGTTTGCACAAGAATGGCACCACCATATCATAGAAGAACTACTTGTAATGAAAGAGAATATATTAAAAAGAGTAAAATTCTAGAGGGGCTAGACAGACTAGATGCAGGAAGAATGTTTGCTCTCGTCGCGAGTGTAAACCAAGGGTCACAGTCTCAGTATGTATGGTAGGCCATTTAGGACTGAGATGAAGAAACATTTATTCATTCAGAAGGTGGTCAACCTGTGGAATTTGCTACCACAGAAGGCTGCAGAGGCTGGGTCACTGAGTATATTTAAGAACGAGATTGACAATTTTTAAAAAGATGTTAAAGACATCAAGGGTATTGACAGAAAACGGTAATATGGGGCTAAGTTAGAGGATCAGCCATGGTCGCACTGAATGGCAGAGCAGGTTCAAAGGGCCTAGTTTATATGAATGCCAAGGCCACTAACTTTTAATCTTTGCTGTGCCATCATTATGAATTATAAACGTAGGTTTATGTGTCCTTCTACTAGAAATATTAAAACATCAGGTATTCAGCTTTGAAGTATTAGAGTGGAAATTCAAGTTGCTTTTGTACTGAGTGGGATGTGAAACCTGACGGTTTCTGAAGGTGTATCTTGTGTTGTAGGTGACACCCTTAACTCCTAGAAGGGTTGTGTTCATGAATTAAAAAGAAGTAATTTTTATCATACTTACTTCTCCCTCTGTTTTACTATTCTCTTGGATAATTTTAATCCAGTTCAACATATCGTCTCGATCTTCAGCTTGGAATAGATATTCATAGAAATCAGATGTAGTCAACCTGAAAACATTCTTCCTTTTAGTCTCACTGTATGAAATATCAATCAAACAGGCCTTAATACAAATGGGCTGTTCATCCACACAATCATAAGTTGTTGCATCTCTTTTATCCTTGTACAGATATAGGGAATGTGATCTCAGGACAGCATACATCTTTTTCCAAGAACGAATGCTGCTCACAACTCTCTGTTAAAAGAAATAGAACAATGATTAGCTTTAAATGACCGAATTGGTTAATAACAGAATGACATTTATTTTAATATTTTACAAATAAGTATGTTTAGTCTCCATGTATGGATAAAATGAAAAGTAGCATAACTAAAGGAAATAAGTCTCCTAATTTATGGAAAGCGAAGGTTTTGTGAGCGACACATAAATAATCGAATAACTGAAAAATCAGTGGGCCATCAAATAATGAGCAGAACTAATGGACAAATAAAGAAACAGAAGAATAAATCATTAGAAAATCAAATAAACTGAGTAAATGAGTATAGAATAGTATAGCACAGCACAATACAGGCTCTTCAGCCATTGTTGTTATGCCAACCTTTTATCCTACTCTAAGATCAAACTAATGTACATACTTTTCATTTTACTATCATCCATGCACCTATCCAAGAGTCACTAAAATGTCCCTAATGTATCCGACTCTACTACCGCTGCTGGCAGTAAATTCCACACACCCACCACTGTGTAAAGAACCTACCTCTGACATCTCCCCTAAACCTTCCTCCAATCACCTTAAAATTATTTTTCCTTGTGATAACCATTTCTGCCCTGGGAAAAAGTCTGACTATTCACACCTCTCATCATTTTTTTATATCTCTATCAAGTTGCCTCTCATCCTTCTTCACTCCAATGAGAAAAGAATTAGCTCCCTCAACCTTTCTTCATAACTCATGTCTTCCAGTCCAGGCAGCATCCTGGTAAATTGCCTCTGCATTCTTTCTAAAGCTCTCATGTCCTTTCAAAAATGAGGAAACCAGAACTGAACACAATATTCCCAGTGTGGTTTAACTAGGGCTCTATAGAGCTGCAGCATAACCTCACGGCTCAAACTCAATCTCCCTGCTAATGGAAGCCAACACTCCATACGCCTTCTTAATAACCCTACCAACTTGAGTGGCACCTACGGACATGGACTCCAAGATCCCGCTGTTCCTCCACAATGCCAAGAATCATGCCTTTAACCCTGTATTCTTTCTAATTTGACCTTCTAAAATGAATGACTTCACACTTTTCCAGGTTGAACTGCATCTGCAACTTCTTAGCCCAGCTCTGTATCCTGTCAATGTCCCGTTGCAACCTACAACAGCCCTCCACACTATCCACCAACTTTTGTGTCATTGGCAAACTTACTAACCCATCCTTCCACTTCCTCATCCAAGTCATTTATAAAAATCACAGAACCGATTCCTGCGGAATACCACTGGTCACCGAGCTCCAGGCTGAATACTTTCCACTTACTACCATCTTTTGTCTTCTATGGGCCAGCCAATTCTGTTTCCAGACAGCCAAATTTCACAACAGACAGCGTAACATAATAATATAAATCAGCAGATCACATTAAACTGTAACATCCTTTTACCCCAATTCATTTACTCATAGCCAATAGTAATTGTCATTCATTCATTTTTGATTGTGCAGAAAAGCAGTATTCTTCTTAACCAATACAGCACTGCAATTACCATTCATGTTTATAAGGGATCACTATAAATCAACAGCCAACTTATATTTGTGTTGGATTTTTCATATTGAAAATACTACCATCCTTCTGCACCACTGAAAAAAAACCTTCCCCTAGATTTCTAGCCCATTATTGATACTACATTGCTCTAAGGATACGATGGTAGTATTCAAGGATAACATGCACAACACTCCATCAGAAATGGGCATCAGTACTCACGACAAATAACTGCACTAACTTTAGTTTTCCTTTCTTTGGCGTGATAGTTATATCACAAGTTCTTACAGTTAGTACTATGATGGTGAAATGTGAGCTCTGTATGCATGCTGCAATAGAAGGTATGGGATTTACCAACCATTTATAAGGGGGCTGTAAACATATAAAAAATTCCCCAGATATGTCAAAAAGAGGAGTGCTGAAGATAAACAGCAGAAAACAGGATGCTGTTTTTGGGAGCCATTCTACAGAATACTTGATAAAGGCTGTCAATTTATAAGTACATCTACCTTTCTCTTTAAGGCTCTGACTGACTTGCTGAGTTTATGAATATTTTTGGATTTATTTGCTAATTAGATTATGTGCTTAAGATGTGAATGGCAGACAAAGTATTCTAAACCAAATTAATTCTCTATTGTTAAAATGCACATTAATGATTATTTACTGATCAGCTACTGGTTTTGTAATATGCATTCCAGCATGAGTGAAATCAATATTATGTTGCATAAACAAAGAATATACTTAAATATCATTAATTACATTTTTAATTGATCACAGAACTTTAAAGCTATCAAATTGCAACTTTTATATGTGATTTCATAAACAACAACAAAATCTGCCTGCTTTACTCCCTTGTCACACATTTATAAGCATAGAGTTATAATTTTGTGTTGTGCTTAAAATTGCTGGATGCTGACAAACGAAACCACATCCTACACAGACTCACACTAAGTGTTCATACTTAAACCACTTTATGGTTATATAAAATATTTAGATGCTTGGATCAGGATATTATAGAATCAATTTTTTAAATAGAAACCCTACAGTGAGGAAACAGGCCCTTTGGGCCAACAAGTCCACCCCAACCATCCGAAGAGTAACCCACCCAGACCCATTCCCCTACCCTATATTTACCCCTGAATAATGCACCTAACCTAGGTATCCCTGAACACTATGGTCAATTTAGCACTGCCAATCCACGTAACCTACACATCTTTGGATTGTGGAAAGAAACTGGAGCACCTGGTGGAAACCCACACACAGAGAGAATGTGCAAATTCCACACAGATGGTTGCCTGAGGCTGGAATCAAACCCGGGTCCCTGGCACTGTGAGGCAGAATGCTAACCACTGTGCCACCCTATTATGATTCCTCAATATTGAATGACTTCACATGATGTATCCACAGAGTTTAATTATTATTTATTCATTATTCGGTGTTGACCCTAGGTTCAAGATCATACTACACATCATACAAGGTAAATTGTTAGCAGTTAACCTTTTTTTCCAACAAAATAGAACTGGTACAAAATGAACAGAAATAACAAAATGATCACAGCAGTATTTTGAATAAGTTAATAATACTTTGGGAAAAGCAGTAGCGCGGAGTAAGTATTTATAAGCAATGTAAGACTGAATGAAACAGATGATGAAGCAGAAAGAGTAGTGTAGGTAATTTTGTGAAACAATTCCAGAGTGTCTGTTTTAATATCCTATGTGCTGTTCACTTCCTGTAAGAATAACTTCCTGACATCAGTCCAGAATTTGTTTTTTTTTCATAAAAATAGAGCTGGTTAATAATGGAATGACAGGAAAGTTTACTCACTAATCCTGGCTTCTGGAATGAGGGAGGCTTTTTTTGAAGAAAGGAAAACTTAAGAAAATTTCAATTAATTGCTGTTTCTTAAATATTATGTGGTTCCATTAGATGCAAAATGTATACATGAATTACAACTGCCTTTGAGTTGCGACTTGTCCTTTGCTTACATCTCATTTATGGAACAAATTAAACTGACTTCCTATGTGAAAAATAGGTATAATAAAAACATTTGTGGACAGATTCTTCTGTTATGCAGTCCAGGTTCAAGTGGAGAGCATGGAAATGAACATCATTTCTACTTGGGGCCGGTTGGCATTGCTTGAGCAATATGTGGTTCGCAGCTTATTCCGTATGCATGCACGACGAGTATTGCAAACCTTATGGTAGAGCTAGGCAAGGTGATGATGCCCCTGCTGATATCTTAAGGAATCGATCGTCCCGCTACCAGATTTACTGGCCACCTGGACAAGCATTCATTACTTGTAAGCCAGGAGCATTACTTGGACTCCTGGAGTAGATACCCATAACTAAACATTCTGGCTGTTTCACCTTCTCCAGTTAGCCTGGACTGTTTCCATGTCTTCCTTCTCAAAGAGAGAGTAAACATCTCATGATATTAAAAGATGAATTGGTTAGCACTGCTGCCTCACAGCGCCAGAGACCTGGGTTCAATTCTCGCCTCAGGCGACTGACTGTGTGGAGTTTGCACATTCTCCCCGTGTCTGCGTGGGTTTCCTCCGGGTGTTCCAGTTTCCTCCCACAGTCCAAAGATGTGCAGGTCAGGTGAATTGGCCATGCTAAAATGCCCGTAGTGTTAGGTAAGGGGTAAATGTAGGGGTATGGGTGGGTTGCGCTTCAGCGGGGCGGTGTGGACTTGTTGGGCCGAAGGGCCTGTTTCCACACTGTAAGTAATCTAATCTAACCTAATCTAATCTTTTCTTGTCCAATATTTATCTCTTAATCAACATGACTTGGTCATGTGTTTCAGTGTTGCTGTGGGATCTTGTGGTTTGCAAACTGGCTGTCATATTTACTAAATAACAACAATACTTAATTGGCTCTAAAAAAAACATCAGGTCATGCAAAATCTTTTAAAACACATCAGTCTGCAACAAAGAGGACTCATAATACATCAACTCAACTCTACATCTCTACTTTCATAATTAGATTGTCTATTTTTCATTAAAATAAAGACAGAATTTAGTGTTAAAATGGAGACCACATTATGAGTGTGCATCTTGGACAGCTTCACTTGAAGACATCGCGCCGGTGACTTGTTTCTTCCTTCTTTTGAAGTTTATGTGGAATATGAATATTGCTACAGGGCCAACAATTTTTTTTTCCTCTCATTGCCTTTAAGCTAATTGGCTCCCTCAGAGGGCAGGTACGAGTAAACCACATTATTGAAGATCTTGAGTTACATGCAGGCCAGACCAGGTAAGGGCACTTGTGAACCAGATGGGTTTTTTAATGATCATCATTAGACCAGCATTTTAAT
Organism: Chiloscyllium punctatum; assembly: GCF_047496795.1. Classification (NCBI taxonomy): domain Eukaryota; kingdom Metazoa; phylum Chordata; class Chondrichthyes; order Orectolobiformes; family Hemiscylliidae; genus Chiloscyllium; species Chiloscyllium punctatum. The sequence continues at coordinate 6,700,074 of NC_092780.1, read as the reverse complement.
TACAGATTTTTATTGAATTCAACCTTCACCAGGTGCCACAACAGGATTCAAACATTAGTCAGGAATCTTGGATTACTAGCCCACTGACATTATCACTCTGCCACTGCCTTCCCTTCTGCAATTCTATAAGAGATTAACCAATACATAACTGCAAATGAAAGTTTCCATACATTACCAACAGTAGCTAAACCTCAAATATATAAAATGCTTTATGTTGTTAGATTGGGCCTGTACTCATTGACATTTAGAAAAAATGAGGGGACCGTGTTGAAAAATGAAAGATTCTGATTGGGCTTCACAGGGTGGATATGGAGAATAGTTTCCCCTTGAAGGAGAATTTAGAGCCAGAGGGCATAATCTTAGAGCGAGAAGTTGTCATTTAGGAAGAGATGTGGAGGAAAACTTTCTCTCAGAGGCTGACAAATTGTGGAATTTTTTTAAGCACAGATATTTTGTGTCTGTCTTCACAGTGGAAGACACAAATAACATGTCAATAATTGATGACAAGGAAGCTAAGGTAGGCGAGGACCTAGAAGTGATTATTATAGCTAAAAAGGTAGCGTTGGGCAAGCTAATGGGGCAAACAGTAGATGTCTCCTGGCCCTGATGGAATGTATCCCAGGGTACTAAGAGAGTTGGCAGGAGAAATAGCAAATGCGCCTGTGTTAATATACCAAAATTCACTGGATTCTAGAGTGGTTCCAGCACATTGGAAAACAGCAAATATGACACTACTGTTTAAAAAAAGGTGGACAAAGGGCGGGTTATCATCGGCCTGTTAGCTTAACTTCAGTAGTGGGGAAAATGCTTGAATCTATAATTAAGGAAGAAATAGCAAGACATCTGGATAGAAATTGTCCCATCGGGCTCCTGAAAGGCAGGTCATGTTCAACTAACTTACTCAAATTCTTTGAGGAAATTATAAGCATGGTGGGCAATGGGGAACCAGTGGATATTGTGTACTTGGCATTCCAGCAGACATTCAAAAAGATGCCACACAAAAGGCTGCTGCCTAACATAAAGGTGCACAGCATCATGGGTAATGTATTAGCATGTATTGAAGATTGGTTAACTGACAGAAAGCAATGAGTCGGGATAAGTGGGTGCTTTTCTTGTTGGCAATCAATATCTAGAGGTGTGCCTCAGGGATCAGTGTTGGCACCACAATGGTTTATAATTTACACAGATGATTTAGAGTTGGGAACCAAGTGTAGTGTGTCAAGGTTCACAGATGACACTAAACTGCATCCTTTGGTGTAGAGGTCACAGTCTACAGAGGGATATAGATAAATTAAGTAAGTGGGAAAGTAAGGCAGATGGAGTACAATGTTTGTAAAAGTGAGGTAATCCATTTTGGTAGAAATAACAAACAGATCATTATTTAATTGGTGAAACATTGCAGCATTCCTTGTGCATGACTCACAAAATGTTGGTTTGCAGGTGCAGCAGGTAATTAAGGCTGCAAATGGAATATTGTCCTTCATTGCTGGAGGGATGGAGTTTAAAATAGGGAGGTTATTGTACAGCTGTATAGGGTGCTGCTGAAGCCACACCTTGAATACAACGTACAGGTTTTGATTTCCTTACTTGAGAAAGGATATACTGGCACTACAGGGGGTGCAGAGGAGGTTCATAATGTTCCATCTGCAGTTGAGAGAGTTATGTTATTGGGAGAGATTGAGTATATTGGGGCTATACTTACTGGAATTTAGAAGAATGAAAGGGATCTTATAGAAACATAAAATTATGAAGAGAGTAGAAAAAGTAGAAGCGGGGGGTAATCCAATTGTAATCCAATGACAGGTAAAACTAGAACTAGGGGGTATAGCCTCAAAATAAGGGTAGCAGATTTAGGACAGAGTGGAGGAGGAACTTCTTCACCCAAATGGTTGTGGAACCTGTGAAATTCCAATATCTGAAGCAGTTGAGGCTAACTCGTTGAATGTTTTCAAGGCAAAGTTAGATAGATTTTTGAACAGTAAAAAAATTAAGGTTTATGGTGAGCAGGCAGCTAAGTGGAGTTGAGCCCATGAAAAGATCAGCCCTGATCTTATTGAATGGTGGAGCAAGTTCAAATGGCCAGATGGCCTACTCCTGCTCCTATTTCCTAAGTTCTTATAGAGGCTAGTTTGTTGGGGACATTCAAGGCTGCGAGTGATTTGTAATCAGTAAGTGAATCAAGAGTTATGGGGATAGGGCAGCAAGTTGGGAGTTGAGGATCATCAGATCAGCCATGCTCTCACTGAATGGCAGAGTGAACCCAGCAGACTAAATGGCCTACTTCTGCTCTAATAGTTTGAATAAAAGCAACATTGCACAAATGTAAGTTATGTCTAAATGAGTTAAATGATCTGCTTTACAAAACCTTTGAAGCTGAAGCAGAGTTAAGACTTGCCTTTCCCTTCTCTGTGACAAGCTGTCGAAAATACAACCATCCTTCATTTCTGACATCACTGAAGGTCACGTCACAGAGTTCTGATGTGGAATGTCGCTTAGACCTCCTGTTTTCAGTATCTTCCAAGTTATCTAAGGACTAAACAGTAAATAATAACATTGCAAATAATTATACCTAAAAATAATGAAAACCAGAATTTTTAGTACCTTCTTCATTTCGCATATTCAAAATGTTCATTTGCAGATGTGAGAGACACTGGCCAGAGTCAGACAGAAGGGCTTATGCCGAAAAGTCGATTCTCCTTCTCCTTTGATGCTGCCTGACTTGCTGTGCTTTTCCAGCAACACATTTTTAAGCTCTGATCTCCAGCATCTGCAGTCCTCACTTTTTCCTAGAAAGTCATTCATGCAGATTGGGATCCTACTACATCAATGAGATCAGTATGGAATCCTAATCTGGAAGGCAGTGAGGGAGGCATTCGAACACTGAAGAGGCATTGTAAAGCAAGTGGAGGCCGAGGAGGCGGCGGCCGAGGAGGCCGAGGCCGAGGCGGAGGACGGAGGAGGACGAGGAGGACGGAGGAGGACGACCTTTCTGGTACCTTGAGAACTATAGGATTCTCTTGCTTAGATGCTAACTCTCAACTATCCTATCTTGAGCCTAGCAAGTAACCCAGACTTCTTGCTATCTTTCACTGACTTTCTGATTTTTTCAGTTCCGAATCTAACTACTGGCATGTTAATGGGGGCAAGATTATAAATTTATCTGCATTTCCTCTTATTGCTCCCAGATAGACAGCTGCATTCTTGTCCAAAAGATCAACCTTCCACCCAATAAGTATGAACCATTTTGGTTTAACAATACAAAATTCATACATATTATTTAGACACTGAAGATTTTAAGCCTTACCTCAGGAGAGTGGAGAGGCTAAAAAGGAGAGCTCTTCGTGGTACCTCAGCCATTGTGGGAATTGAGCCCAGGCTGTAGGCATTACTCTGTATTGCAAACTAGCCCTCCAGCCTACTGAGACCTTATTAATCACAGCTGAGATACTGGATCTTAAGATTGTCCATTCTGATAAATAATAAAACTTTTTTTGTTTTATTGTATTGTCACAGTTTTCTTTGAACTTTATTTATACATTTTGAGGTCAGTATATAAAGCAATGAGGAGTGTCCCACTAATGTATCTCACTGCTGATCAAACTTAGTCCACTCCCATTAGTTTTAGGCCTCAGTAATCTGAAAATGAATTCTGTGAAATTTCATGCGAATACATGAGTTATCAGAGTGTTTAGTTTCTACTTTCGTGAGAGAAGCACATTACTTCTGGCCATTATCAACCTTCAATAGCTTGGCAAATGGTTACTATTTACTCTGGACTTGACAGTGTCAGTGTCAATCAGAAGGCTATCAGACTTTTTGAAATGATGCAGAAAGCCAAGTTGAATCCCATCCTCAATGAAAATACACATCTTACAGTAGTGATCACTAATATTGATCTAGTGGAAACAATGGACGATTTAACCACCCAAAAGAAATGAAGCAAACTTATTTCTCCTGCTGCTGTACTAGCTAATGTCGCACATCAGTCCAGGGATCAAGTTGAATTCAAATAGTGATTCAACAACCAGTGAATTCATCACTCACAAGCAGAGATTAAAGTCAATAAAAGATCTTCTTAAAATTAAAAGGTTTAATTACAATTAAATTGTATTTTTAACATCCAATCACCATCTAATATCCCAGGAAAATACTAGTGCACAAGTAAATCTTATACTTTTTACAGAAAGTTTTACTTCTATGTTTCAGCACATTAAGATATCCTGTTCACAAATGCATTAAAAATTATTTCTCCTTTGCAAACTGTGGATGTGACATTTCACACTGCTGTCAGAAAATGTATTTAAACAAGATTCAAATCCAATGGATTGCATACATGATGCTCAATTGATAATTAATTAATCTTTGATGTTACATACATTCGTTAGTGTTTAATTCAAGTGCAATTACTATAGTGCTAATGCAATTCCCTTTCAAAAAGTAGAATTGAATCAGCCTCCATCACAACCTCAGGCAGCGCATTCAGATCCTAACTACTTGCTATCTACGAAAGTTCAGAAGAAAGGTTGCTGGATCAGAAATGTTAGCTCTGCTTTCTCTTCACAGATGCTGTCAGTCCTGCTGGTATTTCCATCAACTTCTGCTTTGGTTTCTGATTACTAGCATCCAGAGTTATTTGGGGTGTTTTTACTGCATAAGGAAGTTATTTGGTTCTTTTACTAATCATTTTAAATTGGTATCCTCCACCTTAGGAAAAGTATTTATCTATTCTTTTAAACATTTAAGGATTTTGAATACCTATCATCTCGACTTCATCATACACCTACAGCTCTTCATCCTTAGAAAATTTCTAATCACCTTTCCTGCACCGTCTCTGAAGCTTTCATATTCTACCAAAGGTGCAGTACCCAGAATTGGACAAAATACTACTATTTTATTTTTCATTAATTTGTAGGACATGGGCATCACTGGCTGGCCAGCATTTATTGCCCATCCCTTGTTCCCGTTAAGAAGGTGATGAGCTCCTTCTTGAAATGTTGCAGTCCATATCCTATAGGTAGACCCACAATGCTGTTAGGGAGGGAATTCCAGGGTTCCGACTCAGCAACAGTAAAAGAACAGCGATAGGTTTCCAATTTAGGATGGTGAATGGCTTAGAAGGGAACTCGCAGATGGTGATGCTTCCACCTATCGGCTGCCCTTGCCCTTCTAGATGGAAGTGGTTGTGGGTTTGAAGGTGCAATCTAAGAACCTTTGGCAAATTTCTGCAGTGCATCTTGTTGATGGCCCTGCTGCTATTGAGCATCATTAGTGGAGAGAATGGATGTCTGTGGATGTGGTGCCAATCAAGTGGACTGCTTTGTTCTAGATAGTGTCAAGGTTCTTCATGGTATTGGGGCTGCACCCATCCAGGAAAGTGGAAAATACTCATTCACAGTTTTGACTAGCGCCTTGTAGATGGTGGGCAGGCTTTGGGGAGTCAGGAGGTAAGCCACTCGTTGCATGATTCCTAGCCTCCAACCTGATGTTGTAGTCACTGTGTTTGTGTGGCATGCCCAGTTGAGTTTCTGGTCAACAGTGCCTCCAAGGATATTGATGGTGGGGGATTCAGTGATGGTAACACCATCTAATATTATGGGGTGGTTTGATTGGATTTGATTTATTATTGTCACGTACCAAGATAAAGTGAAAAATATCATTTTGCATGTTATCCAGTCAAATCATACCTTACATAAGTACATCAGTGCAGAACATAATGTTACTGCTACGGAGAAAGATCAACCCTAATATATAAGAGATCTGTTCACAAGTCTGATAACAGCAGGAAATAAGCAGTTCTTGAATCTATTGGCACATACTATTAAACTTTTATATTTTCTGCCTGATGGAAGAGGATGGGAGTGTGTACAATTGGGGTGGGAGGGGTCTTTGATTATTTTGGCTGCTTTCCCAAGGCAGCAGGAAATATAGAAGAGTCAATGGAAGGAAGGCTGGTTTTTGTGATGGACTGGGCTGCATTCACAACTCGCTGTAATTTCTTGTGGTCTTGAGCTGAATAGTTGTCATAGCAAGCTACGATGCATTCGGATAGGGTTTTTTCCATGGTGCATTAGAAAAATTGCTAAGTGTGATTGTGGACAATGCCAATTTTCCTTCACCTTCTGAGGAAGTAGAGGTGTTAAATAACCTCTTATTGGAGATGGCCATAACTTGGCATTTGTGTGGCACAAATATTACTTGCCACTTGTCAATTCAAGCCTGGATATTATCCAGATCTTGTTGCATTTGAACATGGACTGCTTCAGTATCTAAGGAGTTGCAAATGGTGCTGAACACTGTGCAATCCTTGGTGAACACCCCCACTTCTGACCTTAAGATGGAGGGAAGGTCATTGGTGAAAATGAAGATGGTTGGGTCAAGCAAGCTACCCTGAGGAGCCCCTACAGAGATGTTCTGGAGCTGAGACGACTGACCCCCACCAATCACAACCATGTTCTTGTACTCCAGGTATGACTCCAACCAACTGATATGCACGGATTCCAATTCTGTAAGGGTTCCTATGGTCACACTCAGTCAAATGCAGCCTTGATGTCAAGGGCTGTCACTCTGACCTCACCTCTGAAATTCAGCTCTTTTGTCCATTGCAATGATTGGAATGAGGTTGGTCAAGTGGATCTCATTGAGTATGAGATCCCTGATTGGGTCCAGTAACCTGGGCCAATTAGGGAGCCCTGGTTTACAGATACAAACAGCAGTCTCAGAAAGTCTCCTCATTCGAGGGATTGGCTCTGAGCGAGCTGATAAATAAAGGGTGACTTGGTGACAGGATACCTGCCTCTGGACAGTTATTTCAATGGTGGTGAGAGAAAACAGTATGCTTTTGGAGTTCACTCATAATAGTTGCCTTTGAGTAGGGGTAAGCATTTCTGGCATCGTGCCTTTATTCGGGAAGTTTGACTCATTGGATCCTGTTGAAGACTGGGCTCAGCATGTCAAAATAATGCAATTTTTTCTGGGCAAATGACACTGTGGCAGAGGAAAAGCAACAAGTAATTCTTTTGACTGCTTGCAGACTTGCAGCATTTTTGATTATTCGGAGCCTAACTTTCCCTGATGCACCAGATACTAAAACCTTTCATCTAATCTAATTTAAGAGTTGACAAATTTAGTGAAGGAACATTACGACCCCAAGCCTCCTTTAAATCTGAGACGTTATCAGTGTTATTCAGCAGTCCAAGAACCAAGGAAATCCATACCAGAATTTTTGATGAGGTTAAGATGACTGGCAGAGGCATGTGATTTTGGGTTAGAGACCATGAATGAGATCCTGAGACACCATTTGGTACATGGATTAATGTTGTAATGTTGCAAAAGCACCTAATACCTGAATCCCAACTGAATTTCAAACAGGCACTGGAGCTGGCCTTGTCATTAGAAAATGCAGCAAGTGCAGCATGAGAACTACAGGGCATCCCAAAAGAAGTGGACATCCTCACCTGTCTGACTTAGCTTGGAGAATACCCTTTGAGAACAGGTAATTGCAGAGCCTCATGCAGGACATGTCCTGAGCACATGGACCCTAGGTCAGCCATAGCAAAACCCCAAAACAAAGCGGAGCCTTGGTCAAATGGCTGAAATGTTCTTCAGGATTTGGGCTGGTAAGCCATTGTAGTTGCTGCCAATACGCAGACTTGTGACAGCAAAGGAGTCCTATGAGGTTTGACTTCAATAAGACAGCTCATAGGCATGTAGCTAGGAGAGTGCACACCATGGAAAGTCTACCCTCATCTGGTTTGGATTGTTAAATTGCTTAGCCACATCCAAATTAGAATAAACAGCTGGTTAAATAGTCATCCACTTCACATGGAGGCAGACACCAATGCAGCTGTTCCTGTGGTTGCAGAGTCAGTCTTCAACAAGATTCACTCTGCACTCCAAACTTTAAATCTGCGCAAGACCTCAGCCAGACTGAGAACGTATACTGGGAACCATTATAGATTAAAGATACATCTTCAATTCCAGTCTCGTTTGAGAAGCAGTTTGTGCAGTTACTACTGATGGTAATAAAAGGCTTGGGCCCACGTTTTGGAAATGGTTGCGAAAGATTCACCTTGATTGGCTGAACATTTTTCAATTACAAAACGGCTGCCTGAGTGAAGTCATAATTTAATATTCAGATGACCATTCTGACTATTAAAGGAGCTAAGGCCACCTTATTTTATGTTGACCAGGAAGCAATTATGGGCAGCATGGTGGCTCAGTGGTTAGCACTAATGTCCCAGCACCAGTGTCCCAGCTTCGATTCCAGCCTCAGGCAACTGTCTATGTGGAGTTTGCACATTCTCCCTGTGTCTGCATGGGTTTCTTCTGGTTTCCTCCCACAGTCCAAAGATGTGCAATCAGGTGAATTGGCCATGCTAAATTGCCCATATTGTTAGGTTCATTAGTCAGAGGGAAATGGGTCTGGTGGGTTACTCTCCGGAGGGTTGGAGTGGACTGGTTGAGCCGAAGAGCCTGTTTCCACACTGTAGGGAATCTAATCAATTTTTGATTCTGCAAGGTCTGCCCAGTGCAATTTGCCGTTGTGTGCAAAAGTAGCAGCAGAAATCAGGAGGATGGAAAGTGAAGGAATCATTAAGCCAGTAAAATGATTTTGCCGATCATTTGCAAAATCGGCAGTACAGATTGTACTGACTAGGAAGCCTGATGATTCAGTTCACCTTTTTTGGGATTTTATGCAAATGGTAAACCACTCCTCACAGTTGGTTAAATACCCAATCCCTTGCACAGAGGGCTTGTATGCAAAACTGGATGAGAGGCTATCCTTCACGAAGCTGGACATGAGCCATGCGTACCTGCAATTGCAACTAGAGTCGTCATCCCAGAATTACGCTACAATTAATACCCATAAGGTTTGTATTAATATACAAGGCTGCCATTTGGGGTATCATTCAGCCTGTGCTCTTTTCCAGTGCATGATGGAGAACATTTTACAAGATATACTCCAGGCCACCATTTATCTGGATGACACGCTATTAACCAAGAAGATCAATAAAAAGCACTTGAAGCCCTTGAGCATACAGCTTAAACATTTCTCCAAGGTGGGCATGTGCCTGAGAAGGGAAAAAAAACGTATGTTCCAGGCACCTCAAGTGACCTACTTGCTCTAGAGTTGACAAGACCACATTACAGCCATTAGAAGATAAAAGGAGGGTGATCAAAGATGCCTTGGTTCCCACTCTGTACCAGAGCTTAGGTTTTTTGTTGGATTGGTGAGTTATTACAGAAAACCCATATGTAACCTGGTCTCCGCCTTGGTACCCTTCCACCTGCTATTGAGAAAGGGTCAGCCTTGGCAATGGTCATGTAGCCAAAAAGTAGCCTTCAGGGAAGTGAAAATGCAGCTACTACCATCTAAGATGTTGGCCCACTATGATCCCAAGAGAGGTGTGGTGCTGATATGTGATGCCTCCCCATACGGTAACAAGGTAGTGTTGGCTTACCGGTGGGCCCAATAGCGTATGCTTCTCAGAGTTTGGATGATGCCGAATGCAAATATGACCAGATCGAGAAGAAAGTTTTGACGGCCATGTTTGGTGCAACAAAGTACCACCAATATTCTTACAGATGTAAATTTGTCATAGTAACAGACCACAAACTCCTCCAAGAGCTAGTTAAAGGAAAGGCCATGCCACCCATTGCTTCTGGGTCCTTATTCTCAGACTGTTCTGATTTTACAGCTTCTGGACATCCTTCCAGTCACCACTGATAATATCAGACTGTGGACACAAAATATCCTGTCCTGATTCAACTAAAACATCTTGGGGGAAACAATAGATCCATCAATACTATTGCTGAAATATTATCAGGACTCATATTCTTTGCAGATCTTCTAGCTGTTTCTTGGTATCACATGAAGTCAACTGAAATGGCTGAAGACTGGTATCTGTGCTGCTTGGGATCACTGAAAGAGGCTGCAATGGATCATCCTTTGACACTTCTGGCTGAAGATAGCTGCCAATTCTTCAGCCTTACCTTTTGCACTGTTGTTTTTTTTTCTCTCTCTTCACAGAAAGAGCGGGAGCAGCAGAGGAAGTGACGGCAAACAGAGGGGCAGCCGGGAAGGAGAACAGTGAGTATAAATACTCACCCTTTAATCACCAACGGTCATTTGAGTGGGAGCAGCCGCGTGAGCTGGGCGGAAGTGTGGTTGGAGCGCATAGCTGGGCGGGAAGGTAAGTGATTAGTATTTGAGTGGGTGTGTTCTAGACCCCAGGTCCTACTTTCATAGGGCCTCCCTCCCACCCTCCTCCTCTAACCTAACTTTAAAGTCCACAGGTAAGTGACTCAGTGTTATTGACTCAGTGTTCTTGTTTTTGGAGACAAAGTGTACAGTCATGGCAGCGCAGGCGGTGGAATGTTCCTCCTGCAGGATGTTTGAGGTAGGGGTGACCACCGATACTCCTGCCGACTTCGTCTGCAGGAAATGCAGTCAGATCCTGCTCCTCACCGAACGAGTTAGGGAACTGGAACTGGAGTTGGATGAACTAAGGATTATTCGAGAGGCTGAGAGGGTGATTGATAGAAGCTACAGGGACATAGTTACGCCGGTGAACAGAGGTAGCTGGGTAACAGTTAGAGGTGGGAAGGGGAAGAAGCAGGCAGTGCAGGGTTCCCCTAAAAAATAAGTATACAGCTTTGGTTGTTGGGGGGGACAGCCTTGCAGGTGTAAGCTGCAGTGAAGGGGTCTGTGGCTCTGAGACTCAGAAGGGAAAGGGGGAGAGGAGGAGAGCGCTAGTTATAGGAGACTGTCTAGTTAGAGGGATGGACAGGCGGTTCTGTGGACATGGGCGAGACTCTCGGATGGTTTGTTGCCTCCCGGGTGCTAGGGTCCGAGACGTCTCAGACCGTGTCTTCAGAATCCTTAAGGGGGAGGGTGTGCAGCCAGAAGTCGTGGTACACATTGGCACCAACGACATAGGTAGGAAGAGGGGTGGGGAGGTCATAGGCTGTCAGGGAAGGATGTGGTGGAAATGTGGAACTTTTTCAAGGAGCAGATACGATGTGTCCTTGATATGTATGTACCTATCAGGCAGGAAAGAAATGGTCGTGTGAGGGAGCCTTGGTTGACGAGGGAGGTTGAATGTCTAGTAAAGAGGAAGAAGGAGGCTTACATAAGGTTGAGGAAACAGGGTTCAGACAGAGCAGTGGAGGGATACAGGATAGCCAGAAGGGACCTGAAGAAAGGGATTAGGAGAGCTAAGAGAGGGCATGAAAAATCCTTGGCGGATAGGATCAAGGATAACCCCAAGGCATTTTATGCGTATGTGAGAAACCTGAGAATGACGAGAACGAGGGTAGGTCCGATCAAGGACAGTAGTGAGAGACTGTGTATTGAGTCGGAAGAGATAGGAGAGGTCTTGAACAAGTACTTCTCTTCAGTATTTACGAACGAGAGGGACCGTATTGTTGAAGAGGAGAGTGTGAAACGGACTGTTAAGCTAGAAGAGATACTTGTTAGGAAGGAAGATGTGTTGGACATTTTGAACAACTTGAGGATGGACAAGTCCCCCAGGCCTGATGGGATATATCCTAGGATTATGTGGGAAGCAAGAGAGGAAATTGAAGTACCGTTGGCAATGAGCTTCTCGTCTTCACTGTCAACGGGGGTGGTACCAGGGGACTGGAGAGTAGCGAATGTTGTGCCCCTGTTCAAAAAAGGGAATAGGGATAACCCCGGGAATTACAGGCCAGTTAGTCTTACTTCTGTGGTAGGCAAAGTAATGGAAAGGGTACTGAGGGATAGGATTTATGAGTATCTGGAAAGACACTGCTTGATTAGGGACAGCCAGCACAGATTTGTGAAGGGTAGGTCTTGCCTTACAAGTATTATTGAATTCTTCGAGGAGGTGACCAAGCATGTGGATGAGGGTAGAGCAGTGGATGTAGTGTACATGGATTTTAGTAAGGCATTTGATAAGGTTCCCCATGGTAGGCTTATGCGGAAAGTCAGGAGGCATGGGATAGAGGGAAATTTGGCCAATTGGATAGAAAACTGGCTAACCGGTCGAAGTCAGAGAGTGGTGGTAGATGGTAAATATTCAGCCTGGAGCCCAGTTACAAGTGGAGTTCCGCAGGGATCAGTTCTGGGTCCTCTGCTGTTTGTAATTTTTATTACTAACTTAGATGAGGGAGTCGAAGGGTGGGTCAGTAAATTTGCAGATGATACGAAGATAGGTGGAGTTGTGGACAGTGAGGAGGGCTGTTGTCATTTGCAAAGGGACTTAGATATGATGCAGAACTGGGCTGAGGAGTGGCAGATGGAGTTCAATCCTGCCAAGTGTGAGGTTGTCCATTTTGGAAGAACAAATAAGAATGCGGAATACAGGGTTAATGGTAGGGTTCTTAGTCAGGTGGAGGAACAGAGGGATCTTGGGGTCTATGTACATAGATCTTTGAAAGTTGCCACTCAGGTGGATAGAGTTTGTAAGGCGGCCTATGGAGTATTATCGTTCATTAGCAGAGGGATTGAATTCAAGAGTCGTGAAGTGATGTTGCAGCTGTACAGGACTTTGGTTAGGCCACAGTTGGAGTACTGTGTGCAGTTCTGGTCGCCTCACTTTAGGAAAGATGTGGAAGCTTTGGAGAGGGTGCAGAGAAGATTTACCAGGATGTTGCCTGGAATGGAGAATAGGTCGTACGAGGATAGGTTGAGAGTTCTCGGCCTTTTCTCGTTGGAACGGCGAAGGATGAGGGGTGACTTGATAGAGGTTTATAAGATGATCAGAGGAATAGATAGAGTAGACAGTCAGAAACTTTTTCCCCAGGTACAACAGAGTGTTACAAGGGGACATAAATTTAAGGTGAAGGGTGGAAGGTATAGGGGAGATGTCAGGGGTGGGTTCTTTACCCAGAGAGTGGTGGGGGCATGGAATGCGCTGCCCGTGGGAGTGGTAGAGTCAGAATCATTGGCGACCTTTAAGCGGCATTTGGATAGGTACATGGATGGGTGCTTAATCTAGGTTAGAAGTTCGGCACAACATCGTGGGCCGAAGGGCCTGTTCTGTGCTGTATTGTTCTATGTTCTATTGTGTTGGACTCTCCCATCTCTAAGAAAGGGGATACTTATGGAGCCTCCTCCAGTGAGTTGTTTACCATCATTCACCACCAGCTGTGGGAGGACTGCAGAGTTCAGAGTTTGATCCACTTGTCAGATTGATTTGCTCGGTCTATAACTTGCTGCTTATGCTATTTCACACAGAAACAGTCCTGTTTGATAGCTTCACCAGGTTGCCACCACATTTTTAGGTATGCTTGGTGCTGTTCCTGACATGTCCTCCTGCATTCTCCATTGAACCAGAGTTGATCCTCTGGCTACTTTTGCAATAATAGAGTGGGGGATATACTGTGCCTTGAGGTTGTTGATTGTGTTGGAGTACAATTCTGCTGCTGTTGATGGCCAATGAGTGCCTCATGGATGCCCAGTTTTGAATTGCTAGATTTGTTTGAAGTCTGTCCCATTTAGAACAATAATAGTGCCAAACAATATAATGGAGGGTGTTCTGTATAAGGACAGTGTGGTGGTCACTCTTACCATGGACATATTATACAGAGTCTTTAATTTTGTCTTTTTGATATCTTATCATCTATGCAGGCTCACTCTCCTCATTCTCTTATTTCTCCATTGATGCTGGTCGCAATTACTAGAGTGATGTCTGCATTTATGGTAGCTAGTGTGCAGTCTGCAGGACCTGGCTTTCTCTGGCAGTCACTAACCTGTCCATGGAGACTTACATGATCATATGCATGTCTGCTGTAGCCATGGTACTAACAACGTTGGTGAATTTCTCCAATGTTCGACTCTGTTCACTGAATGTCTCTACCAAACCTGCCTGCTGTTCTAATGATAGTATAAATGCACAGACTAAGTAATTAATAGTTGACAATATGATGTCATCTTCTGCCTGGGGCTGAGCAGATGCTTGGTCTTTAGCAGTCCTCTGAATGCTAGCAACTTTGGACATTTCTTCCTCAACCATCTGCAGAGCCAGTGATGTGCTCACCAGAATGTGTTCCTGAATCTAATCTAGATAGAGAACCCACCAAGGTGAAAGACTCTAAACTGCTGAAGGGTGCAGGAGAAAGTCTTGCCAGTGCACTCTGAGGAATCCTCAGAGATGGAGGGGCAGAGGAGCAGAATGTTAGCCACAGCAGCTCCCATCTTGGCCATCTCTGCTCATGATAAGTTTTCTCCTGCGATGAGACAAAAGTAGGAATGAGTGAGACGTAATGGAAGAAATAATTGTTAGCGGTGGTGCAGGAACAGCAGGGCTAGTAAGGTGCCCGGAGAGAACAGTGATTTATTAATTAAGAAGAATGAGGTGGGTGACAGATGTTGATTGGAGGTGCAGCATGAAATGGTGACAGCTGTAGTCTAACTGATGTTACTAAGCAGTGGCAGAGTTGGAATGAAATGTGAGGAAGCAGTCAGATGATGATGGCACTTACTTTTGCAGAGCACAGAAAATCATTAACTGTCTTCCAGCAATGTTGGAAAGTTCTTTTGGTGTGCAAAACCCCACTGAAACTGGTCACTATCTTGGTCCAGGTTGACTGTGTTGGATTCAATTGGCTCCTTTGACAATCCACAATAAAAAATGATAAACCTCCTCTCCACTAACTCATTCACCAGCACCTGCAGGATCTTTTCTCCAAAACATGGTGTTAACTTCCTTTTCTGTGACATCTCATTGACAAAAATAATGGTGCAGCAAACTATTCCTATAGCAGTTCCTGGCTTGCAGCATTTGAAGTGGTACAAAACTAAAGTTTAAATGTGGAGTCAAGAATGTCAACAGTGCAACATTTCTGGCAACAATGAACACTTCAACGTCTGGTGTCACATTATTAAACAAGGGCACCGCAGAGCCCAAAAGCACAATCAATAATGTGAGCAGTAGAAGTTTGAGAGAGAAAGGTTGCCACATGCCTTTGTGGGAAGTCTGCCATGAAATCCTGGAAAATATCACATAGCTACAAAATGGGGAAATTAGCCCATTATCTTCCTAATTCTGCTACTGCTGTCTGACCTGCTGCACCTATTTAAATGATAGGACTTGAGGATTCACGGCTTAAAATCTCTATGACTGAGTATCTAGATCAAAGTCTAGATTAGAGTGGTGCTGGAAAAGCACAGCAGGTCAGGTAGCATTTGAGGAGCAGGAAAATCGATTAGATTAGATTAGATTACTTACAGTGTGGAAACAGGCCCTTCGGCCCAACAAGTCCACACCGCCCCGCCGAAGCGTAACCCACCCGTACCCCTACATCTACATCTACCCCTTACCTAACACTATGGGCAATTTAGCATGGCCAATTCACCTGGCCTGCACATCTTTGGACTGTGGGAGGAAACTGGAGCACCCGGAGGAAACCCACGCAGACACGGGGAGAACGTGCAAACTCCACACAGTCAGTCGCCTGAGGCGGGAATTGAACCCAGGTCTCAGGCGCTGTGAGGCAGCAGTGCTAACCACTGTGCCACCGTGCCGCCCTTGATGTTTCGGGCTAAAGCCCTTCATCAAGAATATCAAAGAACTATTCCAAAATATTGCTTGAAAGATAATGGCAATTTTGCTAACATGGCACCATACAGCTCTCTGGAAAATAACATGCAATCCATACAAATTGGAAATTTATGCCACCTTTGCATTACGACATGCTATGTTTTTTTTCTTACTCATTAATGTTGAAATTAAACTTTACTTTCTCTAAATAAGACAATAGTTATTTTTAATCACTTTACTGCACATTAAAAATTAATTCATTGTTGCCATAGATTTAACAACGTTCCTAGCCAGAAATATGCTTAAAATCTCACTGATGAAAGCACAATCTGCAAGAATTTTAATTGCGGTATTCTAAATACATACTACTTGAATGCTCATAATGTGAAATAAATAAGCAAATGTTAGTATTATAACTAATCAGCATCAAAAAGAGGACAGAGGCCAAAATTCTGGTCGTGATCAACTGGATTGGTAAACACTCTGACCGGAAAAGTTAACTCATCAACATCTTTCAGATGCTTAGAGACCAGATGTCGAGTTCCAAAATCTGTTTTTCTTCTTGATAGAAGTCAATAATTAACCCCAGAAATAAAATGAACCACAAAATGTTTGAATTTTTTTTTCATGGGACATGGGCAGCACTGGCAGAACTTACTGCACCTCCCTTTTTACCCTTGAATCAAGTGACTTGCTTGGTGATTTGAAAGGGTAGTTAAACTCAATCATATTGTTCTGGGTTTGGAATCATAACCACTTAAAGGGTGGTGGATTTTCTTCTCTAGTTTGAAGGATGTAGAAGGAGAAAATAGTTGGCATAATCATGATATTGGGTAAAAACAATGACTGCAGATGCTGGAAGCCAGATTCTGGATTAGTGGTGCTGGAAGAGCACAGCAGTTCAGGCAGCATCTGAGGAGCAGTAAAATCGACGTTTCGGGCAAAGGCCTTTCATCAGGAATAGCAGTAAAATCGATGTTTCGGGCAAAAGCCCTGATGAAGGGCTGCCTGAACTGCTGTGGAGAAAATAGTTGGCATAATCATGATATTGATCCATTAAAGAGACATCATCTATTACCCTCAGACTTGGGGGCAACGATTAATAGATACATTGTGGCACCCCCTCAGAAATTATGTTTACATTGTTTAATCACAACTAAAACTTATTTTAGAAGGAATTCAAAGTACAAGAACAGCTACAAAATGCAAGGCTTACATTGAAGAATGCTACTTTGAGCTGAAGCCCCACCATTACCTCACAAGGATGATGCTTAATTGGAGCTTCATAAGGGTCACTTAGCCACATGCTTTGAAGTTCACTGCTGAATCAGACAGCTCATCAGTCAGTTAGTTGGTTCTTTTTCCACCCAACATGTCCCACAGTCAGTGAGTCCATCACTAACCTAGCCAGTTTGCCACCCAGTTGGTCAGCCAGCACAGTCAGTAGTCAGTCTTTCAGTCACTTACACAATCTCCTAGACAATCCATTCCTCACTCACACAAGCTCTGAGTGAATTAATTCCTCATTCAACCAGGCAACCAGTTCCCTAGGCAGTCCCTCACTCACTCACCCAGCCAACACCAGCCCCCATCAGTCAGTACTTTACTTAACCATCTTGCCTGTCAGCCAGTTAATTCCTCACACCTCACCCACCCAATCCTTTCTGACCTCTCTCTCAATCACTATCTACCCTGCACTCCCTAATCCTGACAGCCTGCCAATTCTCTTCCCTCACCTGACAGCCAGCTAGACTTTCTCCTCCCATCTCCAAATCTGACCCACCCCATTTCTGCCAATCAACTCTCTCCCTTCCCCAAATGATGCTTTCCCCTTCCATGCCCTTCCAGGCCTGTTATCATACACCTTCCCCTCAAGCCAGTGTCTCCCAATGACATTCTTGAGGCTCCAGGCCTTAAGCTGAGTCAAATTTATCATGTTGAGATTTACGCTGGACTCCAATCATGGACTACTTCTCTCGTGCAATTGTCATGGATATCAGAAGATCAGAAGCAAATGTGGGACAGGACCAGCAGGATCTTATAGTTACATTTAATTGCATTTTGAACAATGGTTTGATGGGCCAAATAGGTCCCTTCAGTAGCTGTTGTGGCTTGCAAACTGCTTGTTGGACAAGCCTGAACAGGTCCTTTTGTACTTCATTAGTACGGATTATTATTAATATTGATATTATTGGTAAATAGAGTGAGTCACTCATTTTTCTTCATTCTCATTTCTAAAGTCGACTCTTACCCCATCTGTGAAAAAGCTCCTCAGCAGCTTCAGACTAGGAACCCTTTTCGGCAATTTCCTATTAAAAATGAACAAGATCTTGACTAGGATCATAATATATCAGATCTGCATCCAATAATCATAGAATATGATTATGAGTTAAAACTATGACTAAGTCTATTTTTGATTGCTGTTTTAAAACAGGTATACATTGTAATCAAATAAAATGTTTTGGAGCTCACAAAAATATTCAAGATATGCTTACACACAGGATTTAGTGTTGAGATCTAGTGTGAAAGGTGTGCATTAACTTTTTTGTCCTAGGGTTTCTTATTTAAGGAAAGATATATTTTCACTGGAGACACTTCAGAAAAGGTGCTCGGGGATCATCCCTGGTTTGGAGGGATTGTCTTATGAGTAAAAAGTTGAAACTCTACTCGCGCTGGTTTAGAAGATTAGATTAGATTAGATTACTTACAGTGTGGAAACAGGCCCTTCGGCCCAACAAGTCCACACCGCCCCGCCGAAGCGTAACCCACCCTTACCCCTACAACTACATCTGCATCTACCCCTTACCTAACACTACGGGCAATTTAGCATGGCCAATTCACCTGACCTGCACATCTTTGGACTGTGGGAGGAAACCGGAGCACCCGGAGGAAACCCACGCAGACACGGGGAGAACGTGCAAACTCCACACAGTCAGTCGCCTGAGGCGGGAATGAGTGGTGAGCTCATTGAAGTATATAGGATTCCTAAGGGCCTTGACAGGGTAAATGCTAGGAGGTGGTTTCCCTCATGGGAGGGTCTAGGACTAGACGGCATAGACTCAGCATAAAGGAGTGTCAATTTAAGACTGAGATGATTAGATTAGATTACTTACAGTGTGGAAACAGGCCCTTCGGCCCAACAAGTCCACAATGACCCTCCGAAGAGCAACCCACCCATTCCCATATATTTACCCCTTCACCTAACACTACAGGCAATTTAGCATGGCTAATTCACCTAACCTGCACATTTTTGGACTGTGGGAGGAAACCAGAGCACCCGGAGTAAACCCAAGCAGACACTGGGAAAATGTGCAAACTCCACACAGACTGAGGCGGGAATTGAACCCGGGTCTCTGGCGCTGTGAGGCAGCAATGCTAACCACTGTGCCACCATGCTGCCCATTATATTAAATTAGAATACTTACAGTGTGGAAACAGGCCCTTTGGCCCAACAAGTCCACACCAACCCACCGAAGCGCAACCCACCCATACATTTACCCCTTCACCTAACACTACGGGCAATTTAGCATGGCCAATTCACCTAACCTGCACATCTTTGGACTGTGGGAGGAAACCGGAGCACCTGGAGGAAACCCACGCAGACAAGGGGAGAATGTGCAAGCTCCACACAGTCACTCGCCTGAGGCGGGAATTGAACCCGGTCTCTAGCGCTGTGAGTTAGCAGTGCTAACCACCGTGCCACCAATGAGGAGGAATTTCTTTTGAGGGTTGAATGTCTTTGGAACTCCTTGTCATAGAAATCTGTGGGGGCAGAGTCCTTGCGTATATTTAAGGCTGAGATAGATTCTTGATCAGTAGCGAAATCAAGTTTATGGGGAAAAGGTAGGAAAATGGATTGAAAGAATGTTGGATCAGCCATTATCCTACTGAATTGCAAAACGACCACTGTGTATGCAGTTCAGGAGTACTTTAGTTGTACCCAGCAACTAAAACATCATCAAGCCAGATAGCCTGTACAAAATAGATAAGAAACTTTAAATATTAAGTTTCAGTGTTCAGGTTTGTTTCTTTAATGAGAGTTTGCAATTACTAAATTCACTTACTTGGAATATAAACAATTGCTGATTTTCCTCTTGTTCCAGGGGCACCCTTTCTCCACATAAGAATTTCCCTTTAATAGGCCTCATTAATAATCATTACCATCAAGCAAATTTATAAAAGAAAGAAATAATTTGTCTAATGTATTTTCATATCATGTTTGTTACTTTATTTTCTAAATGACCCAGACACTCCTTATACAACAAAATATGTACTTTGTCAGTATTGGTTCAAGATGCTATGAATCTAATTATATTAAGAATGAATTCCTTAAAAATAAACTATATCTTATGCATAAATTCAAGAACCTAGCCGCAAAATAGAAAGCTTACGAGTACACTTTTCCTTCATCCCGATACGTATTCAGTCCTTCATCGCAAGACTTTGACCTTTCTGTTGTTATGGCAAGAAGATAGGACGACCGTCGACTGGCTTTCATGTTGCCTAGAAGCAGTAATTATGAACATTAGAAAATAGGAACTATGAGTGGGAATAGGCCATTAAGCCCCTCAAACCTGCTCTGCAGTTTAATTATAGCTGGTCTCACCTTGACCTCAACTCCACTTTCTTGCCCACACTACATAACCATGTAACTCATTATTAATTTAAATCTATACATCTCCCCCTTAAATTTATTCAGTGCCCTAGCTTCCACCTCACTCTGGGGTAGTAAATTCTACAGATTCACAACTCGACAGCAAACATGTGCCAAGTGACCAAATGTTCTGGATAACCAAGAGGTCCACATAATCAACGTAAAACAGTCACTAAATAACAGAAACGTAATGCAGAGAGTATATACGTTACTATTATACCTTATTTATAACATAAAGCACTGAAATAGTAATGCAACTTTGTCTTAAATAAAATTTTCCAGTCGAGAGCATTCTCAGTAAATTGCAGCACTTGAGGAGAAACTGACACAAACCTGAATCAACTGTTGATAGCTGGACACAAAAATGCAGCAAACTTTGCATTATTTGCATCATATAATTTTTGGCAGTTTACAGAGAATGCCAGTTCATAAGATGCTGGTTAAAACAAAGTTTCCTATCTTTCTTCATTATCTCAGTTTTATATCTGCCACTCTTTAGCCTAAAACAATAACTTCTCATTATCAATTACCCCACAAAGGGGAACATCCGCTCTTATGTCTACTCTGTCAATCCCTTTTAGCTTTTTATACACCACAATTAGATCTCTTCTCATCACTCTAAACTCAAGTATCAGCCTAAACTGCTCAATCTCTTCTCATAAGTCAAACATTTCATCTCTGAAATTAATCTTGTGAACCTTCTCTGAACTGCCTTCAATGCAATTACATCTAACTAAAACGATGCAGTATTACCAATGCCGTGCACAATTGCAACAACACTTCCCTATTTTTATTCTCCATTCCTTCAGCAATAAATGCCAAAATTCCATTTGCCCTCCTTATTACCAGCTGTACCTGCACTGCTAGCTTTCTGTAACTCATGCACAAGGACATCCAGATCCCTCAGCATTGAAGCATTTTGAAGTTTCTCTCCATTTAGATAATAAGTTTCCTTTCATTCTTCAGAACAAAATGGATAACCTCATTCTTATTTATGTTAAGCTCCATCTGCTAAATTTTGATCCATTCACATAACTAGTCTTATCCATTTATAAATTTTTTATTTCTTCACTGCAACCTACTTTTGTTATCTGTAAAGTTGGTTTATAGTACATCTAATATGTTAGGTAACTAAAAAAAAATTACGAAACTAGAAGAGTGTTTACAGCATGAAATGCTAGCTTGTCTGTCACTACTTGAATGCCATGGCTGAACCGCAATTACTAGTATTGTATGCACATTGGCATTTGCTACGAACCTGTTCATTCTTGGCGATGGATATTGGGTTGCAGTGTCATAGAAAACTTCAAAAAATGTAATACTGATTGTCAAACAGTTGTACTAGTCAAAACCAATTTTGGCCTATTCTTGGCTCCGTGGGTTTTATTTATTTTTTAACCATGCTAACCCACCTAAACTGCACATCCCTGGACATTATGGAGCAATTCTTAGAATGGCTAATCCACCCAAACTGTACATCTTTGGACTGTGGGGGAAAAGCCCATGCAGACACAGGGATATGCAAATTCCCACAGACAGTCACCGAAGGGTGGAATTAAACCCAGATCCCTGGTGTTGTGAGGTGCAGTACTAACCACTGTGCCTGTATTGAATAAGTGATTGGTATTTAAAGACTGATAATGCACTGGGAGCAGATGGGACTCATCCAAGGATATTGAAGAAAATAAGAGTTATGTTGTGTTATGTTATGCCCTTACTCAAAAAAATGTTCTAAGATTAAGCCCAGCAAACATGGACCTGGCAGCTTAATTCAGTAGTGGGGAAACATCTAGAAGCAATAACATGATACAGAATTAATAGTCATGTCGACAAATGCCAGTTAATTCAGAAGAGAAAGCATGGATCTGTTAACTAAATTGCTGGAGCATTTCTTGAAGTCGCAGAGAAAGTTGGTGAAGGCAACACTGTTGATGCGCATACATGTGCTTTCATAAGGCATTTGATACAGTGCTGCACACAATCTTGAGGGAAGTTGCAGCTCATGGAATAAAAGGGACATCATAACATGGATACAAAATTGGTCAGAAACAGTGATGATTGATAGGTATTTTCAAACTGGAGCAAGGCTTGCAGTGGAGATCCCTCAGGATCAGTATTGGATCTTTCTTTTTCTGATATATATTAATGATCTAGCCCTTGAGGTGTATGGAACAATGTCAAAATTTGCAGATAACAGAAAATTTGAAAGCCTTGTGTGCTACGAGGAGGACACTGTAAAACCTCAAAATACATTGACGTGTTTGGACAGTTGGTGGATAGGTGACAGATTATGAAGTGCAATGTGAAGAAATGTGAGGTGATACAGTTTGATAAAACGTGTATGGAGGGACAGTGTAAATAAAGGTACTATACTAAAAGCTGTGCAAGAGCGGAGAGACAGGACAGGTGGAGAGTGTGGTTAATAAAGCATAGGCTTTTTTAATAATGTCATTGAATATAAGAACAGGGGGTTTATACTGATCCTACGTAAGACAGATCTTTAGCTTGAGCATTGTGTATAGTTCTAGGTGAAATACTTTGGAGAGAGAATAGAAGAGATTTAGGAGAATGATTTCAGAGATGAGAAACTTCAGGTGTGGCGATAGACTGGAGATATTAGGACTGTTTTCCTTGGAGAATAAGGCTAAGAGGAGATGTGATTGAAGCTTTCAAAAATCATATTCATCTCAACAGGGGAGTCAAGGAAAAACTAAATGAAAAAAAAATCAATCTTCTGATGCAAAATTGAGTCAGACCATCATATACCAAAAATCTTTTAAATTTTCACAGGTCCCTCCCACGTTTGGACTATACTTTAATACAGTTTTTCTACAAACTTTTTTTGAAAGAGAGAAGGCAAGCATTTTACACTCAGACTATTATACACTTAAAATGTCCTATTGTCTATGATAGTTCTTTATTCACTGAGAAACAGTTTGTTAAAATATTATATCATGCCGATTCATTTTTTTTTGTAAAACATTAGCAAAATTAGTACATATAAAAACTCACTGCAATCCTGAGAGAAATGACGTGAGTGAACAGGGGGAAAGGTGAAAGTTGGAGAAGCAGGACTAGTAATGATTGTTGGAGCAAACTTCTGACCACTTGAAACAACAGATGAAGCAGGGATATGACCTGCTGCCAGGTCAATACTTGGGCTTGTTGGCTCATCTGTGGAGAGAAAGAGATGGAGGCATAAAACAATTAATCATCAACTGCACTGCATAATGAAATATTTCATAATATTACTGAAAAGATAGGAATAAGAATATTATTGACTGGTTTTATACACTAAATATTGGCTTACATTTCTATAATCATTTTCAGAACATCATGAGTGAAAGTGCTTTACAGCCAGTGAAGTACATACAGTTATAAGCAGTGTAACTCATTTAAAATCAACTCTGATCAGATCAAACCCCACTCAAGGCAATTATTGTCCATACACATATCCATTACTATGCACTCCCAATATTATGGTAAAATTTGAAGCTGATCAATAAATGGGTTTACCAAACTTAGTTGTGTAACCAACAAAGCAGTAGAATTTAAAGAGTTTTTGGCCAAAGTCAATTTACACTCCAAAATAATTTGTGGAACCAATGGCTGTTTTTAATCAAGGCGTCTGCCAATTTGAAACAATGCAATTATTTAATACATTTTGCATGAATAAAACCGCAGATCAATTTGTTCAATTTTTCTAACGTTTTGAAACATTTATCAGCCAAAATAATATGCCTGGCAACCATCTGCTTAAATTTGTGTATCAACATTTTTGCCATTTCCTCACATAAAACAGCATTACAACACAGGTAGCTGAAGCATTGCTTTCTTATGCTGTGTGTTGTACCCACACAAGAAAGAATTTTTCTCATCCTGATCAGATTTACATAGAAAATTAACAGAACAAAAACCTGAATGAGATTGATAATCATAAACGCCTCATTGAGCAGAGATTATGTACACAGTAAGTTCATAGTTACTCCCACAAAAGAATAAAGCTATCAAATTTCTCAGTACAGAAAGAAGCAATCTTAAATAAAACTTCCCATAGCTTTGTACATTCATTGGTATCACATATTTATCCAACATTCCGTCAAGAAATGCAATTCATTGATGTCCTTTTGGGGAGGAAACTGCCATCCTTACCTGGTCTGGCCTATATGCGACTGCAAACACACAGCAATGAGGTTGACACTCAACTGCTTTCTGGACAATTAGGGATGGCTAATAAATGCTGGCCTGGCCAATAAATGCTGGCCTGGTCAGTGATGCCCACATCCCACGAATCAATTAAAACAACAGTCTTATGTTTCAATCATTTCTTCCATATTAGAACAAACACGGGCATATTATTAACCTTGCTTCATTTCCATTGCAATTTTTCAATTGATTATTCTCATTCATTGATTCCCTATCAGAGCAAATAGTCTTTCACTAATTATTCTATCAACATACCTTATTAGTTTAAAAACTCTTTTACATATTCGCTTAACTTTCTCTGTTCCAGTGCAAATAGTTGCAGAATCTTAATTAAAGATTAATAACGCTGCAGATTTAAAAAATAATAAGGCAACTGGAAATAGACATTATACGTACGGCACCTGGAGTTACATATTCCTTTCTAGGTATAGGTATAGTTCTGCCAAAAGAAAGTATAAACATTCTAATAAAACAAAGGTCCAATTTAATTTTAAAATATTCGAATTCTCTAAGTTTTGAAGAATTTAAGGTAATCTCATTGTCTATCTCTAAGTATTTCGATAGATTCAGAGTGGATGCAGTTAAGATTTTTCCCTTGGTTGGGGAATATAGATTCTGGATTAGTGGTGCTGGAAGAGCACAGCAGTTCAGGCAGCATCCAAGTAGCTTTGAAATCGACGTTTCGGGCAAAAGCCCTTCATCAGGAATAAAGGCAGTGAGCCTGAAGCGTGGAGAGATAAGCTAGAGGAGGGTGGGGGTGGGGAGAAAGTAGCATAGAGTACAATGGGTGAGTGGGGGAGGGGATGAAGGTGATAGGTCAAGGAGGAGAGGGTGGAGTGGATAGGTGGAAAAGAAGATAGGCAGGCCGGACAAGTCCGGACAAGTCATGGGGACAGTGCTGAGCTGGAAATTTAGAACTAGGGTGAGGTGGGGGAAGGGGAAATGAGGAAACTGTTGAAGTCCACATTGATGCCCTGGGGTTGAAGTGTTCAGAGGCGGAAGATGAGGCGTTCTTCCTCCAGGCGTCTGGTGGTGAGGGAGCGGCGGTGAAGGGGAGACTGGGCGCCTCCTAGCAGAGCGCTTTAGGGAACATCTCCGGGACACCCACACCAATCAACCACACCGCCCCGTGGCCCAACATTTCAACTCCCCCTCCCACTCTGCCGAGGATATTGGAGGTCATGGTCCTCCTTCACCACCGCTCCCTCACCACCAGACGCCTGGAGGAAGAATGCCTCATCTTCCGCCTCGGAACACTTCAACCCCAGGGCATCAATGTGGACTTCAACAGTTTCCTCATTTCCCCTTCCCCCACCTCACCCTAGTTCTAAACTTCCAGCTCAGTAACTGTCCCCTTGACTTGTCCGGACTTGTCCTACCTGCCTATCTTCTTTTCCACCTATCCACTCCACCCTCTCCTCCTTGATCTATCACCTTCATCCCCTCCCCCACTCACCCATTGTACTCTATGCTACTTTCTCCCCACCCCCACCCTCCTCTAGCTTATCTCTCCACGCTTCAGGCTCACTGCCTTTATTCCTGATGAAGGGCTTTTGCCCGAAACGTCGATTTCGAAGCTACTTGGATGCTGCCTGAACTGCTGTGCTCTTCCAGCACCAATAATCCAGAATCTGGTTTCCAGCATCTGCAGTCATTGTTTTTACCTGGGGAATATAGAATCAAGCAGCACAATATAAAGACAGTTGCAATTTAGGTTGAAGAGGAGTGGAACTTTGTTTTCAACTCAGAGGGTTGTGATCAATAGAATGAAAGCTGTTGAAGCTCAGTCTTATAAATATATTTAAGACATTGATGGATTTCTTTTGCTAGTGGTGTACAGCATTTTGGGAATAAGGTAAGTAAAAAGCATTGAAGTGTTTGATCAGCCATGATCATATCATATGGTAGGGCAGGCTTAACAGTCAAATGTCCTACTCCTGCTTTTACTGAACAATTACAAAGAAAACTCCAGGGTTGAGGATATTGTTTCTTCTCCGGAGTTCTCCCAATCCCCTGCTGGAGGAAGCTAGCAGATTTCTCAGAGAAGCAGCGCTATCTGCTTGGAATTACAACTGTTCCAGAAACTTGGAGCCCTTTTGTTAGGTATAGACTCCAAAACCGTTCAGCTTCATGTTTTCTGTTGGATATAATTCAGTGACATAAGGGTGACATTTTATATTACAGAATATGAAACACTTCTAAATTAAAGAGAGAATGTGTTTTAGGTGTTCTTTTTGTGGCCTTCTGCTGTTTCTTTTCTCTTCCTAGCAGAGAATCCTCTTCAGGAAGTTCATTTTGTAACTATCCTGTTTATTTCAGGATAATTTCACAAATCTGAAATTGACACAAGAGACTTTTCTGAAGCTAGTCTGTAGTAAAAATTCCATAAGTAGATTCAATTTTACAGTGAAAGGCAGCAACCCAGTGTTAATGAGGTACTACTGTATAAGCTTTATTTAGTTGCTTGTGTAACATATCTTTTCTTACACAGTTCACATTTGAAAGCAGGCTTTGGTGAGGTACAGAAGATATGTACTTGAATGTTTTTGAGAATAAGGAATAATAGCTTACATGGATAAATAGGAGAATTTCAGGCTACTTTCCTCAGGGCAGAGACAATTAAAAGGAAACTTGACAGAGGTGTTTCAAATTATGAAAAGTTTGAGTAGAGCAAATAAAGAGGAACTGATCACCAACAGTTCAACCATTGGGGAACAAATATTTAAGGTAATTACAAAACAAAATAAATGGCATGAAGAAAAACTTCTTTATGCATCAAATAATTAGGTTTGGGAATTCACTGATGGGGTAGTGGTTGCAGATTCAATGGTAATCTTCAAAAGGGAAACGGATAAACGCTTGGAAGGGAAAATTGAGGGGATTAAAAGAATCAGCTGGATAATGGGACTATTGGGATTTATCTTTTGAAGAGTCAGTGCAGCCTCAACGCTGTTTTGATACACTGGACTTGCCTTTAGTCCAGCTTCCATTATGTCTTCTAGTCCCAAGCAACATTTGCATAATTATACATCTTTTAAGCAAGATATATAATTCACTGACCCTCATTTCTTGAAGAATTTATGGCAAAACTTAAATGGGCCAGAAATCCACATAATCCAGCAGAGAACTGGCTGGCAGACAAGAAACAAAGAGCCAGTCATTTTCTGAGTGGCAGCCAGTGGTTAGTGGACTACCGCAAGGAACAGTGTTTGGACCCCAGATAGTCACATATATATACACGTGATTTAGATAAGGGAACTACATGTAATATCACCAAATTAGTAGATGACACAAATCTGGATGGGAGGGTGAACTGTGAGGAGGATGCAAAAATATTTTAGTACAATTTGTACAAGTTGAGTGAGTCAGCTTGACGGATGAAGTACAATGTGGATAAATGTGAGGTTATCCGCTTTGGTAGCAAAAACCAAATTTGAATGGCGATAGATTGGGAAAGAGAGCTAGAATGGGTCCTGGGTGTCCTTGAGCACCAGTTGTTGAAAGTAAGCATACAGCTGCAGCAGGTGGGGCAGAAGGCAAATAGTAAGTTGACCTTCACAGCAAGATGATTTGAGCACAGAACAACAGATGTCTTACAAAATTGCAATTTGCACAATTACAGTAAGACCACACCTCTAATACTGTGTACAGTGTTGGTCCCCTTAAAGGAGGAAGGATGTTCTAGCTATGGTGAGAATGCAACCAAGGTTTACCAGACTGACTCCTGGAATGGCAGGACAGATGGAGAAACAGAGATTGGATGGGTTAGGACTCTACATTCACTGGAGTTAAGATAGATAATAGGGAATCTCTTAGAAACTCTTACGATTCTAACAGGACTAGACATGATAAATACAGAAAGGATGTTCCTGATCAGCAGGCAATCCAGAATCAGGAATCACAGTCCAAGGATACAGGATAGGCCATTTGGGATTGAAAGAAGGAAAATAAATCTTCATCCAGAGTGGTGGGCTGTGGAATTCTCTGCCACAGAAAGTGGTTGAGGCTAAAACATTGAATATTTTCAAGGAGATAGATATTGTTCTCAGGATTTAAAGGGATCATAGGTATGGGGCAAAAACAGGAACCAGTTACTAGGTTGGAAGATTCATAATGATCATACTGACCGGTACAGTAGGCGCGAAGGGCGGAATGGCCTACTCCTGTTCTTATCTAGTATGCTCCTATAATGTCCTCTTTTTCCAAGTTCAGGCTGTAGTCCTAAAGCTGGCCATTATTCAAACTGGCTGGGGCCCTAAGGTTGGACCTCCTCCCAGATGGTTCAGAAGTTTTGCCCAAAAAAACTAATGCCTTGATTGTAAAAGGCCAGTTCAGCATCCAGGTTTTATTGGTGAGCTGCCAAACAACCTAGTATGGGAGATATTCAACCATTCTGCATGATCTCTTCTAGTCCTAAGCAAGAAAGTATTTGCAGAGATGTACATTTGTTTAGAAAGCGAAATCATCTTCTCATCCTTACTTACAGTTATAGATTCATACAGCTCAGAAACTGACCCTTTGGTCTAACTAGCCCATACCGAACAGAACCCCATCTGCCCGCTTCTGGCCCATATCCCTCCCAACCATCTTGGAGGATTTATGACAGAACTTAATGGACCAGAAATCCACATAATCCAGTCATATTGTGAACAGTCCCAGATGGATCCACTAATTTTGCACCCATTAGGTCACTGCTTTGAATGGTGAAATGTGAATAACAAAATAGATACAGGCACTATTACTTCCCTACTGTTTGCTAACTTGTCATGCTTAATAGGAAAATAAGAATATTAATATTTTGAATGGGTAAGATCCCAGACAGGAATTATCAGAAGATTTAGGAAGGCAAAGAAAACATGTGTTTTTAAAATAGGATAAGATAAAGCAAAGCATAATTGATTATAAAGAAAATGTTGGACTGTTTTGGTACATCTTAAGAGTCTGTAACAAGTGATGGAGTGAAGAAATTGTATTTATGTTATCTGTAATAAATGTAATTCATCATAGAAGAATGTGAAGTGCTTTACCACATGATCTTTTTGTGCTGAAATTCAACATTATTTCAGACACAATGGAAGCTACTGTATATCATAGTCTTGAAACAATGGTGTAATTGTTCGCAATAGCTCAGACAGTAAATGAACAAATACAGACCTATTCTATCCAATCTTGCTTCATAGCTAAAATCTCCCATACCAGGCAGCATCCTGATAAATCTTTTCTGTATCCTCACCAAAGCAACCACATCCTTCTGGTAGTGGGGTGACCAGATCTGTACACAATATTCCAAGCGTGCCCGAACTAAAGTTATTTAAAACTGCAACATAACTAGTTTATCTTTATATTCAATGCCCCTTCTTATGAAGGCAAGCATGCCATAGTCCTACTTTACTACCTTATCTACTGGCACTGCCATCTTCAGTGATCTGTAGACCTGCACATCCAGATCCCTCTGCATATCAATATCCTAAGAGTTCTGTCATTCACTGTATAATTTCCACCTGTACTTGACCTTCCAAATGCATCACCTCATATCTGTCTGGATTAAACTATTTGCGAGTTTTCTGCCCATGTCTCTAACTGCTGTATCCACTGACAATTCTCTATTAACCTTTGTATCATCCAGAGACTTATTAATTAGACCAGCTACATTTTCCTCCAAATCTTTATTTGGACCACGAGCAGAAAATGTCTCAGCACTGATCCCTGTGGAACATCACTAGTCACAACTCTCCATCCAGAAAGGCATCCTTCCACCACTACTTTTGGTCTCCTATGACTAAACCAGTTATGTATCCATCTTGTCAGCTTACCCCGATACCAGGTGACTTCACCTTTTGTGCCAGTCTGCCATAAGGAACCTTAGCCAAAGGCTTTACTTCAAAGTCCATGTAGACAACAAACACTTTTTCCTCATCAATCATCTTTGTTACTCTTCAAAAACTCAATCAAGTTAGTGAGGCATGATCTCCACCACACGAAACTATACTCTGTATTGCTAATAAGTCCATTTGCTTCTAAATGTATACAGATCTTGTCCCAGAGAATCTTTTCCAATAATTTTCCTCCCACTGATGTGAGGCTTACAGACTTGCAATTTCCTGGGTTATCACTGCAACTCTTCTTAAACAATGGGACAATATTGGCTATTCTCCAGTTCTCTAGGACCTCACTTGTGGCCAAAAAGGATACAAAGATCCAGCAATTTATTCTCAATTCCCTCAATGTTCTGGAATAGATCCCATCAGGACACAGGAACTTATCTACCTTAATAAGTTTTAAGGCACACAACACCTCTTCCTTTTCAATGGCAACTTGGGTTAGAAAGTTGGCACTCCCTTCCCGGAGATCATCCTCCACCAATTCTCTGTTTGGTGAATACTGACACAAAGTAGTCATTTAGGACCCCACCTGACTCTTCTGGCTCCACACATAGATTTCCTTAACTGTCCTTGAGTAGACTAAACCTTTGCCTGCCTACCCTCTTGATTTCTATCTACGTATGAAAAGCCTTTGGATTCTTCTTAAGCCTGTTTGCTGATGACTTTTCATGACCACTTATCACCCTTCTAATTCCTTGTTTAAGTTCTTTCCTACTTTCCTTGTATACTTTGTCAGTTCCCACCCTCCTAGACCTTACATACACTTCTTTTTTGATCAAGGTCATAACATATCAGGTCATCCAAGATTCACATAACTTCCCATATCTATCCTATATTATCTCATGAACATGCCACTCTGGAACTCTTATCAACTGTTGTCTGAAATACTTCCATATGTCCAATGTGGATTTACCCTCAAACAGCAGCACCCAATCAAAATTCTCCAGTTCCTACCTAATACTGTTGCAGTTTGCCTTCCCCAGTTCCACACCTTCACCCAAGGACTGCTATTATCCCTATGAGCATCTTAAACCTCTCAGTATAATGGTCACTACTCCCAAAATGCTCCTCCACTGAAACTTCACTCACCTGGATGGGCTCATTTCCCAAAGCCAGGTCCAGCATCACCCCTTCCCTGGTTGGAATGTTTTACATACTGTGTCAAGAAGTCCTCCTGAATGATCCTTAAATTCTACTCCATCCAAGCCCCTAGCATGAAGTGAGCCCAAGTCAATATAAGGGAAACAACCCTGCTGTTTGTACATGTTTCCAAAATCTGTCTATATATTCTCTCTTAACTCCTATTGGCTGTTGAGGGGTCTATACTTTACCCCCAGCATTGTCATTTCACCTTTCCTATTCTGGAGTTTTATAGATTTTTAAAAATAGAAACCCTACAGTATGAAAACAGGCATTCCACCAAACAAGTCCACACTGACCCTCTGAAGAGTAACCCACCCAAACCCATTCCCCATTACTCTACATTTACCCCCTTATAAATGCACCTAACCTATATATCCCTGAACACTATGGACAATTTAGCACAGCCAATTCACCTAACCTGCACATCCTTGAACTGTGGGAAGAAACTGTTGGAACCGAAGCTGGGTCCTTGGCGCTGTGAAGCAGCAGTGCTGACCACTGAGCCATCATGCTGCCCCTAATTACCATACTGCCTCGCTGCATGAGTCCTCTAATGTAGCTTCCCTCAATATGGCTGTGAGATACTCCTTTATTCCTGAGGCAACTCCATTAACCCTTCTATACACCTTTTTAATCACACCTGAAACACTGGAATCGTGGGTCATCCAGCTGCCAGTCCTTTTCCTCTTTCAACCAAGTCTCCATAATAGCAATAATGTCACTGTTAAAAGTACTGACCAAAGAAGTTAATCCAT
This sequence comes from Chiloscyllium punctatum, assembly GCF_047496795.1. Taxonomy (NCBI): domain Eukaryota; kingdom Metazoa; phylum Chordata; class Chondrichthyes; order Orectolobiformes; family Hemiscylliidae; genus Chiloscyllium; species Chiloscyllium punctatum. The sequence goes on along the minus strand of NC_092780.1, from coordinate 6,667,910 downwards.
CTTGCCTATTACAATTCGCGCACTAAAATATATGCATTTCAGACCACCGCCCCTGCTCTGTTCAGCAGCATTTCCTTGCCTGTTCGTGTTCTTTGGTCATGTTTGCCATGGTTTTGACCTCTCCTTCACTTTCTGCATCTACTGCCCGCCTCCTCTGGTTTCCATCCCTCTGCCACACTAGTTTAAACCCTCCTCAACCACTCTACTAAGTATCACCCAAGGACATTAGTCTCGGACCTGCCCAGGTGTAACCTGTCAAGTTTGTATCGGTCCCACCTCTCCTACAACCAGTTCTAATACCCCACGAATCTGAAACACTCCCCCTTATACCATCTTTTCTGTTATGTGTTCATCCTATATATTTTGCTGTTTCTATTCTGACTAACTACTTTTGAGGTCCTACATTTCAACTATTTTCCTAGTTCTCTGTATTCTGCTTTTAGGCCCTGATTTCTTTTTTTTGAAACCTCTGTCATTAGTACCAATGTGTACCACAACCACTGGCTATTTGCCCTCCCCCTCCAGGATGTCCTTCAACTGCTTCAAGACATCCAGGACTCTAGCACAAGGGAGGCAACACACCATCCTGGACTCCCATTTATGCCATAGAAACGCCTATGTATTCCCCCTATGATTGAATCCCCTATAACTATAGCATTTCTATGCCTATTTCTCCTTCCCTCTGCAGCAAATTTGGCAGCTGCTGTTATCCCGAGAGGCCATTCCGCTCAACAATATCCAAAATGGTATATCTATTTTACAGGGGAATAGCCACAGGAGATTCCTGCACTGCCTGCTTAGCCCTCCTGCTCTACCTGGAAACACACTCCCTTCCTGCCTGTGGAGTCTGAGTCTGTGGTGAGACCACCTCTCTATTCACACACTGCCTCGTGAATACTCCAGTATCCATCGGGCTTCTAGGAGCTGCAGCTGGAGACACTTTTTGCATGCATGCAGGTCCCAAGCACTGAAAATGTGCCTGGCTTCCCACATTGAGCAAAAGGATCAGACTACAATTTGGAGCTCTCCTGTCATGTCCTACCCCTTTAAAGTTAATTAAGCTAATTAACCCTTATACAGTCGGTCTGATATAACTGATTCTTGTGTAATCTCCCATTGTAAGAAAATCATGTGATAGCTGCACCATTTAAACTAATAGGGTCAGAATCACGTTATACCTAATATGGATAAGGAAAGTATGTGTTCTACAAATAATGGTCTATATTCTTCAATTGTGTTAAAGCCAATTTGCGTTGAAGAAACAGATGCTGTAGCAGAACCCATTGTAATGTCAAATACTTTGAAGACACAGCAGCCTCCAACGAAACATATTTCTAGTAGAATGATCTGCATCCTCAATGTTCCATTCATTTTTCTTCTATCAAATGTCTGGGCCACTTATACCTGTTCTTGGTTTACCAATTTTTACTTCTTTCCCCATTCACCATCCCATGACACACCCCCACCATCCACCCCATCAGATAGCCTAAACCTGCTCCTATTTCTTCTGCCAATCCAGCATCTACAAGCCATAAGTCAGGTGTGAGATGGGATACTCCCCACTTGGCTGAATTAGCGCAGCTTCTACAAAACTCAAGAAGCTTGACCCATTAATTGGCACCTCATTCTCCACTTGCAACATTCACTTTCCTCACTATTAACACACAGTGACAGCAATATATAATATCAACAAGATGCACTGTAGTAACTCACCAAGGCGCCACTAATAGCATCTTTCAAATCTGTAACTTCTATTGTCTGGAAGGACAAGGGCAGCAGATGCATATGAATAACCTGTAAGATCGCCCTAAGTTACATACTTATCCTGATTTGCAACTATATCATCATTCTTTCACTATCAAAATCCTGATTACCCTTCCTAACAGCACTGTTCGTACATCTACAACCAAAGAGCAGCAAAGATTCAAGAAAGCAGTTTACTATGACCTTCTGAAAGGTTATTAGAGATAGGCCCCTAAGTGTTGACCAGGGGTCTCGTGGTGCAGTGGTAGTGTCCCTAACTTTGGGCCGGAAGGTTCATTTCAAATCTTATCTGCCCTGGAGCTGTGTCATTACATGTTCAAAACGATTGATTAAGAAAACTGAAACAAATGTTAAAACAATAAGTATTGACCTAGGCAGTGACACCTACATTCTATGAACAAATGAAGGAGAGAAGAAAATGAACCAAATTTTCTAGTTCTGTGCTGTAGATCCTTCTGTGGAAAAACCACTGCTCTGCGGTCATGCATCCCATTCCCTACCTCAGAACCTCTCCATTTCTGGCATGGTTTATAGTTTTCTCAGTTCACTTCTTTCCATTCCTTTCCAAGACTTGATGTCCTTGTTGTTTTCCCCCAAGCCATTGAAAAAGCTGCACTAAATCTCCAAAGGCTTCAAATCGCACTTATAATCAACATTTTTTTTTTAAACTTCCTGTCTGTGTTCCCCCAAGTGGTGCTTGTGGACATGTAGTACATTAAAGAAACTGTGTAAACGCATGTTATTAGTGAACTCAAGTAATCATAACAAAAGTGATAATCCTAGTGCATCACTTTGAAAGGCACACAAAAGTGAATTTTATCACAGTAGTTTTGCTTTCAAAACTTCCTGAGCTGAGAGATTTATTTAGACATTCCCAGGCTGCTTGCAGATAAAGCTGACAAGGTTTTGATTTTTCATCCTGGATATGAGTGTTCTGGAAACACAGCATTCATTGTCAATCCTTAATTGCCCTTGAGAATGAAGAATGGTGCCCTCTCAAATAATTGCATTCTATCTGTAGGTTTTGTCACAGTGACAGTGAAGGAATGATGATAAAGTTCCAAGTTAGGATAACGTGTGGCTTGTAACTGGTGGGATTTCTATATGCCCGTTGTCCTTGTTCTTCTAAAGGTTTAGGCCATGGGTTTGGAAATTGCAGTTGAAGAAACTTTGATGAGTTGCTTCAGTGCACCTTGCAGATGCCAATATTTGCCATGGTGGAGAGAGGGATTGTTTGAAGTGGTAAACTGGTCGCCAAATTCAAGTGAGCAGCTTTGTCCTGTATCTTGTCAAGCTTCTTGAGCATTGTTGAAAATGCATTCATCTAAGCAGGCGGAGAGTATTCTAACACACTCCTAGCTTATATCTTGCAGATGATGCACAGGATTTGGGAAGTCAAGAAATTTGTTAATCGCTGGAGAAATCTAGTGTCTGATTTGTCTTGCAATTACATTATTTATGTGGCTGGCTCAGTTAACGGTCTGGTCAATGGTAATCCTTATGATGCGGATGTTGAAAGATTGACTTATTGTAGTGCCACCGGGTATCAAGGGGGCATAGATTCACTGTTGTGGCTCTTTGCCTGCCATTGTGTATCATGAAATGTTTTGCTTCACGCTAGCCCAAAACTGAATATCGTCTAGCTCTTGCTGCATATGCATACAGATTGCTTCAGTACGAGAAGAGCTGTGAATAGTCCTGAATCATCAGCCAATATTTCTAATTATGACAGATGGAATGTCATGAATGAAACAGATGAAGGAGGCTGTGTCTAGGGTGTTACCATATGATTGCTTGAATATTCTGAGTATCAGATGATTGGGCTCCAATAATAACATACATCTTCCTTGCTGCTAGATTTGAACAACTTTTTTTTTTAACACTACCATTTCCAGTAACTTCAGTTTTTGCCAGAGCAGCTTGATCCCACACTTGGTCAAATCCCTAACTTCTGGAATTCAGCTCATTTGTTTATGATTTGATACAAGCTGGGTTGAGTGGTGAGTACAGAATTAAAAGTCACCATCAGTGAGTAGTGACCAGTTTATATAATCAACTTTTTCACTATCTATTTATTGTTTGAATCCTGTGTGAAATAAGTTTTAATATCTTCAACTGCTTTCGGGTTAAGTTTATTGCACAATAAAACTCATAACTAATGAATTTCTTTTAAGATGCTGTAGAATTACTGGGATGTGAAATGTGAAAATGCTACCTTTGGTGCAATAGGAGCATACTCACCTAAAGTTAAAGTTATAGAACACTGTGTTAAGAAACATTGTTAGATGCAGAATAAAGCTCCTGTAATGTAAATTTGACTTGTGTTTCATACAGGTATCTGGGGTCTGAAACAGGATTCAGACTAATATGCTTCTGCATAATAAAAGGTACCATAGCATGTGCTTTTTCAAAAATTATTCATGGGTTGTGGGTGGAGCTGGTAATGATAGTGCTTATTCGCCATTGCCCTACAAGTCATTGTGAGGGACTTTCTAGGATTTCTGTATACCATGTAGTATACAACAATAGTGCTTTTATGGAGGGCACACCAGGAATGTGATTCATGAACTATCTCAACTCTCCATTTTCTACAGGTCTAGTGCCAGTTGTACTATTAGATCCTATTTTTGCTTTTCCTAACACTCATTATTCATGATTACATTCAAGAACAAATTCCATACGCAAACAGAAGCTTTTGACAAATTGTTACTTATTCTGCCACTTCAGGCTTGAGAGTACACCAGAATTAGCAACTTTTTTTTATAACATTTGGTTCATGCTGAAAATAAAATTATATCACACAATATTCACTTTTGATCTCTCTGACAGATAAAAAACAGAATGACCTGTGCAGTTTTAAGTTAAAGGCACTAAGAAAAGAAATACATGGAGAAGCAAAAGGAAGTTAAAGGAGAAATTCTGATGCTTCTTTTGCATTCAAAACAGTTACAATTACCACAGCATTAATATGCATTAGGAGACTATCTCACAGTTTCTCTATAGAGTTATTTTTGCCTCCCACTGCTACTGCTACCACCAACCGTCCATGACATCAGGAACAATTTAGTGACACCTGTCTTTTTCCTAGAATCGTCAGGTTTAAGAAAAGCAATCCAGGATTTCTGTAACAAACTAAGTCATTTCATGAAAGCAAATGAGCAAGGGTTCATTATAAAACAGTCCACCTGATTTCATTAACAAGTAAAATGAGAAGGATGTAAAACAAATAGTCAATCCAATTCCATCAGTTTTCTCTCAGGCTAATTCAGATGAAATCATCACCAAATGTTTAGAATTCTTTTACTGAATCAATTGAAGGATTTTCATAAGATGTGCCTTCTTCAGAGTAGTTACCTGGAAATACAGCTCTACTAAGTACAATGAACATAGTGACTTATATGGGGTGATGAACTTAAGAGCATGGATCAGTACTTGGAATTACCATGTTGTGGTCATTATAGAGACTTGGATATCACAGTGGCACGAATGGTTGTTGGATGTTCTGACATTTAGATGTTTCGACATTTAGATGCTTCAAAAGGAATAGAGGGAGGTAAAAGAAGTGGGGCAGTGGCATTGCTAATCAGGGATAGTACCACAGCTGCAGAAAGGGAGATCATCGAGGAGGGTTTGTCGACTGAGTCAGTACATGTGGAAGTCAGAAACAGGAAAGGAGCAGTCACTTTAATACAGGGAGAACTAGCCATTTGGATACAGAACTGGCTCAAAGGTAGAAGACAGAAAATAGTAGTAGAGGGTTGTTTTCCAGACTGGAGGCCTGTGACCAGTGGAGTGCCACAAGGATCGGTGCTGGCTCCACCACTTTTTGTTATTTATATAAATGATTTGGATGTGAGCAAAAGAGGGATAGTTAGGATGTTGTGAAACTTGAAAGGGTTCAGAAAAGATTTACAAGAATGTTGCCAGGGTTGGAGGATTTGAGCTATAGGGAGAAGTTGAATAGGCTGGAGCTGTTTTTACCTGGAGCAACGGAGGCTGAGGGGTGACCGTACAGAGGTTTATAAAATCATGAGGGGCATGGATAGGATAAAGAGACAAAAGTATTTTCCCTGGGGTCAGGGAGTCCAGAACTAGAGGTTTAGGGTGAGAGGGAAAAGATATAAAAGAAACCAAAGGGGCAGTTTATTCACGCAGAAGATGTTGTGTGTTTGGCAGAGAGTGTGGTGGAGGCTAGTACAATTGCAACATTTAAAAGTCATTTGGATGGGTATATGAATAGGAGGCTTTTGGAGGGATATGGGCTGGGTGCTGGCAGGTGGAACTAGATTGGGTTGGGATATCTGGTCAGCATGGGCAAGTTGGACCGAAGGGTCTGTTTCCGTGCTATACACCTCTATAACTCTAATTTACTTTGAGAGTTTTCCATAGACCCCACAGTAGCAACAGAGACATGGAGTGGATTGGGAGACAGATTTTGGAAAGGCGTTGAAGTAACAGGGTTGTTTTCATGGGTGACTTCAACTATCCTAATACTGATTGGAACTTCCTTAGTGCAAATAGTTTGGATGGAGCAGATTTTGTTAGGTTGTCCAGGAAGGATTTCTGACTCAATATGTAGATAGGGCGACTAGAGGGGAGGCCATACTGGATTTGGTGTTTGGCAACAAACCAGATCAGGTGTCAGATCTCTCGGTGGGAGAGCATTTTGGTAATAATGATCACATTTCCCTGACCTTTATGATAGCCATGGAGTGGGATAGGAGCAGATGGTATGTGAAAGTATTTAATTGAGAGAGGGGGGAATTACAATATTATTAGGCAGGAACTGTGAAGCATAAATTGGGAGCAGATATTTTCATGGAAATGCCTGACAGAAATGTGGAGATTATTTAGGGAGCATTTGCTGAGAGTGCTCGATAGGTTTGTCCCACTGAGGCAAGAAAGGAATGGTAGGGTGAAGGAACCTTGGATGACAAGATTTGTGGAACATCTAGTCAAAAGAAAGAAGGAAGCTTACACTTGGTTGAGGAAGCAAGGATCAGCCAGGGCTCCAGAGGGTTACAAGATAGTCAGGAAGCAACTGAAGAATGGATTTATGAGAGCTAGAAGGGTGCATGAAAAAGCCTTGGTCACAAAGCTGGTTTCTTTTCTCTAGGATACGATGTCCTTGGTTTTTATCAGAGGAGTAAATAAACGGCTGTCTATGCCAATTAGACTGGTTTGGTACAGAGATTAAGTGTATTCAAAGACCTTTTTGTTCATATGTAAACAGATGAGACTTCAGGCCAAAGTGGTCATATTTTAGAAGTGACCTGTATAATGAAAGGGGAGTGGTCAGGTCTCTAGCTGAGCAGTTTAGTTCAGTCCAGAACTGGTTGGGAATTCAACAGTGAACTGTGTGGAACTCTCTCTCTTTCTGCCCTTCTAACATCAACCTGTGAGCATCTGTTCTAGTTTTTAACTGTGCTTCAAGAGGGTTTGCTTATTAGGACTGTTGTATATATTTGGGATAGCATAATTAAATCTAGTTTGGATAGACTGAGTTCTGTAGGGGTTCTTTATTCTGTTCTTAGTGATTCATGGGTAATCTTGTGAATAAGTTTTTGTTTTAAAACCTGGTAGTCAACCTAGCTACCTCACTCTGGGTAATTTTCACTGCACATTTACCAAAACAAATTGCAAAGTTATGGTCGGGACTGCCTGCTTGAGAATGTTTTGAGTGGCTTGGCCAATTCTATAACATCTTGACGGGTAGGATTAGGGAAAACCCCCAAGGCATTCTATTTTCATGTGTCTGGAGTCTGAGTTCGGGCAGGTCCTTAATGAATACTTTGCTTCAGGTATTCACTAGTGAGAGACACCTTGTTTGTGAGGATAGCTTGAAATAGGTGTGAAGGAGGATGTGCTGGAATTTTGGAAAAATATGAGGATAGATAAGTCCCCTGGGCCAGAGGGGATATATCCAAGGTTACTATAGGAAGTGACGGAAAAGATTGCTACAACTTTGGTAATCATCACTGTCCACTGGAGTAGTACCAAATGACTGGAGGATGGCAAATAGAGTCAGAGATGTACAGCATGGAAACAGACCCTTTGGTCCAACTCGTCCATGCTGACCAGATATTCCAACCCAACCTAGTCCCACCTGCCAGCACCCGGCCCATATCCCTCCAAACCCTTCCTATTCATATACCCAGCCAGATGCCTCTTAAATGTTCCAATTGTACTAGCCTCTATCACTTCCCCTGGCAGCTCATTCCACACACTCACTACCCTCTGTGTGAAAAAGATGCTCCTTAGGTCTCGTTTATATCTTTCCCCTCTCACCCTAAACCTATGCCCTCTAGTTCTGGAGTCCCCACCCCAGGAGGAAGACCTGTCTATTTACCCTATCCATGCCCCTCATGATTTCATAAACCTCTATAAGGTCACCTCTCAGCCTCTGACGCTCCAGGAAAACAGCTCTAGCCTATTCAACCTCTCCCTATAACTCAAATCCTGGCAACATCCTTGTAAATCTTTTCTGAACCCTTTCAAGTTTCACAACATCCTTCCAATAGGAAGGCCAGAACTGCACACAATATTCCAGAAGTGGCCTAACCAATGTCCTGTACAGCCGCAATATGACCTCCTAACTCTTGTACTCAATACTCTGATCAGTAAAGGAAAGCATACCAAATGCCTTCTTCACTATCCTAACTACCAGTGACTCTACTTTCAAGCAGCTAAGAACCTGCATTCCAAGGTCTCTTTGTTCAGCAACACTTCCACAGGACCTTACCATTAAGTGTATACGTCCTGCTAAGATTTGCTTTCCCAAAACACAGCATCTCGCTTTTATCTAAATTAAACTCCATCTGCCGCACCTCAGCCCATTGGTCCATTTGATGTAATCTAAGGTAACCTTCTTCACTGTCTACTACACCTTCAATTTTGGTGTCACCTGCAAACTTACTAACTGTACCTCTTATGCTCACATCCAAATCACTGACATAAATGATGAAAAGTTGTGGGCCTAGTACCGATCCTTGTGGCACTCCAATGGTCACAGGCCTCCAGTCTGAAAAACAACCCTCAACCACCACCCTCTGTCTTCTACCTTTGAGCCAGTTCTGTATCCAAATGGTTAGTTCTCCATGTATTCTGTGAAATCTTACCTTGCTAATCAGTCTCCCATGGGAACCTTGTCTAACCCCTGACTGAAGTCTGTATAGATCACACCGACTGCTTTGCTCTCATCAATCCTCTTTGTTATTTCCTCAAAAGACTCAATCAAGTTTGTGAGACATGGCTTCCTATGCACAAAGCCATGTTGGCTATCAGTCCTTGCCTTTCCAAATACATGTACATCCTGTTCCTCAGGATTCCCTCCTACAACTTGCCCACCACGGACATCAGGCTCACTGGTCTATGGTTCCCTGGCTCGTCCTTACCACTTTTCCTAAATAGTGGCACCACGTTAACCAACCTCCAGTCTTTCAGCACCTCACCTGTGAGTATCAATGATACAAGTATCCCAGCAAGAGACCCAGCAATCACTTCCATAGCTTCCCACAGAGTTCTGGGTTACACCTGATCAGGTCCTGGGGATTTATCCACTTTTATGCATTTCAAGACATCCAGCACTTCCTCCTCTGTAATATGGACATTTTTAAAGATGTCACCATCTATTTCCTTACATGTTATATCTTCCATGTCCTTTTCCACAGTAAACACCGATGCAAAATACTCGTTTAGCATGTCCCCCAACTCCTGTGCCTCCACACAAAGGCCATCTTGCTGATCTTTGAGGAGACAGTGAGGTCTGCAGATGCTGGAGATCAGAGTTGAGAATGTGCTGCTGGAAAAGCACAGCAGATCAGGCACTATCCGAGGTGCAGGAAAATCACCGTTTCAGGCTAGAGCGATTTTCCTGAAATTTGAGGGGCCCTATTCGCTCCTTGGTTATCCTTTTGTCCAAAATGTATTTGTAAAAACCTTTTGAATTCTCCTAAACTCTATTTGCCAAAACTATCTCATGTCCCTTTTTTGTCCTCCTAATTTCTCTCCTAACTATACTCCTCATGCCTTTATACTCTAAGGATTCACTTGATCTATTCTGTCTATATCTGACATATGCTTCCTGCTTTTTCTTAACCAAACCCTCAATTTCTTCAGTCATCCAGCATTCCCTACACCTACCAGCCTTTCCTTTCACCCTAACAGGAATATACTGTCCTTGGATTCTCGTTATCTCATTTCTAAAGGCTTCCCATTTTCCAGCTGTTCCTTTACCTGCAAACATCTGCCCCAATCAGTTTTTGAAAGTTCTTGCCTAATACTGTCAAAATTAGCCTTTCTCCAATTTAGAACTTCAACTTTTATATCTGGCCTATCCTTTTCCATCACTATTTTAAAACTAATAGGAACTTCAAGAAAGGGAATAGAGATAACCGTGGGAATTACAGACCAGTCAGTCAGTCTTACATTAGTGGTGGGCAAATTATTGGAGAGGATTCTGAGAGATAGGATTTATAATTATTTGGAAAAAACATAGCTTGATTAGTGAGAGTCAGCATATCTTTGAGAGGGGCAGGTTATGCCTTACAAACCTTATTGAAGTTTTGGGGATGTAACACAACACATTGATGAATGTAGAGCAGTCGATGTGGTGTCGCATTTGATAATGTTCCCATGGTAGGATCATTTAGAAATTCAGGAGGTATGGGATACAAGGAAATTTGGCTGTCTGGATACAGAATTGGCTGGCCCACTGAAGACCGAGGGTGGTAGTTGACAGAAAGTATTCAGCCTGGAACTCGGTGACCAGTGATGTTCCACATGAATTTATTCTGGCACTGTGATTTTTATAAATGACTCTATGAGAAAATGGAAGGATGGGTTAGTAAGCTTGCCGATGACATGAAGGCTGGAAGAGTTGTGGATAGTCTGGGGGGATTGTTGTAGGTTGCAACGGAACACTTACAGGATGCAGACCTGGGCTGAGAAGTGGCAGATGAAGTTCAATCTGGAAAAGTGTGAAGTGATTCATTTTGGAAGGTCCAATTTGAATGCAGATTACAGAATTAAAGGCAGGATTCTTGGCAGTGTGGAAGAGGAGGGATCTTGGGGTCCACGTCCATCGATCCCTCAAAGTTGCCACCCAAGTTGATACGTAAAGGTGCCGTATAACGTGTTGGCTTTCATTAACAGGAGGAATTGAGTTTGAGAGCTGCGTGTTATGCTGCAGCTCAATAAAGCCTGCGTTAGACAGCACTTGGAATGTTGTGTCCAGTTCTGGTCACTTCATTAAAAGAAGGATGTGGAAGCTTTAGAAAAGATGTAAAGGAGATTTACCAGGATGCTCCTGGACTGGAGGGCATGTCTTATGAAGAAAGAACTTTTCTCATTGGAGCAAAGAAGGATGAGAGGTGACTTGATAGAGGTGTACAAAATGATGAGGTGCATAGACAGAGTGGATAGCCAGAGACGGTTTCCAAGGGCAGGAACAGCTATCATGAGACGGCATAATTTAAAGATGATTTGAGGAAGGTGTGGGGAGATGTCAGAGGTAGGTTCTTTACACGGAGAGTGGTGGATGTATGGAATGCACTGCCAACACTGGTAGTAGAGTCAGATACTCTCGGGACAACTAAGCGACTCTTGGATAGGCACATGGATGATAGTACAATGTAGGTTAGTTTGATCTTAGTAGGATAAAAGGTCGTCACAACATAGAGGGCCGAAAGACCTGTACTGTTCTATGTTCTATAATCTCTGTCTGATATGTAACATTTGACAGCTCAATAACAAAAGCAAAAATGTCTCTCTTGGCAAATTTGTTTGGAGAAATGCTCAAGACTTTTTCAATCATCATCTTTTCTTTCACAGTTTGTAGACTGCAGTAAACAACTTTGTGAATTATTCACCAGCTGAAAAGGCTTGGACCCAGTGCCTATTTCAATAGCAATTATAATTAGCTTATATCTGGCACTCTGCAGACTTGCATATTCACTGTGTTCACATTCGCTTAAGACAAAAAAAGGGAATCCTATCAAACACAGATGCAATTATTTAAACATTTAATGATAACTTGGTCTAGTTAAAATATTATATGAAAAGACGGAAATTTTGGAACTCCAGTCAAGCTGTCAAGGTAATGCACGTTGGGAGTCAAAATGTACTCGAAGTTAAATGGGACTAGACTGGTTGAGTATATAGATATAATTCAAACCTCATTTCAAAGCCATATATTCTATACTTATTGTTATTTTGATCCATGTTCCTGCTAGTTTTATGGGGCAGAAAAGCTGTAACAGATTCCCAGATCAGCTCACCAGTTAAAATAGCACTCAGGCCCCAGTGACATAATTACAGCCCAAACTACTTATTTAAAGAAAGACCCTGCTGGTTTGGATTGAAGATCTCTGGTAGGGAGTGGCAATCTGTGACTAAATCGTCCAGGCAATTTTAAATATCCATTCACATAATTGCCCTTATTTTAGCTACAAACAGCCAACTTTAATTTTACCTCACACTGTATGGATCAGTTTCTTGAGAAACTAACTAAGCAAATGCAAAACACATGCTTGGCTCTTATTCAATGTTAAGGACATTACTCAAACTATATTTTTCCACTGAGATCATTTTTTAATAACTGTTATTTTAGGTTCCAGAGACTGAGCTGTTCATTCCATGTTCTACCCAAACCCAAATACCAACCCTCTTCCTATTATTTCACAAAATGTACTTCAAGAAATTCACTTTTTTTTCCTTTTGCTGACTCATTGTCATTTTGCTTAAAATTGAAAGAAACTTTCCTGTAGTATCCAAATGATGAGCAGAAAATATACCTGGAAGGAAAGAGGTTTTAAGAAGAATCTTAAAGGAAAGGGAAAGAGAGAATTAAAGAGAAAATTCCAGAGTTGAGGTCCTCAGCAGCTTCCAGTAGAGGAGTGTGCTTAAATTGTAGATGCACATGTGGCCAGAATTGAAGGGCTGCAGATATTTCAAAGTTGTAGGACAGAAAGAGACTGCAAAGACAGGAAAACAGAGTGAATAGCAGCAAGTCACTGGCTCCTCAACAAAATCATGGCCTCCACCTCAATGCCTTTCCATCTCAGTATACCTTTAACATCTAGAAATCTATTAATCTTTCTCTTGAAGGTGTTCAGTGACTCAGCCTCCATAAATGAAGATGGGCCACCACATCACAAGTGATGAGCTATCGCTTATTCTGAGACTGTGTCCTGACATTCTAGGTACCCAAGCCAGGGGAAATATCCTTTCTGCATCTATCTTGTTGATCCCTGCAAGAATTTTGATTGCTTCAATGAAAACACCATTCATTCTTTCAAATTCTAGAGAATATAGATCCAGTCTTCTCAATCTCTCTTCACAGAACAATTTCACCATCCCAGGGATCAGGTTGGTGAACCTTTTTTTGTATTTCCTTTATGGTAAGTATGTAATTTCTTAAGGAGACGACAAAACTGTACTCCAGGTATATAATATTACCAAGGTTCGGTAGAATTTCAGAAGCCATTTTTACTCCAGGAGTAAATCCTTTTGCACAAAAGGCAAACTTACCTTTAGCTTTTTTATTGTTTCGCCTGCATGTTATCAGTGGTTTATGAGTAAGAGATTGACAGCAACACTTCCTAATCTCTCACTATTTAAGAAATACGCTGCACCTCCCTTCCTCCAACAAATGTGGAGGACGTTATATCTTTTCACATTATATTCCATCTGTCACGTTCTTTCCCACTCAATAAGTCTCTCTCTCCGCTGCTTTGTATTCTCCTCATATTCTCACCTGATTTTGTGTCATCAGCCACAAATCCAAATTACTGATCTAGATTATGAGCAGCTGTGGCCCAGCACTAATTCTTGCAGTATTCAATTAGTCATTGCCTGCCATAACTGAAAATGACCCATTTATGCCTATTCTCTGTTTTCTGTCCATTAAACAAATTTCAATTCATGCCAGTAAGTGCTCTAATTTTGTTTCCTAACCTTCTCTTGTAGGACCTTGTCAAGGCCATCTGAAAATCCAAATATACTAAATCCCCTTATTTATTGTGTTAGCTACATCCTCAAAGAATTCTTAATGGGTCTGTTAAACATAACTTCATTGTCATAGAATTCAATGACCCTGCCCAACAACCCATTATTTCAAACGTCCAGTTATTACATTCTTTTTCATAGGTTATAGCATTTACACAACTGCCAATGTCAGGTGAACAGATCTATACTTTCCCAAGATCCCCCTCCATCCACTCTTAAATTGTAGGGTTACATTTTTCACTTTCCAATCTGCAGGAACTGATTTGGAAGATGGCTGCTAATGAACCAAACCATTAGCTCTACAGCCACATCTTTAAACACACAGGTAGTAGATCATCAAGTCGAAGAGATTTATCAACTTTCAGTCTCATTAATTTTTCCACCTCTACTTTTTTCACTAATTTCTTTCAGTTCCTCATTCTCACTTTTCCTTTGGTTTTTTTTCCCCCAAGAGTTTTATTTTTACGTCTTTCTCATGAGAAAAAAAATATTTTTGTTTCTCTGCCATTTGTTTATTCCCTATTATTTACTCCCTTCTGCCCTACAAAGGCCTTTGACGACATCAACCAGGAAGCATTATGGAGCATCCTTCTCTGCTTTGGATGCACCATGAAGTTTGTCACCATCCTTTGCCTGCTCCACGACAACATGGAAGTTGTGGTAATGACAAATAGCTCCACCACTGACCCATTCCCTGTTCAGACCAACGTCAAGCAGGGCTGCATCATTGCCGTAATATTGTTCTCTATCTACCTCACTGCAATGCTTCACCTTATTTCCAACAAGCTCGCCACTGGAGTTGAGCTAACTTACAGAACCAGCAGGAAATTATTCAACATCTGACGCCTTCAAGCCAGAACCAAAGTCACTCCAACCAGTGTATCAGCTGCAGTGCACAAATGATGCATGCCTTTGTGCAATTTCAAGGGATATATCCAGACCATTGTCAGCATCTTGACAGAGGCATATGAGAGCATGGGTCTCAACCTGAATATCTGCAAGTTGAAGGTCCAACCTGGTTCAGCATTATGCAATAAACCTTTGATTATCAAGGTTCATAGGGAAGCCTTAGAAAACTTCGATTACTTCCAACATCTCAGGAATGTCCTGATGGTCAAAGCGGCTATTGATGAAGAGCTCCAGCATGGTCTCCAAAGTGACAGCACAGCGTTCGTCCGCCTGAGAAGGAAGTTTGAGGACATCAGATCTGATACCAAGATCATGATTTAGAGCTCTGGTGGTTCCCACCCTCCTATGCGGCTCTGAGGCATGGACTGTCTACAGCAGACACCTTAAGGCACTGGAGGAGTATCACCTGCTGCCTGCGCAAGATCTGCAAATACGCTGGGAACAAAGATGCACCAACACCAACCTCCTCAACCAGGCCAACATCCCCACAATCGAGGCACCGACCACCCTTGATCAGCTACAGTGGGCTGGGCACATTGGCTACATGACCAACTGAAGATTCCCCTAGCAGGTCCCTTACTCCCAGCTTCAAAATAGCGGGTGAGCCCCAGGTGGACAGAGGAAGCACTTCAGTAATACTGACAGAGTGCAACATTCCCACAGATACCTAGGAATCACTGACTCAAAATCATTCAAAATGGAGAAAGAGTATCTGGGAAGGCGTTGAGCACTTTGAGACTTGTCATCTGGAAAAAAAAATCGAAGCCAGACGAAAACAACGTAAGGAGTGGTCTACTACGCTAACACCCCACCCACCACTTCCAGCGACCACCTTCTGCCCAAAGTGTAACAGAACCTACGGAAGTTGCATCGGATTGTACAACCACCTGCTGACTCACCCTGAGTGTGGAAGAGAGTCATCCTCATGTGTGAGGGGCTGCCAATGATGATATGATTAAGAATTCACCTGTGTTTCCTGCCAGTGGGTCCATATTTGTTTGAAAATCTTTCTTTTTGCATACCAATA
Organism: Chiloscyllium punctatum; assembly: GCF_047496795.1. Lineage (NCBI taxonomy): Eukaryota > Metazoa > Chordata > Chondrichthyes > Orectolobiformes > Hemiscylliidae > Chiloscyllium > Chiloscyllium punctatum. The sequence goes on along the minus strand of NC_092780.1, from coordinate 6,652,204 downwards.
GAAGCTCTTAGCTAATTTTGAGAAGATTTGTAGCTCAGGTTGAGGTTCTGGATGTAGGTTTGCTCACTGAGCTAGAAGGATCATTTACAGACGTTTCATCACCGTAGGCGGTAACTTCAGTGAGCCTCCAGGTGAAGCACTGGTGGCATGGCCTACTTTCTATTTGTGTGTTTAGATTTCTTTGGGTTGGTGATGTCATTTGCTACTCTTTTTCTCAGGGGGTGGTAAATGGGATCCTAGTCAATGTGTTTGTTGATAGAGTTCCAGTTGGAATGCCATGCTTCTAGGAATTCACGTGCATGTCTCTGTTTGGCTTGTCCTAGGATGGCTTGTCCCAGTCGAAGTGGTGTCCTTCCTCATCTGTATGTAAGGATACTAGTGAGAGTGGGTCATGTGTTTTTGTGGCTAGTTGATGTTTATGCATCCTGGTGGCTTGTATTTTGCTTGTTTGTCCAATGTTCTTGCAAGGTGTTACAGTTCTTGCAAGGTGTTACAGTTCTTGCAAGGTATTTTGTAAATGACAGTACAGCTTTTCTATCGTTGCCCTCATGTTTCATGAATTAACTCTTTGCATATCTAACCACTTTGAGTGGGTGTCTACAATGATTAAGACCATTGAGCTAATTAAAGCGCTGGCATACCAACATGTAATCGAGTCCAGGGTTTACCCAGCCATTCCCACTAATGTGGGGGAGCTGCTGACTATGCATTTTGTCCTTCTTGACAGTTTGGGCATTGCCCCACCAATGTGGCTGTGTCTGCATACAGTCCCTGGCCACAAGAAATACCTTCTCACCAACATCTTCATTTTGGACACCCTGGTTGACCTTGGTGGACTTCAGCCAGTATCTGGCTACAACCTTTGCTCGGGACAATCATTCTTGCTTTCCACATAAAAATGCAATTCCCTACAGTGATCGGGTCTCATGCCAGAACAGACCATAAGACATAGGAGTGGAAGGAAGGCCAATCGACCCATCGGGTCAACTCTGCCATTTAATCATGGATGATGGGCATTTGAACTCCACTTACCCGCACTCTCTTCATAGCCCTAATTCCTTGCCAGATCAAGAATTTATCAACCTCTTGCCTTGAAGACATTTAACGCCCCGGCCTCCACTGCAATCCATGGCAATGAATCCCATAGGCCCACCACTCTCTGGCTGAAGAAGCATCTCCTCACTTCCATTCTAAATGGACCCCCTCTAATTCTAAGGCTGTCCCCATGGGTCCTAGTTTCCCCATGTGTCCTAGTTTCCCCATGTAATGGAAACACCTTCCCAATGTTCACTCTTTCTAAACTATGCATTATCTTGTAAGTTTCTATTAGATCTCACCTCAACCTTCTAAACTCTAATGAATACAATCCCGGGATCCTCAGCGGTTCATCGTATGTTAGGCCTACCATTCCAGGGATCAGCTGTGTGAAAATCCGCTGGACACACTCCAGTGCCCGTATGTTCTTCCTGAGGTTTGGGCCTAAACTTGGATACAGTATTCTAAATGGGGCCTAACTAGAGCCTTATAAAGTGTCAGAAGCACATCACTGCTTTTATATTCCAACCCTCTTGAGATAAATGACAACACTATATTTGCTTTCTTAATCATGGACTCGAACCTGCAAGTTAACCTTTAGAGAATCCTGGACTAGCACTCCCAGATCCTTTTGTACTGTGGCTTTATGAATTTTCTCACCATTTAGAAAAAATAGTCCATGCCTGTATTCTTTTTTCCAAAGTGCAAGACCTCGCACTTGCTCTTGTCGAATTTCATCAGCCATTTCCTGGACCACTCTCCTAAACTGTCTAAATCTTTCTGCAGCCTTCCCACCACCTCAGTACTACCTGCTTGTCCACCTAACTACCTAACATTGGAAAACTTTGCCAGAATGCCCCCAGTCCCTTCATCCAGATCATTAATACATAATGTGAACAGCTGTGGCCCCATCACTGAACCCTGTGGGACACCACTTGTCACCAGCTGCCATTCCGAAAAAGAACCTTTTATTCCAACTCTCTGCCTTCTGTCAAGACAGCCAATCCTCAATCCATGCCAGTAGCTCACCTTGAACACTACTGGCCCTCACCTCACTCAGCAGCTTCCCGTGAGGCACCTTATCAAAGGCATTCTGGAAGTCTAGATAGACAACATCCACTAGGTTTCCCTGGTCTAACCTACTTGTTACCTCTTCAAAGAGTTCTAACAGGTTTGTCAGGCATGACCTCCCCTTACTAAATCCATGCTGACTTGTTCTAATCCAATCCTGCACTTCCAAGAATTTAGAAATCTCATCCTTAACAATGGATTCTAGAATTTTACCTACAACCGAGGTTTGCCTATTCAGCCTATAATTTTCCATCTTTTGTCTTGATCCTTTCCTGAACAAGGGGGTTACAACAGCGATTTTCCAATCATCTGGGATTTTCCGACTCCAGTGATTTTTGAAAGATCACAACCAATGCCTCTGCTATTTCCTCAGCCACCTCCCTCAGAACTCTAGGATATAGCCCATCTGGGCCAAGAGATTTATCAATTTTTATACCTTTTAGCTTTTCTAGCACTTTGTTTTGTAATGGCTACATACTCAACTTTGCCCCCAACTGCTCTTTAATTTTTGGGATATTACTCTGTCTCAATCTTCACAGTGGTAGACATAAGTTCTTATTAAGATTTTCAGCTATTTCCTTATCTCCCAGCGATAGCCTTCTTGCATCAATTTGGAGCGGCCCAATGTCTACTTTTGCCCGTCGTTTATTTCTTATGTATTGAAAGAAACTTTTCCTATCATTTCTAATATTATTGGCTAGCCTACCTTCAGATTTGATCCTCTCCTTCCTTATTTTTCTCTGTTATCCTCTGTTTATTTTTGTAGTCTTCCTAATCTTCTGATTTCCCAGTGCTCTTGGCCACTTTATAGGCTCTCGGTTTTCCTTTGATACACTTCCTGACTTCCTTTGTCAGCCATGGCTGTCTAATCACCAACCCCTCCCCGGATAATTTTCCTTTTCTTTGGGATGAACCTCTGTACTGTGTCCTGAATTATACCTAGAAATTCCTGACATTGTTGCTCTGTCTTCCCCACTAGGCTCTGCTTCCAGTTGATTTTCATCAGTTCCTCTCTCATGCCCCTATAATTACCTTTATTTAACTGCAACACTATTACATCAGATTTTGCTTTCTCTCTTTCAAACTGCAGACTGAACTCTACCATATTGATCACTGTCTCCTAGATGTTCTCTTACTTAAAGACTCTTTCAGTGGTGGCACTAACAGTGATGTATCTGCCAGCGGGAGGTGGCTTAAGGTATCTGCATTTGCTTTGTGGCCCCCGGGTTCTTTAACTTTTGAGTAAAACTGACAGCATCTCAGAATTAGAAGCGTCTTGGGCTTATAATTTTCTTTCCAAAATCTATCAACTCTCGAAAGGTTTTAGCATCTGGTGCTGAAGGAAGCGTTAAGCTCCTAATTGAAAAAACTGCGGGTCCACAAGTTTACAGGAGAATTACTCATTGCTTTTCACTTGTCCCAGTGTCATTTGCCTAGAAAATAACAACACATTTTTTCCACATACTGGGCTCAGTTTTCTTCAGGGAACTTATATTCTATTAAAGACCACCTGTCCGATCTTGTTATGATCACTACATTGTCTGTGCTTACATTCTTATCATTTCAGTACATTTCCTACTTAACTAGGGAATTTCAAACTGGGTAAGATTAATAGAAAAATACTCACCTACCAGAAAACTGCCATAAGGATGGTCAAAACTTTGATGGATTTTAAATACAAGGAATATTTTAAAATCAAGGTGTTGCTTAACCAAAAGACAATGCAAGTGTTAAGAGTTAGGACTTGTTGTGAATTAAGATATACGCAGAAGTTTGAATAATCTCAAGTTTGTGATGGGGAGAGAGTGGGAGACTGATCAAAAGTGCATTGGAATAGCCAAGCCTAAAGATAGCAAAAGTATGGATGAGAGAAAATGTCCATCTGTCAGCTTCTGTATTTCTTTGTCTCCCTTGAAGCCAACTTCAAAATTATCACACCCAGTCATTGATAAGAAGAAGTCTGTCACAGCAACATTTTACTCATTCTCTAATCTCTTCAATCAAGAATGCTTCTGTAAATATTTTTCTCACTGTTTGTCCTGTGTCCCTGACATTACGGCACTGATCCAGGAATATATTCCGAGCTTTAATCTGTAGCCAGGAAATATTTTGTCTCAAAGTAGGTCAGACTGGAAAGTTTATGATAATTCACTTTTACTGCCCAAAGTCTATCCATCATCTAAAAAGCACAAGTCAGGGGTATACTGTATATCCTCCCACCTGTTATGAATATAGCTCCAAAAATAGTAACACAGCAACACAGCATCAGGATAAAGCAGCCCATTTGATCAGCAATTGATCCACCATCTTCAACATTAACTCCCTCCAATACAACACAAAAAGGCAGCAAGGGTTATCATAAATAAGATGCACTGCCACATCTTGACAAGTTTCCTTCAACAGCACCTTCCAAACTTTTATTCACTCATGGGATGTGGGTGTTGCTAGCTGGGCCAGCATTTATTGCCCAGCCCTAATTACCTTCGCGAAGGTGGTGATTGGCTGCCTTCTTCAACTGCTGCAGTCTATATGCTGTATGGTTATCCACAATGCTGTTAAGGAAAGAAACTCAGGATTTTGCCTCAGCACACTGAAGGAACAACAATATATTTCTAAGTCAGAATTGTGAGTGGTGTTCCCATCTATCTGCTGGCCTTGTCCTTCAAGATGATCGTGCATTTGGTAGGTGCCGTCTAGGGACCTTTGATGAACTTCTACAGTGCATCTTGTAGATGGTATACACTGCTGCTACCCAAGCATCAGTCATGGAGGGAGTAGATGCTTGTGGATGTGGTGCCAATCAAGTGGGCTGTTTTGTTTTGGATGGAGTCAAGCTTATTGAATGCAGTTGGAGCTGCACCCATTCAGGTAGGAAGCATTCCATCACACTCCTGACTTGTGCCTTGTAGATGATGGACAGGCTTTGGGGAGTCACGAGGTGAGGTACTTGCTGCAGTATTTCCAACCTCTGACTTGCTCTTATAGCCAAAAGTGAGGACTGCAGATGCTGGAGATCAGAGCTGAAAATGTGTTGCTGGAAAAGCGCGGGTCAGGCAGCATCTAAGGAGCAGGAGAACCGATGTTTCGGGCATGAGCCCGAAGAAGGGCTCATACCCGAAATGTCGATTCTCCTGCTCCTTGGATGCTGCCTGACTTGCTCTTATAGGCACCAGTCATCGCCTGATATTTGTGATGCAAATGTTACTTGCCACTTATCAGCCCAAGCCTGAATAGTGTCCATGGTCTGTTTCAGTCCCTGAAGAGTCACAAATGCTTTTGAATATTGTGCAATTATCAGTGAACAACCCCACTTCTAATCTTATAATGGGCGGAAGGTCACTGATGAAGCAGCTGAAAGTGGTTGCACCCAAGCCACTACATCCTAAGGAACTCCTGCAGAGGTGACCTCCAGCTGAGATGACTTAGCTCCAACAACCACTACTATCTTGCTACATGCCAGGTATAACTCCAACAAGCAGAGACTGTACCCCTGATACTCACTGATTCCAGTTTTATTACAGCTCCTTGATGCCACACTTGGTTGAATGCAGCCTTGATGCCAGGGGCTGTCATTCTCACCTCACCTTTAGAATTCAGCATTTTTGTCCATTTTTGAACCAAGGCTGTAATGAGGTCAGTAGCCGAGTGGCCCTGGCAAAACCCAAAGCATGGTAATTAAGGAGGTTATTGCTAAGCAGGTATTGTTTAATAAAACTGCTGGTGACACCTTCATTATTTTAATGATGATTGGGAGTAGACTGATGAAGCGGTAATTGGCTGGGTTGGATTTGTTCTGGTTTTTCTGTACAGAACATACTTGGACAATTTTCCACATTGTCAGGTAGATCCCAGTGTTGTAACTGTATTGGAACAGCTTGGCTAGGGAAGCAGTAAGTTCTGGATTACAAGCTTTCAGTTCTATTGCTAGAATGTGGTCAAGACCCATAGCCTTTGCAGTATCCAGTGCCTCCAACTGTTTCTGGATATCATGTGGAGTGAATCAAATTGGCTGCAGACTGACATCTCTGATTCTGGGGACCACTGGAGGAGGCCAAAACGGATCATCCACTGGCACTTTTGGTTGAAGACTGCTGCCAATGCTTCAGCCTTACCTTTTGCACTGATTGGTTGGGCTCTTCCATCCTCCAGTGAGTTGTTTAATTATCTACCACCATTCCTAACTAAATGTGGCAGGTCTGCAAAGCTTAAATTGATCTGTTGGTTGTGGGATCATTTAGCTCTGTTTATCACTTGTTGCTTATGCTGTTTGTCATGTAAGTAGTCCTGTTGGGTAGCTTCACCAGGTTGACACCTCATTTTTAGTATGCCTGATGCTGCTCCTGATATGCCCTCCTTCCCTCCCTATTGAACCAGTATTAAACTTCTGGCTTGGTAATGACAGTGTGGGGGATATTCAGGTCACCGATTGTATTGAAGTACAGCTCTGCTGCTGTTGATGCCCATAGCACTTCATTGACACTCAGTCATGAGATGCTAGATTGGTTCGAAGTCTGTTCCATTTAGCATGGTTATTTGGGTACTTCATCTCAACACCAATTGTATGGGTCACTTACTGATGCTATCATGGACATATACATCTGCAAGTTCACAAGGATGAGATTAAGTCTGTTTTTTTGTTCTTGTTGGTTTCCTCACCATCTATAGACCCAGCTATGTCCTTTAGGACCTGACTAGCCCAATTGGTAGTGTTGCTGCCATGCCACTCTTGGTGGTGGACATTGAAATTCTTACCTAGAGTATCTAAGTGGGAATTTGCCATCCTCAGTGCTTCCTTCAAGTGTTGTTCAACAAGGAGGAGTACTGATTTATCAGCCAAGGGAGAATGGTACTTGGTAATCAGAAAGTGGTTTCCTTGCTTATGTTTAACCTGAAGCCATGAGACATCATGGGTTCCAGAGTCAATATTGAGAACTCGCAGGGCAACTTTCTCCCAAGTGTACGCAACTGCATTGCCAGCTCTGTAGGTTGTCCTGTCACTAGGATAGGTCATATCCAAGAATAGTGATTTCTGGGGCATCGTCTATAAGGTATGATTCCTTAAGTATGACTGTGTCACGCTGTTGTTTGACTAGTCTGAGACAGCTCTCCCACTTTTGGCACCAGCCCACAGGTGTTAGTAAATGGTAGTCTGCAGGGTCAACAGATTGGATTCTGCTATTGTCTTTTATGGCACTTAGGTCAATGCCAGGTGGTCTGTCTACAGTTGATTTCTTTGTTGGGACTTCATAGTGATTAATACAACTCAGTGGCTCTGGAGTCACATGTAGGCCAGACATGGTGAGGATGGCAGATTTCCTTCCCTGTAGGACATGAATGAACCAGCTGGCTTTTTTTCTGACAATCAATAATGGTTTCATGGCCATCAACAGATTTTTAATTCCAGATTTTTAAAATTTGAATTCAGTGGAGTGTAGGAAGCGGAATATAAAACTGGCTCAGTGCAGGAAACAAAGGGTAATTGCTGATATGTGCTTTTGCAATTTGAAGGTGGTTTTCAATGGGATTCTACAGGGAAAGGCATGAAATTGTTTGCTTTTTGTGACAATATATTAACTATTTAGACATGAATGTATTGGACATGGTTAAGAAGTTTGCAGATGACACAAAAACTGTTTACAGTGAAAAGGATAGCTGTAGACTGCAAAAAACAAAATCTATGGACTGGTCATGCTGGCAGACAAATTGCAAATGGAATTCAACCAGGTGTGAGGTGATGCATTTAAGTAGGTCAAAAAGGCAAACAAGAGGAAAATAAATGGAAGAATACTGAGGTATAGAGACAGTGATGGACCTTAGAATGGATGTACACAGATTCCTGAAGATAGCAGCCAGGTGGTTGAGGATGGTTAAGGCGGCAAATGGAATCCTTACGGTTATTAGCTAAGGATAGAATAGTAGTGAGGATTGGCTGGACCAACAGAAATAATTAGTTCGGCCACATCTTTAGTGCGCGCAATTCTGGGCACCTCCTTACACAAAGTAGGTAACTGCACTTGTGTGAGTACAGAGGACATTGATGAGGATGTTGCCAGGACTGGAAAATTGCAGAGATGGGAAAGATTGGATAGGCAGGGGTTGTTCTCTTTGGAACAGAGCAGTTGAGGGGCAGTTAGATTGAGATAAGAGTGTGGAGAGAGGCTGGGAAGGGCTTATTTATCTTAGCCGAAAAGTCAGTGACTGGGGGCACAAATTTAAAGTGATTGGTAGAAAGATTAGAGGGGAAATTAGGAAACACTTTCACCCAGATGGTGTGCAGGGTAACTGTCTGAAAAGAGAGACAGAAACCCAGAACACATTTTAAAAGTGCCTAAATTTGCACCTCCAACATACATATCCTACAGGGCTATGAACCATATTTTGGCTGTCACAGAGACAATGGTTCAAATGGCCTTGCTCTGTATTGTAAACTTTCAATGATTATAAGTTTATTGGTGGTGATGCTGAAATTTCAATTGAAAGGAAATATTTACTAACTTTTTTTTGACAGCACTTTCCAAACCTTAGACCTGTATAGGGAAGGAAAAAGACAACAGATGCATTGGAACACCACCACTTTAAAGTTCTTCTCCAATTCACATTTTATCCTGACCTGGATCTATTTTGCTGTTTGCTCACTATCAGGTCAAAATCCTGGAATTTCCTTCTTAACAATACTTTGGGTGCACCTAAACTTAATGTGCTCTGCAGCAGTTCACAAAGGTGTTATGCTACCACATTTTCAAAGGCAATTTGCACTTGACAACAAATACTGGTCTTACCATCAACATTCACATCCAATAGAAAAATAAAACAAAATTCATAGCATGTTTTTAGGACATTCCCAGCTATCTCAATATTAGTTATTGAATATCAGAACATAGTCCCAGCAACATTGAAGAATGGCATGTGAAACAGGACGGACCTTAAAGTTGTTGGTTCCCATAATATTGCTTTTCTGTATCCTTATGGCAAAGTGCATACCCCATATGGTAAAAATCGAAAGAACTGCGGATGTTATAAATCAGAAACAAAAACAGAAATTGCTGGAAAAATTCAGCAGGTCTAGCAGCATCTGCTGAGAGAGATCAGAGTTAGCATTTCAAGTCAAGTGGCCCTTCTTCAGAACAGTTCAACCTGAAACGTTAACTCTGGTTTCTCTCCACAGATGCTTCCAGACCTATTGAGATATGAAATATGATGTTCAACATGCCAGTTTGAAATTCTTAATTGTGCTTTATGATGTAAGTAATAATGGCCAATCCAATAAAAATTGACTGGATAAATAAGAAAATGGCAAAGGAGATGAATAAATATTTTGCTTCAATCTTCACAATAGAAGACACTAATAGCAATCCAAGCTAACTAAATAATCAAGGGGCAAAAGGACAAGAGGAAAGAAATATAATAACTATTATGAGAGAAAACATGCTAGGGAAATTAATGGAGCTAAAGACCAATAAGTGCCCTAAACCTGATAGGATTCATCCTAGGCATCAAGGGAAACAGCTACAAAGACTAGCCACTGCTAGTGGTCTTTCACGAATCATTAGATTCTACAAAAGTGAATGCAGACTGGAAAGCTGCCCATGTAACACCTTTATTCGAATAAGGAAGGAGACAGAAAAACAGATAGCAATAGGCAAATACCTTAACATATCTTATTGAAAGAATATTAGAGTTTCATCAAAAGGATACAATAGCAGAAATACATGATACAATCAAGCAGAGTTAACAAGGCTTTCAAAAGGGGAAATCATGCCTGACAAATTTATTATAATGCATTGAAGCGGCAGCAAGCAAATTCAAAAAACAGGAAGCGGTGGATGTAATTTAGATTTTCAGAACGAGTTTGATAAGGTACCACATGTTAGACTATTTAATAAGAATTTGTGATGTTGGCAGTAGTAGACAAGGATGGAAAACTGGCTAATTGATAGAAGACAGTGAGTTGGGATGAGGGGAGGTACGTATTCAAGATGGCAAGCTTTAACTCAAGGAATGCCACAGGGATTAGTGTTGTGGGCACAATTATTTATAATATATATTAAAAACTTGGATGAGGAAACTGAATGCATATTTGTGGATGAGACAAAAATAGGCAGGAAAGCAAATGGGGAGGATGCCTCAAAGGTCTGCAGAGGGATAGACAGGAGAAAGTGAGGACTGCAGATGCTGGAGATCAGAACTGAAAATGTGTGGTTGGAAAAGCGCAGGTCAGGTAGCATCCAAGGAGCAGGAGAATCGACGTTTCGGGCATGAGCCTTTCTTCAGGAATGAGGAAAGTGTGCCAAGCAGGCTAAGATAAAAGTTAGGGAGGAGGAACTTGGGGGAGGGGCGTTGGAAATGCGATAGGTGGAAGGAGGTTAAGGTAAGGGTGATAGGCTGGAGTGGGGGTGTGGGCGGAGAGGTCAGGAAGAAGATTGCAGGTTAGGAAGGTGGTACTGAGTTTGAGGGTTGGGACTGAGACAAGGTTGGGGGAGGGGAAATGAGGAGACTGGAGAAATCTGAGTTCATCCCTTGTGGTTGGAGAGTTCCTAGGCGGAAGATGAGGTGCTCTTCCTCCAGCTGTTGTGTTGCTATGGTCTGGCGATGGAAGAGTCCAAGGACTTGCATTGTCCTTGGTGAAGTGGGAGGGGGAGTTGAAGTGTTGAGCCACGGGGTGGTTGGGTTGGTTGGTCCGGGTGTCCCAGAGGTGTTCTCTGAAACGTTCCGCAAGTAGGTGGCCTGTCTCCCCAACATAGAGGAGGCCCCAATATAGAGGGATAGACAGGTCAGGCAAGTGGACAAAAACTTGGCAGACGGAATACGTGGGAAAATGGGAAGTTATGCATTTGGTATAAGATGAGTTGAATATTATTGAAATGGAGATAGATTACACAAAGCTTTAGCACAAAGGGATTTGGAAGTCCTTGTGCATAATTCACAAAAAGCCAGCATCCACATTCAGGAGGTCTTAGGGGTGGCAAATTGGCCTTTATTTCAAAGGGAATGGAATATAAAAATAGGGAGGTCTTACTAAAACTATACAAGGCACAGATCAGACTACAGCAGGAACACTATGATCTGTTTTAGGCTCCCTTAACTAAGGAAAAATATACCGACATTGGAAGCAGTCCAGAGAAAATTCAATCATCTTATGAGGTGAGATTGGGTGTGGTGGGCCTGTAATCCTTGGAATTTAGAAGGATGAGAGGAAATGATATTGAAACAAACAGCGTGTTTAGGGGACTTGACAGAGTAAATGCGGAAAGATTGTTTCCTGCTGTGGGAGAGTCTAGGACCAGAGAGCATAATCTCATGATATGGGGTCACTCATTTAAAACAGAAATGAAGAGGAATGTCTTATCTCAGTAGTGAATCTGAGGGTAGTGCATATGTAAAATTCTGTACCAAAAAGGGCTGTAGAGGCTGGGCCATTATGTACCTTCAAGATTGAAATAGAGTTTTAGTTATTAAGGTAAAACAAGGGTTAAAGGGAAAAGGCAAGAAAGTACAGTTGAGAATAATGGATCAATCATGATCTCAATGAACGAAGGCTGAATGGCCTACTTTGGCAGCAACATCTATGACCTTATTTCCATAACCTAGTGTTAATGGGAATGAATTTGGAAAGCAATTGAGGTGAGTTGTATTGATGCATTTAAAGAGAAGCTGTAAAGTACACGAGAGAGAAAAGAAATGAAGGATATGTTGACAAAGCAAGATGAATAAAGGCCTACGGAGGACTGTGTGCAGGACAAATACAGATCAGTTAGATTGAATGGTCTGTTTCTATGGAACATAAATTTTATGGACAGAATCTTATAGGAACCAGAGTGATTTGGACTATGGTGAGTTTTGTGGCAGAATCATATGAAAAGTGCACTGAATATCCATAGCAACTCCAGCTAAATTGTTTAAAAGTTTGCTGAGAGATTGCGACTTGCCAGTTAAAGGGGGATAATTATAGGTTACTACAAATCACCTCATTAACATTGAGTTTCTTAATTTACCAAGCATTCTGAATAAGCTAGAAGTTCAGAATTCCTGACGTGGAAGTCAAAGTGGGTACCTGACGACTTCAGCTCGCCACTGGTTGCTAACAGCCTCCAGGTTGCTCAGTACCAAGCAGAATTTCAGGCCATGAGCTATGAACACCAGCTGTACATGACCCTCATAGAAGGACATTGGTATATGACATTTTCTACCCTCTCAGGGCCATTATGCACCTTTCCAATTCATTTGCAGTCCAATTAGGAAACACCTACTTGCATTGCAGGGTGCACTAGCAACTAACATTAAAAGGTTGCTGCAAAGACAGGCATCCAGTTCACAGATTGGACTAGGCTCTATCTCTCAGCTGAAAATGTGTTGCTGGAAAAGCGCAGCAGGTCAGGCAGCATCCAAGGAGCAGGAGAATCTATGTTTCGGGCATGAGCCCTTCTTCAGTCTGCAATCCTCACTTTCTTCTAGAAGATTTTAACCTACTGTGAATCCTCTTACAAGGATGCCTTCCTTGAAGAAGCTCTCTTCCTTCCCCCTTGGATGCTGCCTGACCTGCTGCGCTTTTCCAGCAACACATTTTCAGCTCTGATCTCCAGCCCTCACTTTCTTCTATCTCTCAGCTGCTCACTTGCTGTCTTAGCACCAGTCACCACGCTTATAGCATCCACACCTTGATTTGCCATGCCAATCAGTGTGTTGGCCACTGGAGGGATATGGCCAATGATTCGGATAAATTATTCTACACCAGATTCATATTATCAGGTCTAAAAGTGATAAATAGTTTGTGACTGTTATAATAATGACTGCAAGGGGAGAGCAGGCTGACACTATACAACATTGTGAAATTTACAGACATGTTTGAAGGGACTCAAAATAGTGACCCAAAAACAAAAGCTTGAAACTAAGCTTCAGCCTATTAAACAGAATGACACTCAAACCATGAGGTCAAATGAACCACAGAATCCAGTGCAATGGGAAGAATGAAGATCTGGAATTCCAGACAGTGGTTATGAAGCAAAATCCACTCATTTCAGCTGAAACAAGTCTAACAATTGGATTGGGAGCACTACAAAGGCTGGAGAAAATTTGCAGTACTTCGCTCGCCACCTGCTCGGATCCTCACCAATAATTCTTTCTCGATACATCCATGATGGCATTGGTGCTGCTCTCTGCTCTTGTCTGGAATTGGAAAAGTTAATCAGTTTCACTTTCAATTTCCATCCTTCTCTCAGCTTCACCTGGTCCGTATTGAAATTTCCCTTCCCTTCCTTGACTGATTGGCTTTCCTTTGTGAGGACAGGTTGTCCACCTATACTTAAAGAGTAGTAGGGGTGTGGAATGCACTGTCTGCAACAGCTGTGGACTCGCCAACTTTACGGGCATTTAAATGGTCAATGGATAGGTATATGGACAAGAATGGAAGAGTGTAGGTTAGATAGGTTTCAGATTGGTTTCACAGGGCGGTGCAACATCTAAGACCAAAGGGCCTGTACTGCACTGTAATGTTCTATATCTATTACCAGCCCACTGATTCCCATAGTTATCACGATTACACTTCCTTGCATCTTACTTCCTGCAAAGATTCAATTCTGTTCTCCCACTTTCATCTCCACCACACCTGTTCCTATGTTGCCAAATTCCACTGGTGTGCCTCCAACACAATCTCTATTTTTCCCTCAAACAGGATTCCCCTGTCTCCTCCACTGTGGACCTTAGCCACACCTGACCTATCTCCCATATTTCTGCCTTCATCCTTTTCCGTCCTTCCCAGAATGATAGCTTTCCACTTGTTCTCAGTTTCTATCCTACTAGTCGTCACATTCAAAGGATTGTCATTCACCATTTCTGCCAGCTCAAGCAGGATGCCACAACCACAAGCACATCTCTTCTTCCCCTTTACTATCAGCATCCTGCATGGACCATTCCTCACTGGCCATGGCCCAAACTCATTTTCCAGATGAAGCAGCATTTTACTTTTTTGTCTGGTCTGTAATATTCACTGCTCACAATGTGGTCTCTCAGACCAAAAGCAGACTGGGTGACCACTTTGCATAACACATGCACGCTCTCCATATGAATAACCCCTAACTTCTGGTTGCTTGGTATTTTAATAAACAACCTTGCTGTCATGCCAATATTTCATTCCGGGGCCCACTGCAATGTTCCAACAAAGCACATCATAAAGTCAAGGAAAAACACCACACTTTTTTGCTTCGGCACTTTATAGCCTTTCGAATTCATTATTGAATTCTATAACTTCAGAGTCTGACAACGTGATATCTGTCCTCTCATTCCCTTTCCCAATATACTCTTTGTCATGGTTATTTTGCTCTCAGCTACAAGGACCCATTTTCCCCATTTCACACCTTAATTTAAATATATTTTACATCTTTTTCCATTTCAGCACAATTAGCAATCTCTTTGCATTTGGCATCAGGTCTCCACCATCTACTCCCCTTGCTCCTCCTCTATCAGAGCATTAAAAACACCATTCTCCAACTCCTTTCAGTTCTAAAGAGTCATATTAGACTTAATATCTTCTCACAAACATTGCTTGCATTACTGAATTTCCCCAGCATTTTGTGTCTTTGTTTTAGATTTCCAACATCTGTAGTATTTTATTTTTAATTTTAATTGACTTAATCACTTCATTCCCTCAGAGGCAGGTTCGCCACCAGGGCACCATCCCAACAAAATGCCTCCTTGTCACTTGGAGGAAAGGATTAAATTCCACCCTAGTTTCAACTTCAAATTTTCATTAAGTGACTATAAATTGATTCAACTTAAATTTCACTGGCTCCCAGTGTAGGGGATTTGAATACATGCCCCAGAGTATTCGCCTAGGTCTCTAGATTGCTAGTCCAGTGAAATTACCAGAATGCCACTGCTCATCTCACTTATAGTAGGAATCAGCCTTTGTATTGTAGTTGTCGCTTACACCTTCTGGAGGAAATTGTGTATCTTTGTGCAAGTGCAGTTTGTACATAGTTGGAGTTTACTTACAGACAGCACGATAGTGCAGTGATTAGCAATGCTGCCACACAGCACAAGGGACTTAGGTTCACTCCTAACTTCAGGTGATGGCTGTGTGGAATTTTCACATTCTCCCCACGACTGTGTGGGTTTCCACCATTGCATCCAGTTTCCTCCCACAATCTAAAAAATGTGTAAGTTAGGTAGATTGGCCATGCTGAATTGCCCTGTTAGTATCCATAGATGTGCAGGTTAGGTGGATTTACGATAGTAAATGCAGGATTGGGGAGGATGAATCTGGGTGAGATGGTCTTCAGAGAGTCACTGCAGATTCGATTCTTGACAAACTCACCAATTCCTACAGCTATCTCAATTACACTTCCTCACAAATGCTTCTTGCAAATACTCTTGTCTCCCAATATCTCCATCTCTGTTGCATCTGTTCCATGATGCTATCTTTCACAATGATGTCTACAATATTTCTTCTTTTATCGGTGCAAGCTTGGTGGGTCAAAGGGCCGGTTTCTGTGCTGTACTGTTCTTTATTGTCAACTGAGGAATTCTCCACACTGTACTGGTCAATGCCCTCAAACATGTCTGATCCATGTCACACATTTTTGCCTTCATCCCTTCCCTCCCTCCCAGGACTTTAATAGAGTTCCTACTTCTGTGCTTTCCACTTCAATAGAACCCATATTCAAAGGTTATCCTCTGCTATTTCGAATACCTCAAAGCACATTTTCCCTTCCCCTCCTATCAGCATTCTGAGGGGTGCATTCTCTCCATGACACCTTGGTCAACTCCTCTATCATCCTATACATATTATCCCCTTTCTGACACTTCCCCCTGCAATTGCAGCTGGTACGACACTTGCCTTTTTCATCCTCCATCTTCACTGTTCAAGGTTCCAAACATTTCTTCCAGGTGAATCCGTATTTACTTGTACTTCTTTCACTCCATTCTACTATATTCACTGCTCACAATGCATTCTCCTTTACACTAAAAAAAAGAGGCCAAACATAGACTGGCTGATGGCTTTGCAGAAGCCCTATGCTTAGTTGACAAGCAAGGCCTTGACCTTCTGGTCACGGTATTTTTATAAGCCATCTTGCTCTTGTACTCACATTTGTGCCCTAGGTCTGCTATAGTGTTTGAATACTCCTAATGGCAAACTGCAGGAATTGTACCTTTTATTTTGTTTAGACATTTTACACCCTTTTGGATTCAACATTTAGTTGAGCATCTTTAAGCAATGAACTTCAATCTCCTTCCTCCATGGCCCATATCTAGTTTTCATGCTTTTGCTTTTAGCAGAGCTGATCTATATGCTGCTACTAACATCCACTCTGAGCCAATCCCTTGTCAACCACTCCTTTATCATCTGTGATATCTAATCACCTTTAATATTCCCTGACCTTCTGCCCTTCTTCTGTTCCTTGGACCTCCCCACCTTTTACTACAGTATAAAACTCCTAATTTTTGCACCTCTCTCTTCAGTTCTAAAGTGTCATCTCAGACTCGAAATGTTAACTGTTTCTCTGTCCACAGATGCTGAATTTCTACAATGGATTCTGTTTTATTTCTGAATAGAAACGATCATTTAAATTTTCTAAATGTAATTAACACAACTTATTCATTCTACCATTCTATTCATCATTTCTTATACATACCTATATATGGAATTGAGGCCAAGGAATCTTCTGACGACTTTGCAACTCTTCTTACCAGCTTTCCATTTGTCTGCTCCAAAGATGCATTTTCAGATTTGTCAGCTGGCATCAAATTTGCAGGTGGCAGTTCTGGTAAATCCACAGCTACCATGTACGCTGGGTGCCTGACAGGATGTGGTATCCTACGGCCCGTTGGAGGTTTTTGCCTTAAAATTACAGTTTCGTTAGTTTGTGATGTTTCCTGTTCCTTCTGTACAATCCCCTGAGGAATATCACTGACACATACAGTGATTTGCGATGTTCCTGGCTTTGTAACAGTAAATGGTTGGATCGCATGTTGAAGCGCTGCACCCTTGTTCGAATGCTTGTTTGATGATTTTGGATACAGACCATCCTGCCGATCATGATTGGTCAATCTTTGGTCATGAAACACAGGAACATCAATTCTCTGTACTTGACAGGGTGCACAACGGTCAGTCTTAGTTGCATGAGCAGTCACAGCTGAACCAAATGCTGCCCTATTTAAAAGCTGAGATGTTTTGTTTTGAGAAATACTGACAGGCAGATGATCTACGAGCACATCTGTCCTCTTTACAGATTGAGCATTACCACTTGTGTTCTTGCATTGTTGCTGAGGAGGAATAGTCACTCTCGAGTTCCTATCATTGTAATATGCGTTCGTTTTGCTAGAGGTCTGTTGGGGTAAAATCTTCTGGCCATGCATTGCAGCATTTCCTGATGAATGCCCTGCTGGTCTATACTGTTGCGAAAAGATTTGTTCTTGTCTACCAGACCTAGAAATCCCATCATTTGTTGTTCCAGTCCTTGAATGCGTCCATAACAACCTATCCCCAGCTACTGTAAAGGCATCACAAGTCAAATTATCTAAAGATCTGTCACATTTTCCCAAATAATCTTCTGATCGAGACCGCAAACTCCATGATTCATTCATGGGGGAAAGTAAAGTGTCCTGGGATGCACTGTGAAGCCAATGTTTGTGCAATGAAGTCTCCTCAAGTCTATCCTGGGAGAAACTTCTGTATTTTGGAGGCATAGCCGAGTAGCAGCGATCTTCAGAGGAGCTTCGACGTGGTAATTGTGCTGATCGCCAACTGGGCAGGTTATATTGTTGATTGGTTGTTTTTGGGCTGCCAAGTCGTTCCCGTGACTTCCTAATGTCAGAATGAAAACAGTCATTTTTCATTTTACCCTCCGAACTGATGCGACTCCTCTGATCTACGTTATTCTTTGGAATGGAATAAATGTTGTGGTTTGAAATTGATGAAAAAGGAATATTTTTGAGATGTCCCCCATATCTATCTTGCACCGTAGTCATACTGGAACCATATTTACTGCCCATTGGGCCCTGTGTAACAGAGCTACCATGGGCAGCATTTGAAGAGGAGGAAATAGGTACACCACTCATCACTCCTACTGATCTCTGTTTCATCCCATACTGTAACTCCTCCACATGATGCAAATGACTTGAATGAGCTACTCCAATCTCAGCCAAAATATCTGACGATCGTGCTTTTGCCAGTCTTTCACACCATATACTACTAGTTGTGGTAACACTATCGGGAGGTGAGGATGGGTTGGAGTAGAATCCCCTATCAGAACCTGAGCCAGTGTTGTAAATTGCATTGTCCACCTGTCGGCTTCGCGAAGACTCTGTCCATAAAGGCTCTGCAGTTTGGGTCATGGCCAAATGTCGAGGATAACATATAGGTGGTGGCTCTGGTATGTGCTGAGCGCTACCAGAATATGGATCATTGCCTTTCAGATAAGCATCTTGTGAGTAGGCCTGTAAAATTGAACAAAGCAAAAGATTAATATACTTAAAGAAATTACTGATTACATAACTGCCAACAGGTAATCCCAAATTCTCTGCAAATTGAAGATCTGGCAGACAAAATCACTCAAATACTGTTAGTTAGCTAACTCGAAGTAAAGTTAATTTTCAACACTTCAGCAGGTTGTTTTAATCATGTTAGCAGTTAAGCTATTGCGCAAGAACTTTTGAGATTCTGTATTCTGTTAGCCATTCACACATCTACCAGGCAGTATTATCGTAGACGGAGATAGAGATAACTAATCTATCACCAATCACCACAGCAGAGCGAATTCCCAAGACAGTTACAGTACACTAAGATAGGCTCAGACTGTACTGCAATTCTACAATTTTACTTTTAGTTCTTAGGAAGGGCAAACATACACAAAGAATTTCATTATATCTTTTCACTATTGCTGACTGATCTTCTGCCTAACATCTAACATTTTTCTTTTATTTGATTTTGACTTCTTTGAACTGAAAATTTCAATGAAAGAGGTAAGAAACTGCATTTATTATAGATACAAGCAAACCCATTGGAAACATTGAATAAACCACTGATCATTAGATTGCAACAAGAAAACAATTTTCATACTTAATTTTCATGCAAACTGTGTTACAAAGAAATAAATACCATAAAGTCTTGGAACCCATTTTATCAGAACATTTGCTATTTACTGAGTTTCTATTAATATTTAATATCACCTATTCTGTTTTTTCAAACTTCCACTCCACTCCATCTTAACCATTGTGCTAAGTAACCATAGCAGAATAGAACCAACACACATATCAACAATGTTGTGTGTGCCTTAAGCATGGGAAAAGATGAAAACGTTGCCATAAATGTGCTAATCACTCCATGGTAAATATTAACTGTTAAAGTACCAGCCACTGTTATTTCACTGAATGCACGGTATTTTTTTGTTAATTGACTCTGTAACAGTTAGTAATGAATAACAGCTCAGAGTAACAAAGTTCTTTAGTTGTAGGACAAGCCACTTGGTTGGAAAGGGGATGGCAGAGAAACCTATGACAGCAAAGAGATAAGGTGGGAAAGGTTTGGCTCAGGTTAAAGGCTAGCTTAGGCGATCTCACCTCACAGGTATCTACTGTCAGATGAGCATGGGATGGCATTGATGCTGAAGTCAGGCAGAAGTACACAGCTTGCTCGCCTGCCCTCCCAACTGAAGGAGGCTGCATAGAAGTAAGAATTAGGAGAAAACAATGGGAAACAGTTAAAGAGTACCCTGAAAAGACAAATTTCCCTAGAGCTGTATGAAATGGTGAGACAAAGCTAGGAGTTGATATTGCATTATTAGCAAAAGGAAAACAAGCTAACGTTAAGCTCTTTGAAAGATGTATTCACAATTTTAAGAGAAGCAATCTCCAACAAATCAGAGAAAGCATGAATGTATAATTGGTATGCGTTAGAATATTCTTCTTTCTTTAGAAACTCTGGTGGCATCATTGGAGAACCTGGCTGAATTTGAAACCAAGAATAAACAAGTAGAACAGCTCAATAACATTGCAGGAATATGTATGATCTCTATGAGCTTATGAATCGTAGAATGCCTACAGTATGGAAGCAGGCCATTCAGCCCATCAAGTCCACACTGACCTGCTGAAGAGCATTCGACCCAAATCCATGCCCCTATCCTATCCCTGTAACCCTGTATTTACCATGGGTAATACAGCTAGCCTATACATCCCGAGAATCTATAGACAATTTTAGCATGGCTAGTCCACTTAACCTGCACATGTTTGTACTGTGGGAGGAAACCCACAGAGACAGGGAGAATGTGCAAACTCTACAGTTGCCTGAGGGTGGAATCAAACGCAGGTCCCTGGTGCTGTGAGGCAACAATGCTAACCACTGAGCCACCATACCACCCCTTATGCTTCCATATATAGTTTCAGTAATTCCTCCAAATTTTTTGCCCACATAATAGCACTTCAAGGGCTCACTGTCTGAAACAATTCCCTCAATGTCAAAATGACTTATTGTTAAATGCTTGTGTGTATTTTCATGTTCAAACAAAACCAACAAAAAATGGATAAGAAAGCACAAGTCGATAGAAAGCGGCTCTTACTCAATAAAATCTTCTAACAGAAGATATGTATTCTGCAATGTTTTCTATTTATTATCCATGTTTCAAAACAAATCAAAAATAGTAAAGGAATATTGAAATGTTGCTTGGCATTCTGCAAGCTGAGTTCATGCCATATCAACACATACAGGTTGGGATTTCACAATGACTCAATCAAAACAAAAAGGGTCACATAGGTATTTGAAGAAAAATTGAAGTTTATTTATATAGGTGTTATAAATAAATCTAGATTTACATTAGTGTGGCCAACTCTTCGTTCCTCTCGAGAGAAATTAGGATAGAATCATAGCTCTGCCAATGACACCCACAACCATTGAAAAATAAAAATCTGAAATGGTCGACAGGTGCTGGGCTGTACACTTACATGTCTTGCAGTCAAACAATGAAAAGTTAAAATTTTGTTTGAATTTAAGGACAGATGACCATTGTACAACCCATCACCTTTATAGAATGAAGCATGTAAAATCATCAGAACAGTAAAAAGTGTAACATATCCCTTCAAAACAAACAAAAGAATTGAAAGTGCTGGAAATCAGGAACAAAAACAGAACTTGCTGGAAAAACTCAGCAGGTCTGGCAGCATCTGTGGAGAAAAGGCATAGTTAACATTTTGGGTCCAGTGACCTGAAGAAGAGTTACTGGAACTGAAACAGTAGCTCTACTTTCTCTCCACAGATGCTGCCAGACCTGCTGAGTTTTTGCTTATAACATATCCCTTCACTCAGTTCCACTGGCAAAGGGAAGTAAAAACACATTTTGTCATTAAAACAAGTTTCCTGCCAATTACTATAGTCACTTTATCTCTCAATTAAACACTTTTTTGATGTACAGACAGATTTCATACATATAAAGAAGAACAGTTTGTACTGCACGTAAAACTTCTGCAGTGTTACAAAATGACTGTGGTGTAACTGCAGAGTTTTTTTTATTGGAAGTTATGCAGGTTTGAAGTAAATTTGAAATTCTTGATCCTAAAGATGTGATCCACTTTCATTCCCAACACAAGGGGCTGGATAATTTGCCACGCAAAGGTATCAGGAGTCTTATTAACTCAACCTCTTCTCCCTTGGCATTTAATGGCTGCTCAAGGGTAGGAGTTTAAAAATCTGTTCTTATAATTTTTTCACATTTAGCAAAGACTTCATACAAATGTGAAGGGTTAAAAGAAACCTCTATTACTGATGAATTGCGTGTACTGTGAAGCACATTTTCCTTTCACGTATTCTAGGTATTTTTTTCCAAAATTAATCAAATTGTAATATTCATATTATAAAACATTACCAATATTTTCCCCACAATTAATCAGAAGCTCACTAACTTATACTAACTGAAAAAACACTTATAAACGACATGCAGAATTTAAATGCTATATAAAAGTAGCAAATTTTCATGTAATACATCTACATCATTTGAAATGTGTAGATAATATTCATAGTGAAAGAATATAAACTAATTATATAAGCTATAATTTTATAAACTAATTTCTTCAGAATTTTTTCCAAAAAATCTCCGGTTGCTGATAATCCCTGGTTCTTGTTGACAGCTCTCCTAAAGCGGCAGTTAATAAGTACACGAAAACAGCAGGCAAAGACAAGCTTTCTGATTTTCTTCCCTCTGTGATAGCCCCTCGGCTGCCAAACATATCTTCTAATAGCATAGGCAGGTTTGCAAACATGTTGCATAACCACGAGACTACCAACTGAACACCAACACAAAAATGGTAACAAAATAATACCACTGAAGTTTTCATTACCTTGTTTAACTTATCTTCATTGCAGGTAGAATTTTCCAGTGAAATAATTCTTCTTAACTGAACCAGCTCTTAGAAAACCACTTCTACTTTGGTTTCACAATTTAGCATGCAGAGAAATAAATCACCAGTTTTTCTGTTAAGTGTCTGGGACTATGAACAGCAGCAGTTTCCCTAATGATTCGACTATCAGGGCCTTCCTGCAACATTTCTGTGATGTCACAACTGGGGAGTTTTGCCTATATCCATATACGCACTTTATTAGCAATTCACCTAAGACCACAGGAATGTAGCTACACCCAGACTTGGCAAAGGAAGCATAGAGATTAATTTGAAAAGAATGGCTGGAGTCTTCAAAAACGTAGTAGCACCGCAAAAGTCAATGTGAAATTTTTATACTGTACAGGGGCAAGATCCCTTGTACATTCTTCACAGTTCACTAATTTGCTCCTTCTGACCATTAATTTTCTAAGCATACAATTGCTGAATAAGTCAATATATTCCCATTTTAAACATAATAAAACATCTAAATCTTGATTTTACTTTAAGAATGCCATAGCTTCTAAACAGTGTGGAACGTGACTTTTCTCCAACTTTTTTTAAAATCACAAATTTTTACCTATAGGTGGAATATCTGTTTAAATATTACACAACGTCCAACAGTCTGAACCATTAAAAGTTTGCAATTTTATTAATAGACAGAATTGAGATTAAAATAAAATTACAAGATGACATACTATAAATGACATCAATGGGTATTAATCTTATGGCATTGATATGTCTAGGGAGTTTTTTCATTCCTTGAGTGCATTAGATAATAAAAAGTGTCTTCACAGCAACATTCTAGTAACTGTACTACTGGATCATTGTGCATTTAAAAAAAGCATCAGTGGGCCACATCCCTTGTACATTCTCCACAGTTCAATAATTTCAAAATTGTTCTTGTACACTTTTCCACCTTGATACACATCTTTCAATTGAACGAGTGGTCAAAAATCTACAGATTTCTGTCTTCAATTTACTCATTAACTGAGCATCAATAACCATCTAGGGGAGAAATTCCAAAAACTCAACTCTTTCAGCAAAAGGAATTCTCATCCCTATTGAAAATGATCAACATTTAGTTCTAGACTCTCCAGCCAAGGAAAAACAAACCAGTTATTCTGTCAAGCTATCCAAGAATTTTCTACTTTACAATCATCTCTTAGCTTGCTAAACCTCAGAGAATATAGGCTCATTCTGCTTCACCATGCCTCCTGGGGGTAGCTCTCTCAGCCAGGCATCAATTTGCTAAACATTTACTACAACACTCTAAAGCAATTATATTTCTCTCGGATAATGAAACCAAAGTTTTACATAGCACTGTACTCCTGTGGTGGACTTAAAAAGTCCTGTACAATTATAACAAGAGTTTCTTATATGCTAACCCCTTTGCTATAAAGCCTATTGGAACATCTGTCTTTGTAACTGCCACCTGCATGTTAACTTTGTGACTGATATACAGTACCCAAAGCACTCAGAAGTACTTACAAGTCTTCGATCTTTTAAAAAATCTATTTTTCTATCTTCCCACTAAACTCTATAATTTCCAACTTCCCAGTATTATAATCCTTAGGCACTTTCCTGTCCAATCAATGAACTAGTCTCCACCTCTTTGCAGTCCCTTCATGTAAGTAAATCTAAGCATTTTAAATAAGGAGACCGAGTGAGAGTTAATGATATATTATAAATAGTTGATGCCCAAAGAATGCTTCTTGTGGCACTCCATCAGTTACAGCATGGCTCTAATTTTAGTCTAATAGCCAGACTTTAGTTCATGCAAATACATTAACTCAGTGTTATACACTCCAACCTTGAGTAACAGGCTCTTACTGACACCTTATTGAATGCCTTCTGAAAATGCTATCCATTGGTTTACACTTATCTACAATTGATCATCAAAAACCCCAGATTTGTTAAACGCAATCCTGACCAACAAACCTGAATAAAATCAATGCCATTTTATTCCAAACTTCTCTCTTCCTTTTTGAGCGATTCAGCTTTTACAGTATTCATTTATATTTTCTTTGCTCCTTATTTGTGGACTGTCTGCAAGATTATGCCTATCAAGACGAAAAAGCTGAGCTACTCATAACTCTTGTATTTTCAATATTCAAATAGGAAATACTGAAACTAGCAGTTCAGACAGCATCTGAATAAAAATAAGCAGTATTAACAAGCTTCAACTGGACAGGGAACTCAGTGGCTGCCCTTTGACTGGCAGCACCAGTAAAATAGGCATTTTGGTCCAGGTGGTCAATGGCTCAGTTCTTATCCTTATCAGGAATTTACAGGATTGAATTTTCAGGCACCATATTTAAAAATTAAAAATCACACACCAGGTTATCGACCAATGGGTTTATTTGGAATCACTAGCTTTTGAAGCGCTGCTTTTTCATCAGGAGGTTGTGGAGTACAATCATAAGACACAGGCTTTATAGCAACAGGATTGTAATGTCATGGAATGTAATATTAAACAAATTTAGCTTAAGTCTTTCATCTTTTAGAATGATCATGTTAGTTTTGGTTCCTGCATATGTAAATCCCAGAACTTTTAAAAAAAAGTTACATTCTCAAGATAGCTTTTAACCATAGATGTCTTCTGAGCTCAGATAATGCATTGAAAGTGTTAAGTTAAAGTCTGTCTGCAGCCCAATGTTAGGGGAGGGGAGGGGGGAAAGAGGGAGAAGGTGGGGGTAGAGAGACGGCAGGCAGGGCTTGGGGGGGGGGGGGGGGGGGGGAACGCGAAGGCCTGGGGGTGGAAGATGAGGGAGGGGACGATATGGGGGGACAATGAGGGCAGAGGGACCGGGAATGGGTGGTGAGGGACAGGAGGATGGGAATGTGTGTGGTGGGAGAATGATAGAGAGAGAGAGGGGGGGATGGTGTGAGAGAGAGGATGAATGACAGAGAAAGGGAGGGTGAAGAGAGTGGTACGGTGAGAGACAGAGGGAGACAAGGATGGGGTGGGGGGGAAGGAGGAGCAGAGAGACAGAGACAGAGACAGACAGAGACAGACAGACAGAATGAATGAATACTAAGGATGGCCTCAACCGGGACCTTGGGTTCATGTCACACTACAGGTGACCCCACTACACTATACACACACTCTCACACACCCACACACTCACATAGACCTTCTCTCATACGCTCACACACACACACACACACACACACACACACACACACACAACCACCCCCACACGCACCCTCTCACGGATACACACCCCATTATACTCATACAAACAGACACGCTCACAGACACTTCCACACACGCGTACACATACACTCTTGTGGGGTGAATTTGTACTTGCAGAATTACATTTTATTTTACTCAAGAACTACATAAATCCATCCAAGATACTGTAACTTGCACTTTAGAAATAGAATCATAGAATCAGTCTGACCTAACACTCGGACACAGACTTTAACTTCTCACCTTCAATGCATTATCCGAGCTCCAAAGACATCTATTGTTAAAAGCTATCTTGAGAATATAACTTTAAAAAAGTTCTGGGATTTATATATGAAGGAACCAAAACTAACATGATCATGCTACAAGGTGAAAGACTTAAGCTAAATTTGTTTAATATTACATTCCAAGCAGGGAAAGAGATATTGCTGGGGGAGCGGCAATTATGATGTGATTAGGCAAGATTTAGAATGCATAGGATGGGGAAGGAAACTGCAGGGGATGGGCACAATTGAAATGTGAAACTTATTCAAGGAACAGCTACTGTTTGTCCTTGATAAGTATGTAACTGGCAAGGAGGAAGTGATTGAGCAAGGGAGCTGTGGTTAACTAAAGAAGCTGAATGACTTGTCAAGAGGAAGAAGGCGACTTATGTTAGGATGAGATGTGAAGACTCTATTAGAGCGTTTGAAAGTTACAAGGTGGCCAGGAAAGACCTAAAGGCAGAACTAAGAGCCAAGAGGAGACACGAGAAAGCGTTGGCAGATAGGATCAAGGAAAACTCTAAAGTTTTCTATAGGTATATCAGGAATAAAAGAATGACTAGAGAAAGATTAGGGCCAATCAAGGATAGTAGTGGGAAGTTGTGATGGAGTCTGAGGTGATAGGGGAAGCCAGGGAGGAGATTGCAGAGCCTTCGGTTTTGATCTTTGTCGTTGTTGTCTACAGGAATAGTGCCAGAAGACTGGAGGACAGCGAATGTTGCCTGCTTGTTCAAGAAGGGGAGTAAGAGACAACCCTGGTAATTATAGACCTGGGAGCCTTACTTCCATTGTGGGTAAAGTGTTGGAAAAGGTTATAAGAGATAGGATTTATAATCATCTAGAGATGAATAAGTTGATTAGGGATAGTCAACACGGTTTTGTGAAGTGTAGGTCGTGCCTCACTAACCTTATTGAGTTCTTTGAGATAGTGACCAAACAGGTGGATGAGGATAAAGTGGTTGATGTGGTATATATGGATTTCAGTAAAGTGTTTGATAAGGTTCCCCATGTTTGGCTGTTGTAGAAAATACAGAGGCATGGGATTGAGGATGATTTAGAGGTTTGGATCAGAAATTGGCTAGCTGAAAGAAGAGAGCGTGGTGGTTGATGGGAAATGTTCATCCTGGAGTTCAGTTACTAATGGTGTGGTGCAAGGATCTGTTTTGGGGCCATGCTGTTTGTCATTTTTATAAATGACATGGATGAGGGTGAAGAAAGATGGGTTAGTAAATTTGCGGATGACCCTAAGGTTGGTGGAGTTGTGGACAGGTGCAGAAGGGTGTTGCAGCTTATAGAGGGACATAGATAAGCTGCAGCTGAGAAGTAGAAAATGGAGTTTAATGAGAAAAAGTGAGGTGATTCACTTTGGAAGGAGCAACAGGAATAAAGGAAAACCTGGGCTAATGGCAAGATTCTTGCTAGTGCAGATGAGCAGAGAGATCTTTGTGTCCATTTACATAGATCCCTGAAAGTTGCCACCCAGGTTGATAAAGTTGTTAAGGTGTACGGTGTGTTCGGTTTTATTGGTAAAGGGATTGAATTTCAGAGCAACAATGTCATGCTGCAGCTGTACAAAACTCTGGTGCAGCCGCACTTGGGATTATTGTGTACCGTTCTGGTCACTGCATTATAGGAAGGTCGTGGAAGCTTTGGAAAGGGTTCAGAGGAGATTTACTAAGATGTTGCCTGGTATGGAGGGAAGGTCTTATGAGGAAAGGCTGAGGGACATGAAGCGGTTTTCGTTAGAGAGAAGAAGGTTGAGAGGTGACTTAACAGAGACAGACAAGATGATCAGAGGATTAGATCGGGTGGACAGTGAGAACCTTTTTCCTTGGCTGGTGATGACTGTCATGAGGGGACATAGCTTTAAATTGAGAGGTGATAGATATAGGACAGATGTTCGAGATAGTTTCTTTACTCAGCAGTAGGGGCATGGAATGCCAACATTAAGGGCATTTAAATGGTCATTGAATAAACATATGGGTGAAAATGGAATAGTGTATGACAAATGGGCTTCAGGTTGGTTCCACAGGTCGGCGCAACATCAAGGGCCGAAGGGCCTGCACTGCGCAGTAACTTTGTGTTTTGTGTTCTATATACTGCAATCCTGTTGCTATAATGTCTGTGTCTTATGATTCTGCTCCACAACCACCTGATGACAAAGAAGCGCTCCTAAGGCTGGTGATTCCAAATAAACCTGTTGGACTATAACCTGGTGTTGTGAGATTTTTAACTTTGCCCACTCCAGTCCAACACCAACACCTCCATATCATGACTACCATAGTTAAAAGGCATGTCAGATAGCACTCTATTCTCTGCAAGCAAGGAGCATCACCAATCTGTGGCAGTTGCCTCTAACCATTCTCGGAAATGTCTGACATGAGACTGAAATTGACCTCATAGTTCAGCAATGCCTCAGTGGCTGTCCAGGAAAGGACAATGTTTTTCACCTGAAATGGCAACAGGAGGCCATCCCAAATGACTATATGATGGTAGCACTGGAGATCAGTGCCAATTTGCAGTGACTATCTGGTTCAAGTGTCAAATAATCAGCTGCTGCCCTCAATCACGCTATGTGCCACTCAATTGAAAATACAATGTTTCATAACCATTTAATTGTAAGTTTACAATTGAAGAGGAATGCAACACAGGCAGTTGGGTGACAGAGACCTCTGTAAGATGCTTTTTTTAAAAAAAAGATTCCCTACAGTGTGGAAACAGGCCCTTCGGCCCAACAAGTCCACACCAACCCTCCGAAGAGTAACCCACCCAGTCCCCATTTCGCTCTGACTAATGCACCTAACACTATGGGCAATTTGGCATGGCCAATTCACCTGACCTGCACATCTTTGGACTGTGGGAGGAAACGGGAGCACCCAGAGGAAACCCATGCAGACACAGGGAGAATGTGCAAACTCCTCACAGACAGTCGCCCAAAGCTGGAATTGAACCTGGAACCCTGGTGCTGCAAGGCAGCTGTGCTAACCACTGAGCCACCGTGCCTCATGTGTGCTGATTGGAATCTATAGTTAAGTGATATTCAATGTTGCACTTCTGCACAAAATTGGTAGTGGCTCCCATACGTGCCAGGGTTCACAGCAAAAACACATAATTAACTACAACACTCAGCAGGTAAGACATCAGCTGACCCTTCACAACGAGGAGAACTTTGACATCTGATAGGTTTTCAGCAAAAGGCTGAATGGGACAAGGGCACAACCACAAAAGGCAGCTTCAGTCCTAACAGCTCAAAGATATCTTCGTGACATAGAAATTACAATTCTAAGCTTAATTTATTCACAAGTTTGGGTGCCAAACACATTCTTCTTATAAACAAAGTACACACTGAGCAGCTCTGGGGACTACCAGCAGAATCTGCAGCTATCATTTCAGGGTAAGAGCACATGAATGAACCCATGTCTCCCAATGCTTCTCTATGTCCACAGGAAAAGAATGGGTTCAAGTAGTGTGAACATGCCCAGCCAGGGCAGGAAGGTATGCTTGCACAGCTGACAGAAAGGCAATGGACCCAACCTGTCCTGAACAGGAGACTGGACTGGTACAGCTATCCAGTAAGAAAGTCTCTCCTCTGCAACCCCTAACTGCACATGAAGCAGCAAGTCCTGAGTAAAGGTGGTGGTTTGCCAGACTTAGAAATGGTTATTTTCCTGCTCCTCGAATGCTGCCTGACCTGCTGTGCTTTTCCAGCACCACTCTAATCTAGACTTTAATCTCCAGCATCTGCAGTCCTCACTTTTGCCTATGAAATGGTTATGTTCTTCTATATAATCTCAGACTCCAACTCAAGGGGGAAAAAGCGCCTTCTGCCAGGCCCACCTCCACCAGCACCTTCAATACTACCGGTAAGAAAGAGTCAGAACGATCAGAAGATGCACTAGCAAGGCATTCCCCTTCATCCTGCAAAGCACAGCAACTTGCTCCTGAGTGAGTAACCTATCCAGAGTAAGTGCAGGATTATGTGAGCTCAGCGCTGATGCGAGCCTACTGCTGACAAATTAAGTCTGGCTGAAGTCTCTGATACTTAGAGGACTGCTGGAGAACAGGCCACAGGCTGAGCCCACTAGAGATGATGAGTCTCTTATCATGAATTACCTGGGTAGCATGCTGGAAATCAAGCCCCATTATTTCTGGAATCAGTGCTAAAGTTACAGATTTTAAAGAAAGAACATAAAATTCCTCAATGTACCAAATTTTCAGATGCAGGTTGATAGAAAGGAAGCACTAGGTTTCTGTACTTAACAAAAAAGTTACTATTGATTTTAAGTAATTAGACACTACCTACAGGTAAATGAACTGTCAGCATATAATAATGCAAATTAAACTCTAATCCCCTTTTAAGTTTCCCCTTAAAAGTACACGCACACACACAGAAAAGAGAAAGGGGAATAGAACAAAACTGGGAGTTCAATGGTTTCTATGCATGGGTTGCTAAGATGATCTTGATTCTTATTATGCTGGTCAGAGTGTTGCTTTTTTGGTCGTCTTTTTTCACATGGTTCCACTGGTTCACAAGAGACACAAGGTGCCTAATTTTAAAAGGCTGTCAGTTAAAAGTCACCACTTATAACAACAAACTGGTTTTCTTCAGGTTTAAATTGGGTTTTGACTACAAAGTAGACAGCTCTCAACTGGAGGAGATCAAAATACTTTCATATCTTGTTCCCAGCTCCCAGTTGGTCAATTATCGGTGAACTAATCTCACAGTTGTTGGTACGAAAAGCTTTTGTTACTGATAACTAGTCACTAGTCCATTGACCAACCAACTTCTTGATGTACAGGTCTAGCTAGGCAGCACAGAATTCCGAGGCTCCAATTCATTTCAAACAGTTCATTTATTGCTTGCTTAAACTCTTAACATCATGCTTGCCTTAAGTGTCAGGTTACCTGCTTTTCAAAACATGCAGCAATCATTTATAATACTGGTTTCAAAACAGTTATTTCTCATTGTAGATTGTAATATTTAAAAAGCATAAAAATAAAAAGACATATTATTTAAACTCTCGACCTGACCGTAAATGAGCCGAAGATGAATTAGCAAGCAGGGGCAACACCTGGATGAGCTGCCTGGGATCATGTGTAGACTATTTTGAAGGATGGAGAAGCCTGGCAGAATGCCTCTTTGAGGTACCAGCACACAACTGATGTTTTCTCTTTGGGACTCCAACACATGGCTGCCTCCATGCAACAGATGGCTGCTACCATTAAGAGCCAGGCCCAGCAGAACAATCAGCTCTAACTAAAAATGCACAGAGATCTTAACTCCAACACTCGAGCCATGGATACATTCATTCAATGCACAGGTGAAAAGGGGTTAAAGGCCTTTGACTTCTCTCTCCGGGCGCAAATAACCTCAGGTGATGAGGGAAATTTTGTTGAACATCAATAATGAGAAGTAGTAACAGCAGGCATCTAGGAAATGACATACCAGGACACTCCAGAGGCATCCTGCCTCTCAACTTCCCTTTGTCAGTTACCCATTGTCTCAGTCATGTCAGGCCAAGAAGGTTGACCCCATGCAGTCTGGAGCCCTCTAGACCATTAGAATATTTCAGTCAACTGAGGGAAGCCAGAAAAGTAGCAACAGACTTGCTCAAGGTCAGCTGTAGGTGTCAAGAGATTAGATTAGATTAGATTCTCTACAGTGTGGAAACAGGCCCTTCAGCCCAACAAGTCCACACCGCCCCTCCAAAGAGAAATCCACCCAAGCCCATTCCCCTACCCTGTATTTACCCCTGACTAATGCACCTAACACTCTAGGCAACTTAGCACAGCCAATTCACCTGACCTGCACGCACATCTTTGGATTGTGGGAGGAAACCCATGCAGACACAGGGAGAATGTGCAAACTCCACACAGACAGGCGGGAATCAAACCCAGGACCCTCGCGCTGTGAGGCAGCAGTGCTAACCATGAGCCACCGTGCCGCCCATTGATCACAAAGATGCCATAATAAAAGAAAAAAGATTAAAGAACAATTAAATCACTTTGGGCGTATGAAAATAAGTGTTATGTAGAATGAAGTATTGCACAAAAATATAGCACTTTAATATATATTAACTTATAGTGATTCTAGATAGGGAAATCTCAATGTCTTCTATAGCCACATAAATTAAGGGAGGCAATGGCCTAGTAGGATTAAAGCTGGACTGTTAATGCAGAGACACAGGAAACATTTTGCAGACCCGCGTTAAAGTCCCACCACATCAGATGGTGGAATTTGAATTCAATAAAAAATTTGGAATTAATAGTCTAATAATGACCATCGATCCATTGTCGATTGTCGGAAAAGTTGATCTGGTTCACTGATACCCTTTTGGAGGGAAACTATTCTTACCTGATCTGGTCTACATTTGACTACAGACTCACAGCAATGTTGACTCTTAACTGCCCTCTGGGTAATTAGGAATAGCAATAAATGCTGGCCTAGCCAGTGACGTTCTCATCCCATGAATGAATAAAAATAAATAAACTGTAAAAGGAATAAATGGTAAAACAATGAGTGAGGCCACTCAGGAACCTGAAAGCGGATCTTTACAAGGAAGCAAGGACAGGTGTTAAATGCATCTGTCTTTACCTATGAGGCAGATTCACGCCATGGTCTTGGAGGAGGAAACTCAATCATAAAATGGGTTTAAAATTGATAAGATGCTCATTGATAGTATTGCATAAGCAATTGGTACTTAAAGATGATAGGATACCAAAAATAGTTAAGATGCATCCAAGGATACTGAAGCAAGTGAGAACAGAAATTGCTCAAAGCTGATGCAGACAAAATGTGCTGAATGGCCTCATTGTGCACCATAACAATCCTGTGATTTTGTGAAGCACTTTCTTAATATTCAATGTTTCAATGAGATCACATCTCAGCAGAGAACATACACAATTTCAACAAGTTCAGTCTATCACAGGACAACAGTCTCATCCCGGAGAACAATCTGCCTCCAATGCAAGTACATCCTTAAAAATCAAGACCAACGTTGCATAGAATGCTCTAAGTGTGGCCTCACCAAAGCCCTCTACAATTGCAGCAAGACATTTTACAATTGGATTAAAGCATAAGAATATAGAACACATGAGGAGGAGCATTTGCTTTCCTAATTGCTTGAAGTACCTGCATGCAAAACCAACAAAAAGAGAGTAGATCATCAAATTGTCACATAACCTGAAATATTAATTTAAAAGAGATGCAGTAATTCCTCATATGGTCTTTACAATAATCTTAATGGAATACAATAAAGGCATTTTACACCTCATCCAGATAGCTATTTTATTTCAATTGTTATAAAGAATTTACTATCAAAAATGCAACAGTGTTTCTGCCATAACCCTGAATCTGGAGATCAAGATCTCCTTTGTTGCACTTAAGGAGTTAGAACTTATTAACAATAACTGACTGAATATAAGGACAGAAGAAAAAATAAAGCTTCATAACTTACCACCTGCAAAATGTCTTCATCTTTGGGCATAACTGAAAGTTCCAATACATCCTCACTAAATAGAGGACAGAAAAATATGGTTCACAAAATCTAAACAATGGCTTAGTTTCATACCTTTTATATTTGAGCCTATAGAACTGCCATAAAACTTAAATCACTGAGATAAAGGATGCCTAAAAAGGAAAACACAACAATAACCCAAATAAATTCTTTACTGCCATCAATGACATTTGAAGAAAGAACTAGTAAAAACAATTGACAATATACCAATTAACTGCCCAAACGTAATAGCCTAACATTGGTTGAGGGAATAATCAGGTTATTGTGATAACTGCAGCTGAGATAATCAAATATTCCACAGGCAGCAATGGGATGGCTAATGCAATGATATCCCGAGTTATCAGATGCTCAAATGAGAGACTAGCATGCCCAAAGCACACCAAATGTGGCTCACTGTTAGGAAGGCTGCTGAGAACCTGCAAACTGTATATTAGATTCATCAAGAATTCCAAGAAAACTGAAACTAGGATTTCTCACCAAACTGCAATTGCAGCAGCCATTATGCAAATAATAAAAGCAGAAAGGAAAGGCCCTACTTTTGCCTGCAGGATGACATCCCTTGTTGATGGCCAATTGTATTACATTAAGCAGTTTGCATACATTCCCACAATATTTTCTGGGTAAAGGTAGCTGCATGGCAGTGACCACTAATGTACTGGAAACCAAATATGTTAATATTTCACTATGTTAACATACCTGTTCTGAATTAGGGATATTACTTGAGAATACGTTTTGCCAATTACACTTTCTGCATTCACCTTCACAATACGATCCCCTGCAAAATAAAAGTCCTGATTTCAAACAGTGAAGTTTAAAACATGTCTTGAGGATACAATTTTCTGTTTGATTAAAAGGAAATTATTTGCAAAATAAATTCAAGGGAAACAGTATGAAATTAATTTCAAAAAATTGCATTAACTATTATAAAGACTCTTTTAATTGTATGTCTAAAACTTTACTGTACCATACAGGTGCAGTTATATCCCCCTAAAAAGCACATTATATAGAGTGTGTCTTGGAGTCATACAGCACGAAAACAGACCCTTCGGTCCAACTCGGCCGTGCCAAGACATCCCAATCTGACCTGGCCCCATCTGCCAGCATTTGCCCATATCCCTCTAAATCCTTTCTATTCAGATGTCTTTTAAATGTTCCAATTGTACCCACCTCCGCCACTTTTTCTGGCAGCTTGTTACAAACACACACCATCCTCTATGAAAAAGGCCCCTCAGGTTCTTTTTTGAATCTTTCCCCTCTCACCTTAAACCTATGCCCTCTAGTTTTGGACTCCCCTACACAAGGAAAAAGCCGTTGCCTATTCACCCTATCCATGCCCCTCATGATTTTATAGACCTCTATAAAGGTCACCGCTCGACGCTTCAGGGAAAAAGGCCACGCCTATTCAGCCTCTCCCTATAGCACAAACCTTCAGTCTCTGCAACATCTTTGTAAATCTTTTCTACATCTTCTCAAGTATAACAACATCCTTTCTGTAGAAGGATGACTAGAATTGTACATAGTAATTCAGAAGTGGCCTTAATGTCCTGACCAGCACAACATGACATCCCAACTCCTATAAACTCCTACACTGAATGAATGCATCAGCATCTTCTGATATCCCAAGAAGTTACTTCATTAAAATGCATAAATATACAATGGGTGGAATCTTATAGGGGCCTGAATGATGATTCATTATAGGAGTGCATAAGAAAGCCAGTGAGGCCTGTCTCGACACTAGGAGCAATTTGCTGTATATTTTACACATCTGCAAGGTGGTTAAGTACATTTCTTGTAGTCTGTGGTCAGTTGCCAATTAAGGGGGATTATAGCTTATTAAACCCTGTATTAACAAACATATTAATACCACAACTCATCTCAATAATATTCAGCTACATATCTTACTAAATGCATCAAACAAACTAGATGTTGAAAATTCTCGATGTGGAAGGGAGAATGGGTTCCTGGCAACTTCAGCTCGTAGCTAACTGCAAGGAGCCTCCATGTTGCTCAGCACTAAACTGCTTTTCAGGACATTGTACAGCATATGGACTCTGGCCAGCCAGCTCAGAGTCAATCCCGAGAATGAGGAGACTCTGAATTTCATATCTATATTTGTCAG
Organism: Chiloscyllium punctatum; assembly: GCF_047496795.1. Taxonomy (NCBI): domain Eukaryota; kingdom Metazoa; phylum Chordata; class Chondrichthyes; order Orectolobiformes; family Hemiscylliidae; genus Chiloscyllium; species Chiloscyllium punctatum. The sequence continues at coordinate 6,616,651 of NC_092780.1, read as the reverse complement.
CTAGGGCAACCAGATTGGCCCAGATTGACAATCCAAATCAAGGATCTCATACTCAATGAGATCTACCTGGCCCTCATTCCAATCACTACAGAAACACTACATTAAAGAAAACTGTTCTGAAGCGCATTAATTGCTTTATCTCTCCCTTCCTCCATCACCCACGTACATATTACAATGATTGGGGCCACAGAAAAGTAGAGAACAGGCATTGCATATCTATTGTCAACTTGCAACAAGGAGAAACGGCAATGTGCATAGTATATAAAACTGATCAATTTTATGCACTGGAATCTCAGATGTGTTATTTTAACAAAACATAAATAGAGCAACCATGAAATACTGGAGTCACTGAAACATGCATAAATGATAAATAGCAGGTAGTTATCAAGAGGATACGCTATACAAATATGATTGCCCCTAAGAAGAAAGCATTCATAGCAGGGTAATTTAGGTCCATAGCTGCTTGAGGCTGTCTTCCAAGGCTGCGCTGCCAAGAATCTGCAGCCTTCCACTAGATGTGCGATAGAGATTTAGGTAGAGTTACGCAGGAGAATAAGAGAAGGAACAAGCATGCACAAAGCAGACATTAATGACATGCACAAGGATTAATAGATGATTGGAATGCCTCATCTTCCGCCTTGGGGAACCTTCAACCACACCTGATTAATGTGGATTTCACCAGTTTCCTCATTTCCCCTCCCTCCACCCTATCCCAGATGCAACCTACTAGCTCGGCACTGCCCTCTTGACCTTCCCACCTATCCGCTCCACCCTCCTCTCCAATCTATCACCATTACCCCCACCTTCATCTACCCATTGCACGCTCAGCTACCTTCATCCCAGCCCCATCCCCCTCCCATTTGTCTCTACCCTCTTGGCTTACAAGCCTCATTCCTGATGAAGGGCTTATGCCTGAAATGGCGATTCTCTGCTCCTCCAAAGCTGCCTGACCTGCAGAAAATAGATGGATTTTTCTTTCCCAGCACTGGGCAAAAATCAATAAATATGCTAAAGCTGTTCAAGCATGCAGTTCTTCAAAAAGAATATTGGTTTTCTTCTTCTCAGTTCTCCTCCACTTAACTGGGTGCAGCCAGCCTTTCACGTCTTAGCATAGGTAACCACTCTTAAATATACAAGCCGTATAAATGTGACCAAGCTATTTAACCATGAGAGAGACATCCCAACAGTTCAATCGTTTATCAATCACCACTTCTAAGGATCACTGGACCTTAGCCAACTGTTTTCTATTTCCTGCCCTCACTCACTACTACCATTATCCTGAGGATATGAAACCAATTGTAGCCTTTGTCAATCCTAATCTAAATTAAGATCAGCAAAATAGTGTACATGAAGGTCAAATCCAGAGCATCTTTCTCTGTATTTTACAGTATTATGTTGTGACTTACACAGGAAAAATGTTCTAATACTCAAACCCCACTACTCCACCAACTATACCATTAGTATAAATATGTTGACTAAAGCACCAATGCATATGTCGAAGTAGTAGTAGTACATTTTCATTTCTAAATATCATATTGTAGCAGAGAGGACTTGTTTATACCAGAGATGGAAAAGCTCCACTTCACAGAAAAGAACAGCGTAAGACAACTCAAACTAACAGGACAGCATAAAACAAAAAGGGCTTACAAAAATGGGGGTGGGCGGGAAGCACAGATCCTGCCAAATGAGAAAGTTATAAAGACTAGCAAGGAGCCACAAAGCAGCTTAGAAGAGCTACTAAAAGGGATTATAAAAGGAAACTTTCAAGAGACATCAAAGTCAATAATAAGAAATTTTATAGTTATATAAGGGGAAAGCGGGTATTGACAGACTAAATGAACGGGCAAAACTGTGGCAGATGGAGTTCAATGTAAGCAAGTATGAGGTTATCAATTTTGGGCCAAAAAACCAGTTCAACATATTTTCTTGATTGCATGAAGTTATTTATATAAATGATTTGGATGTGAGTATAAGAGATATAGTTAATACATTTGCAGATGACACCAAAATTGGAGGTGTGGTGGACAGCGAAGAAGGTTACCTCAGTAATTGATCAGATGGATCAATGGGCTTAGGAGTAGCAAATGGAGTTTAATTTAGATAAATGAAAGGTGCTGCATTTTGGGAAAGAAAATCTTAGCAGGACTTATACACTAAATGGTAAGGTCCTGGGGAGTGTTGCTGAAAAAGGAGACATTGGAGTGTAGGTTCACAGCTCCTTGAAAGTAGGGTCACAGTTGATAGGATAGTGAAGATGATGTTTGGTATACTTTCCTTTATTGGTCAGAGTATTGAGTAAAGGAGTTGGGAGATCATGTTGCGGCTGTACAGAACATTGGTTAGGCCACTTTTGGAATATTGCTTGCAATTCTGGTCTCCTTCCTGTCGGAAGGATGTTGTGAAATTTGAAATGGTTCAGTAAAGACTTAGGATGTTGCCAGGGTTGGAGGATTTGAGCTATTGGAAGTTGTTGACTAGGCTGGGGCTGTTTCCCCTGGAGTGTCAGAAGCTGAGGGCAACCTTATAGAGGTTTATAAAACTATGAGGGACATGACTAGGATAAATAGAAAAAGTTATTTCTGTGGGGTCAGGAAGTTCAGAACTAGAAGGCATAGGTTTACGGTGAGAGGAGAAAGATATATAAAAAAACCTAACAAGCAACTTTTTCATGCAGAGGGTGGTACATATACGAAATGAGCTGCTAGAGGAAGTGGTTGAGGCTGGTACAATTGCAACATTTAAAAATCATCTGGATGGGTATTTGAATAGGAAGGGTTTAGAAGGATATGGGCCAGGTGCTGGCAAGTGGGAGAAGATTAGGTTGGAATATATGGTCAACATGTACCGAGTTGGACCAAAGGGTCTGTTTCTGTGACGTACATCTCAATTACTCTAAATGGATGATGATGGGATAGTGGCGGGTGATAGGCTTCGATTAGTTCGCAGGTCGGCACAATATTGAGGGCTGAAGGGCCTATTCTGCACTATATCATTCTGTGTTCTATGTTCGATAAATATAGTGGATGTCCAAAGAGACTTGAGGGTTCAGGTGTATAGATGTTTAAAATGCAACAAACAGGTGCTAAAAAATAATCAATGCGGCTAACGGAATGCTGGTCTTTATATCAAGAGGACAGAAGTATGAAGATGCAGAAGTTGTTGAGGTGCCACACAAATCCTGGGTTAGATCGCACTTGGAATACTGAGAGTAAATCTGGGCTAAGATGTTAGGACCTTCAGAAGGATACATTGGCCTCGGAGGAAGTATAATAGATTTGTAAGAAAGATACTTGGACTGTAGGGGCTACATTATGTGGAGAGATTATGCAAAGTAGGCCTGTTTTATCTTGAATTTAGAAGTTTACACTGCATGGAAACAGAGCCTTTGGTCCAGTTCTTCCGTGTCAACCAGATATCCTAAACTGATCTAGCTCCATTGGCTAGCATTTGGCCTATAACCCACTAACCTCTTCTGATCAAAGTCTTCAAAATATTAACAGGAAAAGACGGTGATAAACATTTCCCACTGATTGAATATTCTGGAAATGGGGGCATAGTCTGAGAATTAGAGCTAGACCACTCATGAGAGATGTTAGAAAGCACTTCTACACACAAAGGTTGGCAGAGTTTTAGAACTCTTTCACAAATGGCAGTTGATGCTAAGTCATGTTAGCTTTAAGTCTGAGATTGATGGATTTTTGTTCAGCAAAGGTGTTAAGGGATATGGGTCAACAGCAAGTATAAGAAAGCCACAGATCAGCCATGACCTTAATAAATGGCAGAACAGGCTCAAGGAGCTCAACAGCCTACTCCTGTTTCTTTCAGTTCTTTTCAAAATAAAGGCAGGTTCTTAGTATGTAGTGTAAATTTTTATTAGTAAACACACATTTTCATAAATAAAGAAGAAGGTCAGCTTAGCTAAGTTGATTGCACAGCTAGTTTATGACGCAGTATGATGCCAACAGCATGGATTCAATTCCCGATTGATTGAGGTTATCATGAAGGATTCTCCTTCTCGACCTCGTGGCCTTCAGGTTAAACCACCACCAGTCATTTCTCTCCAATGAGACACCAGCCTTAAGGTCTAGCAAAACTATGGTGACTACTTTTGCATTATTTTAGTTTTCAGAGTGGGTGCATTAATTCAGATATATTAAACAATCTTAAATGCAAGTGATTATCAGTTGAGAGGGTTGTGTCAAACAATGAATTTATATCGTTTTGCTGTGAAGATGTGAAACAAATAATTTAGCTCATGAGATGCTACTCATACAAATAGAATATAGGGGTTACAGAGACATTAGGGCCACCAAATAACAGAAATACCCAAGTAACTAATGGAAAATAAGCTGAATAACTTAGTCTCTGCACTCTTAAGTTAAGGAGGAGCAAATTAAGCAATTTTTCATGAGAAACAGGAAAGCAGCAGTCACTTTATTGGAAGTTTTCTTCACCCACCCCCCCACTCCCGGTTTGGAGGGTGATAATAAGCCATATTAGACTGGAAGCTACATGCTTCTACTCATCACATCCTGCCAATCAGAATTAGACCCATTCTTGTAAATTAGAAGCATACTTTTTGTTGACGTTGGCTTAATGCTATAGAGTGAAGATTAAAACTTGCTATTTCTTATGAGCTCATATTACCTGTACACAAACCAGCATGATATGCTGCTCCCCCTTCCTTTACACTTTTAACAAAGATGGTATCCATAGGTTCTGTTCGACTTTTCTGATGACCTGTGAAGTAAAGCAAGACGAGTTCATAAAGTTGTACTATTAAGCTAACAGTTCATAAGGACTCCATGCAGAAATGACACAGCAACTGAAATAACTCAGCAGAGGCCAACAACCCGGTACCAAGTCAGCTCTGAGTGAACAGAATCCCTTACCTTCCAGTTTATATCTGTCAGCCAGGACTCCCTGACTGGACCAGGTTAACAGTCCCAATCCGGGAACTCAATCTCATTATATTTACAACAGCAACCAATATTTTTTTTGTCTGGAGTATATCTTCAGCTAAGCTTTCAGGTGTCAAGGAAAAACAAGACCTGATTCCAATTGATTTTTTTTCTCATTCTTTAGTCCAATCAGTGGACTAGCTGGAGGTCAACGTTTCAGTAAAATTGACCTTAGTCAAACCTATTTTCCAATGTACGTGGATTCGGAGTCACAGAAATACCTGACTATTGTAACACAAAGAATATTCAAATCAAAGACACTTCCATTTGAAATCACATTTACAACTGCATTATTCCAATGTGCTATGGAATAGATTTAATGTGGATTGCAAGGAGTCCAGTATTAACTCGATGATATTTTCGTCTAAATTATTTTACTAATTTTAGCTGAATTATTATGCAGTTTTGTCTAAAACCTTGCAACCATTCCCAAGCTGTTGCACAATTTATTTTGCGGAAATAACTGGAAATAGGAAAATGAATGTGACAGAGCCTTTGCACAAGCCAAAGAGGCTTTATTAATGTCAATAGTCTGGCCCAAAAGTTAACATTGCAACTAACATGTGATGCATCACTGTATGGAGTAGGGGCAATCATTTCTCACATATTACCCAATGGTGAAGGGAAGCCAATAGCTTTTGCTTCAAAATCATTAGACAAAGGACTAATGAACTATGCACAGTGAGTAAAAGCAGCTTTCAGGATCATTTATTGGCATATGATTCCATCCCTACCTTTACTGCCAGTAGGTTAGGAGAAAGTGGAGACTGCAGATGCTGGAGATCAGAGTCAGAAATGTGGCAATGGGAAAGCACAGGTCAGGCAGCATCTGAGGAGTAGAAGAATCGACGTTTCGGGCATGTCCTTACTCAGCCCTTCCTGATGAAGGGCTTAGGCCCAAAACATCGATTCTTCAGCTCCTCAGGTGCTGCCTAACCTGCCAGTAGTTTACCCTAACATCAAACCTCAAACCACAATATTTAGACTGTATACAAAGATACTTTTTCAAGCAGCAAGTCATAGGGGCTGTTACTATCAACTCACACTTATACAATTAAGTATTGCCAATCAACTTATACATGGATACTGATGGGTGCTCTTGATTACTTTTGTCAAATGAGTCGACCATCAACTGTTCTTATGTAGAAGTGTTCTATTTTAAACAAGTACAGAACACTCCAGTAACGGTAGGACACGTTCAGAAGCACACTGGAAATAATCTATTACCATCAAAGGTGAAGAATGTGGCATTTTCTGGCAGGATCACAGCAACAGCCCCAGAACTGAAACCACATATCACATGGAAGATAAATTGCCCATACATGCAGGATGCCTCCAATAGAGAATGAGTGAGTGTCATATTCCACCACAGCTAAGGAGAAAAGTGTGTTAATGTGCACCAACAGCCACAAAGGAAATCAATATCATCCAGAACATCCTACCAACTGAATGTTGTATGCATGATTATAAAAATTGTTACATTGCAGGAACCCCTGATTTAAAAAGAGAGGGATGTATTTGGTAAATATGGTGGCCAGTCACATTACATGATGATGATGTCATTGAACATTACAGAGGGAAATAGTTTCATCTAACCTTGATGCCTACAGAGCATACAGCTCCTTAATAAAGATCCAATTATTGTTAAATACTTTGGACTCCTGGTCTTCTTGAAATACAAAAATTACCTCAATTAAGACCAAAGCTACCCTAGGTGCAACACTGCGACAAATCTGCACAGAATTAAAACGTTGCAGTGTTACATCACCATAAAGTTTTGAAGCAGCAACTACCCATAGGAAAACTGTTGCTGACCATATAGTCACAGGGCAAAAGTTCCAGTACAGTAAGCTTTGCACAGTCAGGAAGAAGAGATCACGTTTGGAGTGAGACACAGCCTGAGTGAATATTTAGTTAGGGGACTTTGGAGGCAGTATTGGAATCTTGTGCAGAGGGGAAGTAATGCTGTTTGCATTTTGTTTGGCTCATAGCTTGTAAGATTTTTTTTTTAAAAAAAGGATAAGTTGAATCCCAGGATTAGGGCCCTGAACAACAAAGATTGGCAATGCAGAGAAACTGTTAGTTCACTGATTTGGTAATAGCTGCAATTTTGATTATTAATTATAGGTTACTTTCAGAGTAAAAGTAAATAGAAAAAATGTAGATTACAAACTAAAAGACCAGCAGGAAATTTAAAAACCAACAAACTAAAAAGGAAGTAAATTCAATAGAGGAGCAGGGCTAGATGACATATTGCAACTGCATGACGTGGGAGCTGGTGGACCCCATTGTGGTTCATAGCGACCGCATTTGTAGCAAGTGTTGGTTGCTTGAGGAGCTCCAGGTCAGAATTAATGAAGTAATGTGTCAGCTTTGACCATTGTGATACTTCAGGGAGGGGGAAGAGTTTCTGAGACACTATGTGGAGGTGGTTTCAGCTGTCAGATTAACTACCCCAAACTCGGTCAGTGATCAGTGACAGAAGGGTGTGACCATGAGTTGGGTAGGTAGAGGGATCAATGAGATAATGCTGAAAGAGCCTTAGACCTTGAGCTTATCGAACAAGTTTGAGGCTCTTGTTCCCGGTTTTGATGAGAATGGGAACTCTAGGGAATTTGAGCAGACTGACCATATCACCATGGTGCACGGAGCCACTCAACACAGGGGGAGAAAATAGAATTGCAGTTGTAATCAAAAGGTAGTATGGTCAGAGGAATAGATACTGTTCTGTGGTTAGGATCAAGAATCTTGAAAGGCTCCCTGCCTCATGCCTGGATTCAGGATCTCTCATCTGGGCTGCAGAGGAACTTGGAGTCAAGAGGAGAAAGATCCAGCTGTCGCGGTCCACATAGGCACCCCAGATATAGTTAGAACAAGGGAAGAAGATCTGCTGAGAGAATATCAGCAGCTAGGAGGATAAGTTTAAAAAAAAGAACGAAAAAGGTAATAATTTCCACAAGCTTAATCACGAAGCATTAAGAATAAGGTACATGAACTGATGGCGCGCAGAGTTAAACAAGGTCATTAGGACTTTAAACTAAATAAAAGATGAGGCGAGCACCCAGGAGCGATTATTAAAGTTGTCAAAACCTAGAAAAGGACAGAAACAATGGAAAGGGTCAGGAAGCTTACTTCAGACACAGACCAGGTGACAACTCTAAAAAGGTGGCCAGTCAATGCAAGCATGAGAATTTTATTCACAGTATACAAATTCACAGTATACAAAACAAGGTAAATGAGCTCACAGCGCAGATTGAAATTGTTGAGTGCGTTGTGGGTATCATAGAAGCATGGCTGCAAGGGGATCAGGGCTGAGAGCCAAATAGCCAAGGATATGCATTCAATTGAAAGGACGGGCAGAGAGGGCAGGGTTGCTTTGTTAGTAAGAAATGAAATGAAATTGATAGCAAGAAGCAATATATGGTCAAAAGGTATTGAATCTGTGTGGATAGAGTTGAGGGACTGTGAAGCAATAAAGACCCTAATGGGAGTTATGTACAGGCCTCCAAGCTATAGTCAGGATATGAGAAAGAAAATAAATCAGGAGATAGAAAAGGCATAAAACAAAGGAAAAATTACAACAATTATCAATATGAAGTCAGACTGGGAAAATCAGGTTGGTAGCAAATCCAAAACAAGGAATTCGTGGAATGTCTACGAGATGGTTTTTTTTTTGGAAGCAGCCCATGATAAAGCCCACTTGGAAACAGGCAATTCTGGATTTGGTGATGTGTAATAAGGCAGACATGATTTGGGAGCTTAAGGTGAAGGAATCCCTTGGGACAGTGACCATAATATGACGGAATTCATGTGCAGTTTGAAGGGGAAAAGTTTGAATCAGATGTAATGCTATTACAACTGAATAAAGGAAACTACAAAGACACGAGGGAGGAGTTGGCCAGAGTTGATTAGAAGATGAACCTAGCAGGGAAGATGATGGAGCGGCAATGGTAGGAGTTTCTGGGGCTAGCAGATATTCATACCAACGAAGGAGGAACACATTATAAGGTTGATGAGAAAACCATTTTCATTTCATTCTCACTTTTCATCCCACCAGCCTCTGCACTCAAAAGGATCATTCCCTGCCATTTCAGTCAATATCCAGCAAAACACATTTTCTCCTCACTCCCCCCATCTGAATTTTGCAAGGATAACCCCTTTGGGACATCCCAGTCCATTGCTTGACCACCAACACTGCACTGCTTCCCACTATACCTTCGCATGTAACCACAGAAGCTGCAACACCTGCCCCTTCAGCACCTCCCTGCACACCATCCAAGGGCCTAAACAGCCTTTCCAGGTGAAGCAACATTTCACCTGTACCATCTCCAATCTTGTGTATCCTATTCGCTACATCCAGTGTGGCCTACACTACACTGGAGAAACCAAATCACAGACTGGGTGACCACTTTGCTGAATACCTCTGGCCCGTGCACAAACAATACCCCGCCCTTCCCGCAGCCGGTAGTTTAACACAGCATCCTGTTCGTATGCCCACTTGTCTGACCTTGGCATGCTGCAACGCATCAGCAAATCATAGCAAAAACTCAAGGAGCAACATCTCATCTTCAAACTAGGAACTTTACAACCTTCTGGGCTCAATATTAAGTTCAACACCTTCAAATTGTGAACTCATTTCTTCTTTCTTTTAGCCTTGCTTGTTACATTCTCTTCCCCCCTCCCCTCCACCCGCTCTCTCCCACCCCACCCACCCCTCCAGTGGGACTGTCCGTTTTTTTCAGTCCAGCAGTTAGACACACCATTGATCTGTCAGTCTCACATCCCGATCACTTAATCTGAATTATCAACATCCTTTCTCCCTTAATACTCCAACCCCAACCCACCCCCCACACAACTGCATAAATGCTGCCCCCTCCACACTTCACTTCAGATCTGATGAGGTAATCTAGACTCGAAACGTTAGCTTGCTTTCTCTCCATGGATGCTGCCTCAACTGCTATGATCTCCAGCATTTTGTGTTTTCAGTTCGGATGAGAAAACCATGGCTGACAAGAAAGTCAGGGACAGCACTGAAGCAAAAGAGAAAACATACAATGTGGTGAAGATTAATGGGAAGATTAGGGTTGGGAAGTTTTTAAAAACCAGCAAAGGACAACCAGAAATGCAATAAGTGGAAGATGATGAAGTATGAGGGGAAGCTAGATAGTAGTATAAAGAAGATGGCAAAAGTTGTTTTTAAAGATATATAAAAAGTAAGAGAGACAGGAAAGAGTGGACATCGGATTATTTGTAAACGAGGCTGGAGAAATAGCAATGAGGAACGGCGAAATGGCAAAAGAATTGAATAGACCTTTTGCATCAGTCTTCACAGTGGAAGTCACCAGAAGCATACCAAAACTTCAAGACAGTCAGGGGCAGGGGTGAGTGTTGTGGCCATCACTTAGGAGATTCTGCTGGGAACGGTGAAAAGTCTGGAAGAGATAAGAGGTAAATCACTCAGACCAGACAGGCTTCATCCCAGTGTTCTGAAGGAGATAGCGGTGGAGATCGTGGAGGCACTGGTGGTGGTCTTTCAAGAAAGATGGAATCAAAGAGGGTGCCAGAGGACTGGAAAATGGCTAATTAAACATCTTATGTAAGAAGAAAGGGAGACAGAAGATGAGAAATTATAGGCCAGTTAGCCTGACTTCAGTCTGTGGTAAAATTTTAGGGACCATTATTAAGGATGGTATTGTAGAGTACTTGGAAGTGCATGGTACAACAGGGCTGTGTAAACACAGCTTTGCTTAGGGGAAGTCTTGCTCGACAAATCTGATTGAATTCTTTGAAAAAGTAATGAGTAAATTAGACAAGGGAGTGCCAATGGACGTGATCTATTTGGATTTCCAGAAAGCCTTTGAAAGGTACCATGCTGGAGGAAGCTAAATGAGAACCCATGGTGTTCGGGACGAGGTAGTGGTATGGATAGAAGATTGGCTGAGCAGCAGAATGCAAAATGGGGATAAGGGGGTCTTTTTCAGAATGGCAGCCAGTAACTAGTGGAGTTCTGCAGGGATTGGTGTTGTGACCACAATTAATCATATTACACATTAATGATGTGGACAAAGGAACTGAGGGCATTGTTGCTAAGTTTGCAGGTGACACAAAAATAGGTGAAGGGGCAGGTAGTTTTGAGGAGCTAGGGAAACAGAAGAACCCGAAGTGGGCAGAGAAGCGGCAAATGGATTATAATGTGAAAAAACGTGAGGCAGGGAGAGTAGAGGTGAAAGCTACTTTCTAAATGGGGAATGCTTTAGAAATCGTTTGAAGCACAAAAGGGACTTAGGTATCCTAATTCAGGATTCTCGTAAGGTTAACATGCAGGTTCAGTGGTAGCTAGGAGGGCATATGTAACATTTGCATTCACTTCAAGAATAGAAATAGGGCTAGAATATAAGAGCAGGGATATACTGCTGAGGCTGTATAAGGGTCTGGTCAGACTCTATTTGAAATATTGCAAGTAGTTTTGGGCTGCGTTTCTAAGAATGGATGTGCTGGCCTTGGAAGAGTTACAGAAGATGTTTAGAAGAACTTCCCTAGGAATGAAGGATTTGTCATGTAAGTACTGGGTTAAGGAGTCTGGGTTTGTACTTTGAATTTAGAAGGATGAATGGGGGTCTCATTGAACTTTACAGAATACTGAGAGGTCTTAATACATAGAACATAGATAAGATGTTTCCACTGGTAGGACAGACCAGAACCCGAGGGTAGAGTCTCAGAGTGAAGGGAAGATCGTTTAGACTAAGATGGAGGAGGAATTTCTTCAGCCAGACGATGGTGGATGTGCGAAGCTCATAGGTACAGAGGCTGTGGGGGCCAAGTCATTGGCCTATTTAAGACAGATATAGGTAGATTCTTGATTAGTAAGGGGATCAAAGGTTCTGGGGAGAAGGCAGCAGTGTGGCTCAAGAAATGCATCAGTTAAGTTCAAATGACGGCGCAGACTTGATGGGCCAAATATCTTAATTCTGCGACTTCATCTTAATAGTCTCTGGCAAAGTTAATTCACCTGATCATGAACATGAAAATCACATTGAAAATGCTCTGCCTTCCCATTGAGCAAATACTGGAGTAGGCAGGTTTTTCGTAGCTATGAGGCCTGAGTTTACATTTGAAGCTGACCTATTTGGCGTTCAGACTCTTATTTGATAGTGGACATTAACGTTGAATGTCAGCTCACTCCTGATTGCACATTACAGCATTTGCACATGTGCAGAGGAGTACTGACAACAGAGATTCCAGTCATGGGATACCTTCATAGAAGCTGTTTCCAGCAGCCATCTTTAATAGTGTTGTAGGTTTGGAACACACCATATAATTAGTCACGAGATTTTATCTTTCAAAAAGAGTTATTTATTTCTTGATATTTTAGCTTTATTTTTATCAAGTGTATATCTCCTGATTTAGCACTAAAACTTTAAAAATTACTCAAATTAATTTTAGTGCTTTTCATTAATGGCAAACATTTTGAGTTATAATCCAGAACTCCCTTTCTAACAGCACCCTGAAAGTACCCAACTCTCCAAACAATGCAGCTATTCACGAAGACACCACCATCTCTCAAAGGCAATTAGGGATTGATAGGTAATAAATGCTGGCCTAATCACTGAAGCTGAAACCCCATTATTGAATTTGAAAAAACCCTAATTCTCCACTGAGCACAAATCCAGGCTATAGTGTTGACAAGTTTTTGAAATGCAGACATGGCACGAGATTCACACCTTATTCACCGAACCAGGGAAACTGGTTTGTACACTAGAGGCTTTTCCCTATTCTATCCCTGTAGCCATGCACATTTTCTTCTTTTTGTCTCAAGTATCCATCCAATTTCCTGCTAACCTGGAACACTCGTAGGTAGAGTGTTCCAGGTTACAACAACTCACTGCATTTAAAAAAATACAGTCTCACATTCTTCTGCATCACTTACCCAAATTCTTAAACCTGTGACCCATAATTCTTGTGTCATGAATAAAAAAGGTACAAATTTTCTTTGCTTGCTTCATTCAAATTCGATATCATACTAAATGCTTCCAATGTCCTCTCAATCTCCTTTGCTCCAAGAAGAACAATGCTAGTGTCTCCAACCTAACCCTGTGGCTGAAAGTCCTCATTCCTGGAACCATTCAAGTAAATCTCTTGGGTACCTTCTCAAGGACCTTCATCACATCCGAAGTAAGTGAAGTGACTAGAACTGGATGCAATACTGTAATTGTGGTCTAACCTGAGTTTTAGATATGAAAAGAATTGAGGTGTATTGAAGATCGATTCCACTAACACTATACATGTAGAATAATGGGAGGGGTTTGACGAATGGGGCAGGAAAAGCGAAGGAAAATTTGAGATAGGCCTTAGCAAGTTTTGAACGAAAAAAATGGTTATGATGTCAAATGGCCTTTACAAAAACTTAGAACACAGGGGTTCATTGGTTCCAACAGTTTTCCATTCGGAAAGTAAATTGTAACGGGGTCAGTTTTCGTCTAAACAGTTTAACGCCAAACAGTAAATTATTTTAATCCAAGTTTAGTCATCACAAACACAAGGCACCAATGGGCAGCAACATTCTGGAAGTAACCCTTACAAAGGAGCTCTAACTTACGAACGCTTGCACTTACGAATGAGACTGCATAATACTATTTATTTTAAAGATCCAACACTCATTAACTTCTACTTATGAACAGTTATTTGTATTGCATTTTGACTGGTGTACAAATTGAATTACGAACATACTCAAGAACGAAAGCCATTCATAACCTGTAGAGTGCTTGGAATCTGTTTAATATCATTTCAAGTTTGTTTTTGGAATGCATTATGATCAAATAGATGATGTTAATCAATGCCTTCTACAGGGTCAGAAACAACTTAAAATTCACACCTGTCATACAGTCCATTGACGTCTTCCCCTGGCAAAAGTTACTAAGCATTTTCATCCATACAGTAGCAGCTAATTTTATATAGGCATAATTTAGAAAAACAATTAAAGCAAAACTCACCTTTTCCATTTCCATTTTCTTCATCCTACAAAAGAATCCAAATAAATGTAGTTAAATATAACTTATGAACCTTTGATTGTAATGATTTTAATAATTCCCTATTTTAACTACCTTTAACAGATGATCTTGAATGCTCCCGAATCCACTATAAACATCACACATAATAAAATGGAAAATTTAAACCAACACGGACTGAAGGAGAGACACCCGTTGTCAGGGCAATACATGTCAATCCTTGAAATTTTCGAAGTTGGTTGATAGGTCTCGCTGGCCCAAATGTATCACAAATGCATCGCTCACAACATATCTAATGTCTTATGAGAAATCACCCCACAGTATGCATGGTAGTCAGATACCTCAACTTAACCAGATACTTCTCTATCAGAGAGTCATCAGGGCCTGTTGTACTGTTGGGCAGTAGTATTAAAAAAGGTCTATCTCACTTTGCTAATTATTGATTTGCTCCAAAGTCAATTCAGAATTTAAAATGGGATCCTCAACCTTCAATCTCTATCCTCTTTGACAAATGTCATGGCATTTGTCTGAACATTTTCAGGTTTGGAATTAGTCATGTGACCAGAACTGATTACACTATTTGTAGCTTGTTCATATCACAGTACAGCTTCAGCAAGGCTGTTTAATGTTACATTTGCTGTCAGTCCTTCATCTTCTTCAGCACCTCCCTGTGTACTTTGACAATATTCTTAATTATTCCCTGAATTAAACACAGTGCAAGCCCCTTTAATACTTTTAAACTGAAGAGCCACATGAAACACATTCCCATAAAATTTCCAAAGTAAAACTTTTAACAATCAAAACTTTGAACAATATTTTACAATCTTATTAAAGTATGATTTCCCACAGTTTTATTTGGCAGTCCATGAACCAGGGGAATTCATATCGGGACTTTTTGATGAATTTAACATATAAAAGAGACCAATAAAGAGCACTTGGAAAACCTAGACATATTGCTTAACTGTTTCTCCCAGCTGCGTGTATGCCTCAGAAGGGAAGAGTGTGTGTGTTCCAGGCACTGAGTGACTTACTTGAGTTAGAGCCAACAAGACAGGGCTACACCTGTTGGAAGATAACATGACGGTGATCAAAGATGCCTTGGCTCCCATGGGTGCACCAGAATTTAGGTCTTTCCTTGGGTTGGGGTTGAATTATTACAGAAAATTCATACATAATCTGGCTTCTGTCTTAACACCCTTCTACCGGTTATTAAAAAAAGGGTCAGCACTGGAAATTGTCATGTAGCCAAGAGGTAGCATTTAGGAAAGTGAAAAAGCTGCTATCATCATCTCGGGTGTTGGCCCACTATGATCCCAAGCAAGATGCTTCCCCAAGCGGTATCAGAGTAGTGTTGACTTACCGGTGGCCCAACTGAGTGGAACACCTGATAGCAAATGGTTCTCGGACTTTAGCTGATGCTGAATGCAAATATGGTCAAATAGATAAAGTCATCTTTGGTGCGAGGAAGTTCCACCAATACCTTTACGGGTGTAAATTTGTAATAGTAAATTACAGCAAACCCCTGCTAGGGGTACTTAAAGACGACAAGGTTGTATCGCTGATAGCTTCTGGTCAAATTCAGTGGTAGGCCCGTATTCTCGGTGTATATAATTAAAAGTTAGAACAATGTGCAGGAGGCCAAGTGGGAAATGTCGATGTTTTGGTCTGATGCACCACTGGTAGTGCTTCCTCTGGAAGAGTCCACTCTGGTCTTAAACTTTATGGACACCCTTCTGGTCACCGCTGACAATATATGACTGTGGACTCAAAAAGATCCTGTCCTGGAAAAACTGAAATGGCTGTGTTGATGAGGGAAACAAAACAGCCATCATAGCCAGAATTTAAACTTTTCTGGACCCAGTGAGACCAGGTCACCATACAGGACGGTATATTATTATGGGAAAGGAGAGTAATTGTCCAGAGGAAAGGCGACCACCAGATATGGCTGAACTCCACCAGAGTCATCTAGGAAATTCCAAAATGAAAACTTTGGCAAGATGTTATGTCTGGTGACCAGGACTGGATGCCAACATAACTGCATTGGTGCGGCAGTGTCCAAAGAGCCAACAAGGACAAAAATTACCGCCAGTAGCTTCCCCACATTCACGCGAATGGCCGGGTAAACCTGGAGTTGGTTACACGTTATTATGCCAGTCCTTTCATGGGCTCATCGAAGACACCATTCAAAGTGGCTGGATATGCATAGAATTAATTCGTCAAACTCAGGGATGACAACTGAAAGGCTGCGAGCATCATTCATGTAGACTCCCCAAAGTATTGGTCACGGACAATGGGACATCATTTACCTGCAGGGATTTTAAGTATTTCCTATAGTTAAATGATATTCAGTGTTTAGACAGCTTCACATCATTCATTTCAAATAATCTGGTTGAGAGAGCAATCCAAAAGTTAAAGACAGGCTTAAAGAAACAGCCTACAGCTTCACTTGATACTAAACTGTCTCAATTCCTATTTGACTATAGGACCACCCCACATGCAACTTGATATTCACGGACCTGGGGCAGGGGAGGGTGAAACAGCATCACCAATGTCACATGCTTCCTCTAAGCGAGAGAGACAGTTTACTTTGGTGATAAGGTTTAGTACTGAAACCAACGAAGTGGCCTTGCATGGGTACAAGGTGATGCAAGGTCCAATCCCAGACTATACAAAGTTTGTTAGATGAGGCGTTCCTGAACAAACATGTGGATCACAGGAAAACTGCTACCTTGCACATAAGGCAGGAGCAAAACATACCTAGCCCCTCAGAACAGCCAAAAAGGCCATCAGAAACCAGCACTCTTCAGTCTAGTGTCAAAGAAACTCAGGTTCCAAGATGAACACAGCTGGTGTTGCAGCCTTGATTCCATTACAACCTGAAGAGGAGGAATTTCTCCTGAGAACCTCCAGGCCCAAAAGACGGCTGCAGTTACTTATGCGCTGCCCATGTCCAGGTCAGGGGGAGGAACTGCAACTGGATGAAAACATCCCAAGAAAAGCAATGAGAAAAATTATAGGCCTACATCCTGGATTTAGTGAAGGGAATTAAGCGAATGGAACAAGGTTGGCCAGGTGGATCACATTGAGTATGAGTTCCCTGATTGGGCTTGTTCATCTGGGCCAATAAAGGAGCCCTGACTGACAGGTATATAAACAGGAGTCTCGCCATCCATATAGGTGAACAGATTGACTTCATTTTAAAGTAAGATTGGGCTGTGTAGCTCTGTTCATGAACCCAGGGTATCCATGCATTATGTGCAGACGTTCCTTCAGGTATTCAAGTATAATTAGTCAGTTTTGATTTTGCTGTCTGCAAATATTCATTACAAATACTGGACTGTCACTGTAAATATCTCTTAGATAAAACCCCCATTCCTGTGTTATGAGAAACAAATTGTACAAATGATTCTTTTGTTCAGGCTCTTCTAGCGGAATATACAGAGTTCTGGATATAGGTTTGCTCGCTGAGCTGGAAGGTTAATTTCCAGATGTTTCGTCACCCTACAAGGTAACATCTTCAGTGGGCCTCCAGGCAAAGCACTGCTGATAATTCCTGCTTTCTATTTGTGTTTGGGTTTCTTTGGGTTGGTGATGCCATTTCCTGTGGTGACATCATTTCCTGTTCTTTTTTCTCAGGAGATGGTAGACAGGGTCTAACTCAATGTGTTTGTTGATAGAGTTCTGGTTGGAATGCCATGCTTCTAGAATTCTCGTGCATGTCTCTGTTTGGCTTATCCTAGAATGGATGTGTTGTCCCAGTCGAAGTGGTGTCCTTCCTCATGTGTACATAATGATACTACTGAGAGAGGGTCATGTCGTTTTGTGGCTAGTTGATGTTCATGCATGCTGGTGGCTAGTTTTCAGCCTGTTTGTCCAATGTAGTGTTTATTACAGTCCCTGCACGGTATTATCTAAATAACCTTAGTTTTGCTTGTTGTCGGTGTAGGGTCTTTCAAGTTCATTAGCTGCTGTTTTAAAGTGTTGGTGGGTTTGTGGGCTACCATGATGCCAAGAGTAGTCTGGCAGTCATTTCTGAGACTCACGGCAGAAAGTTAGGAGATGTATTTGATGCACGATTCCTTTTAAAGACTCGAATTACGTTCTTGCAATCTCACACATCGCTCTTGCCATAAAATGAAATGACTGAAAATCATTTCTGAAAGTATAAAATTGCTCTGAGGTTTTTAAATTCAGATTTTCTTTTAATTTTTTTCTTGTTTTTAAAATTATATCAGACTATAAGCTGCAAAAGAAGTTGGCCATTCAATCCACTGGATCACTCCACCAATGAGATGATGGCTTTTCTTATAACTTTCATATTCACATTTTTTTTCTCCCTAATCCTCGAGTCCATTACAGATTAAAAATCTATTTATTCAAGACGGAGATATACTTGACAACCCAGACTCTATAGCCTCTGCCACAGATTCACAACTCCCTTTGTCCTAATCCAATTCCTTTCAGGGAAAAAGTGCATCATAGATGGTGATCAATTAGCCTATTATGTTTGCACCATCTTTCAAAGAGCAACTCAGTTAGACCAACTTCCCAGTTTTTTTTTCTTTTGTGTATACAATATATCCAATTCCATTTTGAAAGCTATCATTGAAGCTGTATCCAAATCTTCCTCATTGCACAAGGAAATATTTCCTACAGTTATTTTACTAATTAGCTTAAAAATGTTCCTTTTGGTTTGTTCAGCCATTGGATTTGACTCAAATTCACATGACTTTTTCTCCGCCGTTCTGCTGTTATTGCCTTAATCTTTATAGTTAATAGTTTAAAAGATATTTATTGTTGGTTCCAGTTGTTCATTGAAGTTCCACATGTCTCACTGACCTTGCTGCATCATTGACAATTTGCACCTGCAATTGTCAAAACATTTCAGAATACATTTTTCCTACAATAATCAGGATCATGAGTGGTAGAAGTGGAAAGATTAATTCCACGCAACATACAGTTGCACAGCACAGAAACAGACCCTTTGGATCAACTCATCCATGCCAACCAGATATTCTATATTAATCTAGTCCCATTTACCATCATTTGGCCCAAATCCCTCCAAACCGTTCCTATTTGGATAGGATGTACCTATCCAGATGCATTCAAATGTTGTGACTGTATCTGCACCTACACTTTCTCTGGCAGCTCGTTCCATACACGTACCACCCTCTGCATGAAAAAGCTGACCCTCAGATACCTTTTAAATCTTTCCCCTGTCACCTTAAAGCTATGCCCTCTGGCTTGGACTCCCCTACACTGGGCTTAAGATTTTGACTATTCACCCTATCCATGCTCATGACTTTATAAAACTCTATGAGGGTCCCCTCAGCCTGTGATACTTCGGCATAAACACCCCCAGCCTAGTCAGCTTCTCCCTATAGTACAAACCCTCCAATGCTGGCAACATCCTTGGAAACATTTTCTAAACCATTTCAAGTTTAATATCTTTCCTATAGCAGGGAGACCAGAATTGCTCTTTTGCGTTGGTGTATATTGTTGGGTCAGAGTTGAGTGTGCTTTGTGTAGTGATTACAATGAGAACAGCCAGATGGACATCATAGAATGAGTTCCCTGATTGGGCCAGACTAACATCCCCAATCAGGGAGATATGAACAGGAGTATCAGAGGTTCAGTTCACTCTTGACAGCTGGCTCTGAGGGAGCTGGATCAGCATTAACAACTTGCCACATGTGAATGAAGGGTTACTTGGTGACAGGATACTGGCCTCTGTAGAGTTATTTCACTTTGTTCTTCTAAGACTTTATTTAATCACACTTTCTGCTGGAATTCCAAAATGAGAAAAAGTGTACTTCCACATCACACTGGCACCTCAAATTAAAAAAGCACAAAAATACACAAAAACATCACTGGATATGTTAATTTCATTTTAAAATATAACTTTCTATCTCTTAAGGGATCATGTATATTATGGAGATACAAAAGAAAAGTCATTAGACTACACTATGAAAATGCTTTGCTTAAACATGAACGGAGAAAATTGAGTTCCATAATCTGTCTCCTTGTTATATTCTGCTGTGTTTGCCAATTCATCTGATGAAAATAAAGAAAACTGGCATTGTTTCTTCATAATTCATTTCTGCATATATTTTGTTTAATAACGGAATGTCAAAATATTCAGGTACACAAGAATTAAAAAGCAACAGAAACAGAAATTGCTAAAAAAAAGGTCAGCAAGCCTGGCAGCGTTTGTGGAGAGAAATCAGAGTTAATATTTCAGATTCACTGACCCTTCTTCTGGATTGCAGCTATGTTCAGACTGATAAGAATTAGTGTTCCTGTGAAAAAGAGTCTCTCATCTGAACCTTGAAGCATTGTTCATAACACATGATTGAGCAGAATTTGTCAAAGACAATTTAAAACTATTACTTCTCTAGATTTGTGTTACATTATAGGTGTAATTAGGCTGTTAATGTTTTCATGCTTTACCAAAAACAAAGTAAACATTCCCATCTGTTTAACAGGCAATTGATTTGGTTTCAATTATCTTCAAAATGTTAGTTGCAATTAAGATGCTAATAGTTTTATCATTACAACAAATACATTTGACAACTCATTTATACATTCAACACAGTAATGAACAATTAAAGGCTTAACTTATTGGATTCAAATCACTAGTATTAGTCTGTTTGAAGTTATTATCATGCACTCCATCAATTCCACTGTTTGAACATAAGATAATTAAAGATGCTAATTTTCTTTGATAACCTTTAAAAAGGCTTATCTGAACAACATAACCAATATTAATATCACAACAAATTATTCTGATAAACTAATCACCATATGGTTGAACATTCAGCTATGCAAGTTCAGAGCAATGAATATCTCGAGCAAGGGCATAATGGAAGCACAAAACGCTAAACTCTCAAAAATGAGAAAGTAACAAAGCAAAGTAACCTGCTGTTAACTTACAACTTGTCAGCAATAAATATCATTTGAACAGACTGCTGGGTAATTGTCATTTTGCTGTTTGAAGGAATGTTCTGTGTACAAATTGGAAGTCTCATTTCCTACATTAGCAGTGACTACATTACAGAAGTGCCTTATTAGATGTAAATAGTGCTACTGCTAGAGCCCTTGCTGATTTTTTAAAAATCATTTTTCGTTTGGAGCTACGAACTGAGGGTTGAAAGCTGAAGAAGATGATCTTTGCACTATGAGCAGCAGCTTGTTTTTAAAAATGGAGAGCACAAAAGTTAATTACAGCTCGACTTGTAAAAATGCTCTATAGATGCTTCAACTGTATGCTCAAGTGGATGGCAGATGTTGAACATTAACTAGGCCCTCATGGGGAAATGGTCAGTGTGGCAGGGAGGTGTCAGATTTTGAACTTGTTTTTGGACTGTGTTTAGATGAAAAGGATTGTGCTTGTAAAAGCTACAAGGCAGAGGTTTGATTGCTCCCTGGTTGTCCTCTCATGATCAACTTATTGAAAATTCAGGAACAGAATCTCAGTTGTAAGAATTAAATGAAATAAATGTTCTTGAGAGTCTGGAGGGTATCTACATGCATTGGAGTTGTCAGAAACCTAATAAGATATAATCCCATATGCCAGTGATTACACAGATTGTGGAGGTGACAAAAGGTGAACTGGCCAGCTACATCTCATTTATTTTTTCCTCTTGATTTATCCCTTATCTTGTTTGTTGTCTTTGAGAAAGAATGGGGGCTAGAATTAAAGAGGACTAGGTTTAAACCTTAGACATTAATTAGATTACTTTATGGTTTAATTTTGCTCTGTTAAAGCTACTGCATTATTAATTTTTTTTTACAGTATAAACTTGGTGTCTAGTATTCGTTATTCAAAGAGTTTGGTGTCAGTTATTTCCAAAGTATGGTACTAGCTATCCAAAAAGTCAATTTTAAAGATCTTTGAAGGTTTTAATTTTACAATGTTGCAAATACAGAGATATGGAGGCTGATTTGAATTGGCTGTCTGTCTCTGTGTTGTAATACTAAACAAACCAGATTATTTACAAACATGAGTTTTTTTTTACAATGAGTAAATACTGTCAAGGTGAATTTTACAATTTAGCTTGTCAACTGTTGAAAAAAATCCCTCAAAATTCAATCAGCTTATTAACTAAATGGATCTTACCAGTGGTGCCTTCTTCAAAAGATACGTTACATTATCAGAACTATTACTGGTTTTACACATTTTGTTCTGGTCCCCTTGATGTATGGAATAGTTAATTGAACAACTCTATTGGCCTGTTTTTACATGCAGACTACTCATACACAAACAAAGTGTCAAACATACAAAAGAGTAACACAGCCAATGGTAAATTTGAGTTTTATAATGCCAAGAAGCAAAAAAAGATTAAGACCTCAGTTGACCCAAAAAAATCACACTAAAATGTACATTATTGTAACATTTGGTGTTATGCTTCAGTCAAGCCCTACTATTGCTGGAGACATCACAGAAGTTAAAAGATTTTAGTAAGTATACAGAATTGCCCTATTTAGCTGATTTTCAGATGCAGGTCGACAGCAAGCATGGACAAAGTTACTGTACTTAACAATTCACATTTACTATAAATAAATTGACTCCAACTACAGGTAAACATTTATGAACCATCACATTACTGCTCTACTAGTTAAAACCCAAACCCACTTATAGATCCACTCTCTACACACACATTCAGACAGACAGGAAATATACATGGGTTTTATGCATGGAAGGAAAGAAAGAGTGGGAAGGCAGTTCAGTGGTCCTTCTCCATAGGGTTTGTTAAGATAATTCTTTAGCTGATCAGAATGCTGCTGTGTGTATCTCCCTCATTAATACTTTCAGTTGTTTGCAGAAGGCACACGGTAACCAGTTTTCATTTGTTAAATGCTTTGGATTTATTAATTAAAAGTCACAGCTTAGAACAACTGCTGAAGAAAAAAAAAGTGGTTTTCTTCAGGCTGAAAGTGGTTTAACTGCACAGAACAGAGACAACTCCTGAACTTGCAAGGCCTGATGTTTCTCAATATTTTGTTCACAACCCCAAGCTGTTCAGCTACCTAGGAACCAATCACACAAATATTGGCAGGCAGACATCCTTCGTCATTGATCACCTGTCCACAGAGAAACTAGCATTGCCTACTGAATTTCCATTTATAGACGGCCATTGGTTCCAGCTTGTCTGCAAACATTCCACTACTACTTGAAGAAGCAGCAGCTGTGTAAACATCACTTACAATGAATATCAGGTTACGTGCTTTACAAAACAGTACAGCCATCCCCTAACAATCCTTTGTTTTTATAAAAAATATCCCCCCCCTTCTCAGTCCACATTCAAAAGTTCAGAAAAACTAAAAGATATGGTCTTCACATTGGAGTATTTTAAATTCAAACTACTAGCTGACTTCACTGAAAATATCAATCAACAGGTAAGAACAATGATACGTTCTCACTGCTGGATATACAAGAGCCACAGCAGCACAGAGGGTAAATTTCTTCACCCAGAGAGTGGTAAGCCTGTAGAATTTTCTGGCTCAGAAAGCAGTGAAATCAAATATTAAATGTTTTCAAGAAATATTTAGATATAGATGTTAGGACTAAAGGGATCAAAGTGGAAACAGGGCAGTGAGTTGCATGAACCAGCCATGATCATTTTGAATAGCAGAGCAGGCTCAATGGGAAGAATGGCCTACCCCTGTTCCTATTTTCTATGGTTCTATGTTTACCTAATTGCTTTTTGTTGGATTTTCTCAGTAGCTTGATCGTTTTTGCCTAGATGATAGTGACAACACTTCAAAAGTGTCCTGAGGAAAATCAAAATGCTACACAAAAAGTGACCTTACACTAAAACCAGGAAACAAAAGAACTTCACAAATCATATTTTTCCTTTAACACTCAGTTTTTTTTCTTCTCCTAATACACAACAGATACCAAAGCTCAACTTTAAATAACACCAAATCAGCTTGAATCAGGTTTGGAATAATAAAATGTAGAATGCTTAAGGTTCAATGTAAACCAGATCAGAGTATTTCCTCAGTGGTTGGACAGAATATATTCTACATGGTGTCAAACAAAACATTCAAACAACAGGATGGTGATAAAGGTAAAACTGTCAATGCCACACATTGTGTATATATTCTACAGAAACAACTATCTTGTGACAGTAATGTCCCTTTAAATAATCAGTGTATTTGGTCCCTCAGCTAGAACTTTTTTTTTAATATATTTCTAGCACCTTCCTTTCTCCTGCCTGTAAAATTCTCCAACACTCCTTTCTTTTGCATGGATTTTTGTCTGTCAAAGATTATGCCTCATATTCGTCTTATTTTGCCCATTCTTCATTTTGCTATTTCCCTGCAATTATAAGCTTCATGATCTAAATTTTTTTTTGAAAACAACTGCTTGGGAGGACTTGCGGGGGCAAGGGAAGGATTAACCGTTGAATTCCTTTGGTAGCTATAGTTAACCACATTGCTGATATGTTTTTAGCATGTGTGTAATGAATTCCAAGAATGGCATAGTAATCAGAAAGTTACATCTCAGAAGAACTCATATCTCACTTCAGCTAAATTACACTTACAAGCAAACAAGTTCGTACTTGATAACACAATTTTGCTCCACTGTTTATAAAAGATCAATCATTTGATGTGTAACAGTTCTGACTTTACTTATGATTTATAAAAACAATTCCAGAAGTGAATAACATGTCTTATTTCTGGAATTTGGCACTGCCGGCAACAATAACACTAACTCCTAACCGCTCTTGATAATGTTATCTCAGACAGTTAGTATTTGTTATTCATCTATCGTTTTGACTAAACCTTAACTGGGGTGCTTGTTGACCAGGGGTTTACTTGGAAAATTGAAATTTGTAAATTTTTACTAGATATAATTTACATCTGACATTTTAGCAACAGAGAGATATAAATAGGCACGTAGGCTTTCATGCTTCTCCTAGTTTCTCATTCAGATAAAGGATAAAAAGAACAACATATAATACTAATTGAAAGCAAGTGAAGCAAATACTATGAATTCCAACAAAGGCAATACCATCCCTTAAGATATTCATAACTAATGGTTAATCAGTTAAAGATTATACTGTAATCTAGAGTGGTTTTACATTCCTTCAACATTCAGTATCATCAGAAATATGAATTGTAAAACAAAATTTCCAATAACACTTTTGCAGCTCGATGTTTTTTAAAAAAGCCGCTCATTAAAACTTTGCCTCTTTACTAAATGATGCTGGATTTTCCAGAAATTCTCCTTTAACTTCTACATTTAGTTGATTATTGGGTATGTACCAATAGTGGACTATGGGAATTAAAATATTTAACAGCTATTGAATACTATACGCTATTGTTAATAAACAAATTAAACCACTAAAGAACTAGTATTTCAAAAAAATATTTTAGGCAGTAAACATTCGTACAAATCAGCACTGAAATCTTTGATAAATTTTAACCAACTTGTTTCATTTCTAATTTATAAAAATGAATTTAGCAAATTGTCTAAGTGTTATAGTTTTTTTTATTTCTATGCTATTCTAAACTTGGTTTCAGAGGCATGCAATTACTGTGCTGGATATTAGTGATAAGACCTGAGACTGTCTACAGAACCACCAAGTACAGTTTATATTTTCCAGATAAATGTAATGACCCTCTAGGGGTGGAACAAAGAACAATGGCGAAAACTTATATTCAAAAAAGTAATAAGAACAGCCAAGTATTTTCAAAGTCTTGATGGAAAAATAATTCATTCTGAATTTAATATAACTTATTTCATTTAATGATGTGATCAAAACAAACCTCAAAGAAATTTAACTCTCAATATATAATTTCCACTACTAGGTAGCATTCTAGACAATTTATTGCATTCAAGAATGCAAATAAACTGCAACAAAGGCATCGCAAGCAAAGCCTCAGAAAAGCACAGACAGATTTTGAAAGCAAACTAAGATTGTTAAAAAGTTTTTAATCACAATATATCTTCAATTCCACCAGCCAGTCTGTAACAAGGGAAAGGTAAAAACAATAACTGCAGATGCTGGAAACCAAATTCTGGATCAGTGGTGCTGGAAGAGCACAGCAATTCAAGCAGCATCCAACGAGCAGCGAAATCGACGTTTCAGGCAAAAGCCCTTTGCCCAAAACGTCGATTTTGCTGCTCGTTGGATGCTGCCTGAATTGCTGTGCTCTTCCAGCACCACTGATCCAGAACAAGGGAAAGGTAGTCCGATTATACTGCTAATGTACTTCCTGTATCTGATACAAAAGCACTCTATGACTATTGATGTATCAAACAAGGAAATAATGTACATGTTGGGATGGGGCTGGCTTTAACAAAGCACAGTGAATAAAATTTGTGCAATAAATGATGCAACAGAAAAAAATTCAAGGAACTTGAGGCATGTCCAGCAAATAGGATACATGTAACAGTAAATATAAATTATTTTGTAAAAATAAGTATAGGTGGAATTCTGCATATGGTTTCAAAATAATGGCACTAAGGACTAAAAAGATACTCCAGGTTTCAACAGCCAGCTAGCATACAATGAGTGTATGAAAACAAGACAAAATAATTGAAGTGGATAGCTCCAAGTGTTGATGTTAACTGTAATTTCAGCAGTAAGAAAAATATACATTCTGAGCATAAGTCAAAGAGCAATGAATAAGGTCGAGGTGGAGGTGACTTCATCTGCCTAAACCTGCACAAACTGTATCAGGAGAAACCAACTTGAAGCTGTCCTATATTTTTATAAACAAAGTTTGTTCAAAGGATGTGGACATCACTAACTGGACTAGCATTTTTTTCCATTCCTAATTTGCCACAAGAAGGTGATGGCGAACTGCCTTCTTGAACACCTGTATTTCTTTGGGTGCAAAGTACACCTATAGTACAGTCAGGAAGGAAGATCCAGGACTTTGGAACATACAGCAGTACAACACAGTACAGGCCCTTCGGCCCTCAAATGTTTAGATTAGATTAGATTACCAACAGTGTGGAAACAGGCCCTTCGGCCCAACAAGTCCACACCGCCCCGCCGAAGCGTAACCCACCCATACCCATACATCTACATCTACCCCTTACCTAACAATACGGGCAATTTAGCATGGCCAATTCACCTGACCTGCACATCTTTGGACTGTGGGAGGAAACCGGAGCACCCGGAGGAAACCCACGCAGACACGGGGAGAACGTGCAAACTCCACACAGTCAGTCGCCTGAGGCAGGAATTGAACCCAGGTCTCTGGCGCTGTGAGGCAGCAGTGCTAACCACTGTGCCACCGTGCTGCCCACGGCAACCTTTTATCAACCTTGTACCAACCTTTTATCCTACAGCCGCAGCTGTTCACTTTATATATTAATGATTTGGATGAAGGGACGGGGGCATTCTGGCGATGTTCACCAATGATACAAAGTTAGATGGACAGGCAGGTAATATTGAAGTGGGGAGGCAGCAGAAAGCTTAGAAGAGTGGTCCAGGAAATGGCTGATGAAATTTAACATAAACAGATGCGAGGTCTTGCACTTTGGAAAAAAGAATACAGGCATGGACTATTTTCGAAATGGTGAGAAAATTCATAAAGCCAAAGTACAAAGGTATCTGGAAGTGTTAGTCCAGGATTCTCTAAAGGTTGACTTGCAGGTTGAGTCAGTGATTAAGAAAGCAAATGTAATGTTGTCATTTATCTCAAGAGGGTTGGAATATAAAAGCAGCGATGGGCTTATAAAGCTCTAGTTAGGCCCCATTTAGAATACTGTATCCAAGTTTAGGCCCAAACCTCAGGGAAGAATATACTGGCACTGGAGCGTGTCCAGTGGAGATTCATTCAGATGATCCCTGGAATGGTAGGCCTAACATATGATGAACAGCTGAGGATCCTGGGATTGTATTCATTGGAGTTTAGAAGGTTGAGGGGAGATCTAATAAAACTTACAAAATAATGCCTGGCTTAGAAAGGTTGGACACTGAAAAGTTGTTTCCATTAGGCAGGGAGACTAGGACACGTAGGCACAGCCTTAGAAATAGAGTGAGTCAATTTAGAACGGAAATGAGGAGACATTTCATCAGCCAGAGAGTGGTAAGCCTGTGGAATTCATTGCTATGAAACACAGTGGTGGCCGGGATGTTAAATGTCTTCAAGACAGAGATTGATAAATTCTTGATCTGGCAAGGAATTAAGGGCTATGGGGAGAGTGCGGGTAAGGGGAGCTGAAATGCCCATCATCCATGATTAAATGGTGGAATGGACTCAATGAGCTGAATGACCTTACCTCCACTCCTTTGTCTTAAATGTGTTCGATCAACCATGATCATATTAAATTGCAGGGTGAGCTTGAAATGTTGAATTGTCTATTCCTTTTCCTACGTTCATACACCTCTTGTGGCCCTTTAGCTACACAGCAATGTTAATTTTTTATTTCCCCAGTTTATAATCCAAAAAGAAAAATGTGTTGTTTCTTCCAAGGATAACTGGTTAGGATCTAGCACACATTTCCTGACTGTGTATGGTGACTGCTTCAAATGTGGCTTGCAAGACGGAATTGAATAATTATCCAAAAAGGAAAACCAGACAAGCAGCATGATGGACCAAATAACTTCCTTCTCTGGTGTAAGCATTCATTGATTTTAAAATAGCCTTACTTGCATTTATACACATCACATTATTTACTTGTGCTTGCAATACTGCTTATCTGCTAAAGTTCATTACGTTATGGTAAAAGTCATTTCAGTCTATAACAGTCTGCTATATGTGTAATTTTGTCACATTCAAATAGAATCAAGATGTTTTAGTAATTCTATGTAAATTTCAATTTGTAACATTATGACAGACAATTTGTTAACTCAGAGTATTGCAACTCAAATCCACACAGTTGGAGGGGAATGATTCGCTCGTGAGGAGTCTGTTACACACATCAAAGGGAAAAAGTATTGTGAACCCTAAAATGTAATGTTCAATTTAGGTCCCACTAAAATGGTGCACTCACAATAATATTAAATATGAACATGTCAAAAATAATGAATTGCATTTAAATAATTTCCAAATTATTATTTTGCTTTAACTCCAAGTAGAAGCGTAACTATAAAGTAAGGCCATCGGTTAAGGTATACACTGGCAGTTCACAAACTTTACCTCCTCTTGCTTTCAATTTTAAATTCTGGTTTGCTGTTAAAATTCCCTGTTCCTTGCTGAAGGGATGAATGAAATCGCCCAGACTACTCCTTTCCACAATTTGGCCGAACTAGACATTACAGTGATGGTATGACTCTTATTACCCAGTCAAGTCTTAGTCTGTCTCCTTACTCCACTGGTACTTTCTCCTCCCTTACACATCTTTCATGTTCCACCTCACTGAAAGGAACCATTTTGGACCAATTTTGCTACATCAGCCCTCATCATGTAATTGCAATTCTGGCCATTAGGTGGCCCCATGAGCCCAGTTTCTTAATCTAATCACCAACCATGTTAGTTAGATATTATAGTGTTAATAAATCAGAATCCCATCGAGAGATTCAAATAATTTAGCTTTCACAATTTATACCCAGAACTTATATCAAAATTTAAATGTTGGAATGCTTTAAATATTAGTGATAAAGACAAAATTCCAGTAGTTTTTGTTTCTCTCTCCATAGAAGCTACCAGACCTCCTGAGTTTCTCCAACATTTGCTGTTTTGATTTCAATGGCAGCAAACAATGAATACAATTGGCACTACTTAATGTACTTGAAAGAATGAGGGACCTGCTAAATATTAAGATTCCAGTTCCATTCCAACATGTTAGCAGAGATACAGAATACTACTCAATGCTTGTGAATGAAGTATTTCCTTGTAATGATTGATCTGACAAAGCAAATCTACAATAATTTGGATTGATAAAGCAGCATCACAGAAAAAGCAATTCAAAGAACTTCAATGGATATCAACAGATTACTATCCAAAGAGGTAGACTTAGGAAGAGTGAGCAAAAACTTGGTCAAATAGATGAGTTTTGAGGAAGGCAAAGGAAGCAGATGGCAGGGCAGAGGAATTAAAATATAGAACTCCAAGACAAAGATTCTAGATGATTGAAGGGACAGCTGCCTGTCAGCAAATGCAAGAAGCCAGCTAGAAGAACACGGACTTCTATCCTGGGATACATGGTTGAAGTAATTAACAATATGGAAGAGCCAAGAAATGAATTCAAACACAAAGAAATCAGCAAGCAAAGGAGTAACAAATCATCAGGTTGTTGTAGTTTAGAACATGGAAAAATATGTCCCTTGAAAACAATGGCTCTCTTTCCCAAAACATTGTGTTTCTTGCACATTAGGCTTCCAAACCCAGCAAAGGGATAAAGGCAAACTTAGACAGGAATTGAAAGCAATTAGCTATGCCTGGGAGGAGTAGTTGAAGCTACATGGACAAAACTGTTTTGATATCTGTTTGATAACTGACTGCTTTATGCTACAAGAATAACTGACTGCCCTGCAGAAGAATTTAAGTAGTCAATTGCAGGAAAACTGTGCCTTCAAACAAATAGTAGATGCTAAATGTAAGAAGCAGGGAAGCTACTTCTGAATAAGATGGCAAGCTATAGATGGTTGTTTCAGAGACGTAGTGAATTTTTTGGATGAAGGAATCTAAGGAATCATCAATAACATCATGAAGGACAAAAGAAACTGTATAAGAATCCAACGATAGAACTTCAAAGAACAACACTGCACACAAATCAAACCCTGGCATTTTCAGAGACAGTGCTGATTGGAATTGTAGCTAAATTCCACTATTAATCAGGTAATAGCCAAGTTGAGTGGAGAGACTTAACTTGCTTGAGGAGTCTTATTTTGGTTGCCACATACAATAACGTTTAAAATCGGTGCTTCAATACTTAATTGTCTTAAATCTTTTTACTAAGTAGCCAAATTAAAAGGTAATTTGTGATGATTTACACACAACAGTAGTCATCCATTTCGTGGGACTAGCCTCTTGGACTTCTGATCTTTATTGTCAAATTGTATTCTGACTACATTATTCCCAGCAATGGCTTCCCAGACTCACAAAGCTGAATCTTACTATTTCTGAAGCAAGTGACATTTGGTTTTTCAGAGGGATGCTCGGCATGATGCTCACTGTAAATGACCAAACTCACCTCACTGCCTTCCCACCAATCTCTTGTGGCATCCTTCTCGCCCAATTCCATCCCATCTAACCATGGCATTCTTTGTGCCCAAGACATCTTTGAAAGTCCATTCTGCACTAGGACAAGCACCGTTAGTCCAGGACTTTCCTGCATGTTTCCTGACATTTGCTCCAGATATGAGAGACAAGAGAAATGGACATCCAACTTTATGATCGGTGAGTTGTAGGTGTGATGCAGATACAGGATGCCCTCATCCACCAGGATCAGCAAAGAAGTGCACACCAGACCATGCCAGCTGGCCTGAGGTTGCCATCTAGGTCAGTGCAGTTTTAGTCTATGCAGGAATGCCCCCTACTTCAAACAGCGAATGTGCCACTGTCTTCCCGCAAATACTTTATACTCACTCTGGTACTGCACCCATCTCTCACAAAAGCTCATACTCTTAATATTGCCTGCAACAACTTTCCCACTCACTCTCACCCATCCCAACATCAATCCCAACACTGCTAACCTTGTCTGGTTCAGTCCACTAGCTGGGTGCATGCACTGGACTATTTTCTGTTTCCTTGTTGCAGCATTACAATGAAAATTGGTAGTGCAGTGCAAAGTCCAACAATGAAATGCAGAAGTGCACTGCAAGTGGACTAAAGGTATGGCATGAGGGTTTCTAGAAGCTGGCACATGGCAGAATCCATATCTTTTAGACATGAGTGTGTGTGGCTGGCCCCCATGGAGTGTGCCCTGAAATATTTGTGTCCGGTGTCCAACATGGAGGTCCTTTAGGGCTAACAGCAAGCTGAAGTTGCCAGATACTCAATTTTTTGTTGTCTAGCTTGTTCAGTACATTGAATAAGATAGGAAGCCATTAATGAGACAATTTAAGTCATTAATGAGGCATTTATCAAGCACTACAGACAGTCCCTGCGTTGCAAATAGGTTTGGTTCAGGCACCTGTTCGCAAGTTGATTTGTACACAAGTAGGAACACAATGCAGGACAATGTGAGCAGCTAATCGCAAGTACAGGAAATGTTTGTTATATCCAGTCTTTAAAATTACACCCCTGTATGCAATTGTGTTAAGAATGAACATTGGTTAAGTCAGATGTTCGTAAATCAGGGACTGTCCTGTAATCCCCTTTAATTGGCAACTTACGACTGTCAAGTAAGAAACCGGCCTCATCACATGACAAATGCATTACAGTAGAAATAAGTGTCAATGAACGACTTGCCTGAATGTGTCACAAAGCTTGCTGTATCCCACATTACTCATGCCTCCATAAAATTCCCCATATATAAATAGTTGATTATAGTGCAGAAGGAGGCCACTTGGTCTATCATGTCCATGCCAGTCAACAAAGATATGACCACAGTAATTCCAATACCCAGTTCTTGGCCACAGCCCTGGCAATTATGGCAATGCAAGTGAATATGTAAATACTGCTTAAAACTTTGGAGAATTTTGTCTCAACTTCTCTTTCAAGCAGTAAGTCCCAACAACCTCAGTGAAAAGAAATCTTAATTATCCTCTTAGCCAGGCAAAAGTGAGGACTGCAGATGCTGGAAACCAGAGTTTAGATTAGAGTGGTGCTGGAAAAGCACAGCAGGTCAGGCAGCATCTGAGAAGCAGCGCAATCAACGTTTCAGGCATAAGCCCTTCTTCAGGAATAAGGCTCATTCCTAATGAAGGGCTTATGCCCGAAACATCAACTCTCCTGCTCCTCGGATGCTGCCTGACCTGCTGTACTTTTCTCGCACCACACCCTCAACTCTGATCTCTTCTGCACCCACTATAGTGAAATCACATCCTTTCTTTAATGTGGTGACCAGAACTGCACACAGCACATCATTTGCAGTTTAACCAGCATACTGTACAGTTCCAACATAACCTCCCCGCTCTTGTGTTCTATGTCTTGGCTAATAAAGGCAAGTATTCAAAATGCCTTCTCAACCTGCCACATTTACCTGATCTGCTACCTTCAGGGACCTGTGGATATGGACTACAAGATACCACTAAAAATTACTACTTTCCAAGGTGCTACCATTCATAGTGTAGATCTTTGCCTTGATAGCCCTCCACAAGAGCATTATTGAGGGCTGGTTAGTTGGTTTGCAGTGCCAAGTGATACCAATAGTGCCGGTTCAATTCCCACACCAGCTGAGATTACCATGACAGTTTCACCTTCTTAACCTCACCCCTCACCTGGAGGGACTCAGCTAATACTCACCACAAGTCATCTCTCTAATGACAGGTCAGCCCTATGATCCCCTGTGACTATCTGTGTACCTGAGTCTGACACCAGTGATAAGAAGTTGCTGGAGGGGATCCTGAGAGATAGCATTTACTTGCATTTGGAGGTATGGATAGGTACATGATTAGGGGTAGTCAGCATGGCTTGGTGTGTAGGAAATCAGGTCTCACAAACATGATTGAGTTTTTTGAAGAACATAGAACATTACAGCGCAGTACAGGCCCTTCGGCCCTCGATGTTGCGCCGATCAAAGCCCACCTAACCTACACTAACCCACTATCCTCCATATACCTATCCAATGCCTGCTTAAATACCCATAAAGAGGGAGAGTCCACTACTGCTACTGGCAGGGCATTCCATGAACTTACGACTCGCTGAGTGAAGAACCTACCCCTAACATCAGTCCTATATCTACCCCCCCTTAATTTAAAGCTATGCCCCCTTGTAATAGCTGAAAAGAAATAACCAAAAAGATTGATGAGGGTAGTGATAGACATTGTCTACATGGACTTTATAAAGCCTTTAAGTAGGCTCAACATGGTAGACCAATTAGTAAAGTTAGATCACATGGGATTCAGGGAGAGCTTGCTAATTTGATACTTGACAATAGAAAACACAATGTGGTCATGGAGAGTTGTTTGTCGGATTTGCAGCCCGTGGCCTGCGGTGTCCTGCAGGGATCGGGGCTAGGTTCACTTTTGTTTGTCATTTATATATGATTCGGGTGAGAATTTAGGCAGCAGGGCTAATAAGTTTGCAAAATTGGTGGTGTCATTGATAGCGAAGGTGATTATTTAAGATTTCAAAGGGATTTTGACCAATTGGGCCAATGGGCTGAGGACTGGCAGATGGAGTTTAATTTTGATAAATGTGAGGTATTGCATTTGGGTATAACAAACAAGCGCAGGACTTATACAGTTAATGGTGGGGCCTGGATAGTGTTGTTGAACAGAGGGACTAAGGGGTTAAGGTACGTCGTTGTTTGAAAGTTGCATCACTGGGAGACAGTGATTAAGAAGGTGCTTAACACATTTGCCTTCAATGTTCAGACCAATGAGTAATGGAGTTGGGCCATCATGTTGAGGTTGTACATGACATTGGTGAGGCCACTTTTGGAGCACTGTGTACAGTTCTGGTCACCCTGCTATGGGAAGGAAAGAGTCAGTTGTACAGCACAGAAACAGACCCTTTGGTCCAACTGTCATGTTTACCAGATATCCTTAATTAATCTAGTCCCATTTGAAAATTAGCATTAATGTCCTGATATCTCCTGATAGCTTCCTTCAACAATCTGGGATATATCTCATCTGGGCCTATGAATTCAGACACTTGTAAATCTGTTAAAATCACCAGTAACTTCTCTCTACACTAATTTCCTCTCATATTTCACTATCATCACCCCTTCATATTCAATAGCATTACCATCCCCCACTGTCAAATTCCAACGGGCTACCATTGACCAGTACTAGATTCATCATATAAATACTGTGGCTACAAGAGGTTATAAGCTAGGAAACTAATGACAAACAACTCGCCACCTGAATACCAAAGCCTGTCCACCATGTACAAGGCATAAGTCAGGATTGTGATGGAATACTCCCCACTTGTCAGGTGGAGTACACTTCTAAAAACACTCAAGAAGCCTGACACCATCCAGGACAAAGCAGTCTACTTGACTGGCACCATATCCACTCTCTCCCCTACCAAAGCTCAGTAGAAGCAAGTACCATCTACACGCGGTACTACAAAAATTCACCAAAGATCTTTAAACAGCACCTTCCAAACCCACAACGGCTTCCATCTGGAAGGACAACTACAGCAGATACATGGGATCACCACCATCCACAAGTTCCCTTCCAAGCCAATTACCATCCTGGCTTGAAAATGTTGCCCTTCCTTCAGTGCCAATCAGTCAAAATGCCAGAATTCGCTCTCAAATGGTATTGAGACTCACCTCCAGCACACTTATGGCAGTGGCTAAAAAAAGGCAGCTTATGAAGTTTCACAACGGCTTTGGCAACTGTCTGTTTGCACATTCTCCCCATGTCTGCGTGGGTTTCCTTCCACAATCCAAAGAGTGCAGGTCAGGTGACTTGGCAATGCTAAACTGCCCACAGTGTTAGGGGCATTAGTTAGAGGTAAACATAGGGTAGAGGAATGGGTCTGAGTGGGTTACTCTTCGGAGTGTTGGTGTGGACATATTGGGCCAAAGGGCCTTTTTCCATACTATAGGGAATCTAATCCTGCTGATAGGAAGGAGACCAGAATTGGAAGGATGTTGTGAAACTTGAAAGATTTCAGAAAAGATTTATAAGGATGTTGCCAGGGTCGGCGTATTTGAGCTATAGGGAGAGGTTGAGTAGGCTGGGCCCATTTTACCTGGAGTGTTGGAGGCTGAGGGGTGACCTTATAGAGGTTTAAAAAATAAATAGACAGTCTCCTCCCTGGGGTGGGGGAGTCCAGAACTAGAGGGAATAGGTTTTGGATGAGGGGAAAGATATAAAAAAGAAGAGACCTAAGGGGCAACATTTCCACGGAGTGTGATATGTGTATGGAATGAGCTGCCAGTGGAAGTGGTGGAGGCTAGTATGATTGCAACATTTAAAAGGTATCTGCATAGGTATATGAATAGGAAGGGTTTTGAGGGATTTGGGCTGGGTGCTGGCAGGTGGGACTAGATTGGGTTAGGATATCTGGTCGGCATGGACAAGTTTGAGCGAATGGTCTGTTTCCGTGCTGTACATCTCTATGGCTATCTTCTCAATGGCACTAAGGAGCAGGTAAAAAAATGCTAGCTAGCCAACCCTCAGCTCAAGAGAATTTAAAAAAAATGTTTTTCCTTGAAGTTTAGTCTTAGTTCCTTTTGCAGAGAACTGGCAGCTTAAGCAAACAAGAACAACTGTACACACTCTGGTCTCTGTGTCTGTGTCTTAGTAACTTGTTTCCAGTTACATGTGCTAAGATAGCTAAGAACCAATCAACTTCACTTGTTTAAAAAAAACTCCACGTTTCCTGATTGGATTCCTGAAAAGTACAGGCAGTCACAAAAACAAAGTACATAAAAAGCATAAAATTCTTTGCTTTGGAACTGTGCAGCCATCTTGTTGGATCCCTATTTTTAAAAATCAATTCTTTCTCATTATAGTCCACAATTGTTTTTCCGAAAGACACAGCCCTTAGTGTGTTAAGATCTTTCTAACTGTGTTCTATATTTAGATAGCTTTTTAAAATGAACTTCTACTTTTGTCTAATAAACTTTTGTTCTATCGTTAAAGCAACTCTACAGCCTCGTATAACTCTCATTCAGCGACTGATCGCCACGTTAACTGAAAACAAATTGAGCAAGCCAGCTATCATTCTTGGTTCTGACTTGTCTAGTAATGCCATCAGCTTGGATCGTAACACAGTTGAGGCAGGACTCGTTAGGCAGGATAACAACACAATTATCTCTTAGTGATAAAGGTGAACTATGTACGGTTGTGATTTGGAGATGCCAGTGTTGAACTGGGGTGTACAAAGTTAAAAATCACACAACACCAGGTTATAGTACAACAGGTTTAATTGGAAGCACTAGCTTTTGGAGCACTGTTCCTTCATCAGGTGGTTGTCCACCTGATGAAGGAGTGGTGCTCCAAAAGCTAGTGCTTCCAACTAAATTTGTTGGACTATAACCTGGTGTTGTATGATTTTTAACTATATATGGTTGTTAGAGGTTAAGCATGACCAATACAT
Source organism: Chiloscyllium punctatum (assembly GCF_047496795.1). NCBI lineage: Eukaryota > Metazoa > Chordata > Chondrichthyes > Orectolobiformes > Hemiscylliidae > Chiloscyllium > Chiloscyllium punctatum. The sequence continues at coordinate 6,579,609 of NC_092780.1, read as the reverse complement.
CTAAGGAAGTTAGGAGCATGCTGAAGGGTACAGCTTGGGAGGAGACACAGTTTTATTGGGAACCAAGGCTTCAAAAGGATGAAGGATAGCCAATGCTTGAACAGATTGACAATGTCAAAATATTAGGAGAAAGTGAGGACCGCAGAGGGAGATCAGAGTCAAAAAGTGTGGTGCTAGAAAAAAAACACAGCAAGTCAGGCATTTCATCCTGATGAAGGGTTTATGCCTGAAACATCGACTCTCCTGCTTCTCAGATGCTGCCTGACTTGCTGTGCTTTTCCAGCACCATATTTTTTGACAAGCTGTAGAAACATTGCAATGACTGAAAGGTCAAAAGCTAGGCAACAATACCAAAATTGAGGTAAAAATTGAAATGAATAAGCTCTTAACTCAACTGACAGAACCAATTCATTTTTCCTGAATTCACAAAGCTGTGACTATTGTGAACACTGGGAGCTAACAGCCTGCTCAGCACTCTGTTTCACCCTGTGTCCTGCTTGGCCAGCACTTTGGGATCTCCAGTTTAATCTAAACCCCTATTTCATCAGCAAATATTCGCAACCTTAGTCACGAACTTTCAGTGATCAAAGCATTCAGTGACAAATATTTTCTGTCAATTTTATTACAAGATGTGAGACTGAAACTAGTATACATAACAGTGAATATTCTTAAAAATGTTTCTAAAACTTCAAATTTTCACATAGCCTAATTGCCTGACTTTTGTTTGCATATACATTCCCACACATAAATAACTTACATACTCACATCCAATCACATGCACGTCTATGCACACACAATACACAAGTGTCAACTGTTTCTACATCCACCCATATGACTCAAACTACAAGTGAGGCTCAACAATTAAACACATGGCATCTGTTTCTGAAAAAGATATTTGGCTATTTTACTATATTATATTTTTGCAGTCAAAATGATTGTCCAATATAGTTACTGCTATAATGTGAATTGCATGCCTCCATAACTGGCACAAGAAAGACAACCCCTATCTCTTTCACAAAACAAAACCGAAAGAGTTATAGATGCTGTGAACAAATAAAAACAGAAGTTGCTGAAACACTCAAGAGATCTGGCAGCATCTGTGAACAGAAATCAAAGTTAATGTTTTGGGTCTGGTAACCTTTGAAGGGTTTTATGCTATACAGAGTAATTAATTCAAAGGCTAGTGCAATTATACAAGTGCACTAACACAAGTAGAAACAGAGACATGCAGCATGAAATAATGGCTTTGTATATTTTTAGCTTCCAAAAGCTGAACTGGTTGGATTCAGGTAATACCATCCCTTTAAAGTGAATAACTACTTTGAACAAGACAGGAACCCTAAGTGTTCTATTGATAATCATCCAGCATTTTTGTGTTTCCAGTCACATTTAACCAATAGGTTTTCTCTGTATACTACAATTTGCAGATTAAGTAGAAGCTATGAAATTTCAGGCCTGTCAAAAGTTTATTTTTGAAAGTCGTTAGGATGGTTTGACCAGTGTGTTAAATGTAACAGCGAAAGCCCCTTTTAACAAAATGGTGAAGTGTAAAATAGATTGAAGATTCACTTTTGTACTAAAATGTAAAACAGGCAAAGTCCAAATCTTACGTTTTGATGAGACTCTCAACTTGCTTATTTCAAGTGAAATGCAAACAACTATGGACAAATAAACAGTAAAGTGAGAACACTTTGATACAACAAAATCTAATTCCATCCAAGCTTGAAAGCGCTTACACTGCATTGCCACTTTTGGTTTCAGAGAGTCTTAAATTTAATTTAATGCGAAAGGTTAGCATGTTTTTTCAGCTTGAAACCTGAAGCTAATCCTAATCTTTGAATGTTATATAACTTCCAGGAGGATACAGTCATCTTAGTACTCCAGACTTAAATTAGCTCATAATCATACAATTGACAGCATTTACGGAAATAGGTCATTCATTTCTCATTTTGAGAAAACAATTCAGTGCAGGAAGCATGAATAAAGCAACATGTCCAGGGCTAGGTATCAAATTTCTAATATGAACATAGCCTAGAAAGTGTCTGCTCTGAATCAAAAGCTCAAGTTTAAACCTGAACAAACAAATTACCTTCCCTTAGAGTAGTTGTGTAAGCTGTGACTTTTGAATTGATAACTCAAATAAATCTTTCAACTGAATCGCTCGAACGTAACCTAGTTGTCAAAGGCCATCTCTCTCACTCCTTTGGAATTCATATCTTTTGTCCATGCTTGAATCAAGGCTAAAATGAGGTAAGGAGCTGAATGGTCCTGATGGAACCCAAACGGGGCAACAGCAAGCAGGATATTGTTGAGTACATACAGCTTGATAGCACTGTTGACAATAGCAGTTTCCATCACTTTACTGATTGAACATAGACTAATGGGAAGATAATTGGCTGGTTTGGATTTGTCCTGTTTTTGTGTACAGTTCATAACATTTGTAGAAATACATTACAAAACATTTCAATTTGAAACTTGCAGCAAGTATAATAAAATTCAACTCATCTCTGCACAGCTTGTTCTATTCTTGAACATCAGAACGCAATTGCGATGCTCTGAATATTTACATATCCATTCAATATCAACCATATAATCTGAGGGCAAATCATTTCAAATTGAAAATTACAGAAAGTACAGTTAAATAAACTTAATTCAAATTTTCAGAAGAAATGAAATGCTGGAAATGCACTTCAGATTACGCAATATCTATAAAGATACGTCAAAGTTTGGGAATGGAAATTGTTCTTCAATTTAAATTGTAACTGAAAACGACCACATTTTTTCCCTTTCATTAAAAACGAGGAGCCGACTTATTCAGAGGTTTAAAATTTTCTCTCTGATCTCGATCACTGACCTGGGAAATCTTCCACATTTTGTCAGGCAGATGCCAGATTTTGGGTATGCTGGAACAGCTTGAGTAGAGGAGTAAGTTCTGGAGCAGAGGTCTTCTGAACTATTGCCAGAATGTTGTCAGGGTCCATAGCCTTTGCAGAATCCTGCGCCTCCAACCACTTCTTCATATCACATTGAGTGAATCCAGTCGGTTGAAGACTGGCATCTGTGATGCTGGGAGCCACTGGAGAAGGTCAAGATGAATCATCCACTTGGCACTTCTGGCTGAGGATTGCTACCAATGCTTCAGCCTTATCTTTTGCACTAGTGTGTTGATGTCTTCCATCATTGAGGATGGGGATATTTCTGGACCCTCCTCCACCAGTAAGTTGTTAATTATCCACCATAATTCACAACTGGATATGGCAGGACTGCACAGCTTAGGTCTAATCCATTTGAAATGGGATTGCTTAGCTCTGCCTATCATTTGTTGCTTATGCTGTTTGGCATGCAAGTAGTTTGATAATTTCACCAGGGTTTTACTCCTGGCATGCCTTCCTGCACTTTCCATCGAACCAGCGTTGATCTCCTGGCTTAACGGCAATAGTCGAGTGGGAGATATGTCAGGCTGAGGTTGCATGTCATGCTAGAGTACAATCCTGATGCTGTTGATGGCCCATAGAACCTCATAGATGCCCAGTCTTGACTTTCCAGGTCTGTTCAAAGTTTATCCAATTTAGCACTGTGATAATGCCACACAACACGATAGACGGCATTCTCAATGTGAAGGCAGAACTTTGTCCCCACAGGGACTGTGTGGTTATTACTCTTCCCGAAACTGTCATGGATATATGATACAGAGCCTTTAATTTTGTCTTTTTGATATCTTTTTAACATCTATGGCAGAATCTTACACATCCTGAGGTGACATGGGCTACAGCTAGAAATCTGGGAGAACTGCATAATGCGCCCAGCATGGCCTTTCCCAATATTGGAAGCAACAAATAGCAATTTCCAGCAATCTCTTGGGCATTGTGATAAGATTCTCACTTTGGAGCAGTGAGATGCTTATTGACAGGATTTGTGCTCATTATCACCCTTATTATGTAGGTTCCTATTGCATCAGATAGACCAGATGCCAAGAATTCCAGGCATGAAAATTAAAACAGGTATCTGGTCATTCTAGCTCCCCCTGACCTCCATCTTAGATACCCAGCACCAATGGCTCAGTGTATGGGCTATAGGCATTGGTTGCACACATCCTACATTCTATATCCCTGCACCTTGGCATCTGACACTTAATGCCCTCTGAGCACCATCATGGCATATCTCTGATCCACTTACAGTAAGCTTCCATATTTTTAATGCTGCCCTTTGCAGTGCACCAGCACCTCTCATCACAATGCTGCTGCAAGGACACTGTTTGCAGGAACTGTTTGTGATTGGACAAGGATGCACCTCATCATTCATTCTCCGACTACTCACTCAACTGTGTGCCTCCTTCAATGCTCATAACCATCTCTGCCTTGCTCTGTCATGATTTATCTTTTCGTGCAGACACAAAGCCAGGCTGCATGCTATGACTGTCACCAATCACCAGACCAGATTGTGATTACATCAGGGCTACCCTTGTGGTTGACAAGGCCCTCAAACGCATTCAAGCTATCAACTGTACATCCATCCTTGCCCCTTCCTATCATTCACAACAGCGTGATCGAGTTCCCCCTTGTTCTCACTTTTCATACCATCAGCCTCCGCAAAGAATCATTTTCCATCATTTCAGACAACTCCAGCAGAACGCCAACCCAAACACAGTCTTCTCACTCCCTGTCTTCATTTCACAGGGACCGTTCCCTCCAGGACATCCTGATCCACTCTTCAACTACCAACAACACCCTTCCCTTCCCACAGCACCTTCCCATATAATTGCAAAAGGTGCAAAGCCTGCCCTTTCACCTTGTCCCTGCTCACCATCGAAGGATCTAAATAGTCTTTCCAGGTGAAGCAGTATTTCACCTCCTACAATTTGGTTTACTGCATTCACTGTACTTAATGTGGCCTACTCTACATTGGAGAAAACATACACAGACCATTTTGCAGAACACCACCTGTCCATGCGCACGCATAACACCAACCTTCCCCTGGCCTGTCATTTTTACAAAGCACGCCCACTTCTCTGTTCTTGGCATGCTAGAATGCTCCAATGATTCAAAAAACAAACTGGAAGAACAACATCTCATCTTCAGACTAGGCATTTTACACACACATTCTGGATTAATATTGAGTTCAACACCTTCAGATTAATGAACTCATTTCCATTTCTTCTCACTTTCTTTTAGCTTTATTTAAAGTATTCTTGGTCACCGTGTCCTCTCTGCCTTTCCACCACACCAAAAGGACCACCTGTTCTTGCCAGTTTGGCAGTTAGACAGTGCACTGTTCTGCCATTCTCACATTTGGAACAGTTAATCTGTACTATCAGCACCCTTTCTCCCACAGCATTTACTACCCCCCCCACCCCCTCCTCACTATTGCATTCACGCTGCCCCCTCCAATTCACAACAGCTTTAATGAAGAGTCAACTAGACTAGAAACACTAGTATGCTCTGTCCACGGATGCTACCTGACCCGCTGTGATTTCCAGCATTTTTTTGTTTTCTATGCTACCCTTGTCCTTTGTAATAGCAGCATACAAGGGAAATATACTGCATGTGCTCAAAGTTGGAAAGGAGCTGAGTCACATTATGGGGGTTCCAGTATCGAAAGTCAAGCTTCCAATATCAGTTCAGGGGCTTGGGCATGGGAATGCTCAGGGAGCCACTTAAGGCAGTCAGGATCAGGACCCTAGTTGTGTAGGATGTGGATGTTGGGCACTCCACTACTTTTCTTTGCTTTCTTTGCCCTAATATGGGCTATTTTTCTCCTGCGCTGAGAGAAATAGAACATAGAACAATACAGCACAGAACAGGCCCTTCGGCCCTCAATGTTGCGCCGACCTGTGAACTATTCTCAGCTCGTCCCCCTACACTATCCCAAAACCATCCATGTGCTTATCTAAGGATTGCTTAAATCTCCGTAATATGGTTGAGTTGACTACATTAGCAAGTAGGGCATTCCACGCCCTTACCACACACTGTGTAAAGAACCTGCCTCTGACATCTGTCTTATATCTATCACCCCTCAATTTGTAATTATGCCTTCTCGTGCAAGCAGATATCATCAGAGGAAAAAGACTTTCACTGTCTACCCCATCTAATCCTCTGATCATCTTGTATGTCTCTATCAAATCCTGTCTTAGCCTCCTTCTTTCCAATGAGAACAGACCAAAGTCTCTCAGCCCTTCCTCATATGACCTTCCCTCCAGACCAGGCAACACCCTGGTAATTCTCCTCTGCACCTTTTCCAATGCTTCCACATCCTTCCCGAAATATGGGGACCAGAACTGTACTTAATATTCCAAGTGTGGCCACACCAGTGTTTTGTATAGGTGCAGCATAATATTGCGGCTCCGGAACTCAATCCCTCTATGAATGAAACCTAACACACCATATGCCTCCTTAACAGCACTATCCACCTGGGTGGCAACTTTCAGGGATCTATGTACATAGGCTCCAAGATCCCTCTGCACATCCACACTACCAAGAATCTTTCTATTGACCCAGTACTCTGCCTTCCTGTTATCAAAGTGCATCATCTCACATTTAGAAAACGGCTCATTTGCAGGGAAGGGGGCGCCCAGGTTTGAACTGGGGACCTCTTGATCTGCAGTCAAATGCTCTACCACTGAGCTACACCCCCACGAAATGCAGGGATATAGTGAGATGAAAGTGAGTGGCACATCTGTCACTATTGGTTGAGGTGGGAAAAGTTTGAGGTTTTCTGACTGACTACTTATCAGTACAAAAGCAAATGCATGAGTCGAATGGAGGGTGAGTGGGCTGGGTAATAGCAAGTGATAAATAATATTGCACTAAATAGTGAGAGTGGTAGACAGGAGACTGGGTGGGAGGTGGGCACAGTGGCAGCAATAGACTGAGTGTGACGAGAGTGTCTTCTATCAGAGAGAAGACAGTGACACTTATTCTGGCAGAGTAGAGAGGTCATTGATCTTCTTCCTGTGCTCCTGGGCATTCTGCCAAATAGAGGTGACAGCACGGACCTCTGTGTCAATCTCAGAACACACTGGCAGGGTGGTCTCCATTGCCGAACACAGTGGTAATTGACTGCTAGCAGCACTAGCAAGGTGGTCTGGCTACAACAGGTGGTAGAATCAAATTAGACAAAGGAATGCCATAGGGCTGGGTAGAAGTTCATATAGTGCATTTAGGAAGGTAGTGCGAAAAAGCATGCGAGCCCTCAGAGTCACAGATATATTGCATGGAAACAGACCCTTTGGTCCAATTTGCCCATGCCAACCAGATACTCTAAATTAATCTAGTACGATTTGCCTAATATCCCCCTAATCCCTTCCTATTTAAATACCTATCCAATGCCTTTTAAAAAGCCTCCACCACCTCCTCTGGTAGCTCATTCCATACATACGCCACCCTGTAGGTTCCTTTTAAATTTCTCCCCTCTCACCTTACGCTTATGCCCTTTAGTTTTGAACTTCCGCACCCCAGGGAAAAGACCTTGTCTATTTATCTTACCCATGCCCCTCATGATTTTATAATCCGCCAAAAGGTCACCCCTCAGCCTCCAATGTTCCAGGGAAAATAGCCCCAGCCTATTCAGCTTCTCCCCCACCAATCCTGGCAACACTCTTGTACATTTTTTCTGACCTCTTTTAAGTTTCACAACATCCTTCATATTGTGGGGGGCACCAGAACTGCACGCAGTATTCCAAAAGCGGCTTAACCAATGTCTGTACAGCTGCAGCATGACCTCCCAATTCTTATACTCAATGCACTGACCAATAAAGGCAAGCAGACCAAATGCCTTCCTCACTATCCTGTCAACCTGGTACTCCACTTTCAACCTGCACGTCGAGGTCTCTTTGTTTAGCAACACTCCCCAGGACCTGTATAAGTCCTGCCCAGACTTGGCTTTCCAAAATGATGAGAAACCTACCCAAACCTCATATGTCACTGGACTTGACCTTGCATTGACCATGCCTCTTATCAATGCATAGCCATTTCCGTGATTCCTACACCCAACTTCGTCCCTGAAGTAAACGGTCTCTCTCATTTAATGGATTCGTATCCAGCATTGGCATTCCTGGTGCCATTTCACACTCCCTATCCAGGTCCAGGAACATGAGATTTAACCTGGTGCAGAGTCTTCTCTCCATTAGCAACTGTGTTGGAGCTATGCTGGTACGAGGGGTGGGACAGTTGCTATCTAGTGAAGCTGTAGGCCATTTCTTTAAGCTTGCTTTCAAAATTTGGCCTACTCTTTCTGCCAGGACATTAGATGATGGATGGTATGGATCTGCACTCATATGATGAATACTATTCGACTGGAGTAAAGACTCAAAATGATGGCCCATTATTTGTGATTAACACATCAGGAAGTCCAAGTACCGCAAAGATGTGCGTAGCTTTTCTATCGTCGTCCAGTGTTTTAACAAATTAACTCTGCATATCCAGCCATTGTGAACGGACAGCCACAATGAATCAGCACATTGAGCCGATAAAAGGACCTGGACAGTTGATGTGTAACCAAGTCCAAGGTTTACCTGACCACTCCCAAGATGTAGGGCAGCTGTTGGCAGTAATCTTTGTCCTTTTTGGCACTCTGGGCACTGCCCCACCAACACAGCTACGACTGCATCCAATCCTGGCAGTCAGACATAACTTCTGACCAATATCTTTAATTTAGAAATCCCTGGATGACTCTGTGGAGTTCAGCTAGTATCGGGTGGCAAACATTGCTTGGGACAACCACACTTGCTCCCCATAATAATATGACATCCTCTACGGTGATCTGGTCTCGCTGGTTCCAAAAAGATTTCAATTCTAGTTGTGACAGCCCTTTGTAGTTCCCCCATCAGCATCAGCTGCTTCAGTTTTGCCAGGGCCAAATCTTTCTGCATCCAAAGTCTGATATTGTCAGCTGTGACTGGACGTGAGCCCATAAAATTTAAATTCTTTATAGACTCTTCCAGTGGCAGGACTACTGATAGTGTATCTGCCAGCAGGAGACAGCGCAATGCATCTGCGTTTGCTACTTGGTTTCCTGGAGCGTGTTCCAACCTGTAATCATACACCTTCGTATTACAGCCCACCACTGCCTTGTTCTCTTTGGGTAGACTAGGAGGAGTTCATGGTTCATTATTACAAATATACTTCCGTAAAGTATTCCTGACTCCAAATGCGATGGCCAAATATTCCTTCTCTATCTGAGCATATTTTGTGCTCTGCATTAGCCAAAATCCCCGATACATACGCTAATGGGCATTCCTCTAGTACTATCCGGATGCCACATAGGGTGGTATCGCATATCAATACCAGATCTTGTTTGCAATCATAGTGTGCCAAAACCTTAGACAATGATAGCTGTATTTCTTCGCTCGTCTGAAGGCTATGGTTTGGCTACACAACCATTTCCAAGGCTGACCCTTTTTTAAAAAGCTGATGCAAAAGGTCCCAGGATGGAGGCTAGGTTATGTATGAACTTTCCATAATAGGTCACCAGCCCAAGGAAAGACGTAAGCTCCAAAACTGACATGGGAGCTGGAGCACCTTTGATCACTTTCACTTTAATTTCCAATGTGTGTAACCCAGTGTTGTTAATTCTGCAGCCCAAGTAGGTAACTTGAGGTGCTTGCAACACATTTTTCCCTTCTTAGGCACACACCTGCCTGAGGGAAACCTATAAGGATTAAGTCCAAGTTCTCTAAGTGCTTTTATTTGCCTTCCTTATTATTAGTAAGTCATCTGGATAAATGGCTACCTGGAGTAGACCTTGTAAAATATTTTCCATTGTCCACTGTCATTTGGGGTATCAACAGCCTGTACAATTTTTCAGTCTCATATTGGTACAAACCCTTATTGGTATTAGTTGTAGCATACTTCTGGGAATCCTCATTAAATTGCAATTACAAGTACACATGGCTCATGTTCAGATTTGTGAAGGACAGTTTCCTGCCAGCTTTGCATATAAATCTTCTATCCAAAGGGTATTTATCCAGCTGCAAAAAGCAATTTACCATTCATTTAAAATCCTCATGAAGGTGAACAGAACAGTCAAGCTTTACAATCAGTATGACTGGTGCTGACAATTCCGCAAACTGGACCGGCTTGATGATTCCTTCGCTTTTCAACCTTCTGATTTCTGCCTCTGCTTTTGCCTGTAGAATCATGGAAAGCTTCCTGGTCAACATGTAAGGTGGCCTTGACTCCTTGACACTTCCTAAACTCCCCTGAAAAACTTCACTCAGGCAACCATTTTCTAATTGAAAAATGTTGAGCCAATCTTTCTCAATCAAATTCGCCTCATCAAGCTTGGGTCCGAGCCTTTTACTATAACCAGTAGCAACTGAATCAGGATTAGTGGTGCTGGAAGAGCACAGCAGTTCAGGCAGCATCCAAGTAGCTTTGAAATCGACGTTTCGGGCAAAAGCCCTTCATCAGGAATAAAGGCAGTGAGCCTGAAGCGTGGAGAGAGAAGCTAGAGGAGGGTGGGGGTGGGGAGAAAGTAGCATAGAGTACAATGGGTGAGTGGGGGAGGGGATGAAGGTGATAGGTCAGGGAGGAGAGGGTGGAGTGGATAGGTGAAAAAGGAGATAGGCAGGCCGGACAAGTCCGGACAAGTCATGGGGACAGTTACTGAGCTGGAAGTTTAGAACTAGGGTGAGGTGGGGGAAGGGGAAATGAGGAAACTGTTGAAGTCCACATGGATGCCCTGGGGTTGAAGTGTTCCGAGGCGGAAGATGAGGCGTTCTTCCTCCAGGAACTTTAAAACCTGCGCCCACACCTCCTCCCTCACCTCTATCCAAGGCCCTAAAGGAGCCTACCACATCCATCAAAGTTTTACTTGCACATCCACTAATATCATTTATTGTATCCGTTGCTCCCGATGCGGTCTCCTCTACATTGGGGAGACTGGGTGCCTCCTAGCAGAGCGCTTTAGAGAACATCTCCGGGACACCCGCACCAATCAACCACACCACCCCGTGGCCCAACATTTCAACTCCCCTCCCACTCTGCCGAGGACATGGAAGTCCTGGGCCTCCTTCACCGCCGCTCCCTCACCACCAGACGCCTGGAGAAAGAACGCCTCATCTTCCACCTCGGAACACTTCAACCCCAGGGCATCAATGTGGACTTCAACAGTTTCCTCATTTCCCCTTCCCCCACCTCACCCTAGTTCTAAACTTCCAGCTCAGCACTGTCCCCATGACTTGTCCGGACTTGTCCTGCCTGCCTATCTCCTTTTCCACCTATCCACTCCACCCTCTCCTCCTTGACCTATCACCTTCATCCCCTCCCCCACTCACCCATTGTACTCCATGCTACTTTCTCCCCACCCCCACCCTCCTCTAGCTTATCTCTCCACGCTTCAGGCTCACTGCCTTTATTCCTGATGAAGGGCTTTTGCCCGAAACGTCAATTTTAAAGCTCCTTGGATGCTGCCTGAACTACTGTGCTCTTCCAGCACCACTAATCCAGAATCTGGTTTCCAGCATCTGCAGTCATTGTTTTTACCCTGCAACTGAATCAGGTCCACCTCATAGGAGACCACAACTGAAGTTGTTTCTTTAATCTGCAAGGGATCCCCGGTATATATTCTCAGTCTGGCTGAGGAGTAATGCAGACTTAAAAGTTGGAATCCACAGCAAATTTTGTGCAAACTGGTTCTGCGATCACTGAAAACGGTCACACTGGTATCAACATCCATTAGAGCCAGGTAACTATTTAACCAGATGTTTATTTTGTTTGGTTTTAATTTGAATGTTGCATAGCAATTTAACTGTTCCAAGCCAGATGTAAGTGGACTTTCCAAGGTGTGCACTCTCTTGGACACTGGCCTATGAATTCTCTTACTCATTTTAAGTCTCATGGGACTTTTTTGCTGTCTCAAGTCTGCATTCCAGTAGCAACTGCAATGACTTGCCAACCCAAATCCTAAAGAAAATTTGAACCATTTGGCCAAAGCTTGGTTTTGTTTTCAGGTTTTGCTCTGGACTGACCTGGAGTCCCTTTGTTCTGAGTGAGGCAGTGCAATTGCCTTTACTCAAGTGGTGTACCCAAAGCTCAGTAGACCTGGTGAAGGTGTCCACTTCCACTGGAATACACTGCTACTCGTATGCTCCACATACCATATTTTCCAATCATAAGACCAGCTGTGATGTCTGTCTGAAGTGCAATTGGGCTTCAGCTAGTAGGCACTTTTGCTTGGTTACACCATTAATCCTACATACCAAATTGTGTCTCATCACCTCATTAAGGGTTAAACCAAAGTCACATGCCTCTATCTTAGCTTAGTCAAAAATCTCAAAACAGATTTGCCTGCTTCTCAAAGCGCTGGGCAAAATCGATAGCATCTCAGAATTAGAGACAGCTTGGGGTTGTAATATTCCTCAACTAAGTCAGTCCACTCTTGAAAGGTTTGAAGCATCTGGTGCCTGAGGGAAAGTAAGGATCTTAATAATCCAACAAAGCTGCGGGTCCACAAGCTGTCAAGAGAATTACGCATTGATTTTCATCTGTTCCAATGTTATTTGCCTGGAAAAATAATAACACATTCTTTCCAGATTCTGGGCTCAGTCTTCGATGGGTCAAGCTTTCCAAATAACAGCATGATGCCAGAACTGCTTACCCCAACTCAAAGACAACTGTTGCAAGTGAATTTCTTCAGAAGCGCGCTTTTCTCTCGTTGCTATTGACATATGACCAGCAATTATCCAACTTAATGGCAGAGTAGGCTCGATGGTATGAATTGGCGTTTTCTATTTCAATACTCCTATTCCCTTCTCTGTCACATGCTATCGTTCTTTATGTGCAATTAGTCTCTAAGGCAACATGACAACAGTAAGCAGGTATGAGAAATTACAGTACCCTTCACGATACGGGGAACGCGATGACCAGAATAAATGATACTTTTACTCTGGTCATTCAGCATTCACTGCCCATCCATAATTTCCCAGAGGACAGTTAAGACTCAACCACATTGCCATGGGTCTGCAGTCATATGTTGACCAGACCAAGGAAGGATGGCAGTTTCCTTCCCTAAAGGACATTAGTGGACCAGATGGGTTTTTCTGACAATCGACAATGGATTCACAGTCATCATTAGACTCTTAATTCCAGATATTTATTGAATTTAAATTCCAACATCTGCTGTGGTGGGATTCAAACCCAGGTCCCCAGAACGTTACCTAAGTCTCTGGAATAACAGTCCAGCAATAATACTGCTAGGCCATTGCTTCCTCATACTGATACACTCGAAAGCTGAGAAATGAAGAGATGGGAGGATGAGACAGTACATAAGAAACAAATGACAGGCAAAAGTAGACATTGGGCCACTTCAAACTGATGCAGGAAGCCTAGTGATGGGAGATAAGGAAATAGCAGGAGAACTTAACAAGTACTTTGTGTCAGTTTTCACAGTGGAAGACATGAGTAATATCCCAAAAATTAAAGGGTGTCACGGGGCTGAGTTGAGTATGGTTGCCATTACGAAAGAGATAGTGCTAGAAAAGTTAAAGAGTCTTAAAATTGATAAATCTCCTGGCCCCGATGGGATACACCCTAGAGTTCTGAGAGAGGTGGCTGAGGAAATAGCAGAGGCATTGGTTGAGATCTTTCAAGAGTCACTGGAGTCAGGAAAGGTCCCGGACGATTGGAAGATGGCTGTTGTAACCCCCTTGTTCAAGAAAGGATCAAGGCAAAAGATGGAAAATTATAGGCCAATCAGCTTAACCTCGGTTGTTGGTAAAATTCTAGAATCCATCATTAAGGATGAGGTTTCTAAATTCTTGGAAGAGCAGAGTCTGATTAGAACAAGTCAACATGGATTTAGTAAAGGGAGGTCATGCCTGACAAACCTGTTGGAATCTTTTGAAGAGGTAACAAGTAGGTTAGACCAGGGAAACCCAGTGGATGTGGTCTATCTAGACTTTCAAAAGGCCTTTGATAAGGTGCCACACGGGAGGCTGCTGAGCAAGGTGAGGGCCCATGGTGTTCGAGGTGAGCTGCTGGGATGGATTGAGGATTGGCTGTCTAACAGAAGGCAGAGAGTTGGGATAAAAGGTTCTTTTTCAGAATGGCAGCCGGTGATGAGCGGTGTCCCGCAGGGTTCGGTGCTGGGGCCACAGTTGTTCGCATTATATATTAATGATTTGGATGAGGGAACCGGGGGCATTCTAGCGAAGTTTGCCGATGATACGAAGTTAGGTGGACAGGCAGGTAGTACTGAGGAAGTGGGGAGGCTACAGAAGGATCTAGACAGGTTGGGAGAGTGGTCCAGGAAATGGCTGATGGAATTTAACGTGAGCAAGTGCGAGGTCTTGCACTTTGGCAAAAAGAATAAAAGCATGGACTACTTTCTAAATGGTGAGAAAATTAATAAAGCCAAAGCACAAAGGGATCTGGGAGTGCTAGTCGAGGATTCTCTAAAGGTAAACATGCAGGTTGAGTCTGTGATTAAGAAAGCAAATGCAATGTTGTCTCTTATCTCAAGAGGGTTGGAATATAAAAAGCAGAGATGTACTACTAAGACTTTATAAAGCTCTGGTTAGGCCCCATTTGGAGTACTGTGTCCAGTTTTGGTCCCCACACCTCAGGAAGGACATACTGGCACTGGAACGTGTCCAGCGGAGATTCACACGGATGATCCCTGGAATGACAGGTCTAGCATATGAGGAACGGCTGAGGATACTGGGATTGTATTCGTTGAAGTTTAGAAGATTAAGGGGAGACTTAGTAGAGACATACAAAATAATACATGGCTTGGAAAAGGTGGATGCTAGGAAATTGTTTCCGTTAAACGAGGAGACTAGGACCCGTGGACACAGCCTTAGAATTAGAGGGGGTCATTTCAGAACAGAAATGCAGAGACATTTCTTCAGCCAGAGAGTGGTGGGCCTGTGGAATTCATTGCCACAGAGTGCAGTGGAAGCCGGGACGCTAAATATCTTCAAGGCCGAGATTGATAGATTCTTGTTGTCTAGAGGAATTAAGGGCTACGGGGAGAATGCTGGTAAGTGGAGCTGAAATGCGCATCAGCCATGATTGAATGGCGGAGTGGACTCGATGGGCCGAATGGCCTTACTTCCACTCCTATTACTTATGGTCTTATGGACATGCCTCCATGACATGACAACTATCAATCTGTACAATAAGGCAAATGTATTAAATCGAAATATTTTGGGGGACTGCTCTGCACACCAGCTAGGAATATACCACTAACTGCAGGATTACAAAATGGATTTGTTTTAAAATAGTGATGGAAAAGGATAGACCAGATCTAAAAGTTGAAGTTCTGAATTGGAGGAAGGCCAACTTTGACAGTATTAGGTAAGAACTTTCAAAAGCTGATTGGGGGCAGATATTCACAGGTAAAGGGACAGCTGGAAAATGGGAAACCTTCAGAAATGAGATAACGAGAGTCCAGAGACAGTATACTCCTGTTAGGGTGAAAAGGGCTGGTAGGTATAGGGAATGCTGGATAACTAGAGAAATTGAGGTTTTGGTTAAGAAAAAGAAGGATGCATATGTCAGGTATAGGCAGCAGAGATCGAGTGAATCCTTCAAAGAGCATAAATGCAGTAGGAGTGAGTATACTTAAGAGGGAAATCAGGAGGGCAAAAGGGGGTCATGATTTGGCAAATAGGGTTAAGAAAAATCCAAAAGGGTTTTTACAAATACATTAAGGACAAAAAGGTAACTAGGGAGAGAATAGGGCCCCTCAAAGATCAGCAAGGCAACTGTTGTGTGGAGCAGCAGGAGATTTGGGAGATACTAAACGAGTATTTTGCGTCAGTGTTTACTGTGGAGGATATGGAAGATGTAGAATGGAGGAAAATAGATGGTGACATCTTGAAAAATGTCCATGGTACAGAGGAGGAAGTGCTGGATGTCTTGAAACACAAAGATGGATAAATTCCCAGGATCTGATCAGGTATACCCGAAAAGAACTCTGTGGGAAACTAGGGAAGTGATTGCTGGGCCCCTTGCCGAGATATTTGTATCATCGATAGACACAGGTGAGGTGCCGGAAGACTGGAGTTGGCTAACATGGGACCATTATTTCAGAAAGGTGGTAAGGACAATCAAGGGAATTATAGACCAGTGAGCCTGACAGAAGTTGTTGGAGGGGATCCTGAGGGACAGGATGTACGTGTATTTGGAATGGCAAGGATTGATTAGAGATAGTCAACATGGCTTTGTGCATGGGAAATCATGTCTCACAAACTTGATTGAGTTTTTTGAAGAAGTAACAAAGAAGATTGATGAGGGCAGAGCGGTGGCCGTGATCTATATGGACTTCAGCAAGTTGTTCGACAAGGTTCCCCATGGAAGACTGGTTAGCAAGGTTAGATCTCATGGAATTTAGGGAGAACTAGCCATTTGGATACAGAACTAGCTCAAGGGTAGAAGACAGAGGGCGGTGCTGGAGGTTGTTTTTCAGACTGGAGGCCTGTGACCAGTGGAGTGCCACAAGGATCGGTGCTGGGTCCACTGCTTTTCATCATTTATGTAAAGACTGGATATGAACATATGAGGGATAGTTACTATGTTTGCAGATAACACCAAAATTGGAGGTGTAGTGGATAGCGAAGATCACCTCAGATTACAACGGGATCTTGATCAGATGGATCAATGGGCTGTGGAATGGCAGATGGAGCTTAATTTAAATAAATGTAAGGTACTGCATTTTGGCAAAGCAAACCTTAGCAGGACTTATACACTTAATGGTAAGGTCCTCGCGAGTGTTGCTGAACAAAGAGACCTTGGAGTGCAGGTTCATAGCTCCTTGAAAGTGGAGTTGCAGGTAGATAGGATTGTGAAGGCAGCGTTTGGTATGCTTTCCTTTGTTGGTCAGAGTATTGAGTACAGGAGTTGGGAGGTCATGTTGCGGCTGTACAGGACAATGGTTAGGCCACTTTTGGAGTATTGCATGCAATTCTGGTCTCCTTCCTATTGGAAAGATGTTGTGAAACTTGAAAGGGTCCAGAATAGATTTACAAGGATGTTGTCAGGGTTGGAGGATTTGAGCTATAGGGAGAGGCTGAACAGGCTGGGGCTGTTTTCCCTGCAGTCTCAGAGACTGAGGGGTGACCTTATGGAGGTTTATAAAATCATGACGGACATGGATAGAATAAATAGACAAAATCTTTTCCCTGGTGTGGGGGAGTCAAGAACTAGAAGGCATAGGTTAAAGGTGAGATGGGAAAGATATAAAAGAGACCTAAGGGGCAACTTTTTCAAGCAGTGGGGATGCATGTATGGAATGAGCTGCCAGAAGTAGTGGTGGAGGCTGGTACAATTGCAATATTTAAAAGACATCTGAATGGGTATATGAGTAAGAAAGGTTTTAGACAGATATGAGCCAAGTGCTGGCAAATGGGACTAGATTACGTTGGGACATCTAATCAGCATGGACAAGTTGGACTAAAAGGTTTGTTTCCATGCTGAACTACTCTACGACTCTATGACTGATTAGCTGACACATTTGAGAAGTGTTCAATTGACATTTACACTTAAAAAGAGTCAGAAAGGATTGCTGTGCTTACTACTGCAGTATAACATTAGTTAAAATGACTTAGCTGGAAACTATTAATTTATCTGTTGAAAATGCACACAATTGCAGAAGGGGAAGAACCCTGGAATAGCTGAACTTGAATATTTCCTGCTTTGTTTCAAGTCCAGAGTCCAACTGTCAGTTAAACGGTTCAAACAGCATATTAGCAAAATTACAACATCACCACAGATTTTGAATCCTCAACCGCAAGCCAGAATTTCAAACACTTTCTCTGAACAACAAAATCAGAAAGATTGATACCTAATACACACACAAAATAGGCAGCAAAGCAGCAAATCTTTCAATTATCAGTCTGATTTACAATCAATACCAACTCAAAATTTAATTATCCAAATTAGATTCCATAAATAAGATCCCACCAAGAAATGCTAGTAAATTATGGTCAAACATACGTTATATGGAGATAAAATTCAGTACTGAACAAATGGTGCTTAATCAACAATTTCATTGTCTTCAATCATATCAACAATAATATCTTTAGGTTAAGTAAGAGTGGAAGATTAGAAAAAGAATTCGGACTGTTGACTCTTCGATTCAATTGTCAGCTTGAAAGAAGTACTGGCCCAATATTGTGCACATCATTGTGTTTAGAAATAGTAAAAGATACAATGATCCTGTTGCAATTGCGTATCTATGCAAACATTTGGCAGTACAAAGGCTTTAAAATGGAAAAGGCGATTGTTTCAATTACTCATTGTTCTCCACTTAATCAGGTTTTGATTGCCAAGTTTTGTCAGCTATATTTGATTATTTATAACTGTCCAAAAACTGTTTGTTTTCAATATACCTTTAAGTGAAGTAGCACATCTCCTGTGACTCAGTGAATTGGAAAACATGCAGTTGTGTCAAGAAATCACTTTATGGAATGAGCTTTTACATAGCAATTGATCTTAGAATACATTTCACAGCAAGTTAGAGGAAGCATTGTTGTGTAGTCAAAGGAGTATTGTATCTGGCAGTTTGGACTGAAACAGACAAATATTTACCAAGTGTCAGAGTGGATTCATTCCTTAAAATCTGGAAAAAGTTTTTTTCACGATTCGTACAAATTATAGTTAATCATTTTGGGAGTCAGTTAGCTCAATTGGCTGGGCGGCTGGTTTGTGATGTAGAGTGACCAACAGCACAGATTCAACTCCTGCATCGCTGACATTACCATGAAGGTCCCACCCTCTCAACCTCGCCTGAGGTACGGTGACCATCAAAGTAAACTCACCACCAGTTATTTCTCTCTCGTGAGAGAGCAGCCCTATGGTCTGGTGGGGCAATGGCGACTTTACAATTACCTTGTGAATTAGAAAAATACAAATCTCAAAAAAAAGTTATCATACCACCATGTACACACACACACACAAATAGATGTAATAATTGATACAGTTAACTTCTACTGATAGCCACCACCCATCCTGGTTTCCAATACCACAACCCTCCACACGATCCCACCCCATGATATTACCCAAACAGGTACCTCACAATGCCCACTGCTCCTGAACTTATAAAGTTAAAAGTTATACCAGGTTATAATCAACATGTTTATCTGGATGCACTAGCTTTCAGAGCGCTGCTCCTTTATCAGGTGATTGATCACCTGATGAAGGAACAGCACTCCGAAAGCTAGTGCTGCCAAATAAACCTGTTGGTTTACAACCTGGTGTTGTGTGATTTTTAATTTTGTACACCCCAGTCCAACACCGGCGTCTCCAAACCTGAACTTCTAGGTCACCATGTCTCCAGTAGCCATGGCCTCTGATGCTGAACTGCAGCTTACTGTGGCTTCTAGCCTCTGACTGGCTGGTGGCTTCAGGCAGAGTAGAAAATCACTGTGCTGAGATATCGTTCCAATGGAAAGACCACCGGGTGATCAACTAAGTATCTGAGAAGCACGTTATCCAGTGAGCTTTCCTGTCCATGATATTGGAGGGGGTATGCTGCCTGTTTTTACTCCCACTACCATATTTAGGACAAAAAGTGAAATGCTTGCACCTGCAGAGTAATAAACAAGTTTGCATATTGAAAGTTGACATGGGGAATTAAAAATATTTTGATTACTGTACTGGAAATATACTTTCAGAATAGTTTATATACTAACAACGGTGAGGAAGCAATGAGAAAAGGAAGCAACCATGAGAAATAAATATAAGAAACCCAAAAAGATAGGATATCCTGGATGACTAAGGACATTGATGAGAAAATATGGATGACAAAGGCGGCATATGGAAGACAAATAATAATAATAGCAGTATAAATGAGAAAGAGTACTTCAAATGCAGAAGAGGGGTTTAAGGTCAAATTAGGAAGGGTAAGACGAAGCACTCGAAAAGGATGAAAGTGAGAACTGCAGATGCTGGAGATCACAGTCGAGAGTGTGGTGCTGGAAAAGCACAGCTGGTCAGGCAGCATCTGAGGAGTAGAAGAGTCGACATTTGGGCAAAAGCCCTTCATCAGGAATGGTGATGAAGGATTCCTGATGAAGGGCATTTGCCTGAAACGTCAAATTTCCTGCTCCTCAGATACTACCTGATCTGCTGTGCTTTTCCAGCACTGTACTCTCGACTAAGAAAGGATGGCAGACTTCACTAAAAGTAGTAGGGTAAAAGGGTAAACTGCTCACTGAAGTGAAGGATACGGCAGAGGTAATAAATTAATACTTTGCTTCTTCTTTACAAAATTAGAAGATGCCCAGTTGAAAATGTGGGTTTTGAGCAATTGAGCAATATAGTGACACATGAAGAAGAGGTACTAAAAAGGCTAGTAGCACTCCAGGTAGAGAAGTCATCAGGCAGGGTTGGGATGCATCAAATTGCTGAGGAAAGTAAGGGAGCAAATCGCAGAGCTAAAAGCAGTTGTCTTGTCTTGTTTATTGCATTTCTTCATGTTAGGTCAACACAAAGATTTCAAGATTTATAGTTAAAACGGTTGAATGAGGATCATCACCACAGGAATTCGCGCAGCCATTTATGACAAGTAAAATGAGAAAGTTGGTAGCATCACGTGATGAGAGAAAAATGTCCTGTTTTCCTGCCAAGAGTTGGATAGTGGGACAAAATTTACACGAGTGAAAAAGTGAGAAGCCAATCTGAACAAATTAGCAAGAATTAACATCCTCAATGATTTCATCTTGCCTTATTAATATGCAATTTCTCAATCTCCCACCCACTTGATAGAAACCAGACTGTACTAATTACTGACATGAAAGTCAGAGCGGTAATCTAATGACTCCAGCGCACCACTTGTTCCTTCGGCCCTCCAGTCACAAACAAATTACAGCATGGACAGCAACCCATGCACACCACTAATCCATCAGGACTTCCTGGTCTCATCAGCAAAGTATGGCGGTAATTCGTTTCTGCTTGACATGTCTGGGACAATTGATAGGAACTGTACAGGACAGCTGTAGACTGCCACTGTTTGACCATGTGCACAGATTCAAACCTGGCTGCAGTAGCCAGGTAAGTCACACGAGTGGTCAATATTTTCATCTGCAGCAAGTCGGAGAGTATGACGAACATGGTCATAGATGTATGAGGTATGTAGAAGTAATGAGGAAAGTTTTGGTGGATAGCATGAGAAAATTCGCTAGGACCCACAGATAGAAGCCCTCCATGAAACCAATGAGAAATGACACTCGGCTAATTTCTGCTAAGATTTAAGCTTTTTATTTCTGATGTTTGCAAATAATTTTTGTTTCTTATTTGATCAAAAGAAATTGGAGTCTTTGCAACAAAAATAGAGAGCATATTTAGCTACAGCCTGTTCTACTGAACAGCTAATAGATCAAAAAACAAAATTCAGTTACATCCACTAGATTCAGGACCATGTTAATATTTTTATGCAGAAATTCTTGACTTTTAGACTAGATTATACATCATATGCTGTCAGTTGGCTACATTACACATTTATCAGAATGCATACAGAAATAATGTTTCCTCTTGCGGGTCACTGTTTAAAAATAAAAGGTTCATCCATTTAAGGTAGAGATAAGGAGAAGTGTTTTAAAACATAGAACAGTACAGCACAGAACAGAACAGGCCCTTCAGCCCACGATGTTGTGCCAACCATTGATCCTCATGTAAGGTAAACCTAATGTACAAACCCTGAAATTTCTGTGACCATATGCATGTCCAGCAGTCTCTTAAATATCCCCAATGACCGCACTTCCACAACTGCTGCTGGCAACGCATTCCATGCTCCCACAACACACTGTGTAAAGAACTCGCCTCTGACATCCCCTCTATACTTTCCGCCAAACAGCTTAAAAATATGATGCCTCGTGTTAACAATTTCTACCCTGGGAAAAAGTCTCTGGCTATCAACTCTATCTATGCCTCTCATTATCTTGTACACCTCATTGTTGTGGTTCTGTTCGCCAAGCTGGGAATTTGTATTGCAAACGTTTCATCCCCTGTCTAGGTGACATCCTCCGTGCTTGGGAGCCTCCTGTGAAGCGCTTCTGTGAGGTTTCCTCCAGCATTCATAGTGGCCTGTCTCTGCCGCTTCCGGTTGTCAGTTCCAGCTGTCCGCTGCAGTGGCCGGTATATTGGGTCCAGGTCGACGTGTTTGTTGATAGAATCTGTGGATGAGTGCCATGCCTCTAGGAATTCCCTGGCTGTTCTCTGTTTGGCTTGCCCTATAATAGTAGTGTTGTCCCAGTCGAATTAATGTTGCTTGTCATCTGCATGTGTGGCTAAGGATAGCTGGTCGTGTCGTTTCATGGATGTTCATGGATGCGATCGTTAGCTGTCTTCCCGTTTGTCCTATGTAGTGTTTTGTGCAGTCCTTGCATGGGACTTTGTACACTACATTGGTTTTGCTCATGCTGGGTATCGGGTCCTTCGTTCTGGTGAGTTGTTGTCTGAGAGTGGCTGTTGGTTTGTGTGCTGTTATGAGTCCTAGTAGTCTGGCTGTCAGTTCGGAAATGCTCCTGATATATGGTAGTGTGGCTAGTCCTTTGGGTTGCGGCATGTCCGCATTCCGTTGTCTTTCCCTTAGGCATCGGTTGATGAAATTGCATGGGTATCTGTTTTTGGCGAATACATTGTATAGGTGTTGTTCTTCCTCTTTTTGCAGCTCTTTAAACATGTCTATAGTGCCCTTTCCATGGAACAATTACTCCCAGTCCATGCTTCCCAACTCACATCTGATAGCATCATAGTTTCCTTTTCCCCAATTAAATATCCTCCCATTATGCCTGCTTCTCTCCTTCTCCATAGCTATGTAGAATGTGAGGCAGTTGTGGTCACTATCACCAAAATGTTCTCCCACCGCAAGATCTGACACCTGCCCAGCTCATTGCAGCGCACTAATTCCAAAATGGCCTCTCCCCTCATTGGCCTGTCAACGTACTGAGTTGGGAAACCTTCCTGAACACACCTTACAGAAACAGCTCCTTCCAAACCATCTGCTCGAAGGAGGTTCCAATCAATGTTCGGAAAGTTAAAGTCACCTATTACAACAACAGGCTTTAGAATTTTTTTCTTCACAAGACAGTGGAAGCAGAATCTTTGAATCTTTTTTTAAAGGCAGAAATAGATAAATTCTTGATTAAGAAAGGGATGAAGGTTTATCATTGGTAGGCAGGAATGTGGAGTAACCAGATCATATCTTATCTTACTGAATGAGGAGCTGATTTGAGGGGCAGGGCGGCATACTCCTATTCCAAACTTAGATGTTTGCATGTTTTAATCAGGAAATCTTTTCGGCCTCTAAATTGAAGAAATGACTACCTCATTGGATCTGTTTATAATTTTCTGCTACAGTCTACACAAATCCTAGAATCTTTAGACTATGGAAGCTGGCCATTCAAATGTTTGAATCCACACCAATCTTCCAAACAGCAACCCACCCTCCACCCCATCCCTGTAACCCTGCATTTCCCACGGCTAATCCACCTAGCCTGCACATCCCTGGACTCTGGGCAATTTAGCATGGCCAATCCACCCAACCTGCACATCTGTGGAGGATGGGAGGAAACCAGAACATTCAGAAGAAACCCATGTAGATATGGGGAGAATGAGCAAACTCCACACAGACGGTTGCCCAAGTCTGGATTTGAACCTGGGACCTTGGCACTGTGAGACAGCAGTGCTAAACACTGAGCCACCCATGAGTACAATTCTATTGTGGAGATATTCTGTCAAAGTGTGAAACATAATTTAGTATTTAGTATTGCATACAATAAATGCCACTTTACCTTAAAGCTCGGATGCAAAGTTGACTCTGGAGGGTAGACAATGAAGTGCCTCAGCGTAAATCCAAAACCTTGAGAGTTCTTCTGTAGTAGCAGAGTCTTTGGACCAGGCCATGAAAATATTTCATTCTGCACCATGTTAGCATTTTCGTTGGGATTTTTCTCATCTCGTTGAGTTTTAGTCTGTAGCCAAAAATGAAGAAAAGTGATTAAAATCTCAAATCAAGTTTAAAAAGGTATACAGTTTATTATAATCCCAGCTGATGTGATTTCTTCACAAGTCAAATCCCAGACTGAAATCTGACTAGTTTTGTTTATTTAATGAGGTGGTATTTCATTGAAATATAAGCAAAGTTGCAGACTTGATTTTAAACAATAAAACATTAGTTCATTATGTAAAAAAACAGGAATATAAAATAGAATAGGCCAAGCTATTTACAACAAATATGATATGAAAGATTTCAAAAAACATGGTAAAAAACTATATTCCATGTATCCCAACTGCACCCCTTCACAGAAATCAAACACCACAGGAAATTCCCTTCTTCATCACATCTTTAGAATTTGGCTTAACTGTGGCTTTCATTTCCTGGTCTTGAATGCTTGATAGCATCTTTGAGTATTCACACGAATGAACTTAGACATCTGTAGCTTCAAATAATTCCTTCAGGGTTGGAACAAACAACTTCTGGTCTGGAACTTCTAAACTAAACTCCTTCCATTGAAATAACCTATTTCCTAACAATTAAAAATTGTCTCCTTCCTTCAGGGGAGATTGTTTTATGCATCTGGCTTCCTCTAGGACATCTGCAAACTGAAACCAGAAGGCTTTCCAACCTATGGATGTCACCTTAAAGTCAAAAACAAATTCCAAATCCTTTGAACTGGAAACCTAATGCATTTCACTGTTTACTCTGTTTGTAAAAACTCTCTTAATACAAACAAATTTCCATTTGCACACCAGGAACTAACTCTTTTGCAAAGAAATCATGCCTCCAAAAGCACAACAGATACATCTTTAAAACTCTTCATCGATACAGACCAGAATTCATATATGACTAATTCAAATTTCAAACTCTAAAATAAATAATATTAAAATATACAAAATAATATGAAATATTTGTACATATTTCTATAGAAATGAGTTTTAAAAATCACACACTTTACATCTCAAGTTGCAATTATAAATTGGCAAACTTTTTGGCAAAAAGCAATCTTGAAGTGTTATTTTCCCTCCTGCACCACATGATAAGATTA
The DNA here is from genome assembly GCF_047496795.1 of Chiloscyllium punctatum. Lineage (NCBI taxonomy): Eukaryota > Metazoa > Chordata > Chondrichthyes > Orectolobiformes > Hemiscylliidae > Chiloscyllium > Chiloscyllium punctatum. The sequence goes on along the minus strand of NC_092780.1, from coordinate 6,554,624 downwards.
CGCAGGCTGTTTAAATAACATATTTGACAAGAGACTTCTATAGCAACCAAAGTGACATAATAATACGTGAATAATAATGTAATAATATTTAGGATTACATTTTTCTTTGAAGTGCAAAAGATTCTTATGTAAAACGAGCGCATTAGTAATCCAGAGCTCCAAGTTTATGTTCTGGGGACATGGGTTTCAAACCAACATTGCATATGGTGACATCTGAATTTAATAAAATATTCATCTTGTTCACAAATGCCTTTTGAGGAAAATCTGTCACCTTAACTGGTCTGGCCTACATGTCGCTATATATAAACAACAATATGGTTGGCTCTTAACCGCTCTTTGAAATAGTCTAGTACACCATTCAGTTATATCAAAACCCATTATAAAGTCTACAAAAAGGAATACAACCACATGGACTACTTAAGACACTGGAAATAACGACAGCAAATTAGAACTGCCAAGCTTACCAGTTCCTCCTAACCATTTCTGGGGCTTGTGCAAAAATTGAGGGAGCGACCCCATAGGTTAGTCACCTTCAACAGTACCTTCCAAACCTCTAACATCTACCATCTGGAAGGACAAGGGCAGCAGACACATGGGAATACTATCACCTGCAAATTTCCCTCCAAGCCACACACCATCCTGATTTGGCATGATTTCATCATTTGTTCACGGTCACGGGTAAAAATCCTGGAGTTGCCTTGTTAACACCACCTTCAGTGTTATACACCCCATGGACTGCAAAGGCTCAAAAGGCAGTTTATCCCACATTCACCAGGAGATTTAGGGTGGAGCTTGACATCCACATCTCATGTACAGTAAAAACAAACTGTGCACATTTCAATAAATTATAATCTTATGTCACAAAAGAGTTATAAAATCATGTTCTTTTCGTCATTTATATAAATGATTTAGATGTGAATATAGAAGGTATGATTAGCAAATTTGCAGATGACATCAAAATAGGTACAACAGGACGTTGATCAGATGGGCAAATGGGCCGAGGAGTGGCAGACAGAGTTTAATTTAGTTAAATGTTAGGTATTGTATTTTGGTAAGGCAGGACAGGACTTATATAGTTAAATGGTAGGCCCCTGGGGAGTGTTGCCATACAAAGACCTAGGGGTGCGGGTGCATAGATCTTTGAAAGTGGAGTCACAGGGAGACAGGGTGGTGAAGAAGCATTTGGCATGCTTGCCTTCATTGGTCAGAACACCGTTGGAATGTCATGATACGACTGAACAGGACATTGGTGAGACACCATTTACAATACTGCATGTTCAATTCTGGTTGCCCTTCTATGGGCAAGTTAAATGAGAAGCCTTCAGAAATGAGTAGCCTTCAGAAATGAGTTAACTAGAGTCCAGAGACAGTATATTCCTGTTAGGGTGAAAGGAAAGGCTGATAGGTATAAAGAATGCTGGATGACGAGAGAAATTGAGGGTTTGGTTAAGAAAAAGAAGGAAGCACATGTCAGGTATAGACAAGAGAGGTAGAGTGAATCCTTAGAAAAGCATAAAGGCTGTGGGAGTATACTTAAGAGGGAAATCAGGAGGGCAAAAAAAGAGACATGAGATAACTATTTGCCAAAGCTAAGCAGAATCCAAAGGATTTTTACAAATACATTAAGGACAAAAGGGAAATTAGGGAGAGAATCGGGCCCTTCAAAGATCAGCAAGGTGGCATTTGTGTGGAGCCGCAGGAGATGGGGATATACTAAGCAAGTATTTTGCATCAGTGTTTGCTGTGGAAAAAGACATGGAAGGTATAGAATGGAGGGGAAAAAAATGGTGACATCTTGAAACAATGTCCATATTGCAGAGGAGCAAGTGCTGGATGTCTTGAAATGCATAAAAGTGGATAAATCCCCAGGATCTGATCAGGTGTAATCTAGAACTCTGTGGAAAGCTATGGAAGTGATTGCTGGGCCTCTTGCGGAGATAGTTGTACCGGGTGGTTTAAATGGGAGAGTTTGGGGCTGGGGGAAGGTAGCTGAGAGTGCAATAGGTGGATGGAGGTTGAGCTAAAGGTGGAAGGTCAGAGGGGAGGGTGATGCAGATAGGTGAGAAGGAAGATTGACAGATGGGACAGGGCATGAGGACAGTGCTGAGCTGAAAGGTTGGAACTGGGGTAAGGCGGGGGGAGGGGAAATGAGAAAACTGGTGAAATCCACAATGATAACATGGGGTTGGAGGGTCCCGAGGCAGAAGATAAGGTGTTCTTCCTCCAGGCATCAGGTAGTAAGTAAGTGGCAATGGAGGAGGCCCAGGACCTGCATGCCCTCAGCAGAGTGGGAGGCAAATTGAAGAGTTCGGACACAGAGCGGTGGGATTGATTGATGCGCATGTCTTTTAGAGACGCACTGCGTCTTTTCCCTGGGGCAGGGGAGTCCAGAACTAGAGGGCATAGGTTTTGGGTGAGAGGGAAAAGATATGAGAGAGTCGTAAGGGGCAGCGTTTTCACGCAGAAGGTGGTGAGTGTGTGGAATGAGCTGCTAGAGGAAATGGTGGAGGCTGGTACAATTGCAATATTTAAGAGGCTTTTGGATGGGTATATGAATAGGAAGGGTTTAGAGGGATACGGTCTGGGAGGTGGGACTAGATCGGGTTGGGATATCTGGTTGGCATGGACAAGTTGGACCAAAGGGTCTATTTCCATGCTGTAAATCTCTATGACTCTACGTTGTTAAACATGAGAATGCAGAATAGACTTACAAGGATGTTGACAGGTTTGGAGAGTTGGAGTTATTGGGATAGGTTGAAAAGGCTAGGGCTTTATTCTCTGGAATGTCAGAGGCGGAGGTGTGATATTATAAGAGGTTTATAAAATCAGAAAGGGCATGGATAGGGTGAATAGGCAAGGTCTCTTTCCTAGGGTGCGGGAGTCCAAAACCCAACAGCTTAGGTTTAAGGTGAGAGAGGAAAGATTAAAAAAAGGACCAAGGATAACTTTTGCACACACAGGGTGGTTCATTTATGGAATGAGATGCCAAAGGAAGTGGTGAAGCTTGATACAATGATAACTTTAAAAGGCATCTGGGTCGATTTATGACTAGGAAGGGTTTAGAGGGATTTGGGCCAAATGCTGGCAGATGGGATGTGGAGTCAATGCAGAGTCGTCGGGCCAAAGGCTCTGTTTCGGTGCTGTATGAGTTGGCAGAGTATTTCAAATCTTCTCCTCTTGTTGCAGAAAAAGGTTTTTCCTGATGTCACCTTTGGCCTTCAGCTGAACTGGAGCCTTTAGCTATTAATTTTCCTCAAATAAAAATAATTTCCCCTTGTTTGCTTTATCTAAACTTCCAGATTTTAAATATCCTTATCAAATCTCCTTGCAGTCTTCTCTGATTGGAACATGCTAGCTTCTCTCAATTTATCCATATAACAATAATTCCTCAACTCTGGAAATGTTTTAGTAAATCTCTTCTGTACTGCTTCCAAAGTCTTCATGTCCTACCTAAAATGTGAACCCAGAATTGTTCAGCTGAGGCTGAACTAGGATTTTACACTGGACACAAAACCCAGGAAGTTATGCTAAACCAATGTCGCTATTTATACTTTGAAGGTGTTCTATCCCCTTCATGACTTTTGTAAATATACAGGGAAAAGGAAGTTCCCAAGGATAAACAGACAGTGGTCTCTTCAGAGTACAGATGATTTTGCTCTTGGAGTTTTAACTTCAGCAAAAAGACGCCCAATCATAATTAAGTTCCAAATTCCCATTTTGGAAGTTCACAGTAAACTGAATGTACAGGGCACAATAATTTGCTTTTCAATATAGTTTAGATTAGAGTGGTGCTGGAAAAGCACAGCAGTTCAGGCAGCATCCGAGGAGCAGTAAAATTGACGTTGCAGGCAAAAGCCCTTCATCAGGAATAAAGGCAGAGAGCCTGAAGGGTGGAGAGATAAGTGAGAGGAGGGTGAGGGTGGGGAGAAAGTAGCATGAAGTACAATAGGTGAGTGGGGGGGGGGGGGGGGGGTGAAAGTGATAGGTCGGGGGGGGGTGGAGTGGATAGGTGGAAAAGAAGATAGGCAGGTCGGACAAGTCATGGGGACAGTGCTGAGCTGGAAGTTTAGAACTGGGGTGAGGTGGGGGAAGGGGAAAATGAGGAAACTGTTGAAGTCCACATTGATGCCCTGTGTTCCGAGGCGGAAGATGAGGCATTCTTCCTCCAGGCGTCTGGTGGTGAGGGAGCGGCGGTGAAGGAGGCCCAGGACCTCCATGTCCTCGGCAGAGTGGGAGGGGGAGTTGAAATGTTGGGCCACAGGGTGGTGTGGTTGATTGGTGCGGGTGTCCCAGAGATGGTCCCTAAAGTGCTCTGCTAGGGTGCGTCCAGTCTCCCCAATGTAGAGGAGACTGCATTGGGAGAAACAGATACAATAAATGATATTGGTGGATGTGCAGGTAAAACTTTGATGGATGTGGAAGGCTTCTTTAGTGTCTTTGGTGGAGGTGAGGGAGGCGGTGTGGGCGCAGGTTTTGCAATTCCTGCAGTGGCAAGGGAAGATGGCAGGATGGGAGGGTGGGTTTGGGGGTGGGGGTGGACCTGACCAGGTAGTCATGGAGGGAACGGTCTTTGGGGAGGGAAATATATCCCTGGTGGTGGGGTCTGTTTGGAGGTGGCGGAAATGTCGGCGGATGATTTGGTTTATGCGAAGGCTGGTAGGGTGGAAGGTGAGCACCAGGGGCGTTCTGTCCTTGTTACAGTTGGAGGGGAGGGGATGGGGACGAGATGCATTGGAGGGCACGTGAGAAGGGAAATTGCGGTTTCTAAAAGAGGCGGCCATCTGGTGTGTTCTGTGATGGAACTGGTCCTCCTGGGAGCAGATATGGCGGAAGCAGAGGAATTGGGAATATGGGATGGCATTTTTGCAGGAGGTAGGGTGGGAAGAGGTGTAATCCAGGGAGCTGTGGGATTTGGTGGGTTTGTAAAAAATGTCGGTGTCAAATCGGTCGTACCTTTTTAATATAGTTGTCAACTCTTAAGAAGTGGTATTGTCGGTTGCTGTGTGTACCATTAAGGGCAGGCCAAACCCTCTGCGTTAGAGTGAATCTCAGAGAAACACGTAGGTTGTGCAGGAAGCATTGGATATCACAATGTCGACACTGGCTCTACCTTACAGTATTCTCATTCTAACAACCTTAAGACTTCATTGGGTCTTTTAAGAGATGTGGAAACTACTGATCTAGAGAAAGTTCGCAGTTGGTTCAACCTTCGTCATTTCAACATTTGTCTAAAAGGTTTGAGGTATACTATACTCCAACTATTATGCATTAGCTAACATCCCTGCACCTCAAAAGTGAAATTCAGACCTCACGAGTCAACTGCCTCAAATTATTTGAAAGTAGATTTAAAATACAAATTAAAATTTACAACAAATTGCAAGTCATAGTGCTATAAACTCCAAACAAAAGTCACATGCCACTAGAATTAACTCTGTTTCCGCAGATACTGCTAGACCTGCTGATTTTTTTCTTACTGCTTTCACTTCTGACTCCCATTATCCACAGTATTTGTTTTCATTTCATTACCACAAACTCATAACGAAAGTTATTGAATCTTATATAAACTCATGTTCATTTGACAAGAATCTCGCACATGTAAACTCCCAGCAAGAGTTTCCCTGCAACGAAAAGTAGGAACATAGAAGAATTTTGTGATTACACATCTACTAATGCTTATTGATAGAAAAGGTTGCATGTCTACTGATGAATGATGCACCATGCTAATTTATTTGCCAAAAGAATAAAGAAAAAATCTTTCAAAGCATTTGAAATATACAAATACAAAATGTAGAAATTCAAAAATATCTAGCCTAACTTTATGGAAAATAAAGAACATGAAAGCATGGGAAGGGCTAAAGCATGAAGACCACTGGCAATCTGTATTCTGTGGAAGCCAGGATGGGATAACCATAGTGGAACATTCTTACACCAATCAGCAGAGTAATGTTAAGGCTGAAAGGTCACTATGGCTTGATGTGATAACACAAGTAATAAAGCAAGTTTCTCTGTTAAGTTTTATTATGACAGGATTGGGACCATAAAATATTTGGGACATGACATTAAAATACCTAATTAATAGTTAGTAGAGTCAGCTTGAGACAGGAGACTATTGTAATAGATGGAATAGCTAAATATCTATCATGAAAGGTTAGGCTGCATTGGAAGATCACTGTAGCAGAAATGATAATAAATATCTAATCATTACATCTGGAAAATATCAAGTAGGGTCTGGAATGAAAGACCATTGTAGCAGAGTTAGCAATAAATATCTAACTGTGACATTAGAATAACATTAAGTAGAACATACAACTAAAGAGATAATGGGAACTAACATCACTGGTTGATTGTGTAGCTAGAGTGAGGTACTTTGATTAATATAGTTGGACATGCTGATAAGCTAACAGAAACATGATTAAAAAAAAATATAAAAATCCACAGACCCCGAGGTTCGTGGGCATTCGAGAATCTGCTTTCTCAGTGTCACGGTTTTTTGTTTGCAAATAAAAGACCTACTTGAAGAACTCTCTGCATCTCCTGGTGGTTCTGTATATTTTTTCCACAACAACTGCTGTTTTGAATTTAGCAGAAATGGATAACCTGGTTGTTGTTGCCAGATAATATCTTTTCACTGTTACTCAATTCTTGCTAGCATAAACAAGCTTTACAAATCCTTCTAGCTTTTGATTAGTGCCTCTTAGATTGCTAACCAAATGAGAAAGAACTTTGCTTTAAAGTGGAGACAGCTGTTTTCAGAATTGTTCAATATACATTATACAAAAAGCAACTTGTAAAACTAGTCTCTCCTACTTGTGACTGCTTGTACTTGCAGAATTTACACTTATATTGCTCAAAAACTGCATGAATCCATGTAAGATTCTGTAAATCTGTTCGTTACATTAGAATCAATATGACCATTGTGGCACAGACAGCCTCACAGGGAGTTAACACCTTCAATAGCTTATCTGGGCTGACATGATACCAATTGTTAAAGTGCACTTGAGAGTGTAACATTTTTTTTTAAAGTTTTATGATTTACATATGAAAGAACTGAAACCAACATGGTCATTCTCAAAGATGAGTGACTTTGTGGGCGGCATAGTGGTTAGCACTGCTGCCTCATAGCGCCAGAAACCCGGATTCAATTCCCACCTCAGGCGACTCTCTATGTGGAGTTTGCACATTCACCCAGTGTCTGCGTGGGTTTCCTCCGGGTGATCCGGTTTCCGCCCACAATCCAAAAAATGTGCAGGTTAGGTGAATTGGCCATGCTAAATTGCCCGTAGTATTAGGTGAAAGGGTAAATGTAGGGGAATGGGTCTGAGCGAGTTGTGCTTCGGCGGGTCGGTGTGGACTTGTTGGGCCGAAGGGCCTGTTACCACACTATAAGTAATCTAATCTAATCTTAACAAACAATCTCGGTCTTTTTCAATATATAACTTCAGTTACATCGCACTGGAAACTTTTGCTATAAATTCTGTGCCTTACAATCTTATTCGCCACAACCACCTGGAAAGCTAGTGCTTCCAAATAAGCCTGTTGGGCTATATAACCTGGGGTTGTGTGATTTTTAACTTTGTACACCCCAGTTCAAGACCAGCGTCTCCAAATCATTCCTGGTCTTGTTAGCAAATTTTATTTTACTAAAACCTTCAGTCTTGTTCATTTTGGGGGATGAACTGTAAAGATTCAATGACCATAAGACTTACAGATAAAGTCTATATGATTTATCTATTCATGATGATCATAAGCTCAACAGAGTTTTAAAAAGGAATCCAAGATTTTCACCTCCGCCACTCTGCCTGCTTGTACATTCCATCACTGCATGTGGGAAAGGCTTCTCGAAACTACAGGTCCATTAAGGTACCTTCCTTTGACAGGAAGGTCATTGGAATGCATTATATGTTGTCTGATAATCAACAAAGAGCAGTAGTTAGTACCAAGCTTTGTCTCACCAACTAATGGAAGTTATTGAGGAAATTACAAAATTAGAAGGGAAAGGAAGTCAAACAGACCATACTCATTTTCAAAGTGGTTTTGGAATAGTGCTGCACAAAAGACTACTAAGCAAAAATTGCATTGTGAGCTTTGCAGCAGCTTTTAGCTTCAAGCTAGATTTGTTTGTGTCTGTGTAAGCAGAGGGTGATTTTAATATTAGAGGCTGTATGTCAGGCCTGTCACTAACGTCACTCAGGATTCTTGTTTGATCCTTTGTTTTTCACCATCCTAAGCTAAATGACCTAGATTAAAGCCTTAGGTAATAGTCCACATATTTTCTGATGATCAAAAAGATATGTTCAGCAATTAGGGCCACAGATAAAGAGGCAGATCCAGACACTAGGAAAGTGAAACTGTATTGACACATGTATTTCAAGTGCAAATAATGCATTTTCGTCAAAATAATTCTAAGCATGTTTACACTCTCCATGGTTAGTTACCACTAACAGAGATGAAGTAAAAAGGAGGACCTTGGGAGTTAACAAAATGTCAAAAAAGGTGAAATACCAGTGTGCAAGGCTGGCAGAAATGAATAAGTTGAGAGATACATTTAGAACAATGAAATATTAGGGCCATGGTTCAAACACTTCAAGGATATGGTGTCTGTTTTGATCCATTCTGATAGTGAGAGATTACTGAACGCTTCAAAAAGGTAATTATCAGAATAAGCTTTGGTATTTGAGGTTATGTAGGCAGCAGGGGAATTGTTTCTGTGCTTGTAGCTGCACTATTTGAGCTGGACAAGGTATGGGATGGACAAAGTGAAATTAGTAAAAAGTTAACCGGAACAGTTAAAGTAGATGCCATTAAAAGCTACATTTCACAATTCGCTCACCTCCAGAATAAGTTACATTTTTAAGGCCTTCAAGAAGGAAGTTGAATGAATTTCTGCTGGGGGAAGATATCATTTGAAGTTAAGTGGGTAAACTTAGACCAATAATATCAGTCACTAGTCCCCAAAAGTTTGCTTAATAGCTTTCAGGAATAATGGAGATTTTTTTTCACTATTCTTTCTCGAGAGGATTTGACTGGTGTGTGACAGGGGTATAGGTGGATAATTCCAATGTTTTTCTGAGGTAATCATGCCATTGGATTAAGTCCGAAGTATGGTGGAAATGCTGCTAAGGGCTGCTCGTGAGCAGAGGTCAACAGTTCTCTGGTACCACGATGCCTGGGACTTCTGGCCATTGTTTAAATTTTAGTGTTACCTTCACATTGATTGTCTCACAAATCACCAAGTTGAGTGTAGGAATAAAAACTGAAAGAACAGTAGATGCTGTAAAGCAGAAACAAAAACAGAAGTTGCTGGAAAAGCACAGCAGGTCTGGCAGCATCTGTGAAGAGAAATCAGAGTTAATGTTTCAGGTCTTGTGACCCTTCCTCAGAATTGATGGCAGCTAGGAATATGTCTGTTTATATGCAGAAGGTAGGGTAGGGGAAGGGGGTAAGGAGTAAACGATAGGTGAGGGTAGAGCCCAAAGAGAGAGGAGAACAGTTGGACAGACAGAAGTGGGTAACGATCTGGATAGGAGGGTGAATGGCTGTTAATGGAGACTGTTAGTGACTAACAATAGGTAGTGTGTAATGGCAGACTATGTGATAATAAGGCATGTTGTGTGGGTTAGGAGGAGCTGTATCAGCAAATTCTGTTTTTGTTCGAGAGTGTGGGAATAGTTCACTGTTGAAGCGGAAAGGCAGTGGTTGAGAACAAAGAGCAAAGAGTGTCTTCTATTCTGGGTCCCTTGACCAAGCACAAAGTGTATATGATTGAGAGAAACTCCTCCCCTCTTCAGAACACAGCTGGGAAACATGTGTTTGCTGTTAGCACTGCTAAACAACAAGCTCCCTGTAGGCTTAAGGTTGACTACCAGCAGCAGCAGGATGAATCCCTTTAGTGACCCAATACCCGACCTTGCCTCCAAGTGGGGTTGAGGGACATTAAACTTTACCCTAAGTATTTCCACTTGACTTCTATAGCTTGACTTCTGGCTTTAGGGATCAGCTCCCAAGACTATAAACTACATCCATTTTTACTGATTGAGAGAGGACGTCTCTGCATCATTCCCTGCTCCAGCTCCAACCTCCACATAACGCACAGATTGTTTAAGGATTTATATAACTTAATTTACCCCTCAAAAAAAAAAGCACAGAAGATGACAGTGGTGTTTCCAAAGAGAAACAGAAAGCAAAACTCCACCCAGTTTATCTATGCTTTAACCAGAAGCCTCAAGATAGCAAACTATAATTTGCAGAGACAGAAAACCCCAAAAACTCTAGTGCTGCACCCGCTATTAAAATGGGATATGAAAAATAAAATCAATGTTTCTGGGTCAAATGAAGATCAAAGTTCATGCTGTAGTAAACTATCCTTTCTTTTATTATTAGTTCCTTCATTGCTGTAATCATTCAACTGCCCCTACAAATCTTCCCAAAAGTTGCTTAAAAGCTCCCTAACCATTAGGTCACTTATTTCAATTTGTACAATCTAAAACATTTGGCTTGGATAACCGGCTCATTAAATGATTAATTTTTTCATGTAAATTAATAGTTAACCAATAATAACTCAAAAAGTATTAGTTGTAAAATAATTTCTGAAAATGTTACAAAAGCCAATGAAAAAAGGCACTGATCAAAACCATCCTAAATAATAATCCTTTAAAGCTCATCAAGCAGCAAATGAGGCAATTAACTAATATGGACTAATTTTAAATGTGGTTAGGTGATTTGACCATGCTAAATTGCCCACAGCATTAGGTGCATTAGTCAGAGGAAAATGAGTCTATGTGGGTTACTCTTCAGAGGGTCGGTGTGGACTTGGTGGGCCAAAGGGCCTGTTTCTACGCTGTAGAGAATCTAATTTAATCGAAATGAATCCTTGAACAAATTAGTAGAATATGTAATATAAACTGTCTGATTTATATGTATTTTTAACACAATTTCTTTTATGTTTAGGTTTTGAACTTTGAGTTAGTTAGATATGGGTTTTCTGTGTGTCTGATGTCTTTCTCGACATCAGGAGTAACTTTTTGAATCGACGTTTTGGGATTCCTGATGAAGGGTTTATGCCCAAAACGTTGATTCTCCTGCTTCCTAGATGCTGCCTGACCTGCTGTGCTTTTCCAGAACTACACTCTCGACTCTGATATCCAGCATCTGTAGTCCTCACTTTCTCCTAGCTTATCAATTTGCCCAGTGGCAAAATTGAGTTTCTTGCTTGACAGTGGCAAGTTGCCAATCACTTTATAAACACCTCATTTATGGTCTAATTTGCCTTATTAATATTTAGCTTATCTTCCCATACCTGCCAGATGCGATGAATTCTTAACATAGATGTTTATAGCAGGTACCTGGTGACTTCAGCTTGGTGGTGGCTCCAAAGGACCTCCGTATTGGACACCAGGCACCAATATCTCAGGGCAGGCTTCATGAACACCAAACCCATATCAACAGGCATTGGCATCTGACATGCCAGTCTCTCGGAACTCTCATGGCACATTTCTGATCCACTTACAGTATACTCCTGTAGTTCAGTGCTGCACTGGCATCTATTATTTTGATCTTAGCGCAAGGAATTATTACAGTCAGGAGCACACCCAAATCAAGAACTGGACTAGTTCACTTGCTGTCCGAGCACTCACTCACTCTGATCCTACCCTGTATGCTCAAACAACATGCATCACATTGCTTTTTTGCACTTCACCCCCTCCATCTACTAGGTTTTTATTACAGTCGGTTCGGATATAACATGATATTTCCGTTCTCGTGTTATAAGAAAATCACTCAATAGCATCGCCATTAAATTAATGGGGCCAGAATTGCATTATAGCCAAAACAGGCAAGGGAAGTTTGCATTCTACAAACAATGGTCTAAATTCTCCAGTCGCCAATTTGTGTTGAAGAAAATGGCATTTTGGCAGAACTGACTGTTCTTATGTCTTGTCTTGTCTTGTCTTACCCTTTAATGGAGACACAAAGCCTGGAAACATGTCATGGTTATCAAGAATTACTATGCTGTCCTCATCCAAGTATAGTCAATTTTAATGGTCTGGCCTGTCTTACTACACATCTTTACATCATGGTAGCCCACAAAACTACCAACATACAAACAGCTACTGATAAACCGAAAAGACCCTATACTAACAATCAGCAAATTAAATGTCATATACAAAACACACTGCAAGGACTGCAACAAACACTACATCAGACAGACAGACAGACAGACAGACAGACAGACAGACAGACAGACAGACAGACAGACAGACAGACAGACAGACAGACAGACAGACAGACAGACAGACAGAAAATCAGCCACCAAAAGACATGACCAGCTTATCACTAGTATCCTTACACAAACAAAGAAAGACCCCACTTTGACTGGGGCAACATATCCATCCTAGGACAGGCTAAACAGACACATACAGGAATTCCTAAAGGCCTGGCATTCAAACCAGAACCCCTTCAATAAACACATCAATTTGTACCCCATTTACCAACCTCTGAGAAAAAGATCCAGAAATGATATATTCCACGTTATCAAACCAAGACATATAAATAGAAAGCGGGACAGAACACCAGCATTTCACTGGAGGCTCCCTGATGATGTTACCTAGCATGGTGACAAAACATCTGCGAACAAACCTACCAGCTCAACGAGCAATCTAACAACCTGAACCACAAACTGAGCTACAAACCTTTTCAAAAAAGTACAAGCACACCTTTACTATCAAATTGTAGTCAGACTACCTCATTCCCAGCAAAAGCTTCTCTTCGATTCAGGTGGTTGAATCTCAAATGTTTTGATGCAAGTTGCATCTAGTTTTTTTGAGGATTTCTCACAAGCCTCGTGAGATTTCTCACCATATCTTACCAAATGCATCTCATTAATTACATGCCGAGCTCTATGGTGTTTCTCACGTCCAGTCCTATTGCCATCTCATCACATGCGGTTCTGGCACCTGTGCTATATTTACATGTCAACGTACACCCTGACAAGCAACATCAGTGCACAGCTATCTTGCACAGTCCCTGCCTACCATTTACCCAAGACATCATTCTCTAAGTCAACACATTCCAAATTCAAGATGGTACTGATATTTGTTCAGAATTTTAAAAACAAAACAGGTTTTCCACGTATATCAAGTTAATAAAATCATTTACAGCACTTCTGTAGCCACAATGATTTCTTTGAAAATAATTTATGAGGACTACTTTGGCAGCTTAATGTATTTGTTTAATTTAAGATTTTACAACTGAGCAAAGTAAACCATTATGCCTTAAAAGGTCTGTTAGTAATTTCTAGAATTAGGTTTTTTTTAGCTTAAGGAAAAGATCCATAGCTCAAGGGAGGGTAGTTTGTTTCAGTTCTACTTTGTTTTCTGTTGTTCTGTTAAGACCTTGAAGGGAGATCAATGAGAGGGATGGAGGGACAGACAAAACAAAAGACAGAAGAGTGAGAGAGACAGAACCAGAGAAACAGGACTTTCCATACACATGCATAATCTAGGGCATCAGACTCCACTGGGTCCACAGAGAATTTTAAGGATTCCCAGGTTAACTTCTCCTGATTATATACGACTGTCACCATCCCTACTGGGATGACATCTTGGATGGGGTCTAAAGTTTGATTTCATGGGTTTGACTATACCACATTATTGCTCCAATTCTAGCACTCATACCCAAGATGTTGGCATGGAGGACCTTGATGGGTTAACAGGATTCAGCTTGACATAGTCATTTTCAGTGCCTATTTCAAAGTCACATGATCTGGCTAGTTTTATTGCTTTTTGAGACTTTACAGAAAATTGAAACAACTGAATGGCTTACTAATCTTATAATAGGATTATTCCAACTAACTCTTGTAGCATGTAAAATAACTCTTGCTTTTTTATTTTATTGTCACACAATCATACAGTACAGAACAGAGCCTTCAGTCCATCAACTACGTACTACCAAAAATGTACAACTACCTACACTAGTCCCATAGCCTTGAATGTTAGGACACTTCAAGTCTTCATACAAGTTTTATTTAAAGGTCATAAGGTTTCCCACCTCAACCATTCTCCTATGCAGTGCATTCCAGACCCCCACCCTCCTGAGTGAAAATGTTTTACTTCAAATCTCCTGCCTCTCGTTTTAAAATTATGCCCCATTGTTATTGACAAACTGACTAGGGAAACAACTACTTTTATTCAACTTGACCATGCCCCTCATAATTTTATACACTTCTTTCAGGTCTCCCGTTAACTTTCGCAGCTTCTTGTGGGATAAACTTCAAAATTATTTTGGTATAAAAACATTAGTAGACGCTTGTGAATAGTAGGTGACTGCACTCCATCACAAAGAATTACAAAAATAAATATTCAAGGGCTATGAAGTCTTTTTTCACCCTGGCATTTGACTTGTTTAGTATTACCACCAGTCAGGGTCATACCACTAGATAAAAAGATTTCAATCGTAGTTTCCATGATTGACATTTTAAAATATCTGAATAATTTGACACTTTGCGAAGTTTATAAAGCAAGTTTGTTTTAAGAAAGCAGAGACTTGCTTCTTTTAAGCTTTATCACGCACATTATTGTTCCTAAGTCATGCCCCAAGTCGTGGTCCGCACAGGTAGGAAAAGGGATGGGGACGTAAGGCAAAAATTCAAGGAGCTAGGGTGGAAGCTTACAGCTAGAACAAACAATTGTTATCTCTGGTTTGTTACCTGTGCCACATGCAAGCGAGGCAAGGAATAGGGAGAGAGAGCAGCTGAACATATGGCTACAGGGATGGTGTAGGAGGGAGAGATTCAGATACCTGGATAATTGGGGCTCATTCTAGGATAGGTGGGACCTCTACAAATGGAATGGTCTACATCTGAACCAGAGGGAAAATTTGCTAATGCTCTTTGGGAGGATTTAAACTAATTCAACAGGGGGATGGGAACCTGAATTGTAGCTCCAGTGTACAGGAGACTGAGAGTAGTGAGGTCATGAATAAGGTTTCACAAGAGTGTAGCAGCAGGCAAGGTGGTGGTTTGGAGTGTGTCTACTTCAACACCAACAGCATCCAGAATAGGGTGGGTGAACGTGCAGCATGGATTGGTACCTGGGACTTTGATATTGTGGCCATTTAGGAGACATGAATAGAGATGGGATAGAAATGGTTGTTGCAGGTTCCAGAGTTTAGATGTTTCACTAAGAACAGGGAAGTTGGTAAGAGAGAAGGTGTGGCATTGTTAACCTAGGACAGTATTACAGTGGCAGAAAGGACATTTGGTGAGGATTCATTCACTAAGGTAGTATGGGCTGACGTTAGAAACAGGAAAGAGGTCACCCTGTTGGGAGTTTTCTACAGTCCTCCAAAAGGTTCCATAGATGTAGATGAAAGGATTGCAAAGATGATTCTGGATAGTCTTATGGGGGACTTGAACTTTCCAAATATTGACTGGTAATGCTACAGTTTGAGTACTTTAGATGGGTCAGTTTTTGTCCAATGCGTGCAGGAAGGTTTCCTGACACAGTATGTAGATAGGCCAACAAGAGGCAAAGCCACCTTGGATTTGATACTGCGTAATGAACTAGGCCAGGTATTAGATTTAGAGGTAGGTGAGCACTTTGGTGATAGTGACCACAATTCGGTTATGTTTACTTTCGTGATGGAAAGGGATAGTACATACAAGTGTTATAGCTGGGGGGAAGGTAATCATAAATGAGATTAGGCAAGATTTAAGATGCATAGGATGGGGAAGAAAACTGCAGGGGATGGGCACAATTGAAATGTGAACCTTGTTCCATGAACAGCTACTGTGTGTCCTTGATATGTATGTACCTGTCAGGCAAGCAGGAAGTATTCGAGCGAGGGAACAGTGGTTTACTAATGAAGTTGAATCTTTTGTCAAGACAAAGAATGAGGCTTGTAAAGATGAGACATGAAGACTCCATTACGGCGGTTACGAGTTAGAAGTTAGCCAGGAAGGAACTAAAGAGAGCTAAAAAGAGCCAGGAGCGGACATGAGAAGCCTTTGGCAGGTAGGACCAAGGAAAACACTAAAAGCTTTCTATAGGTATATTAGAAATAAAAGAATGACTAGAATAAGATTAGGGCCAGTCAAGGACAGTAGTGGGAAGTTGTGCATGAAGTCAGAGGAGATAGGAGAGGTGCTAAATGAATATTTTTCACCAGTATTCACACAGGAAAAAGACAATGTTGTCAAGGAGAATACTGAGACACAGGCTATAACTTGAGATAGGACTGAGATTCATAGGAGGTGGTGTTACCGATTCTGGAAGGCATGAAAATAGTTTAGTCCCCTGGGCCGGATGGGATTTATCCTAGGATTCTCTGGGAAGCCAGGGAGGAGATTGCAGAGCCTTTGGCTTGATCTTCATGTTGTAATTGTCTACAGGGAAAGTACCAATGACTGGAGGACTGCAAATTTTGTCTCCTTGTTTAAGAAGGGGAGTAGAGACAACCCTCATAATTACAGACCAATGAGCCTTACTTAAGTTGTGGGTAAAATGTTGGAATGATAAGAGATAGGATTTATAATCATCTAGAAAGGAATAAGTTGATTGGGGTTGGCCAACACTGTTTTGTGAAGGGTAGGACCTGCCTCGCAAACCTTATTGCATTCTTCGAGATGGTGACCAAACAGGTGGATGAAGGTAAAGTGGTTGATGAGGTGTATATGGATTTCAATAAGGCTTTTGATAAGGTTCTCCATGGTAGGCTAGTGCTCAAAGTACGGAGGCATGGGTTTGAGGCTGATTTAGCCGTTTGGATGATAAACTAGCTAGGTGTAAGAAGACAGAAGGTGGTGGTTAATGGGAATTGTTCATCCTGGAGTTCAATTACTGTTGGTGTACCACAAAGATCTGTTTTGGGGCTGTTTGTCATTTTTATAAATGACCTGGATTAGGGGGTAGAAGGATGGATTAGTCAATTTGCAGATGACACTAAGGTCGGTGGAGTTGAAGACAGTATGGAAGGATGCTGCAGGTTACAGAGGGACATAGATCAGCTGCAGAAATGTGCTGAGAGATGGCAAATGGAATTTAATGCAGAAAAGTGAGGCAATTCACTTTGGAAGGAGTAACAGGAATACAGAGTACTGTGCTAATGGTAAGGTGCCTAATAGTGTGAATGAGCAGAGAGATCTGTGTGTCCATGTGCATAGATCCCTGAAAGTTACCACCCAGGTTAATGGTGTTGTTAAGGCAGTGTATGGTGTGTTCGGTTTTACTGGTGGAGGGATTGAGCTTCCGAGCCATAAGATCATGTTGCAGCTGTACTAATCTCTCATGCAGCCACATTTTGAGTATTATAGGAAGGATGTGAAAGCTTTGGAAAGGATGCAGAGAAGGTTTACCAAGATGTTACCTGGTATGGAGGGAATGTCTTACGAGGAAGGTCTGAGGGACGGTTTTCATTAGAGAGAAGGTTGAGAGGTAACTTAAGAGACATACAAGATTGATTAGATAGGGTAGACAGTGACAGCCTTATTCCTTTGATGGTGATGGCTAGCACAAGAGGACATAGCTTTAAATTGAAGGGTGATAGATATAGGACAGATGTCAGAGGTAGGTTCTTTGTTCAGAAAGTAGTAAGGATGTGGAACACCCTGCCTGCAGCAGCAGTAAACTCGCCAACTTTAAAGGGCATTGGATCAGCATATGGATGGTAATGGAATAGTGTATGTTAGATGGGCTTCAGATTGGTTTCACAGGTCGGTGTAACATCAAGGACCAAAGGGCATGTACTGTGCTGTAATGTTCTATGATGTTTGGTGGTTTTGTATAGAATGCATAGTGGGTGAATGGGCTTGTAATTTTCACACAAGGGTGTAAGCAGCCATCATGCTGGCTACAAGGGCATAGGTTGGTAGAAAGTGTATGAAAGGCTATGCGGTGCATGTAAGGGCATGGGATCTGTTAAGGGAGTAATGTTAAGGGCTAAAAGTCTGTCTTTATTTTCCTATATAAAACCTGTTCCCTACTGATTACCATTGACAGACTTTGAAACTGGGCAGTACGGACCATTGACTCCCTGCAGGATCACGGTTCATCTTCTAAGACATTGAAATATTATATCCATGTAAACAGAATAAAAGACCAAATGAAGTGCAGCAAAATGCAAATCAAAGACTTCTGGTCCTGATTCTGGCACTCAAATGAATTTGCTACCTATTTAGAACTAAATAGGCACAAAATAAATGGAGATTTTAGATGAGGATCTATGTATTTATGTCCCAATTGGTTTTATCAGCAAGTTTACAATAAAGTTAGCTTCATAGTTACCAATTAAGAAATACTATTTTTTTCCCTACTTGAAATTGTTTTGGCTAATGATGCTTGATGGAACTACAGAATCCAGTATTGTGCACATGTAAAGAATTGCCATTTTGCAATTTGGTTCTCATCATTCAAAGTTTTTAACAAGGAAATTTATAAATGCAGCATATCAAACAGTAATATTTGATACTAAAGTATTGGGGAAAATGTGGGAAAGTGGCTAAGATGCTATACGATAGCTCCCAAACAATCAAGAAGCTGGTGGGCTACTTTTCGAAGAAACAAAGCTAAATTTTCATCACAGAAAATGCTCCACCATTAAGAAGGGAGAGTGGTGGTATTGGAGGCCCTTCAGCAATTCAAGGTGTATGTACATCATGGTGCTTACAGACTACGACCCATGAACTTTTATTGAGAGATTTGAACATAAAATACCACAGTTGTTCCAGTGGGGCTTGTCAATTAACCATTTTTATACTAAGTTATGCCATATCAAGGGTATGGATAATGGAACAGAAGATGCCTTGACAAGAGTATAAACAAGTCTGAATTATCTGTGTAAATACATAATAATTAAGAATGTATACTGTTGTTGTTAGAGTAAGATAGGGGTTCAAGATTGTAAAGATTTCACAGAAGGGATATGAAGTTGAGTTTGTTGCACATAATTAAGTGTAATGAAATACCCTGGAATGTGTTTCATTCCTTTTAATGGGGTAATATGTCATATCCCTAGCCATTCATTCGAACTTTTTCCTTCTACAATTAACTTTTAATATTAAACTTTTAGAAAAAGATTTTTGTCAGGAAGACTGGAATTCTGTGTAAGGTTCATGATTCAGTCAGCAACCTGTCTGGTTAGGAAATCAACTTTGGAGACAACTGCAGAAAGCCAAAGGTAAGAGCAAGGTTAACCTTACGACCTTGTAACAGGGTCCAAAATAATCAATTAAAAACTGTTACAATCTGGAGGGAAAAATGAGGAGCCAGAGTCTAAAGTAAAATACTGCAGCTTTATGCAGTTAGACAACAGCTAGAATTTGAACAGTGAGATCTAAGAAAGAATGACTCCTGGACAGGAGTACCATGCTTGCCTGCTTGAAGCAAAGAACAAATAACTGACTGGAGCAGTAAAAGGTGAGTGAAAGACTGTTTTCAGTGAGGAGTCATATCACAAATGTCCAAGTGGTAGGGTACCAGGTGGGGACTGTTCAGAAAAACCAACTCAACTGAGTAACTCTTTCAAAAGTTTCAGTTCTTTCCTCAACAAACTGTTGCAGAACTGATCAGAGGAGTTTAGCATATTTGCAAGTTGAAACTGCTAGCCTGAGATTCAAATATTGAGTGCAGCATATAGCTTACCAACATTCCCTCTTTCTATCTTTAACCTAATATCTAACCTCCACTACTAGCCTTTTGTCTTGTCTGTCAGGTTTAAGAACAGGCTGGGGGGGGAGGGGGGGGAGGGGGGGAGAGAAGAGAAAAGAGGGATTTTGGGCTAATTGCCAGGGCAGTTAATTAATGGTTTTAAGAGTTTCTATTATTCTCATTCCTAGAATGTTGTAAACTACTTTTCATAAAACAAGAAAAGCCATTTATTACTTATGTAAAACCAACAATATCAGCAATCTTCATGATAAATATAACTTGGGGGCAATTAATTGTGCAATAGATCAATTGGGAGTTATTGCAATATCTTCACAAAACTTTCATCACATTCCAGGTCTGTCGTTCTTCACTTTGTCTGTCTATATGGTTAATTCAGAGTCCGCGCCATATCTGAACCTTAGCAGACAAATCCGAAAATTTTCTAAATAGTAAGAGGCTACAAACTGCCGACAAAACAGATTTTGCTATCCATGAGTAATGACCAGACAATTGGCAGAGATCCCCAACTTATGATTCCAAATAAGATACTCCAAAATGGTTATGCTCCTGAATGAAGAGTAAGGAACTAACTTCCCTCCTTAAACTGACTCCTCTTTCACTTGGTCATAAGATTAATTTAAAAAGGATCCTTTACCAATCCAAATGTATTGATGCTTTAAAAGGAGCCAAATTAATCAGGCTTTCTTCAGTTTCATAAACTACTAAATGAGAGAATAGATTAAAAAATGACAAATTAGAAATATGAATCAGGGAAACAAATAATAATAAAAAAATGTTCTAAGTCTCTGGGATCTGTAAAAATTAAAATGGTGGAGTAATGTGGCCATTAAATTGGATAATGCCCAATGTTGAAACTGATAGCTGAAATAACTCCACGAAGGCCAGTATCCAGTCACCCTTTATTCACACATGCACAGTACATCTCTGACCCAGCTAGCTCAGCACCTGCTCCTCGAGTGAACAGAATCCCTGACACTCCTATTTGGTTGTGTATATTTTTTGTTTTTTATCCCCTTTGCTTTTTGAAAATATATTAACCCCCACACAACTGCTATACAACAGTAGTGGTGTGTGTGAAAGTGTGCGCTTGAGAGAGAGAGAGAGAGAGAGAGAGAGAGAGAGAGAGAGAGAGAGAGAGAGAGAGAGAGAGAGAGAGAGAGAGAGAGAGAGAGAGAGAGATGTGGGGGGGGGGGGGGGGGGGGGGGGGGCGGAGAAATGGTAGAGATTCAAATCCAAAGAGAATTGGAGGGGAAAATAAAGCACTCCACCCCACCACCGCACAGTACCCACCTCTCCCTAAAAGGTGAGAGCTTTGGTGGACACCATGTGTTCCCTCTCCAAGGGCACGTCAGACAGAACATAACCGTGGAAGAGGGGCAGGCAATCGGCCGAAATGACATCCTCCTCAGCCTGTTGCCTAGACCTATTTATAACCAGCCTGGCCAAGTCTAAAAGCAGACCCATTTGGAGTACCTCCAACCTGCCCGCATCCCTCCACACTGGGTGCCAAAAATCAGGAGCATGATGCTGAGAAGGTCGTCCTTCAGATAACTAAAAAAGGGAGTGCAAACACCCAAAACCAATATACACATGGCCCATGGACTCCACAGCTCTATAAAACAAACAGTTGGGTTGGGAGTCTGTAAACCACCACAATCTACGGTTGCAAGGGACTGCTGCATGCAATGCCCTCTACCCTCAGAAACCGGAGGGAAAGAGGGAGGACTCCCGCATAAAAAGCCCTCCACTAGTGATCCCCACCACCCAGTGGTAAATAAGCGTGCCAAGTCACGTCCAGGCAGTGGATAAAGAAGAGATGAATGGCATGCAGCAGCAGTCTGTACAGGGCCCACCATTTTGCATTTCCTGAAGACATACTACATACGCTTGAGGTGGCTCAGGTTGTGGGGCACAGGTACAAGTATGGGATCGCCGGGCCAACACGGAACTCTGTCTGGGCCTGCTGCACCTGGCTTTCCCAGGCAGACTCTCATCCAAGTACTAACTAGGCCTGAGTCTGCTCAACTTGAGATCAGATGAGATCGGGTATTTTCAGACTAGTATGGCCACAGACATACTCTTGTTTATATCTGTCAGTCAGGACTCCCTGATTGCACCACATTAACAGCCCCAATCACAGAACTCAATTCTTGGAGATCCACCTGGTTGACATCACTCCAAACACTACATCCTGTCCTGGGACGTAGGCCCATTGATTTTCCTGTAGCTGCTCCTAGGCCATTTTTGCACCAAATCCAGTTCCTCCAATTCAACCTCAGGCTACGATCCAGTGCGAGTATCCATCTCTTGCGACTGGAGTATTTCAGCCAAAAGTTCTCTACTTCTTCAGGAGGTAATGACATCAAGGCTGCAACATCTGCTGTGTCCATCTCATCCTCAGAGATTTCTTTGATGCTAGGTGGAGGGTGAGAACTCACAGGTTCTAACAGCAACCAGAACTTTGTATATCACCAGACCTGTTCTCAAGTCAACCATGCCTCTTACCCATTCACTGCCATTCTGGTGGTTACTACACAAATCTTAATCCCTGAAGTGAACTGTCTGTCTAACTTAGAGGTGTCTTGTATCCAGCATCGATTTCATTTTACCGTCCAGCCCAGGGCCAGGAAGATCTGGTTTAATCTGATACGGTGTCTGCTACCCATAAGCAACTCTGCTGGTGCAGTCTCTGTAGTTGCATAAGGGGTAGTCCAATAACCAAACACGAACCAGGACGGTTTCGTATAGAGTGGATCTGTAGGCCGTTTCTTTCAGCCTGCCTTCAAAGTTTGGGCTGCTTTTTCCACCAGACCATTGGACATTAGCATTGAATTGACCTTACATGCCAAATGCCATTTGACTTTCAGAAATACTCAAATTCCCTGCTGGTAAATTATGGCCTGTTGGCTGTGACCAACACCTCCAAGTGTTATGAATTGCAAAAGATGCTCACAATGGTTCAAACATCATTCCGGTGTTTGACGAATGAACTCTACGCATATCCAACCACTTTGAATGGATGTCCATAATCACTAAAAACAGAGCCGACAAAAGGACCAGCATAGTTGATGTACCACTGAGTCCAGGGTTTAACCGGACATTCTAGTGAATGTGGGGGAGCTGTTGGTGGTAATTTGTCCTTGTTGGCACTCTGGGCGCTGCCCCACCAACACAGCCAATCCTAGCCACTAGACATGAAGAATCTTCATTTTGAAAAACCCTGGATAAGCCTGGTAGAGTTCAGTCAGTCTCTGGGGGCGATATTTGCTCGGGTCAATCATTCTTGCTCCCGATAACATGCCGCCCTCTATGGTGGTCTGGTTTTGCCGGGGCCAGAAGGATTTCAATTCTGGCTATGACAACACTTGTTTACCCCAACACCACCAGCTGTTTTAGTTTTGCCAGGATACTATCTTCTCCAGTGGCGGCACCATTGGTGGTTTTTTCCCCTAATGGGAGGCAGTTCAAGGCATCCACATTTGCCACTTGGCGTCCCAGATGGTGTTCCAACTTGTAATTGTACACTCTCAGAATAAGAGCCTACCGCTGAATTCAACCTGAAGCTATGGATGGCACAATCCTGTTCTCTTTAAATAGCCCATTACAATTACAAATTTACATCCATAAATGTCTCAGTAGAACTTTCTCACACCAAAGATGACCACCAAACCTTCCTTCTCTATCTGAGCATATCTTCATTTGGCATCAGCTGAAGTCTGGGAAGCATATACAATTTGGCATTCCTCTTTGCTGGGCCACTGGTGAGCTAACACCAACCCAATACAATACAGGAGGCATTGCATGTCAGTCCCACATCTCACTTGGGACGGTAGTATACCAACATCTTAGAAGTTGATAGCTGCTTCTTTACTTCCCTATAAGCTGCATCTTGGCTACAAGACCATTTTCGAGACTGACCCTTTTTCAGCAGCAAATGTAAGGGTGCCAGGATGGAGGGCAGGTCACATAAGGAAGTGATAAAGGTAAGGGAACAGTGGTTTACTACAGAAATTGCATCTCTTGTTAAGAAGAAGGAGGCTTATGTGTTGATGAGGCAATATGGTTCAGATGAGGCAATGGAGTGTTACAGATCAGCTAGGAAGGATTTAAAGAGAGAGGATAGGGTAAATAGACAAAGTCTTTTCCCTGGGGTCAGGGAGTCCAGAGTTGAGGGCACAGGTTTAGGGTGAGAGGGGAAAGATATAAAAGAGACCCAAGGGGCAACTTTTTCACACACAGGATGGTAAGTGTATGGAATGAGCTGCCAGAGGAAGTGGTGGAGGCTGGTACAATTGCAACACTTAAGAGGCATTTGGATGGGTATATGAATAGGAAGGGTTTGGAGGGATATGGGCCAGGTACTGACAAGTGGGACTAGATTGGGTTGGGATATCTGGTCGGCATGGACAGGTTGGACGTAATGGTCTGTTTCCATGCTGTACATCTCTATGACTCTAGTTAAGAAGAGCAAAGAGAAGACACGAGCAGTCTTTAGCAAATAGAATAAAGGAGAACCCTAAAGCTTTCTATAGGTATGTGAGGAATAAATGAATGATTAGGGTAGGAATAGGGCCAAAGACAAAAGTGGGAAGTTGAGTGTGGACCCTGTGGAGATCGAAGAGATGCAAAACCAACATTTCTCATCGGTTTTCACTCAGGAAAAGGAGAATATTGTAGAGGAGAAGAATGAGGTACTAGATATTAGACTAGAAAGGATCGAGGTTAGTTACGAACAGGTGTTATCAATACTAGAAGGAGTGAAAGTAGACGAGTCCCCTGGGCCAGATGGGGTTTATCAGAGGATTCTCTGGGAAGCTAGGGAGGAGATGACACAGCCTTTGGCTTTGATATTCGAGTCGTCATTGTCTACAGGTTTAGTACCAGAGGGCCGGAGGATTGCAAATGTTGTGCCCTTGTTCAAGAAGGACAGTAGTGATGACCCTGGTAATTATAGACCAGTGAGCCTTATTGCTGTTGTAGGAAAGGTTTTGGAAAGGATTATAAGAGATAAGATTTATAATCAGCTAGCAAGCAACAATTTGATTTCAGATAGTCAACATAGTTTCGTCAAGAGCAGGTCATGTCTCACAAACCTCATTGAGTTTTTTT
This sequence comes from Chiloscyllium punctatum, assembly GCF_047496795.1. Taxonomy (NCBI): domain Eukaryota; kingdom Metazoa; phylum Chordata; class Chondrichthyes; order Orectolobiformes; family Hemiscylliidae; genus Chiloscyllium; species Chiloscyllium punctatum. The sequence goes on along the minus strand of NC_092780.1, from coordinate 6,529,857 downwards.
GAGAAGGTGACCAAGCATGCAGATGAGGGTAGGGCAGTTGATGTGGTATACATGGACTTTAGTAAAGCCTTTGAGGAGGTTCCACATGGTAGGCTGTTGGAAAAAATGCAGAGGCATGGAATTGAAGGTGATTTAGCAGTTTGGATTAGAAACTGGCTTTCTGAAAGAAGGCAGCGAGTGGTGGTTAATGGAAAATATTCAGTTTGGAGTCCGGTTACTAGTGGTGTGCAACAAGGATCTGTTTTGGGATCACTGCTGTTTGTCATTTTTATAAATGACTTAGACACTGGTATAGGTGGATGGATTAGTAAATTTGCAGATGACAAAGTTGGTGGAGTAGAGGACAGTGTGGAAGAATGTTACAGGTTGCAGGGGGACTTGGATAAACTGCAGAATTGGGCTGAAAGGTGGCAAATGGAGTTCAATGCAGCTAAATGGAAGGTGATGCACTTTGGGAAGAATAACAGGAAGGCAGAATATTGGGTCAATGGAAAAATTCTTGGTAGTGTGGATGTGCAGAGGGATCTTGGAGTCCATGTACATAGATCCCTGAAAGTTGCCATCCAGGTGGATTGTGCTGTTAAGAAGGCATACGGTGTGTTAGATTTCATTCATAGAGGGATTGAGTTCCGGAGCCGCGATATCATGCTGCAACTGTACAAAACGCTGGTGCGGCCACACTTGGAATATTGTGTACAGTTCTGGTCCCCATATTTCAGGAAGGATGTGGAAGCATTGGAAAAAAGGTGCAGAGGAGATTTACCTGAATGTTGCCTGGTCTGGAGGGGAGGTCTTATGAGGAAAGGCTGAGAGACTTGGGTCTGTTCTCATTGGAAAGAAGGAGGCTAAGAGAGGATTTGATAGAGACATACAAGATGATCAGAAAATTAGATAAGGTAGACAGTGAAAGTCTTTTTCCTAGGATGATGACGACATCAGCTTGTACGAGAGGGCATAATTACAAATTGAGGGGTGATAGATTTAAGACAGATGTCTTAACACAGAGTATTAAGGGTGTGGAATGCCCTACCTGCTAATGTAGTCAACTCAGCCACATTAGGAAGGTTTAAACAATCTTTAGATAAGCACATGGATGATTTTGGGATAGTGTAGGTGGACGAGCTGAGAATAGTTCACAGGTCGGCGCATCGAGGGCCGAAGGGCCTGTTCTGTGCTGTATTGTTCTATATACGGTTTTGTGATGAGAAAAATAATATAATAGCCATTCTCTTGGAACCATTGCAGCTGTCTTCATACTGATTTGCTATGACTAAATGGCTATTAATTAAAAGGGCACAACAGTGGTGTTGGCCCTAAATCAGCCAGCAGGTAGAAATACAACATGTTTCTTGCCTTATAGAAACGTAATGAACCAGGGCTTCTTCGTATAATCTGACAGATTCACCTTCACCTCATGCCAATGCAGAAATAATTCTGTCTTTTTTTCAGAACTACTACTCTGCCATGGTGAGTTTTGAACTCTTATTCAATAGATTATAAATCCAACATAACCTATTACACTATTTATCCAGAAAGAACTACAGAATAGACTTATTTCAGATATAAATGTTGAATAGAAGTAAGTCCATTAACTAATGTTTCTCCAGTGGTAGATACTGTGAAGGTTTCAAGTCTACTATTAATTGTTCAGGAATAGGAGTTATACTCATACCACTGACTCCACCCTACAGCTCTGGATTCTTGTCAATGATAGCAGAAGTAGTGGTGGTCAGCAGTGCGCATATATAAGTATCCTGTGTATGAAACAGTTTCTGATTGTGAAAATATGAATGTCTTCACCACAACTGTTTTTTTTCTGGATGACTTAGAGTTCTGCTTCAAATACTACCTTTACTCTAGAGTAAAAGATCTTTACCAACAACTGTTACATAAAGCAGTCTAAAGGATTCTATAGTGTAGTGGGATTTAACTTTCAAATATGCGGAGGCACCAGCACATATTTAAAAGGATCGTGCTATTATTGTTGTATGCATAGGTCACTGATTAACACTAATATTTATAAAGATTTTTTTCCAAAAAACTGGGCTTCTTTGGTCAGTCCATGTCACAAAAAAGATTTCTGCTTTTTAGCCCAGCAAGGCCTAAGTAGCTGATTCAAAGCTAGTTAAATACATTTTAATCATTAGCATAAGAATTTTACAGAAATCTTCCATGAATGCATCATCTCAACACTCAGTTTAATGTGGCTATCAATAGCACAAAGAGCGATTACAGTGACAGGCCATAAAGGGGTCTTGTTAGGCAGACACTTGTGGTACATGTTTGCACAGACAAAAGGACTGTCTGCACTTGCATTCTATTTAAGATTTCCTGAGGCAAAACCGGATCTAGGAAATTAAATGTGACTGCATCCTCCTTTTCCTCGACATAGTACACTTTGATGCAAATACTTCATAGCTTTCAAACCAAAAAACCTTACCAGCAACTCCTCCTCCTTCCAAACAGGAAAGCTGTGCTTTCTTTTGACAGTTGAGATATCACTGTCTCTCTTCTTCCTGGAATTTACCTCAGAGGTTACATTCCTTAGTGCAGCTAACCAAATGCAGCGGGGCTCCGGAGAACTGCAGTCAATCCCCACTGATCTTTCCCAGTTCCAGTGCTGGTAGATCAAGCCTGGGTTGCAGGCAGATTTTCCAATATTGGACATAGTTTCACAGATAAATCTGCATCTGTTCCTTAGTTCACTTTAATCCAACTGAAAAAAAACAACTTTCAACCCATAGGCAAGTGATCTTTTCAGAAATGGTTGTCAGAAGTTTGAGATTGGCTGTTTTTTTCAGATTTCCATCCGCAACGAAACAAACTACACAACATATATCACAATGAAATGTTCATCTGGTAATTAGAACAATGCAGGATCCAGCATGCTTTATTCTTCCTCATTCCTATCATTCATCAATGATCCTAAATATATTCCAAAGATGGTTAACAATTATGCTACAGGGCATACTGCTGACTGCCAGGCTCAATCTGTTTAGCTAGAATGTCAGACATTCAAATGTAAACTGAAAACTCACTCAACAGTCCTGTACACTTCCCAGTATACTGCACACTGTGAACAAGCAGCTGTACTGGGTTGTTGGCCCCAACCACTGACCTCTGACCCCACTTGCTAGCTGACGCTCACAGTAAACTATTGGAAGTTACACATTGCTGAAAATTCTGTCACATGTCAGAGCATTCTGAATAAACAAGCGGTCAAACAAATTTGTTACACTTGCCCCTCCCGCCTTAATAAAAATCTTGTGGGTTCGGCTGTTGTCTTTTAGATAAACACATGATGTCATTCTCCTGTTCATAAAGTTCCTTTTCAAGAGCTAAGATGAGCTAATTGGTGCATGAGCAGACCCAAATTGTGCCTCCAAAACATTTTTCATTAACAGTTAGTAATTGAAGTAACCCCTGTATTGCCTTAAAGGAACATTTGCATTATTTCACAAAATAGCTGCTCCTACAATTTCGCAGATAATGCACAAATTTAAATGTTAAAAACAGGCTTATATGCAAGATTTGTGTGTGATAGAAATAACTGACATATTAAAAAGTCTTATTCTTAACTATGCAGTTGCACTTATATTGCACCTTACTTACTATGCTGTGCTATAAAAGCAAAAAGGTATATGGACAAAATAAATTAATTAATAAAGCATTCTTCATGTAAAGGATGTTGAGGACAAGAGTGAAGTATTGGGTGTTTAAAATGGTTTTAAAAAGGAGATTTCTTAAATCAAAAGGGGAAATTGAGAAATACCCATCTCAGAAAGGAATTCTTCAGGGCTTGGTACACAAGACAAATGAACCTTCAATAATTATGGAGTAGGGTAGATTACCTAATAGTATATTTTTAAAAGGGCATGATTGCAAGTGAATTTGCTGGAACGCTAATGTAACTTCGAAATAACTGGAGTAATGAGGTCACATAATTCTGTGCGATGAGAGGGAGTGTGATCTACAGAATTTTGAATGACTTATATTTTACAAAAGAGCTGGTCAGTCAGTATATGAGAACAACCAGGAATTGAGTTCCAGATATATAGAACTGCAACTTAGCTGAAGATCTAGAGGGAGAGGGTGGTGCAGTGGTTAACATCATGAGACTGGTAATTCAGAGGTGCAGATTAATCCTGGGTGGAAGTTCAAATCCTGTAATTGCCACTGGTGGAATTTAAATTAAGGACTCTGGAATTGAAAGCTCATCTCAGTAATGGCATAACTGCAGTTTGGGGGCTCTTGTGCCACAGTGGCAGTGTCCCCACCTGAGACTGGAAGCAAGAGTTCAAAAGGTGTGTAATTATATCCCTGAACAGGCTGATTAAAAATATTGCAATTGCAGGAGCTCTTGTGGCGCACTGACAGTGTCCTGGGCCTTCTAATGCACAGCTAGGGACACTATCACTGCACCACAACAGTTTTCCCTATTTATCTGTAAGTTTTTAATAAATCTGTTCAGATGTGTATATGACATATGTCAGCAGCATACGAAACATGAACCCAGGTCTTCTCGTTCTAAAGGTAGGGATGTCACCACTGTGCCTCAAGAGCTCTCCTGTTTATTTGTATGCTGATTATAAACAGGTGTAGGTATTTATTTCTGCCCATTTTCTCATGTAACTGCATGAATGAACTCCAAGGTTGGTACAGTTGCACAGATTATTTGTATTCTCTCCAAGCAGCCATTTCCATGTGAAGTGTTTGCAGCCCATTTACCACAAAGAATGTCATGGTTGCATTCAATCCTGACTTCTTCAGGAAATTTCCAACAGAACTCAGTGACTGAGATCATTGCTCTCTTCTGTTAATGTATTCCTCACTACCCCAGAGCGCACACAAATGCAGCAAACAGCTCACTCCCTCACCTTGGGCAAAATGGCCCTGTTGATTCATTTAGTCATTGCTTGAACCAAATGTGCCATACCAATTTATAATATTTTATATCAAAAAGTGTTTTTCCCCCCAAAATGGACTCGCCATGGAAATCACACTATACATTTCAGTTCCTACATTGAAATACCACAGATATTTAGCATGCAACTATTTCAGCAAAGATTTGATGTATGCTGATAATAAACAATCCACACTAGCTCACTAAAAGCAACTGACCGTTAATACTAAATTCACTGCAGTTCTAGCTGTGTGCACTAAGAATGTCAATGGCAGCAGTAAGTCATGAAGATTTTAAAACCAACTTTCTAGACAAATACATGAAATACGGGTACAAGATCCTTTATCTGAACATCCAAAACCCGAAAATCTCCAAATCCAAAGATTTTTTTCGTTTTTTTCTCATTAACAAAGGTTGCTTGGAGAGCAAACAGTTAACCCAAGTCGACACCCACTCGATGTGTATCACTCAGATGCGACATGGCATGGCATGGCCAAGCACCGACAGGCCTGAGGTTTCTCTGTGAACGCCCCCAAGTCGACACCCACTCGATGTGTGTCACTCAGGTGCAACGTGGCTGGGCGTAGCCAAGTGCGTTCTTAGTTAGAAGTCTACTTCTCCCGTAAGATTTTTTAAAATTCTCACCATTAAACTTGTCACATTCTGAAAACCAAAAGTTCCAAAATCCAAAAAACAGCTGGTCCCGAGCATTTCGGATAAAGGATCTTGTACCTGTAATAATTTCAATACCCAAACTGGAATTTAGTTTCTCAATGGTTAGATTAATCACCTTTTTTAAAAATTATAATCTTCTAGATTAAAAATGAAATGAGCCAAAAAAAGAAAAAAGGAACAAAATTATGTTGTTTGGAAGTTACTTCATAAGATAAATCTTTCTGTAACATTCCAATGTTTCCAGGTGTGACATCACGGAATAGATTTTACTTGATTTTGCTCAGGATATGCCATGGCAGACTTCAGCTTTTGAAGTTCAAAACAAGAAAAACCACATTGTTTCTGTGACACCATCTGTCTTGTGTGAGTAGACAAGGCCTTTCTTTTTTAGTTTTTATTTTCTCTCGACTATCAGTTTAATCCACAATTGGATCCAACTGCTCTACGCCAACATCAGTAGTGCAGTCTTAATCAATGAGCTGGAATCAAAACTTCCCAATCAGATCCAGAGTCAGGCAGGACTGCCCATTCTCTCCTGCCTTTATGTATGTTGTATATAGCCTGTTGCTGTGTCCATCAGGAAGGATGCAAGCCTGAGAGGAGTGACTATTCCAGACAGCAGAGGTGTGCAGGTCAAAGCCTCTCGATACATGGATGACCTCACTGTTTTCTGCAGGGATCCACCATTATTAACCAGACTTATAAGCATCTGTGACCAAGTTGAACAGGCCTCAGGAGCGAAGGTAAATCAAGGCAAGAGTAAGGCCATATTCTTTGGGAAATGGGCCAATCCTTTACTTCCTTCACAGTCAGCACAACTTACCTGGAGGTGCTACCTAATGGCTATCTTTGTGTGACTGCATCAAGTTGTGTGTAGACCCTCAGTACACAAACACCAAGACTCATTACGTATTGAGGTAATACCTGTCCCCGGTCTCATGAAGGATGGGTCTGGCCTCATTGCAGATCAGAGTAGTTGGACCATTTCATATCACCTGTCCTTCGCAGAGAAATTTGCAAAGAAAAACACCTTTGATGACAAGTACATCAGAAACTGGTCAGCATGTAGTATTCTCATGACTGCAGGAAAAAAAGAGATGGTACTTCCTGTTTGGTTGTTCCCTGAGCAGACTGTAAAAGCACTTGGAAGAAAGCATCATCATCAGAACTTTCCAACAAGCATCAAGACATCGCTTGGCTGGCGGTCAGAAGGGCACTACCTGTGAAATCCTTCATGTACGCCCGAACTGTCTGCATCACCGCGTGTGGGTAGAGACTGTCACACATCTCTTTCTGAAATGTGCCTTTGCAAAGAAAGTCTGGAGCGACATGCAGTGGATTTTGTCGAGGTTCACCCTAAGCAGCTCCACGATGCACACACTATGCTCTACGATCTGTTCCCTGGCACACACTAAGACCATCAAATTAGTGAAAGACACTCTTTCATATTCTAACAACTTGCTGTACTTCCAGAGCAAGAAGTTGACCTCGACAGAGGGTTACAGACTAGCACATTCCAAGATCCATGATGATGTGTTGAGTGACGCACTAAAGCTTGGGGCAGCTGCCACCAAGGTACAGTGGGGATAGACCACTGTCTAAGATCTTTCTGCCAAAGCATAACAGGCATCCTTTCAATTATCAGACACCCCCCTGCTCGTGCATCAAATGCACGTAAATGTAGTCTTATACAAGTATGAGATGTCTTTGGCGTGTTTGCAAACTCCAATGTTTGTTTCTTCATGTGCTACTGTATCAAAACCAAACTGCTTTCGTGACTATATGAATATAAAGATATTTTATGAATAAAATATATTTTTGAAATAAAAACGGATTTAGTGCACTCAGGGAATAATTGAATCTGATTTGTTGCATCGACAAGCTAAAATTGATCTCACTTGTACTCTTCTGAGTAGATCAAAAGAAAAAATGTAAATGCTATGCTGGAAATTTGAAGAAGGAGTTAATAAGAAAAACAGAAAATGCCTAAAATATATATTAGGATCATCAGCATCAGAGGAAGTTCAAGACACTTAATATTTTGAGTGAAACGTTAGGCTATAACACTGCAGAATCTCAGTTTACATGTGAAATATCAATTTACCTACTTACTTTTTAATGCTGATGGGCCATTCTGTATTTACAACATATTCCAAATTTATTTTCAGCTTTCTTGTACACTGTGATTGGTTACCAAATTTTCTTATCACTGTTTTAACTACAGAAGGGTTTTGTCTTTACAGAGTCATAGAATTACACAGCACAGAAACAGAGTTCAACGCGTCCATGACAAGCAGGTTTCCCAACTAAACTAGCCCCATTTGCCAGAGTCTGGCCCATATCCCTATACATCTTCCTTATTTATATACCCATCCAAATATTTTTTTTTCCACCATCTACAGTTGCTTAATTTACTTATGCTTAAACGGCTTCAACTGTAACTGAATATCATTTAATTCCAATATTTCATTACCTAGAATAGCTAATCCCTGTTGTATCTCCTCTAAATCTACATGCCATGCTAGTATCAATCAATCTTTCAAGCTTTATCAGGCAATGTTACCTCCAGGTTATTTCTAAGTCCATCAACCTAGTCTTTGAAAGCTACCTTAAGACTGTCAGGGACAACTCTGCCACTTGTATAAAATCCTTTGCTTTTCCAGTGCAAAGTCTTCAATGCAGTACAGTTTTATTTAGTAACATTACAGCCAAATTTTTGTTGCCCCTGTTGCAACTCAATCCCAGGTAAGCCCCCACACTATCCCAGTTTCACTGGGATATAGTGTGATGGACATCAAGTTGATCAAAAAAACAAATTGATTTTTAAAACTGATGCAGAATTTCCTAACTTAGCTGACCATAGACCCAAGTTGACAGAAATGCAGTCCAGCTATTTGTAAACAAGAATTACCATTTATTACAAATAAATAGACTGTAGTTATGCATAAACAATTGTGAACTATTGGCATATAACTTTACCAGTTAAAATTCTAATCCCTTTTTAAATTTCCCCGTGTATACATAGAGAGCAGGAACAGAAAAATAGATCAGTATTATACATGGAGGAAAAGATTGGGAAAGCACTTCAGAGGTTCTTGTTCACAGGATTTGCTGAGATGAGTCTTCTGATCAGAATGCTGCTTCTCATTTTTCTCTCCCGGTACTTTGACTTGTTTGTAGGAGGCACTGAGTGACAGGTTCACACTTAAAAGGTCTCTGAATTTTTACATAAGATGTTACAGCTTAAAGCAACTAGCGAACAGAAAATAAACTTTTTCTACGGGCTTCATGTAGTTTTGCTGCAGAGAATAGCAGAGACAGCTCCTGAGCTTGCAGAGACCTGATGGGTTCTCTCGTCCACAGACGCAAGCTGTTCATCTACCTGGAAACTACTCACATTGTTGTTGACAGGCAGAAACTTTGTCATCAATAACTAATCATTCGTTCACAGACCAATCAGCTACTTGTTGTCAGCTGAATCTCCATATGTACAGATACTTCAGCTCCATATCAAATGCAAACCTTCTGCCATCACATGAACCAGGAGCTTTGAAAATGGAAGGGCAGCAAACTTGGCTTTTTAAAAACAATTCCTTTTTCCCCCATTTCAGTCTTCAATACTTTGTCTAATTAATTATGCAACGAGACTCTTTAGTGTCTGTCACATGGAACCATATGGCAGGTCACATGGAAGTGCTCACAGCTGCCTGGACTTTGTGACACTCGCTCTGCTGGCATCATATTTAAATCACAGATGCACACTGCTGTACACTGCAGGCAGGAAGTGCCCTTCACACTGGTTCTGCCAGAGAATCCCAATGAAAATGGCCAGAAAGGCAAGTTAGCTCCTTGGTTCCTTGACAAGGACCTCGATGTCCTGATGGATAAGATGGTGGACATGAAAGCAGTGCCATTTTCTACAATTCAGCAAAGGAGGCCACACTGCGAGCCTCAGCCAGACCAGACCAAGATAGCAGCCCAAGTCAGTGCAATTCTCCAAGTGAAATTCAATATGCAGCAATACAGAAGGTCAATGATCTTCTTATTCCTCAAGGTTACTTCTGCACTCTGCTCATCACATTCACACAGCCACCACTCACTCCAAATCTGCCACTGCACACTCAATTCACCAAGAATCATGGACTACAATTAAGTATATCATGTTCACTCAATGATTCATCCGTCAAATTGCTACATCATCTTGCCCTCTGTTTTTCCTACTCATTCCACCCTCCCCATCGACCTAACACAATTACCCCCCACCTGCATCCAACAATCGCCTTCCCACCTACCTTCCCCCAGCTCCACCCTATCATCCCCTTTCACCTTCACATTCCTGAATGCCTGAAATGTCAACACTCCTGCTTCAGATGCAGACTGATCTGTGCCAGCATCACCCTTTGTTACTCTGATTCTCCAGCATCTGCAGTCCTCACTTTCTCCTAGATCCCTCTAAACCCTTCCTGTTCACATAACCACCCAGATCCCTTTTAAATGTCCACCACTTCCTATGGCAGTTTATTCTCTCTGCATGAAAAAGTTGTCCCTTCAGTCTCTCTTAAATCATTCCTCTCTCACCTTAAATCTATGCCCTCTAGTTTTGTACTCTACTACCCTGGGGAAAAGACCTTGACTATTCTCTCTGTCCATGCTCACGATTTTATAGACTGAAAGTCATCCCTCCACCTCCGATGTTCCATGGAAAATCGCCCCAGCCTAATTCAGCCTCTCTCTATAGCTTAAACCCTCCAATCCTGGCGACATCCCTGTAATTTGTTTTCTGAACGCTTTCAAATTTAACAATATCTTTCCTATTGCAGGGAGACTAGAATTGAATGCAGTATTCCAAACATGGCCTAACCAATGCCCTGTATAGCCAAAACACTACCTCCCAACTCCGACACTCAATGCACTGATCAATAAAGACAAGCATACAAATACCTTCTTCAGTAGCCTGTCTACCGGTGACTCCACTTTCAGGGAACTATGAATCTGCACTCCAAGGTCTCTTTGTTTGGCAACACTCCCAGGCTTCCCATTTTCCAGCCATTCTTTTACCTGCAAGTATCCACCCCCAATCAACTTTTGAGAGTTCTTGACGAATATATCAAAATTGGCCTTCCTTTGATTTCGGACTTTAACTTTTAGATCAGGTCTATCCTTTTCCACAACTATTTTAAAACTGAAAGAATTATGATCACTTCCCCCAAAGTGCTCCCCCATTGACACCTCAATCACTTCCTCTGTCTTACTTCCCAAGAGAAGGTCAAGTTTTGCGCCTTCTCCAGTAAGTGCATCCACATACTGAAGAAGAAAGTTTTTCTTGTACACGCTGAACAAGTTCTTCTCCATCCACTCCCTTCACACTGTGGCAGTCTCGTCTGTTTGGAAAGTTAAAAATCCCCTACCATTAACTCCCTACTATTCTTACAAATATCTACGTACCTGCTACATACAGAGGAACCTTGATTATCCGGCATTCGATTATCTGAATTTCAGACTATCCGTAAAGATTGCAAGGTCCCGATGCTTGGCTAAACAACATTATCCAGCATTCAATTACCCGAACGAAATACTCCCCACCCGTGTCCCTCAGATAATTGAGGTTCCTCTTGTAAATTACTAGCATATTCTGTGGATGTGCCATCGATGTAGCACAGTGCAATACACCAACATGTCCACTTCCTTATCTGTTCAGTATTCCATGATAAGTTGCCGCCTCCTCCATGTGCTAGAAAGCAACTCAGTTCACAGAGGCTGGCAGCCTCCAAGTAAGGGTAAAGTGAATGAGCATGATGAAATGAAGATAAGTGTCATAATTCCTTTGTCGAACAGTGCATGTCCCTTGAATTTTCTTTTTGTCCTGATAAATTATATTGTTCTTTGAAAGTTGCATCATAGGGAGACTGGGTGATTAAGGCAGCATTTAGCACACTTGCCTTCATTACTCAGACCATTGAGTATAGGAGTTGGGATGTCATGTTGAGGTTGTACAGGATGTTATGAGGCCGCTTTTGGAGTACTGTGTATAGTTCTGGTCACCCTCCCCAGAGGGAGGATATTATTAAATTAGTGTGTGTTCGGAAAATAACTATTAGCATTTTGCCAAGACTGGAGGGTTTGAGTTATAAGGATAGGCTGGGACTTCTTTCACTTGAGAATAGGAGGTTGAGGGGTGACCTTAGAGGCTTCTAAAATCCTGAGAGACATGGATAAGGAGAATAGCAAAGGTCTTGTTCCCTCAAGACTGATTACTAAACTCAGTGATCTCTGACTAAGCCCCGTTCACTGCAACTGGATCCTAAGTTTCCTGACCCACAGGCCACAATCAGTGAAGGTCGCGGACAATATTTCATCCTCACTAACACTCAACACTGGATGGACCGACACACCCCACCCCCCCGGGGTGCATACTCAATGCCCTACTGTACTCACTGTAAACCCATGACTGCGTCGCCAAATACCAGACTAATCCCATTTACAAGTTCGCTGAGGACACCACCATAGTCAGTCGAATCTCACATGGTGACAAAACAGACTACTGGCAGAAGGTCCTGGAAGAATGGTGCACTGAGAACAACCTAGCTCTCAATGCCAGCAAAACAAAGGAATTCATTATTGCTTTTCAACGGGATGTTAGTCATGCCCCCTACACATTAACAGCACAGAGGTAGAACAAGTGGAAAGTGTCGAGCTCCTGGGAGTGGTCATCCACAACCAGCTTTCTTGGATTCTTCACGTGGACGCACTGGTTACAAAGGCCCAACAATGTCTCTTCTTCCTCAGGCAGGTGAGGAAATTTGGCATGACAGTGAATACCCTTGCCAACTTTTATAGGTGCACCATCGAGAGCGTTCTGTCTGGATGTATCACTACCTGGTATGGCAACTGTACCAATCAAGATTGGAGACGGTTACAGAGAGTGGTGAACTCGGCCTGGACAATCACAAGGGCCAACCACCCATCTATAGAATCCTTCTACCAAGCCCGCTGTCAAGGAAAGGCCGCCAGCATTCTCAAAGATCCATCCCACCTTGGCAATGTTTTTCAACAACCTCTACCATCGGGGAGAAGATACAGAAGCCTGTACACATGCACCAGTTGGTTTCACAACAGTTTCTCCCTACTGTTGTTAGAATACTGAATGGACTCAAACTCATAACATTCGCCTGTACCTGTGTTTTTGATTTTGACATAGTTAAGAAACATAGATGGTAAACAATGTGATCTGCCTGTATTGCTCACAAGACAAAGCTTTTCACTATGCCTCAGTACATATGACAATAAATTCAATTCAATTAGGGGCTACATTTTTAAAGGTGAGAGGAGAAAGATTTACAAGTGACTAGTGGAGCTGCTTTTTCACACAGAGGGTAGTTTGTGTGAGAAATGAACTGTCAGAGAAAGTGGTAGAAGCAGGTACAGTTACAAAATATAAAAGACATTTGGATTGGTACATGAATAGGAAAGATTTAGAAGGATACGGGCCAAAAGCAGGCAGGCTTTTGAAAAAGTTTAGTTTGAAAAACTTGGTCAACATAAACAAGTTAGACCGAATGGTCTGTCTGCATACTGTATTACTCGATGACTCTACAATGTGTAAAAATAAAAGATGAATGTGTTTTACACAATCTTTAAAGTGCACACAATTCATTAATTTATAAACAAGTAAGTTAAAGCTCAATCAAGGGAGACATGAAAGAATGTTATTGTTGTAAAGAAAACAGATGTGCTAAGAATTGCAGTTGAACTTTCATATATATATACACACACACTAATGTAGCCTTGTGTACATTTTAGCAGGAAATTTATATATAATAAATATGAATCCATTAGCAATTATGAAAGGAGGCAGAGGACTGTGTCTCTTGACCATTCACTGAAAGTCAGCAGTCAATTTAGAGTTATTATTAAAATTATTGCAGATAAATGTTAGAAATATTTACCCTCAACTCACTGGCAGGAATGCAAGTAAAAAATAATAAAATGCAATAGTCTGTGGGGAGACAGCGATACTATCACTGGACTGACAATCTGGAGATAAAAACAAAGTGCTAGAGAAACTCAGGTGTGGCACCATCTGTAAAAAAAAAATCAGTAATTCAGAGTGTGACACTAATGATATGGGTAAATGGGCAGAAAGTAACATTTGAATAAAATAAATCTGAAATTAAAAACTAATCTTATGTCCAATCTCAAGAAAAGAGACTCACCAGAAGCAGCAACACGATGATATATAGAAGAGGAATTTGCTCTAAGAGTCTTCTGCATTGACTCCAAACTTCACAACCATGCTCATTTTTAGCTGATGAATCAATTCTCCATGTTGAACAAGTCTTTGAGGATACAGGAAGGGTAACAAAGGCACAAACGTATTCTGTGTGAGAAGTGTGAATGCCCAATGAATGGCTCAATAGCATAATTACTCACAAAGGTGGCATGGGCTAGGCCAGTGGCAGCTAGCAAGGAAACCAAAAAAAAAAAGGTGAAAACATACATGACTTCATCCTCATCAATCTACCTAGGAAGAGGCCAGCACAGAAGTACAAAGATACAAGGCTGAAGTATATGCATTTAACTTCAGCCAGATACGAGTGGAAAAATCCATCTCAGCCTCCTCCTTGGATCATGGCATCGCACATCCTAGACTTTAACCAACTCAAATCAGTTCCAGGTGATAGCAAAAGATGGCTGAAGACAATAGACACTGCAAAGGCTATAAGCCCTGATAACATTGCAGCAATAGTACTGAAGACTTGTGCTCCAGAACTAATCATGGGCGTAGTCAAGTTGTTCCTGTATAGTGATAACACTGACACTTAGCCAAAAATGTGTAAAATTGCTCGAGTATATCCTTTACACAAAAACCAGGACAAATCTAACCTGGCTCATTATCAAACTCAGTCTACCTTTATTCTGAGCAAAAACAACGGAATGGGTCATTGAAAGCTATCAAACAGCGCCTGCATGAGAATAACAGACCTTGATGCTTAGTTTGGCAACTGAATGGTGGAACAGACTCAAGGAACTGAATAGCCTACTCCTGTTCCTGCTTCTTATGTCTTCTGCTAGGACCCCTCAGCTCCTGACCTCATCACAGCCACGATCCAAACGTGGACAGAACTGAACTTTGTTTCACCTTGCAAAATTAGAGTTAATGGAACTCATGGGTTAAACTCTACCAGTCATACCTAGCAGAAGAGATAGTTGTGGCTGTTAGAGATTAATCACCTCAGCGCAAGGACATCACTGCAGGTATTTCTCAAGACAGTGTCCTAGACCCAACCATCTTTAGCAACTTGATCAATAAAACTTCCCTCAATCATATGATAGGAGTAGGGATGCTTCCTGATGACTGCACAATGTTCAGCAGAATTTATGAATCATAGAGTCATAGAGATGTACAGCATGGAAACAGACCCTTCGGTCTAACCCGTCCATGCCGACTAGGTAACCCAACCACTGAAACATTGTGTTCAAATGTAGCAAGATCTGGACTGTATTCTATGTTCACTTTCAATCATGCATTAGGCTGCTTCCTAGAAGTGACCCCTCCTTGAAAAGGCATCCAGCCTTTGATAGTTTACCATAATCTTCCATACAGTGGACACGGAATGCCTTCACATAGCCCTGTGACATAGGAACCTGATTCCAATGAATGTTAACACAAGCTGTGTTGCTTAAATTCAGTGGAAGGAGGGAATCTAGTTTAAAAAGAAAGTAAGTGATATATGATTACTGCTATCTTGTAACCCCGAACCCCACATCATCAAGGAAAGGGAACATCATTTTGGCAATTACTTACAGTTCAAGATGAGACCAAATCAGTTCTACGCCCTTGTGCAGCCTGTGATCTTGGAATATATTGTGATTTGTGGCCCACAGGTATCACTTTTAAGGTAGGCTGTGATTATTTTTGCTTCACAAAAAAAAGACTATCTTCAATCCACAAATGACCACATAGCAAGATTGCTTGTGACCAGTATTTACATCAAATACACAAACAGAGTGACGTCTTCAACCTGTACTGTGAAAGTGCCTGATTAATACAATTGCAATTGAAGGAGTTCTCAAATGTTCACAAGTAGAGCCCATGTATTCAGACAGAAAGGAAACACATCCTCACTCGTTCCAAGAGTGTCACAGCTATTTTGCATTTCTAGTGGACATTTATCATTTGTACAAGTATGGAAACCAAGTCAGGTAACAATTGGCCCAGAAAGTTGCAGGTTCAGCCTGGTAATTAAAGCCCCACCTCCCCAAATCTTGTTTTTATTATTCATTCATGGGATGGGGGCATCATTGGCCAGCATTTATTGCCCACCCCAAAAAGGCAGTCAAGAGTCAACCACATTGTTGTGGGTCTGGAGTTACATGTAGGACAGACTAGGTAAAGATGACAGGTTCATTCCCTAAAGGACGTTAGTGAACCTGACAAGTTTTTCCAACAATTGATAACAGTTTCACAATTATTAGGATCTTCATTCCAGCTTAAAAAATGGAATTCAAATTCCACCCAGGTCCCAAGAACATTGGTCTCTGTATTAATAATTTAGCAATAATACCACTAGGCCATTGTCTCCTCTTCAGTCTCCATGTTCCTTTCTTTCTTACACTCCTTGTCAAGCCCATCAGTACTGAGTTTTCACAAGTTTCTATGTATAGGTTTATAAAATCATGAAGGGCATGGATATGGTAAAGAGACAAGGTATTTTCCCTCAGGTGGGGGAGTGCAGAACTAGAGGGCATAGGTTTAGGTGAGTGGGAAAAATTTAAAACAGACCTAAGGGGCAACTTTTTCACACAGAGGTTGGTGCCTGTACGGAATGAGCTGCCAGAGGAAGTGGAGGAGGCTGGTACAATTACAACATTTAAAAAAACATGTGGATGGGTATATGAATAGGAAGGGTTTAGAGGGATATGGGCCAAATGCTGGCATATGGGACTAGATTAGTTTAGGATATCTGGTCAGCATGGGTGAGTCAGACCAAAGGGTCTATTTCCATGCTGTACATTTCTATAACTTTAACTTTATATATCACTTTGGATTATGACAGTTTCCCAAAATCCACTCCAACCAGAGTTCCAGCCCTATAGTTTAATCATACCAACCACTGTGCCACACTAACACCCTCACCTCACCCCACACCAATACCAGGTTAGTTGTAACCATTAATAACACCCCACTTGTTCTCCAATGCACTAAAATAAAGAACTGCCGATCTGAAAAAAAATTCCCAAAAATTGATGGAGAAACTCAGCGAGTCTGGCAGCATCTGCAGAGAAAACAGCGCTAAGGGTTTGACTCCAAGAGACCCTTCTTCAGAAATCAGCTAAAGGTAACTCTGCTTTCTCTCCACAAATGCTGCCAGACTTGCTGAGTTTCTCCAGTAATTTGTTTTGTTTTCCTCTAATAAACTGTGGGAAGCAATAGTGTTTGTATAAATTTTCAAAAATCAACCTGTTCAGACAGATTATGACACAGACTTGAACCCAAACCTTCTGATCCAGAAGTAGGCACACTACAACTGTATCACAGAAGCCCTTCTCTCATCTCATATGCTGAGCTTCCCTCCCTTAACAAATATTTTCCCCTTGAGATTCCAAGCTTGCTGCCTCCAATCCACAGAACTAATTTCCCAAATTCCCTACCACAGCAGTGGACCCTGATAAACGCCTTGACTTTCACTGAACTGACTCCCAGGACTAACAATGACTAATGCCCCATGGTCAACTCGAATGATAACCTGATCGATGGTTGACCCAGACCCCTGCATGATATTTATGTAGCTCCACAACTGACTTACTGCAAATCTCTAAGCTGTTGCACTGGGCCTACAGATCTGACCATAAATCGATTCAGTAAACTGTAATGATATGGATTCCCTGATCACCCCAAGCAGCTAACTGACCAACCCCAAGTCCCTGGATTGATCAGACAATGTCCTTAATTTACTGTGCTTGGACCCACTGACTGAATGCGGTTTCCCTTGGCTTGACCGAAAACTACTCCGCTTAGACTCTCAAATATGGCCATTTGGTTGATGCACATGCAACGTGTTTGATGCGTGTACTCAAGGTACATGGTGCAGATGTGATAGCAGCATTGCATGGTGCTGTACAGGAAAATGTCAATTCCACTGACTGATAATTGCTGACTATCACAACAAGCTTGTTTGGCTTTCTGAATGTGTTAAACAGTAAGGCAAACTGTGAGCATTTAAGCTCACCCTGCAGGGGTAAAATACAAAAAGGTGTGGCAAGGCAACACAGAGATTCTGTAAGCATTGAAGTAAACACAAGTGAATGAGTGCTATGACAGCAAACAAGGAGCCTCAAGATACAGTTTGGTCAAATCCATGAGTTGGGTAACCTGTCCCTATGTACAAAGTGTCCTGGCAGCAGCTTTAAAACGCAAAGACACCAGCGCACTCCAAAATGCAACATTGAAGTGCAGAACCATGTTCGAGGTAGATGGGGGATAGGCCACGAGGATGCAATGAGGCTGATACCTGTCTGATGCCAACATTCATGAAAAGGGGAGATAGTAGTCACCAACATTCCAGGCACTGTCCAAGATGGAGACCCAGCAGAGCAAGTGACAAGATGGATTCGCCAGGAACTGGCTCTGACTTTCATGTCAAAAATTACTGTGTTCTCATTTCAATACAGTGGGGTGAGATTGGGAAATTGCATATTAAATGAGGCAAAATAAAATAATAATGGAATGTTAATGTACGCAAATGGGCAAAATTAGGCCAAAAGATGATTGGAGAATCAGATTTTTATTTCCTTAATATAAAAGGTAGCATTTTGGCTGAAGTTGCCTTACTTTTGAAACTGACTCACCAATGCCCACATCTTTCAGGTGCTGGGAGGATTTCACCCATTAACTTTATTCAACACTTAATTAGATAAATGTTTGCTAGATAAGAGAGTTAACAGTTGCCTAAGTGTTCTTGAAGGGGAGCATATAATGTCCAAAGCTCTTAATGCTTTTAAAGAGCAGTTGGAGCCACAGGCATACCATGCTATTTTCCCCCTCTCCAACTCCATTTTGATTTAGCCCCTTCACACACCCCTTAGCCCTCCCTCACTCTTGACAGTTTGCATTCCCGTAATAGGCTTTGCATATAAATATCTAATTAGCTACACAGGCAATTTACCAATGGCAGCTACAAGTTTAAAAAGTTACGGTGATTTGGTGGTGAGGAAACAATGTTCAGTTGTGTATGATAATACTTCTAGAGATAGAAAAAATGTTTTAGGTGTTGCAGGGCTGATAGGAAAATGAAGTTGAGACCACAATCAGATCAATCACAATCTTTTTGAATGGCAGAGTATATTCAAAGGGTTGTATGGCTTATCCTTGTTCTCAAGACTTGTGTTTCAAATAAATGAACTGTACTCTTCGTTTCTGACTAAAACAAATTGTTTCTTGCCTTTAATACAGTGCTTCCCAAATTTCTTCCCTTTGTGACCCCATTTTGAGAATGAATATTATTGCAAGCCCTCAGTAGGAACTGAAAATAAGATGACAGCTGTACATCTGTTATAATTTAGTTAGCTCTTCACAACAGCCATTGTTGCCTCAGAACCTGTGACCCTAAAATTTCAGTTCAATCTTATTTGGGTTTCTGGCTTCAAAGTTTGTGACCTGTCAAGTTGCCTATAGAGGGCTCCATTACTCCACTAACCAGCTCGGTATACAAAGTTTAAATGAAACAGTTCTGTGACAGGAATTATTTTAAATGTTTGTACTGCCACTAACAACAATCAATTGCATTTACATGACATCTTTAATACTATAAGATGTTCAGAAACACTTCAGAAGCATAACCAAAAGCAAAGATTTTTTTTTGAGACGACTAAAAGTTTGGCCATAAGATGTATAGGAATGAGGATCTCAAAAGGAAAAAAAAAGTGTTTCAGAAACATTATTCTTACTTTTACCAATTAAAAACGTATTGTGTCATGTGAACATACCAAAAATGGTTCATTTACGTCAAATATCGTACCAGATGTTGGATCCTTTGAAAAAATAACTACAAACTCAAAGAAAATATGCCAATCATTCCCTGATGATTGCAGTCAGTGCTTCAAATAAGTGAAACACTAAAGAGTTCACAAAACCATATTGTTGTTGTTCCTAATCGATTACTATTAACTTCCCAGAAGGACCAGGAGGCTGAAACATTAAACAGGAGTCTTGAGGGAAATATTTACTCTACAGACAGCAAGATTAATCTAAGCGGTTTCTCACATCATTACATCTCGTGAATCTGACTCGAAGTTACATACCACCATACTTATACAAATATACAACATCCCTCCCCCTTTACATCAGGTGTTCCTGCAATGAAAATATTCACAATATATACAAACACATATACAACAGTCAGTCAGTCAGCAAAATGTTCCAGAGAATACCAATATCTGTGTCAGCACACCTCAGGCGTCTGTTTATTTTTCCCACTGGTTTTAACCTCTGGTGTGTAGGTGAACTAGGAATAATAGCTGGCATTGTCTCTTCTTGAGACAACTGAAAATTTGGAGATTCACACAATGTAGCGGTAGTCTCCACTAAAGTACTGTCTCACTCAGGTGATCCAGTTATTATGAGAGAAAGTGAGGACTGCAGATGCTGGAGATCAGAGTCAAAAGTGTGGCGCTAGAAAAGCGCAGCTGGTCAGGCAGCATCTGAGGAGAGTCGACATTTCAAGCATAAGCACTTCATCAGGCATTCCTGACGAAGAGCTTATGCTCGAAACGTTGACTCTCCTGTTCCTCAGATGCTGCCTGACCGGCTGTGCTTTTCTAGCGCCACACTTTTTGATCCAGCTATTATTCTGTTCTCAAGTAATACAGTTATTGTTCTGTCCTTGGATATATCCAAGTCTCTATTTGGTACAATTATTTGCAGATCTCTGATTAATATTGTCTTTGGCACATTCATTCCAGTTGCCAAGAGTTGAATTCCTCCATACAACATTGTCTCTCGTCAGTATGGTGTAGGAAACCAGTCGATTCTGTACTGCACGCCTGTGTTGTAATTCCTCACCAACACTTCATGAGCTTTCGGAAAATACATCATTTGGCCTTATTCTCTCATTGGAAAACCTGGTTTTGCAGTTTCCTGTGTCCTTGTCACCAATTCACTAACCTTCCCAATAAAGTTGGATAATTTCTTTGACAATGTCAAAAGGAAAATCTTCAGACTGATCACACTACTGAACATTCACGTTGATACCACCCCCCCTTAAAGGCACCACTTAGCTGTGTGTGTGTGTGTTCGCAGTATAACTTTTGAATGTGGTTTAGCTGCATCTGATACACACTTCCAAGTATCAATGAAACTGCCACTCCAGTGTCCACCTCCATTCTTAGCAGTTTGCCATTCAATAAGGGAGTAATCCAGTATCAGTAAGAGTCACCAGTAAGGGCCAGTAAGCATAGTTCTTCTTCAGCTAAGAGTCTGGGGCTTTCCCGTACCCCTCAAACACCATTTATATTTTCTTCCTTCTCTGTTTTTGATGCATTTGTTGTAAGTTTGTTGATTCAAAGATAAAATATGAGATGTTGCATTTTGGAAAGGTAAATCAGAGCAGGGCTTATACACTTTAATGGTAGGGTCCTGGGGAGAATTGCCAAACAGAAAGACCTTGGGGTGCAAGTCCATAATTCCTTGAAGGTGGAGTCACAGATAGACAGGGTAGTGAAGGTGACAATTGGTACGATTGCCTTTATTGGTCAGTGCATTAAGTATAGGAGTTTGGATATGGTGTTGTGATTATACAGGACATTGTGTTCTAAAAGTGGCCTAACCAATGTTCAATTCTGGTCTCCCTACTATAGTGAAGGTGTTCTGAAACTTGAAAGAGTGCAGAAAGGTTTTACAAAAATGCTGCCAGGATTGGAGGGTTTGAGATATACGGAGAGTATAGGGAATTCTCTGGGGCTATTTTGCACAGAGCATTGGAGGTTGAGGGGTGATCTTAGAGGCTTATAAAATCATGAAGGCATGGATAGGGACAATAGTCAAAGATTTTGGCGGGTGTCCAAAACTAGATGGCATAGGTTTAAGATAAGAGGGGAAATATTTAAAAGTGTCCTAAGGGACAACTTTGCCCACACAAAGGGTGGTGCACATATGGAAGGAGCTGCCAGAGGAAATAGTAGCGTCTGGTGCAATTACAATATTTAAAAGCCATCTGGATGTGTAGACAATAGACAATAGGTGCAGGAGTAGGCCATTCAGCCCTTCAATATGATCATGGCCGGTCATTCCTAAATCAGTATCCTCTTCCTGCCTTATCGCCATAACCCTTGATTCCACTATCTTTGAGAGCTCTATCCAACTCTTTCTTAAATGAGTCCAGAGACTGGGCCTCCACTGCCCTCTGGGGCAGAGCATTCCACACAGCCACCACTCTCTGGGTGAAGAAGTTTCTCCTCATCTCTGTCCTAAATGGTCTACCCCGTATTTTTAAGCTGTGTCCTCTGGTTCGGCACTCACCCATCAGCGGAAACATGTTTCCTGCTGCCAGAGTGTCCAATCCTTTCATAATCTTATATGTCTCAATCAGATCCCCTCTAAGTCTTCTAAAGAAGAGAAAAGAGAGAAGAGAAAAGAGTGAAGAGAAAAAAAGAGAAG
The DNA here is from genome assembly GCF_047496795.1 of Chiloscyllium punctatum. Taxonomy (NCBI): domain Eukaryota; kingdom Metazoa; phylum Chordata; class Chondrichthyes; order Orectolobiformes; family Hemiscylliidae; genus Chiloscyllium; species Chiloscyllium punctatum. Next base: position 6,507,625 of record NC_092780.1, on the reverse strand, counting down.
AGAAGAGAAAAGAGAAATTCCCACATAACAGACTGTTAATTAAGGTAGAAGCCCATGGAATTGAGGTTAAATAATGGACATGACTGGAAATTGATTGAGTGGCAGGTGACAGAAAGTAGGGATAATAGGTAGATACTCAAAATTATTCTCAATATTTAGTAATGACTTATTAACACAGTTGTATATATCCAAAATTGCTGACGACACAAAGTTAGGCAGCATCGTAGGCAATGTCGATGATAGCATTAAAATACAAAGGGATACAGATAAACTGAGCAAACGGACAAAACGGTGGCATATGGAGTTCAATGTAACTAAATCTGAGGCTATCCACTTTAGACCCAGAATATTTCTAGATGGTATGATGTTAAATACAGTGGATGCCTGATGAGATTTGGTGGTTCAGGAGCCTGGATCTTTAAAATGTCACAAACAGGTCAAGAAAATAATCAAGAAAACTAATGGAATGCTGGCCTTTGTATCTAGTGGACTAAAGTACAGGGTGCAGAAGTTATTCTGCAGTTATAGAAAACCCCTGTTAGAACCCATTTGAAATGTTGAGTGTAGATCTGGGCACCACACCTTAGTATTGGCCTTGGAGGAAGTACAACACAGGTTTACAAGAATTATTCCTAGACTTGCAGGGTTAAGTTATGAGACGAGATTTAACAAATTAAGATTGTTTTCTCTAGAATTTAGAACATTAAACCTTTAGCATTCTTTGATCTTTGATCAAAATCTTCAAAGATATTAACAGAAAAGGTGAAGATAAAAATAAACTATTTCCACTGGTTGGGGATTCTAGAACGAGGGCATAGTCTGAGAATGAGGGCTGAACCATTCAGGAAAGATGTTAGGATGCACTTCTACACATTAAGGATGGTCAGTGATTGGAACTCTCTTTTGCAAATGGTAGTTGATGCCAGATCAATTATTAATTTTAAATCAGAGATAGATTTATTTTTGTTAAGCAAATGCATTAACAGATATGGGACAAAGACATATGGAGGTAGGGAACAGATCAGCCACAATCTTATTGAATAATAGAACTGGCTTGTAAGGCTGAATGGCCTACTTCTGTTCTTATATTGCAAACAGACTGATTAAAACTACCTACGCATCCTGAAGTTGTTCCAGTAGAAACTTAAATACTTGTCCTAAACCTGTTACAAAAGAATTAAAACAAAGCATCATAATTTGTAAAAATGGATCTGTTTAAATCATAGATTTAACCTAATTCTTGCTATACAATAGAACCATGTATTGATAACTGAAGTGTCACAACACTACAATCCACTAAAGCTAAACAGAAAAGAAAATCAACATTGTCATTTTCATACTTTGAAGAAATTTCTCCAAAAGTACAGTACACTGAGATAAACAAACTTGTTACAAAGTGAAGTATCATTGGACACAAAGCATGTAACTCATGGACTTTAAATGTCACAAATTACAACTGGGTAGAAGTGCTATATAGAAGTTCCTGTAACTATGAAGTCTCCTCATTCATTTACATGGAAATTGAATTAATACACTATTGGTTAGGCTGCAGCTAAAGACTGCATCCATTTATGAACACTATCCAGCCAATACTAAAGATAGAAAGAATTTTATCAAGGTGATTACATGGATAAGAGGTTTCATGAAACTGGATCATTTTTCATTTGAGCACAAAAGGTTACAAAGCCACCTCCACCAGTTTGAGTCAGTAACTTCAGTTTATCATTAAAAGAGAATTGAAACAAAGATTGGGAGTTTTTTTCTCAAATATGCTGAGGGGGTCATTAGGGTACTGATGCCTTATCAGAAAGGATGATAGAAGCAGAATCAAAACTGTTTTTATAGGAAGTGCATAGATATTTGAAAAATAATATTAAAAATAAAAAAGGCATGGGATTAAGGTTTACTGAAAGGTCCTTCACAGGGTCAGTTTAAGCATTATGTGCTGAATGAGCTTTAAAGTACAGGATACCAATATTTTATTTGTTCAGGACTGGCACCACAATCACTATTTTTAAAAAAACAAATCACAAATACACAGAACATAAATAAAGTGTTCTCAACTGTAACTTCTCTACAACAGGAGTTCCCAAAGTCGGAGTCAGAATCCCAAATTGGGCAGGGAAGGCACTAGCTCTAAAACAGCAATGGTCAACCCTGATCATAGACATCTTCTCTTAAACTCCCCATCTCAACCACTCCCCAAATAGTCATGACAACGTTCAAGCTTCAAAATGGGATCACAGTGAGAAAAGGTTTGTGAAACACCAATCTATAATATGTAATTTTACGCCAGTACATACTATGGTTTGATATGTTAACATCCCTGGTGTGAACCATTATGGACCTTACTTTCACTGTGGTGCAGCATCTTACTGATATTGAATGCACTTACAGTACCATGGAATAGCAGAACGTGAACGTGAACTTGCACTTCATATGTAATCATCTCTTTATTAACGGGACAAAAGAATGAAGGAACATTTGCAACGTGATTCATATTTCAACAGAAAAAAGTAATAAGTATGTTAAATAAAATAGACTGTTAATGAAGAGAATAATTCATTTGAGAATTATATTACTTTAGTAAAGGCAAACAAGCCTTTGATTGGATTATTAAGCTATAACTTGTATCTTGGAAATCCCATCTGAGTTACTGCTGTCAATGAAACCATGTGCATGAACTTCATGGTTAATAACTTCATCTCCTAAATTTTAAGCTAGCATGAAAGAAAACATTCCCAAATATTTCAGATTTATGTGAAAGATGGAAATTTTTCACAGTGTGCACTGAATAATTCTTAGAATTGAATGATATAGCTGAATCCCAGCATGTTGGGACCATATCATTTGCTGCAACTTTATAAAAGGTGCAAACCTAAGAGTTCAATTTGCAAAATCACATTCCACTGTCACACTAGTTCTCCCTAGCCAGCTGTTTGCTGCAAAATTACATCTTTATATCAGCAAATCAAAGTGGTAGATCATAGCAACAGAGGGTATCAACTGGACTTCAGAATTCATTTACAGTAAAAGATAACCTTGTATCCATTTTTTCAATTTAAACACACATGTATAGTGCACATTTAATATACTGGTTTTCTCAGCAGTATTCTCCCCCTTGGGCAGAAGTATTTGCTTCTGGAGGTAGCAAGCTTGAACATAATTATGTCAAATCCAACTGAACTGCCATCCCATCTCTCCTAAATTAACTCCAGGGCAGAACTACTGACCTTTGTACCCCCATTGCCAACTGAGGCCTTCAAGTGGGCAATTAAGGATAAATCTCAGCCCTCCTCCACTCGGATCAGCCTGGCTTGCAAGCAGGCCTCTCACCACATGATAACACAGCAGCTGTTACCTAGCAGGCAATTTGTCACCTTTGGAGGAATCAGACAGGGTTTTTTTTCTTGATCATGGCCAATCACTGCTTGATCAAAGACAAATTCCAGCTTGCTACTTTCCCCAATCCCAAAATCTACCCAACTCACATGTCATTGACATTGGTCTTGGATCATCTGCCATCCTCGAGACTCCAGAAGTGCCCTTCCAGTAACAGCTATAGCCTCCATGATGCTGCTGAGCACAACAGCTGCTAGCCAACCTAACTGAGCAGGACTGACATTCCAGGGAAGGCTTGTCAGTGACCTTGCCACTGCTGACTGGTGTGTGGTTTGAAGGGCTTTTCCTAGAAAAGACAATGCAAGGTGACCCGCCAGCCCTCCAGCTGGCATGTAACACAACACCTTAATAAAATTCCACCCTTTGTTAGTAAAATTTCTGTCCAGTTGAAGAGGATTCTAAACTTGGAGGTTGGTGTAGGACGGGAATGGGAATTCATGTTTCAGCTGCAGGAAAACTTGTTCAGTTAACTGGATAAAATGCAAAATCTGATCATTGGAACAATAGTTCAATTATTACTGAAATGTTGTGTTTGACTAATCATTCAAAGTTTACGACAGTAAAGCAAAATAATTTGCATGTTTTACAAACAACTTGAATACTTTTGATGCAAGAACATACCAATTTCAACAAATAACATATTTTGGTTAACCAAGTCAATATTAATAGCATTCATGTAAGGTATTTTATCTGTAATATAATTACATTTATACTCTCCTATGCACTGCATTTGACAGCATTCGCCGAGTGAAGATCAATGCAATGTCACAAAGTGAGGACAGGAGTCAAAAAAGATCGGATATAAATTCAGATTAAGAGGGCATACTTTAACGGTTGATACAGGTCGAAGAAAATCACCTGGCCTGGATGGGGTGAAATCTAGGTTGCAACAAAATAGTAAATTAGGAGATAGCAGAGACTCTAACCAGTGCTGCTGGGGGGACTGGAGTGTTCCAAATGCTATTCTATTTTTACAAAACAAGGATATCAACTCATTATTAGGACCACTGCTCTTTTTCAGAATTGCCTGGCATAAAAAGACAGACTTGCATTTATGTACACAGTCGCCACTAGGTCAAAACACTTTACAGACGAAAAGTGCAATCACCCAGTAGTGCACAGTAAAATCCCACAAACAAAGTGACACTAATAATATGATTTTTTAATGACATTAATAATGGTACAAGACACCAGGGACAACTCTCCTACTGTAGGGACCCGGGACCCAGGTTCGAGTCCCACCTTGGGCAACTGTCAGTCAGTCTGTGTGGAGGTTGCACATTCTCCCAGTATCTGTATGGGTTTCCTCTGGATGCGCCAGTTTCCTCCCACAATCCAAAGATGCCCAGATTAGGTGAATTGGCCATGCTAAATTGCCCATAGTGTTAGTTGCATTAGTCAGGGGTAAATATAGGGTAGGGGAATGGGTCTGGGTGGGTTACTCTTCGGAGGGCGGTGTGGACTTGCTGGACCGAAGGCTCTCTGTTTCCATACTATAGGGAATCTAATCTACGAAATATGTGACTATGCAGTCACTGTAAAAAAGGTTATTTTGCCCTGGGTAATCATTCACAGTAATAACCATGTCAATAAGCTCCACCCACCTCAACCAATCTTTGAAAGTATAATCATCCACTCTTTCAATCGCCAGATATTGTGTTTGAAATAAGCATCTCCTTAGTTCAACAGTATTTCTCAATTTTGTGACTGCTATCTTGAACAGTGGCAAAAGCACAAAAGTGTCAACGCTTCTACCTACTCGCTAATTCATGTGTATTTGACATGGACAAATATGACCAATTCATTCATTGTTAGAGTTGAAATTATTCACTGAACACCACTACAGGAGCACTATGTCTAGGTAGCTAAGGATATACTGTACAATAAATGCCACTATGACATATTTTAAAATAAAACAAGCACTCTATAGTGCATCACTTTTGGATTCTTTTATGACACTGTCCTTCCTATTTAACAGATATGCGATTTTTGTTATTCTTTACATTCATAATGATCACTCCTAATCATTCCAAATGCTGATATCACAAAAGGTAACAGGAAAAGAATGCATAGTTTACAGGAAAAGTGACTATGATTGGGAAACACCAGTTATAAATACAATATAACCTTGAACCAGATGATATTTTCCTGTTGTACAGCATGAAGAAAACTTTCCATATGTGTTGCTGCTCCTGCATGGAAGAACATGCCCATGATATAAGATAAGAATTCAAGAACAGCAGAAAATCATTCCACCGATGATGTACTTCCTAGATAACATAAGTTTTTCAGTACTCAATGCTACCAATTACATCTCTCAGAGGCTCCTGTAAATATAATCCTAAATTTCCAGTCACTGAACTAAACTCACAGTTTTGTCTGCAGAGAGTCCAGCTGTTTGCTGGGAATTAGGGGCAAGGTGGTGGAAGTTAACAAGCAGCAGTTAATAGCACTGGAATACTATTTTTCTAACTTTGTGGTTCATCTGCAAGTCTTACATTGCAAATGAGAATCATATAATCAAAAATGATAAATCACTACTTTTTCAGCCTCTTATAGGTTTTGCAATTCTTGTATAAATGTGGTTGCTTTTGGCGACAATCAAGAATAAATTCAGAAAACCAGAGTTTACTTAATTGTAATAACCACAGTCCTTTTCCTACAATTCCTCCAAGCAGCCAGAAACCAAATGGAAGCTCTATCTAGTAACAATTAACACTGAGGATTTATTTCTGAAAGCAAAACACGTAGAGAGAGACCTTGAAAAGGCAGTTCTGCATTGCATTCCTTTAAAAGATAGCCCTACTAAATCCAAATATGCATTATTATTTTCCTATACTCAGGTAAGAGGCAGCAAAATCAGGCAGCAGTCACGATTTATACATTTGCTTTGCATCTCCAATCAAAAATGATACAAAACAGGGCTAACCCAGTAATCAGTTCTGCAAAGGAAAATTAGTTAGGTCACCAAGAAACTTATAGATCATATTAAAACAAAAAGTGCAAGTAAGAGTTTAAATTGTTGGAGAGAGCAATTTTATTAGCATACTGCAGAGAAAATTCAAATTGTTAAGAATTTAACTGTCGAGATAGAGAAATCACCTATTATCATATCGGTTGTCCAAGGAGGTTTGAAGGGCCAAATAGCTTACTCCTAATTTCTATGTTTCTAAAATAAATGTTTGACTTGAATGGCTTTTAATGTTTCCCAAAGAATGTTTGAAATAAGGTAGTTTATGCATGTTTTCTAATATAACAAGATAAATGTAGCTCAACGGCTGTAACTTATTCCAAGCATCAAGGGAATTGATCAAAATCATAAGTGCAAAGTTAACCTGTCAATGAGAAAGCAATACTATTGTGGCTCGAGTTAGTGGGGCAAGAGGAAGATATGGCTCTATAGCTGGAGATAGCAAGGCCAAAGGCCAAGGAGGGGCTGGGAATAAAGTTTGGTAAAGATGGAGTTCAGGAAAATGAGGTCGATGCAGGCCAGGGACTCAGATTGTAAAGAACATAGGGACAAGGTATTACCTACAATAAGTAGGTAATTCAGCCCCTTAAACCTGCGGTGACATTTAACAGGATTATTCCTGGTTTCATTTCAGCCTCAATTGCAACTTTGCTGCCCATTTCTCACAACCCCTTAGTTCAATGAAACCTCACTCCTCAAATTTATTCAGTATCCCATGATCCACCACACTCAGGAGTAGTGAATTCCAAAAATTCACGACTCAGAAGTAATTTCTCCTGCTCTGTTTTAAATCTGCCATCCTTTAGTCTGAAATTATACCATCTCAATCTAACTGCTCCACAAAGGGGAGCGAAAACAATGAGCTCACAGGTTACAACAGAATCTAAGTCTCACATCCAAATCTCATCTAATCCCTATACTTTGAATTCAGAGGAACAGCCCCTGGCTAAACATTTTCCTCCCAGCGGTGCTTGAGTCAATTAGGTCACCTTAGAAAAGAACCTGAAAACTTATTTGTTGGGGCAAAGCTTACTATCTAGTGGTCATCATAGAAGCAGCACAGATACGTGGATCTCCAAGATAACTCCTAGTGAACAAATTATATCAGCTTCAGAAACACAGTTATAAAAATTACCAAACTAGGAAAACTGTCCCTGATGTGGCTGATGAAATTTCAGATGAATAGTAATAAATCCTGATTCTAATCGAAGAGGATTCAAACAAAAAATTCTGAATTTCCAACTCGCCAAAACAGCTAATGAGGTAATGTTGTTTTATATTTAATAATTCCTAAGTGGACTAATATAGTTTAAATTTTCATAGCTTTTCATTTTTTAAAAGACGGTAGGTATTTTTTCCACTCAGGTAATTTGGCATCTATACATTTTTGAATGTAAACATACAAAAAACACATTATTCACTAATGCTCCAAAGCAAGTTATGATCCTCTAGACTTTCTTTTAAACTGTCACCTTCAATTTAAAAAGGTAAAACTGTAAACATTGGAATGCAGGATGATGTTCTGAATTCTGCCTAGTGAAAAGCCCATGTGACTTGGTTGCCCTTGGAACAGGAAGAGGACCAGGTCAATACTTATTCTAAATCAAGTGCTTGTTTTAACAATTCTATAGAAAGAAAGAGGCAGCTTGGCTCACTGCTGCAGACTATGAGGAAATCAGAATGAAGGGTGAGCACTGCTATACAACAGGAGGAGGATGACTGTTTTGAGGTTAATCAAAAAAACGAATGGCTGGATGAGATGGAACCCATATTTGAGGAAATAAAAATTATGAAATTTAGAAACAACAGCACCACAGGAGGAAACCTTACATAAGGGAGTCCACTCAATTATGTTAAAATAATTAAGTGAAGTGGATTTTATTTCAAAAGGACACTAGAAGATTCCCCTTGGCAGAAGGGATTCAGATAACGTTGGGATGTTGAACTTCAAACTTAAGACTGCATAACTATGGACAATGCAATATAAATGCAGCATTGGGTCTTCTATTGCATTAGGAAGTTAAGGGAGGAGTGAAAACTCTTTTCTCTAATATCTTATGCAGTCCATTAAGACAGAATTGCAGGTTCTGAGGTGACTAAGCAGTCCAATGTAGTTTCGTTTGCAAGCAGTTCTCCTACAATGCTGTAGTTGTATTCTAGCAAAACCTTGCTTAATAGAAAATTGTTTGATATAAATAATGGAGCCTCTGGGAAAAGTGGGGTTGGGGCAGACTAGCGAAAAATATTACTCATGATCGCTCAAAAATCACCCAAAAAGTCTAACACAAAGTATAGCACAGCCTGAATGAAAGTAGAAATCATAATTATCAATGAAACAAAAGTAAATTTAACACAGTACATTTAAAAAATATTGTTAATGCAGGGACAGACAGTCATCACAGTGCGTAAGGTAGACTTTCTCATTCCTATTAAAACGAGCCAAATCAGACTCTCTCCTTAAGCTCAAAATGCTTTATAATATTAGCTTCTCTTCCAGCATTGTAATCTTCTTGCATTCACCACCTGCAATTTTATTACCAGGACACTTTTTGCTGACATTCTTGTCACATTCCCCCTCCATTCTTTCAAAAAAAAAGGGACAATCTAGGAGTAGTGTACCTTTCACAGGAAGCTGCCCAATGTATTTCTGTCAGAAAGCTGCTCATCAGCGCATGTGCAGAACGGCGCAGAGACTTTGGTGTGGACATTGGAGCATTCATAGAACGAGGTGCGCAACATGATCACTGCTAGAATCGTGCTATTGCAAACAGAGGTAAGCATTTGTGAAAATACCATTCCCTAATTCTTCAGCAATGTTTAAGAAAATCATGCTGCCAGAATGCACATTGTTATATAGTACAGGTAGTTATTGAACAAAGGACATCTGATGAATAGTCACCGGACTTGGAGCATTACCTGTGCTTTCTTCCTACAGATGCTGCCAGACCTGCTGAGCTCCTCTAGCAATTTCTGATTTAGTTTAGTGTATTGCTGCCTAAGTAATGTTCCATCAATTTTTTTTTGCTACAGTCAAAGTCTTAAAATATTAAATCTTGTTCACAATCCTTTGCATAGGTCACTCAGATCTTGATATCGTTTTTTTAAAAAGTTTATCGATTTCTATGCAAATTCAAATATACTAAGCAGGTTAACATGAAAAGATTGTTTGGACTCGATGAGCTGAATGGCCTTACTCCCACTCCTATGTCTTATACTTCAGATTTTGCCTCAATGAGTTACAATTGTAGCTGTTTGGTAGTGTCCCTACCTCTAAGCCAGAAGGCCTAGAGTCAAGTTCCACCTGCTCCAAACATGTGTCATAAACATCTGAACAGGTTGAAAAGAACAACTGAAAGCCAATTGCCAATACAGCACAATACTTATACAGCTATATGCTCTTCCATAGTCCTTCCTCTTCTCTTCTGCAAAATCTTCTCAACAGCACACTATTCTTTTGACAGTTTTCCTATCTGTCCATAAGCTGTCTGATCCAAAGAAAACATACTCATGTCTCGGGGAACACTTTCCTAAAACCACTGTGCCTTGTTAACAAATACTTTGCACTGCAATGCCTCCTAAACTCTACAACTGTGTGCTTTCATAATTCTCCTATTAAATTCTTCATTTCCCACTGATAACTCCTGTCCCCACCTTGTAAAGCATTTGGACACTTTCCCACAACTAGCACTGAATAAATATTAAACAGCGAATCAGTCAATTATCTGCAACAGAAAATAAAATCTAGCATTTAGTTTGCCAATTAAGGTAACTTAAACTGTCCAACCCGTCAACGGACTGATAGAATCCAACATTCCAAACATTTCACACCCTGATGAATTTAAAGTTTACTTTTTTTGAATTTCCATAAAATCAGGTGGCTGTCAAACAACAGGACAACTTGATTTCCAGTTGTCTGACAGGCAGGTTTGATTAGAATTACTCCTAAAACCAAACAGCAATCATGTACAGCTACCTTTCAATGTTTCACCATTAAATTTCTCAAATCAGGTGGTTCAGGCAAAGATTAATTATTTTCAGAGCAACAAAAGATCTTACTCATATTAACAAAAACTATTTAGTAAAATTACAAAATAACTGAGCAAATCTTTTGATGGCAAATTAGTGCTATTACTGTTCTAACTCAGAATTTCCTATAACAAATCTATATTTTGGCTCTGGAACTTCAAAATGGTTACAATTATAGCTGTATTTTTAAAAGCCTTACCAGCAAACTTCAATAATTTAATTAAACAAAAACCTGTGGTTTTTAAATAGCGATTTTAAAATCTCTATTTTTAACATATTTAGGAGATTGTACTATTCCTGCATCCAGTTTTCAGTTTCCATTTGGATATTTTCGACAAGCTAGCATTCTGATATCCTTTACTTTCTCTGGGTGCATAGGAGTTGCATGTTCTCACCGCAATCTCAGAATTAGATATCCTCTCCAAAACCTGATGAGATTCAATTCCATGATTTATCAGTGACCCTCCAGTACGTCACTGGCTTTCATAATTGTTAAGTCTTACATATCAAAAAGTTGTCAGACTAGACAACTGTGCTAACACTCCAAGTCAGACAGTTTTGCACATTCAACATAAAATTCTCAATATCCCATTTAATTTAACCTTCCAGTCCCACATTTCAAAACATGTAGTTTACTCAGATCTTGTTCTGTGGTAATATCCCTAACTGCAAGCCACAGGCTCCGGGTTCAAATCCCACTCATGGAAGTGACAGCAGTGCAAGGTATGTTGATAATGGAACCAAACAGGATCTAATGTCCGAAGTGAAATAAAGTTTGCATGATGACCACTGCTATTTCAAAAAAAAATATTGCGTAATAAATATAACAGGGTAATTACTCAATGAAATAGAAGTCTTTGATAATTATTAATACCAAAGAAATATTGCTGAATTTTCAGTTTATATTTTGTTGATAATTTTGCTACAAAGCTGGCAAAACTATAGTGATGACAAAATATGTTCACAATAACATGGTGAGATGCATTTACTGGACAGAAATATGATCTTGAATACTGCAAGAAAACTGAAGTTTGAAAATAAGTTAAATTTCATACATTCTATTGTGTGTCATCAGTTCCTCAGGAAATGATGCGAGGTCAACAGCTGCAATCACTCCCTGGGGACATGGGGAGAACGGGTGGAAGGGATAGGTAGAAATGTATGAAAAAATTCTACTGGAAATGTTCCACATTTAAATTTTGGATGGTGCCAAGTCTGATATTTTGGTGACCGCTGAAACAAACATTTCCTCTAACAATATTACTTTGTTGCTGAAACAAACCACAGAAAATGTTGGAGAAAATCACCAGGTTTGGCAGCATCTTTGGACAGAGAAACAGAGTTAATGTTTCAAGTCAGATATGACTTCCTCAGAACTCTGAACAACACTTATATTGGTCTTGAAATGTCAACTCTGTTTCTCTCTCCACAGATGTTGCCAGACATGCTGAGTTTCTCCAGCATTTCCTGTTTGTTTCAGATTTCCACCATTTGCAGTAATTTGCTTTTACTTAGTTGTGTACAACTACCATCTGTATTTGCACTACAGTTTAATTAATTGATACAGCCAAGATATAATGGCATTGCAAGGGGAAATTTTCAAGTTCACAGTTCCTGTAATGTACATTGCCCACAAAGAGGATCATTTGCAACTTCACACGTACAGTTTTCCAAACATTTAAACAAATAGTCAGGAAATTATGTGCCTACACTTCTGACATCCATCTGAAAAAGGAAAGCATGAAAAAAAACCTTGAAAAAATTCTCTTTAAAATTCCACAGTTATTTAACACTCAAAGCATGTAAAATAGCAATTATAAAGAAAGAATGGCTGAATGTTGTTTTGGAAAAAAAACTATTTATTCAACTTCTCTATTTCCTGTTTTACCATCATTACTTCCTCAGCCTCATCCTCTAGTAGACCTTTGCTAATTTTGACCTGTTTTCATTTTATAGCTTAAAAGAAACTGTTGCTGTCCATGTTGATATTACTTGTAAGTTCCCTCAAAGTTTATCTTCACATTTAATATTTTTTGTCCGTTTGCTGTTTTTTAAAACTTTCCCAATCCTCAGTGTTACCCAATAATCTTTGCCACATTGCATGTTTTTTTTTCCCTTTTATTTTGATCCTTAAATTCCCTAATGAACTGTGGTTGGCCTTTCCCTTCCTTTCTCACCGGTATCCAATTTTTGTAATGCAATAGGAATCATTTTCTTAAACATCTGCCATTGTTCCTCAACCATCTTTGCTCTTAAACTCTTTTCCTAGACCATTCCAGCCAGCTCTGCCTTTATTCCTTTATAATTATTTTTTAAACTGAGCATATTTGTTGCTGACCCAAGTTACTCACTCTCAAATTGAATGCCAAATTCTACCATGTCATTGCCCCAAATTTCTCAGGTATATTTTACACTGACATCTTTTATTAAATTTTATCCAAAGAGCTACCCTGTAATGCTGCCATGTGCTCTTGCTTTGTAAACCTGCATTTCCCCTCTTTGTAATTAGTTAAAAGCCATCTCAACAACTCTAGTGCTTCAACTCACCAGGACACCGGTCCCAGCAAAGCTCAAGAGAAGCAGAATAGTTTCCTTCGATCCTAGTACTGGTGCCAGTGCTGCACAAACTGAAACACATTCATTTACACCTATTTTTGAGCCACGGATTTGACTTTATTTACCATATGCCAGTTTACCCACAGCTCAGGCAGTAATCCAGAGATTTTTTTCCCCCCAGAGGTTCTGCTTTGTAATTTAGATTTTGAACAGTTGGAAGTTTTCAGCAGAACCTCCTTTCTAGTCCTTTCAGTGTCATTGGTATTAATGTGGATAGCAACAATTAGATCCTGATATACACAGAAAAATACCAATAATATGGTTCTTGGTGTACAGGGGACAATTTCAAAGCATTGTAAACTGTGATGAGCACAGTGTAGAAACCCAAAAGGACACAGACAAAGGGTTAGAAGCAGAAGGACCTGGTTGTAAATGTGCATACATCATTGGAGATGGTAGAACAGGTGGCGAGAACAGTTCATAAAATATATGGTATCCTCAGCTTTGTTAATGGGGCCATAAAGTACAAGGAGGTTACATTGAATTTATACAAAATATTTGTTAGATCAGAGCTAGAGTATTATATCCAGTTCTGGCCACTATAGGAAAAATGCAAATGCATTGGAAAGAGTCAGAAGAGATTTACAAATTTGTTCCAAGGAGAAGCTTTAGTTATGAGGTCAGTCTAGATATAGTGCAACCATTCTCCTTGGAGCGAAGACGACTAAAAGGACATCTGATAGAAGTATTCAAAATCATGAGGTCAGACAGATTAGATAGGGAGAAACTGATCCCAGTCAAAGGATCGACAATGTGTGCATACAGGTTTAAAGTAATTTGTAAATATAGTAAATGTGAAGTTCCATGATGAATAGGGAAAGACATCCATGTATAGATTGAACAATGCCCTACTGGCTTATAACCATAATGCTCATTGGAAAGCAAGTGTAGACTTGATGGGCCAATGGCCTTCTGTGTTGTAACAATTTTGAGAATCTGTGAAGCATATATTCAACATGAACAAAACTAAGTTACAGACAGGATGTTCTAAGTTCTCTATTATTTTTCACATTTCAGTATTCTAAACAAAAACAAACCATCAAAACGTGTCAGTCCTCACATTGGCCTAGATTTCTGTCTGCTAAATTAGCTAATATCAGTTGAGGATGTAGTAAAGGTACAGTTATTGACTGGGTCACATCTACAGCATGGAAGTTGGAACAAAGGTTTCTGGTTGTAATTAACAGTGTCGAACAACACATTGGAAGTATACAGATATTAAATAGCAAGCATTTGAAGGTTATTTAAATTTTGAGGTCCACATTTGATCTCACAGTGAGAACAGCTTTGGAAGGTAGTAAAAATTCATTGCTGAAAAATGTGTTGCTGGAAAAGCGCAGGTCAGGCAGCATCCAAGGAGCAGGAGAATCGACATTTCGGGCAAAAGCCCTTCTTCAGGAATGAGGAGGGTGTGCCAAGCAGGCTAAGATAAAAGGTAGGGAGGAGGGACTTGGGGGAGGGACGTTGGGAATGTGAAAGGTGGAAGGAGGTTAAGGTGAGGGTGATAGGCCGGAGAGGGGGTGGGGACGGAGAGGTCGGGAAGGAGATTGCAGGTCAAGAAGACGGTGCTAAGTCCGAGGGTTGGGACTGAGATAAAGGTGGGGGGAGGGGAAATGAGGAAGCTGGAGAAATCTGCATTCATCCCTTGTGGTTGGAGGGTTCCTAGGCAGAAGGTGAGGTGCCCTTCCTCCAGGCGTCGTGTTGCCATGGTCTGGCGATGAAGGAGGCCAAGGACCTGCATGTCCTTGGCGGAGTGGGAGGGGGAGGAGGAGTTAACCGCCCTGTGGCTGAACACTTCAACTCCCCCTCCCACTCCGCCAAGGACATGCAGGTCCTTGGCCTCCTCCATCGCTAGATCATGGCAACACGACGGCTGGAGGAAGAGTGCCTCACCTTCCGCCAGGAACCCTCCAACCCCAAGGGATGAATGCAGATTTCTCCAGTTTCCTCATTTCCCCTTCCCCACCTCATCTCAATCCCAACCCTCGGACTTAGCACCACCTTCTTGACCTGCAATCTTCTTCCCAACCTCTCCGGCCTATCACCCTCACCTTAACCTCCTTCCACCTATCGCATTCCCAACGTCCCTCCCCCAAGTCCCTGCTCCCTACCTTTTATCTTAGCCTGCTTGGCACACCCTCCTCATTCCTGAAGAAGGGGTTATGCCCGAAACGTCGATTCTCCTGCTCCTTGGATGCTGCCTGACCTGCTGCGCTTTTCCAGCGCCACATTTTTCAGCTCTGACCTCCAGCATCTGCAGTCCTCACTTTCTCCTAGTAAAAGTTCATTCTCAAGTTCAAGCCTTCTAGGTACAAGATACAGAAATTCATCAAGGCTCTTGGGCAGTGCCCTCAAAACCCACTAACATCTAGAAGGGTGTTATCTAGAAAGATACATAGAAACATCACCACCTATAAGTTCCCCTCTAAGCCAATCGCCAACCTGAGTTGGAAATATATTACCACTTCTTCACTATTGCTGGGTCAAAATTCTGAAATTTCTCCTTGAAAGCATTGTAGATATACCTGCATTAAGTAAACTCCAGTGGTTTAAAAAAGGCAGCTCACCACTGCGTATCAAGGGTGATTAGGGTTAGGCAATAAATGCTGGCTCAGCCAGTGAAGCATCCATCCCAAGGGAATAAATATATTTAATAAATCAAAAAAGTTGATTTGATTTATTGTCAAGTGTATCTAAGTACAGTGAAAAGCTTTGTTTGCATGCATTACAGACAGATCATAGTAAGCAAGGACATACTGTCTATAAAAGGTGAAAAAATTTGGACAAAGTGAGGCATATAGATCACACTGCACAGGACATGCGCAAGGTAAGAACATTAACAAAATCAACATTATTTGAAGTTAGAGTCCACACGTCAGTCTAATAACAGCAGGGAAGAAGCTGTTCTTGAACCTGCTGGTTCATGTGTTCAAGTTTCTGTATCTTGTGCCTAAAGGAAGAGGTTGTAGGATGGCTTTATAGGGGTAGAATGGATCTTTGATGATGTTGGCAGCCTTTCTGCAGCAACATGAGATCTGAGAGATGCTCTGGGCTGTGCACACAACTTTCTGTAGTTTCTTATAGTCCTGGGCAGAACAATTGCTGTACCAGGCTGTTATGAACCCAGACAGTATGCTTTTTACGGTGCATTAGAGTTGGTGAGGGTCCTTAGGGACATGCCAAACTTCCTGAGCCACCTGAGGGAGAGGCGGTGTTGTGCCTTATTAACCGTTGCATCTATGTGGGAAGTCCAGGACAGGTTGTCGGTTATTGCCATTCCTAGGAACTTGACACTCTCCACACTCTCAACCTCCACTCCGTTGATACCCCCATTTACATGTTCTCCTTTCTTTCTGAAGTCAATGATCAGTTCTTTAGTTTTGCCAACATTGACAGAAGTTATCATTGCACCACATCACCAAACTTCTGTCTCCCTTCTGTATTCTGATTCATTATTGCTTGATATCCATCCTACCACTGTGTTCTCATCATCAAACTTGTAGGTGACATTTATTCAGAATTTGGCGACACAGTTGTGGGTGTACAAGTCGTACAGTAGGGGGCCGAGAACACATTCTTGGGGGGCTCTAATGGTATTGTGGAAGACGTGCAGTTGTCTATCTTCACTGGTTGCAGTCTGGGTCAGGAAGCTGAGGATCCAGTTGCTGAGTTTTGCAGGTCTTGGAGTTTTGAGATCAGTCTGGAGGAGATAATGATATTGAAGGTGTAGCTGTAGTCGATGAGCAAGAGTCTGATGTAGCTTTTCCAGATGTTCCAGTGATAAGTGCAAGACTAGGGAAATGGTGTCTGCTGTAGACCTGGTACTTCATAGGCAAATTGCAGGGGATTGAGGCAGGCTAGGAGAATAAAGTTGATTTGGGCTATGACCAGCCTCTCAAAGCACTTCATGATTATGGAGGTCAGAGTCACTGGGCAGTTGTCATTAAGGCAAGTTGCAAGTGCTTCCTTAGGTACTGGGATGATGATAGTCTTCTTGAAGCATGTGGGGACTACGGCTTGTAGGAGGGAGAGGTTGAAGATGTCACTGAATACCTCCGCCAGCTGGTCAGCACAGAATCTAAATGCATGGCTGCAGACTCCATCTGGACCCGTCGCTTTCCTTGTGTTGACGCCCAGGAAGACTGATGCAGGAAGACTGATGTGATGTCCGCAGCAGTGACAGAGAGAACAAGTGCACTCTGGGCTGTTGGGGCAAGTGACACTGCACCGCTGCCATTCTGTCCAAAGTAAGCATAGAAAGCATTGGGCGCATTAGGGAGGGATGGGTCTTTGACTGCTATCTTGCTCTGCTTCATTTTGTGTCATGTTATGTTGTTTAGGCCTTGCCACAGGCAGCGGGAATCCATATGGTTGGTTTGGGCCTCTAACTTGGTCCAGTACTGCCTCTTGGTAACTCCTTTGGCTTTGGGAAGGTCATATCTGGATTTTCTATATAGGTCTGGGTTGTCTGACCTGAACGCTGCCCCCTTTGGCTTCAGTAGGGAGTGGATTTCCCAGTTCATCCAAAAGTAACATGTACAAATGTATTTTAGCATGAAAAACAGTTTGGCTTAAAGATACTTCACTTTCTAGTCATGGGTCGATAACCTGAAAAAATCTGAACTTTGTCATAAATTACAAGTGAGGGCAGATGAATGCAAATTGTATATGTAGGCAAGGTACAAGTGCCTCCATTCCTCCACTGTTCTTGAATAGCCAGACTTATTCAGACTTTTGAAACTGTAGGCAAATACAAATAATGGGATAAAGTAATGGGTTGGAGATAAACTTCATATGGAGCTTACTCTCTGAAGTATGGCCAGATCCATAAAGTAAATTTAACTTTTAAAGAGAAGAGGTATTGGTTAAAAAGATATACGAATCAGGTCTCTGGACTCTGAGAAGAGGTGGTGATGGTACATCGTAGCTATTAATTTGCATGATATTAGTAAATGTTGATATTGCTAGTGAAGCGGTTGATTGAGATTCTTGGCTTGGCAAGTTGGCTGACAAGCTCGGGTCCGGTTTCTTTTTCCGGTGACTTCACTGTCTTGCCTGGTTTCTAGCACTTCAACAGTCTTCCTTTACCTGTGCCTAATGATTATCCTCAAGCAGTGACCTTCACGACACACTAAATTAACACTAGCACATTAGCCCACCAATTTCTGCAGGCCAAGAATTGCAGTTGGTTTTAACATTTTGTTTTGTATATTTCTGGAATGGTAAAACACAATTGCGTCTGCAATTTAGAACATAATCAGGAGGTGATTTTCTGCTTCAGCTGCTCAGTTTCTTGGTAGCCACAGGAGGTCACAGTCCATCTTTTATTCAATTGCATATCTCCCTCTGCAAGGTTGTCATTCAATGTTTCTTTGGCACCTTTATGTATGAAAATCAACACCTCCTCTCAAGGCTTTGCCATACAATCGCTGAACTTACATCTGTAATCATGTTTTGGCTGTGTATACACTATCAAAAAATACATGTTGAGAGTTTAGTGGCAACATGTCCTGAAGTAATCTGGCATTACAATCCATAGCCATGTCAAAATTTATCACACTCTAATTGAAATTTTTTCCATTTACTGCATACCAGACAAGGAATATGTTTGATAAGTATTGAGACTGTTACAATTGTCCCATGTCATGTTCCATTCAATACAAGTTGAAATTTCTTGCAAGTCTTGAAAAATTCATTTCTGTAATGCTTTTGTTCAAAAATTTTATGAATAATTATATTTAGGATGATATGATTTGTTATGCTAGTTTTTTGGCAAAGAAAACTTCAGTCACTGATTATGGAGATAGCCTGATTAAGTAATTTTTGAGCTCAGCTGAATTCAATCATGATGAATGTGTACAGAAATTCTCCTTGGCACCAGTGGAAAAAAAGTTGCTACGTCCTTAATGACTGAGACAGAAACTTCTTTCTAGGTCAATAGCATTGTTACTAAAATAGAATGGTTTTAGTCATATGTTGGCCTTTATCTGGGGCAAAACAAATACATGTTACGTAGGTATTTTTTTAAATCCAGCAAGGTTTGCAGCTACATTTAAGACCAAAATTCTGCAGAATTGGGAACCCAGTAATAATAAAAACCGAAAAGAATGGAAAAACTGAGTATGTCTTCATGTGTGAGGTTCTGGGCATAATTGCAGTTTCATGCCTAATTATAAATACAAGAATCAAAGTCGTAAACGTTTAGGGCTACAGTTCAATACCCTAATTTGAACCACATCAAAAAAGGAGGCATCATTGTCTTGGAGTAAAACATGACCTTAGTTTTGCAATAGTTCGACCTGCATCTTTGGAATTAGCAGCATGTCTTGCTTATTTAAAAGTTAGTAATTAATGTAGGATGTGATTAACATTTTGATAAGTTGTGTTTGGTTCCTAATGCCTCTATTCAGCAAAAAACTCACTGAATTCGCTCTATGCTTACAGGTAGAGGATCTTTGGCCATAGTAAATAGGAAAGCTGAATAGGCATTTTGATTGGGACCCTCTTTTGAGGGAGAAATGCAAGGGAGCTGATGTCACTAGTGCACATGACAGATCAGAAGTAGGAGAACTGAATTTAACTTCTTGAATACATTACCAAAGATCAGGCCAGCTATTCCTTGAACTTCCCGCTTCTAAGTCATTGTCTAATAATAATCAAATATCTTCTGTTTTAAAGGAAGCAAAATGCTGTTATGCCAGTAGTACACTACAATGAGAATGTACCTAGTGTTGCCCACAAAATAACAAAGGAGAAAATGAGGACTGCAGATGTTGGAGCTCAGAGTAGAGTGTGTGGTGCTAGAAAAGCACAGCAGGTCAGGCAGTATCTGAGGAGCAAGAGAATTGACGTTTTGGGCAAAAACCCTTCATCAGGAATGGGCTTCATTCCTAATGAAGGGCTTTTACCCAAAACATCAATTCTCCTGCTCCTCAAATGCTGCCTGACTTGTTGTGCTTTTCCAGCACCACACAACACAAAATATCAACGCCTGTTTGCCTGACACAAATATTGTCAGTATAGGCTAGAATTACTGACCTATAGCATGGTCAGATGGAATCCTGATTTTCTTTTAGTAAAATATACAAATATAAACTGTATGGCACTCAGTTCAGGAATCAGAATTCTGAATAATTCAGGTGGGAGAGTCCTGTAGGGATCAGGATTCATTGATTAGTTTTGGCATATTATCTAAATTAGCAACTTGGAACTCCAATGTATAGGTTAAGATACAGATGTCAGAAAACCATTTGTGGATCATACTTTAGGTTTAAGGCTAGTCTATCTATAGCATTTTTAATTGCGGTCATAATCCTGTTTTGGGATTATATCTGCAGGTCCCATGCCAGAAGTTTCCCAATTTCATTTTTCATTTGTAACATTTTGTATTGGCACAAAGCACCATTTTGATCTCACCGAACTGTTCAACTCTAGCTTCGACTGGTTCGGTCATCTCAGTTCCTTCCTTTCATGTTTGACTTGCAACTTTTATCACCTACTCTTTCTACCTTTGCACTTCTCTGTTTCTTGGTGAAGAAGTGGTCAATATTATACATTCACAAAATATCTTTAGTGGGTTCCCAAAATAAACAGATGTGGGACTGATGCTTGGGAAGGCTAATGGGTTATGAATATGTCGGTTATCTAGTAGACCTAGTCTTGAGTGGATGTGCCTGTATCAACATTAAATGTGTGATTGGGGTATCACAAAAACAAAGAATGGTGGATGCTGGAAAACGGAAATAAAAAATGGAAAATTCCCACTCATTCTTAGCCAGTCTGAAAGCATCTATGGAAAACAGAATTAATATTCCAGGCCAATATCCTTTCATCCGAATTGAGAAAAATTAGAGGTATACAATAATAGATTAAGGAAGTGGAGGGGATTAAAATGTGAAAATAATAATGTGGAAGGCCTCTGATATGGTCGAAAACAGAGGAGATTAAATAACAAAAGCAACTGATGGTGCAGGATCAAAGGTATTGATAATGGGATGAAACAAAAGATGCATCTAGAGGTATAAATGAAAGATTAATGATCAGTGACCTTCCAAAAACAAAAATAAAGTGTAAAAAAAAATCAAGAAAGGGAAGAAGAAAACAAAATGGAACAGAAGTAACAACACATGCTACTGAACTCAATATTGAGCCAAGGCCAAAAGTGCCCAATTGAAAGGCAAGGTGCTGTTATTTGAGCTTATAAAGTGAACCTAATTGAAAAACTGCAGAAGGCCAAGGACAGAGGTAAGAGTGAGAGCAAGATGGTAAATTTAAATGACCAGCAACCAGAAGCTCAGGATTATGCTTGCAGACTGAACTAAGATATTTTACAACTGGTGATTGAGTCGCCAATTGGTCTTCCCAAGCTTCAGTAGACTACATTGTTAACAGTGAACACAATATACTAAAGTGAAAGTAGTACACAAATTGCCATTTCATCTGAAATAAATGTTCGATTGAGGTGAGGAGATAAAAGATCGTTGTAGCTTCTTCCACACTTTTTATGGAAAGCAGAGTTGTGAAGGGGAGGCAGTGATAGTTGTAATCAAGAAGTGGAACAGCATGTCATGGAGGGAACGGTATCTTCAAAATTCTGAAATGGGAGAGGAGGAAAAGAATTTTTGGTGGTGGCATCCCACCAGAGATAGCAGAAATACCAGAGAATACTCCTTCAAATACACAGGCTGTTTGAAAAGAGATGCAAAACTGCACCATGGATCTCAGAGGGAAGAAAAAGATTGAGAAAAGAGTGGTGCAGTAAAAAGAGAAAGTTGAGGACCCAGTCAAGCATAGCGACAGGTTAAAACTTAGGTTGAGGAAATTGGGAGACATATCAGAAGTGTTAGATGTGAGGGGGCATTGTTGAGTTGGCTATGGGAGTTACTGTCTTTCCAGGTAGATAGGATAGTGAAGGTGGCGTTTGGTATGCTTTCCTTTACTGGTCAGAGCATTGAGTACAGGAGTTGGGAGGTCATGTTGTGGCTGTACAGGACATTGGTTAGGTCACTGTTGGAATATTGCAGGCAATTCTGGTCTCCTTCCTATCAGAAGGATGTTGTGATACTTGAAAGGGTTCAGAGAAGATTTAAAGGATGTTGCCAGGATTGGAGGATTTGAGCTATAGGGAGAGGCTGAATAGGCTGAAGCTGTTTTCCCTGGAGCATCAGAGGCTGAGGGGTGACCTCAGGAGGTTTATAAAATCATGAGGGGCTTGGATAGGGTAAGTAGACAAAGTATTTTCCCTGGGGTGGGGAGAGTCCAGAACTAGAGGACATAGGTTGAGGGTGAGAGAGGAAAGATATAAAAGGGATGAAAGGGGCAATGTTTTCACACAGAGGGTGGTGCATGTATGGTATGAGCTGTCAGAGGAAGTGGTGGAGGCTGGTACAATTGCATTATTTAAAAGGCATCTGGATGGGTATATGAATAGGAAGGGTTTAGAATGATATGGGCCAAGTGCTGGCAAACGGGACTACATTAAGTTGGGATATCTGGTCCACATGGATGAGTTGGACCAAAAGGTCTGTTTCCATGCTGTACATCTCTATGACTCTATGGGATAGTTCAAATGGTTAAGTTTAGAGGTAAGGAGGGCTGAACTGGCTCCTCTTCTTTTTTTATTCACTTGCCCCTTCAGCTGGTCACAAGGTTAATTTTAAAGGGTTTTCTTCCTTTGTTAGTCCCTTTGCACACAGGCCAAAAAAATTTAGATCACCCAATACACATACACACAAGAAAAATGAGAGAAGAGTCCAGAAAAAAAGTTTAAAAGTTATGCAGATCAGCCTGTTTTTGTGCTGAGTAAACAGTCGAACATTGATAGTTGAGCAGTCAATTTCAAGAACATAATAGAATGTTGATAGTTGAGAAACTGAGATTCTTGGCTTTGCAAGATAACAAAATTATTTTGTCCAGTTTTATTTTGAATTGCACTACCTTCTAAAACCCAGAACGAGAGAATCCTTTAAATAAAAGCAAAATCTATAAAATGTTGAAAAACTGAAATGAATGCAAGAAGAAACTCAGCAGGTCTGTCAGCACCTGTAGAGACAGAAATGTTTCAAATTCAATAAGACTTTCCTTCAGAACTGCAGACCCCTGTTCAGAACAATTTTTAAAGACAAGACTGGATAAAATAAATCAGAATAAGCAGGTATAAAAGGACCATAAATTTTTGACAAATAGCTTTAAAAAGTCAACAACGATGCTATAATATGGCAAGCACCTGAACGTAAATTTACAGATGTTTTGAAAGAGGTACTTGCGAATAGTCAAAACACAAAAATAAGCAAGTTACAAAACAGAAACCACATGTCAAGGGATAAAAAGGTAGACAGAAAGACAGCAGTGAGGGTAAGGTGGAGGCAACATTTATACAAACAGATGAATGCATTTCACGAGCAAAGTCCATAAACCTATGCAGTTAAAACCCTGCATTTGATTCACAAACGATATTGGTGACACTCAAAATACATAGGAATCAATGGGTAAATTTACCCTGAAATTCCCAAACCATCTGAAAGTGGTCATAATGGAGACATGGCTGCAGGATGACCTAGATTGGGATATGAAAACTTAAGAGTAATGACATCGAGGGGGTACAGGAAGCTAGGAAAGAAAGAGTGGAGGGGTGGTTGTTAATTGAAGATATTAGCACAACAGAGAAAGATAACCTAAATTCAGGAACGCAGGATACAGAAGCAGTCTGGGTAAAGCGGCGTTAAGATAAAGGTAAGATGTCACTTGTGGGTGCTGTAGACAATTCCCCTAACAGTAACCATATGGTAAGATAGGTATCAAGAAAAAAAAACAATGGGAACTTGTTAACTGTAGGAAGTTGAAGGGTGATCTTATAGGGATTTATAAAATCAAGAGGGGGATAGGTCCCAGAAGGTCTTTTCCCTAGGATAGGAGTGTTCAAAGCCAGAGGTCATAATTTTAAGGTGGGACAAGAAAGATTTAGAAGGGACCTGAGGGGCAACTTTTTTTTTTACACCTAGGGCGGTTGATATGTGAAATGAACTGCAAGAGGAAGTGGTAGATGCAATTATAACATTTTAAAGACATTTGGACAGGTATATGAATAGGAAATGTTTAGAGGGAAATTAGATTACTAGATTACTAGATTACTTACAGTGTGGAAACAGGCCCTTCGGCCCAACAAGTCCACACCGCCCCGCCGAAGCGTAACCCACCCATACCCCTACATCTACATTTACCCCTTACCTAACACTATAGGCAATTTAGCATGGCCAATTCACCTGGCCTGCACATCTTTGGACTGTGGGAGGAAACCGGAGCACCCGGAGGAAACCCACGCAGACACAGGGAGAACGTGCAAACTCCACACAGTCACTCGCCTGAGGCGGGAAATGAACCCGGATCTCAGGCGCTGTGAGGCAGCAGTGCTAACCACTGTAGGTAAATGGGCCAAATGTAGGTAAATGGGACTAGTTCAGTTTAGGAAACTTGGTCAACATGAATGAGTTGGACCAAAGGATCTATTTCCATGCTA
The DNA here is from genome assembly GCF_047496795.1 of Chiloscyllium punctatum. Taxonomy (NCBI): domain Eukaryota; kingdom Metazoa; phylum Chordata; class Chondrichthyes; order Orectolobiformes; family Hemiscylliidae; genus Chiloscyllium; species Chiloscyllium punctatum. The sequence continues at coordinate 6,483,095 of NC_092780.1, read as the reverse complement.
TATGACTGTATGCTGTACCCTTTTGACATTTGGGATGTTAATTTACATTCAGGCGTTAAAAAATCAGATAGGAAAAAGGACCAAATGAGAAATTCATTTAATGCTTTCAGGACAATTTCTTAGACCAACAAGTCATGGTACCAAAAGAGAACAGGCAAAATATTGGTTTTCACCAATGAAATTGGATTAATAATTAATCTTAGTGATTGAATCTTACATAAAGTTTATGGGAAAGAAGTACGAATTTTTAATTCAAACAAGGTCAATTGTCAGAGCATGAAACCAAAGCCAGCAAAAATGAACTGGCAATTTATGTTAAGGGATCTGTAAATACAGATGTCAGGGCAAACACTTAAAAGGAGATATTCCATACAGCTTAGAACAGATACATTCAAACATAAAAAGGAAAATTCTAAGTAATGGGTTATTAATGTCAAAAAGTGTGGTGCTGGAAAAGGACAGCAGGTCAGGCAGCATCCGAGGATCAGAAGAATTGACATTTTGGGCATAAGACCTTTATCAGGATGTGCTTTTCCAGCACAGATTTTTTTACTCTAATCTTCAGCATCTGCAGTCCTTACTTTCTTCTAGTGTTGAAACCAACTAAAAGAGTTAAAGATAATATCATAAATCAAAGAAAATACATAATTCAGCAAAGATAGGTGGAAGGTCAGAAAGTTGCACAGAATATTTTTAAAAAGCAAAATACTAAATTAATTAGGAACAGAATATTAGAACGAGAGAAAGTTAGCCAAAAATATAAAAACAGATAGGAAAAACTTCTTCAAATATTTAGATTAGATTACTTAGTGTGGAAACAGGCCCTTTGGCCCAACAAGTCCACACCAACCCGCCGAAGCGCACCCACCCAGACCCATTCCCCTACACCTAACACTACAGGCAATTTAGCATTGCCAATTCACCTAACCTGCACATTTTTGGAATGTGGAAGGAAAAGCACACAGACACAAATTCCACACAGTCAGTTGCCTGAGGCGGGAATTGAACCCAGGTCTCTGACGCTGTGAGGCAGCAGTGCTAACCACTGTGCCACCATGCCGCCCTCAATATTTAAGAAGCTTTTAAAAAGTAGATGTTGGTCCTATAAAAACAGAAGTCTGCGGAATTATTAACAGAGCATAAACAAAATGACAAACAAATTGAACAAATATTATGTCGGTCTTCACTAAAGAGGATACAAGTAACATCCCAGAAATAGCTGCGAATCAGGAAAGGGAGGGAGGAACAAGAAAATTATAATTATCAGGGAAGTATCAATTGAGTAAGTTGTTGAATCTGTGAATTGACAAGTAACCAGATCCTGACAAATTTTATCCTAAGGTCTTAAAAGAAGTAGCTAGTGAGATAACTGATGCACTGGTTTTAATTTTCATTAGATTCAAGGAAGGTTCCTTAGATTGGAAAGTAATTAACGTGACTCCTTTATTCAAAAAGGAAGGAAGTGAAGCAGAAAACAGGAGATGAAAAGCCAATTAGCTTAACATCTGTCATAAGGAAAATATTACAGTCTGTTAATAAAGACATTACCTTGAACTTATCTAAGTGTGCTGCGGTAATCAGGCAGAGCCAACCCAATTTTGTCAAAGGGAAATTATATTTAACTAATTTATTGGAGTTGTTTAAAGTAGTAACTTATGCTGTAGGTAAAGGGTAATCTGTGGATGTATTGTACTTAGATTTTCAGAAAGTATAAGATGCTACATCAAAAGTTACTGCAAAAAAAATAAAAGCTCATGGTGAAGGGCATAACATGTTGTCATGGAGAAAAGATTAACTAGCTAACAGAAAGCAGAGAGTAGAAACAGAGGATCTTTTTCAGGCTGGTAGATGGTCATGATCGAATGATGTGCTCGGATCCCAATTCTTTACAATTTACACAAATAATTTGTATGAAGGGACCAAATGTATGGTAGCTAAATTTGCTGATGACAAAGATAGGTAGGAATGTGAGTTGTGAACATAACATGAGGAGCCTACATGAGGAATATAGATAGGTTGAGTGAGTGGACAAAGACCTGGAAATTGAGTACAAAGTACAAAATTGTTTTTTTTGCCAGAATGAATAAAAAGGCATATAATCTAAATGGGGAAAGGTTGCAGAGCTTGGAGATGCAGGGAGATCTATAAGTCCTTGTGTAGGAATTGCAGAACATTAGCATGCTGGTAAAGCAAGCAATCAAGAAAGCCAACAGAATGTTATGTTTATTGTTATGAAGGTGTAGAGAGATACTGTACCTTTAAAAGAGTGGAAGGACTTAGCAAGCAGAGTGCTGTAGAATTTACAATGTAACATTTGGTCCAGCATCTAGCAGTATCTGAGTTGCTATGAGACAAAACAAATTCAAGTTCAGAGAGTTTAAATTATGCCCCAAGATGCTAAACTCTAATCATGTTTAAATTTGGTGTTTTTACAATATTAAAACCAATGAAACGATCAGATACCTTGGAGTATGAGACCAGGAAAAAATTGAACAGTTGGGGGAGAACTGCCAAGCCACCAACATGTACAGACTGCCTGTAGAACAGCTCTCTTAAAAGGTACCTTTATCTATCTATCAATCAACGACCTGTGAAACAGAAACCCTAAGAAGAAAAGACAATAGAGGAAGCTACAAAGTGAAGATTCAACAGCTGGCTGGTTTTGAAATTTGAATTTTTTGGTTAATCTTAATTGGGGGGTGGGGGGGTGGGTTTATCAGACCAGTTTTATTGAAGGGAAAGTAAAAGGTAGGTTAGAGAAAGGTGTTGTAAATAGTTGTTAGTTAATTCTCTGTTAGACTTTGTTGTTTAAAAAGTTATCAAGTTTTACTTTAAATAGTGACCTTTGGGATAGTTCTTGGTCTCTCGAATTTTAACAGATTACAGCATGGGTTAAATCATTTCTGTGTTGCAGGTTTAAATTAACGGGGCTGGGGGGGGGTTAACGCAGTGTTGTAATGTTATTGCAAGAGAAATTGAATGCAAGGGTAGAGAGGTTATTCTTCTCTTATGCACTGTATTGGCGAGATTCCATCTGGAGTCATGTATACAGTACTGCTCACCATCCTTACATTAGTATGCTAATGCATTGGAGGCAGTTCAGAGAAAGTTTGCAGGATTAATACCCCTACTGGGCTCACGTGGTACAGTGTATCTCAGCCAGAAAGACTCGGTTAAAGTGCCACCTGCTCCAGAGGTGTAATAAAGTCTGATAGGTTGAATAGGAAAAACCTGGAATGAGCAGACTGACTCTCTCCTAAACTCCAGCGTGTCTACCCTGACCTCCATAAGGCAGAGGGGACAACTAAAACGAGTTCCTGAAGGCACTTGATTGGATAGATATCAAAAGATATTTTCTCTCATGAGAGCATCTAGAACAAGGGGACCATACTTTGAAAATGAGAGGTTTCCCATTCAAGATAAGGACAAGGAAACATTTTTTCTGAGGGTTTAGTGTGGATGAAGACAGTGGATGAAGAATCTTTAAATCGTTTCAAGACAGACATAAATAAATGACTGATAATTAAGGGGATGAAAGGATTATTAGTGAATGCTGCGTGAACTGTATAATTTAAAATTGAACAGTTTTATTTCATTAGGATTTACATTTGTGTTATCATATTTAAAAGTATTATACAGATTATGAACTATTCAGGGTGCAGTGACTCTGTTAGAGCTAAACTTACATCTGTTTATCTTTGCCTTTTCAAGTCTGTGAAAACTCTGCTTAGGTTGATGTTCTTTTATACACAAAAGACCTATCAGATTTTCTTTTAAAAATAGAGCATTTTTTGCTAACTTCTGCAAATTGTCTTTCTAAATTCTGTCACGTACAGGAAGTGAGCACTGTGTATTGTGGCTTTACATTTAATGGAGCATGATGATTGAGCATATCAATGAATTCTTCAAATTCTTCTAATTCTGATTCTGTAGGAGTCCAAGTTCCTCACATTTAAGCACAAATGCAGAAGGTATCATCACTAAGTGAATGCATTACCAAATGAAGGAGTTAGTGAGACTGGGGGGGGAAAAAGCTCCTGAAAAGTCAAAAAATATCCTTTGAGAAATCTCAAGAGGATGCCCAGAAAAAAAATAATTGGGCTCAGAATATTAACAATGTTGGGCCCTAAAGTAGACTTTAATAAATATTAGCGATCAAGATGTTCAATGAGCCCCCAAGACACAGTATGTCAAAAATATATGTGTACAAAATACAAAATGCTTTCTGACAAATAAAAATATTTAACACAAATTATAGTTTCTGTTGAAACTTTCATCTGTGTCCAATTAATACTGGATGTTAGCAAACCCAGACACCTCTCTAATGGAGTTCATTTAAAGAATAATTTTTACCATATGGGAACATTGGCCAGACAAACCATTAGAACTTCAAAGCCTTGAGAAATTGAACCATCTTTAAACATTATCTACATCCATGCACAATTTACAACAAACCATAATGTCTGTACATAAGCACATAATTTTAATCGCTTCAAAACCAACATAACATGCCAGCATCTATTCAAAATGAAGATGTTTCATTATGGAACCGATTACTTATGCAGGATATATGCACCTTTTGCAGACAGCTCTCATCTAAACATTTGGCATTTTACTCTTCTGCATTTAGCATTTACATGGGATGTTTCTCTATAGAGAAAAAAAACAGGCTGGCATACAGTATCACAGATTACTAGCACAATGAAACAACAATTCATCATTGTAGTGGTGCAAGTGCTGTAGCAAATTGCCATAACCAACATACTAAGGTAAAAAATGGAATAGTTCCTCAAAAATGTTAATCTCCTAACCTTAGGCTGAGTACTGAAGTGAATGAGGGGGAAGCAAGATACTAAACCAAATTGCCATCAGATGAGAAAAAAAAGAGAAATGTTATATGCTAGCAAGTTTTGCACACCTCACAGAAGCCAATTCAAATCAGCAAAATTTGCTGTATGTGAGTACATCTGGCCATTTGTTCATACATGTTGAGTGCAGTAAGCGAAGAGTCCTCAAAAGACAAAGAAATTCATAATTACAGGAAATTTAAGGATCCAAATGTTAATTATCTGGGGAAAACACATGCACTCTATTTAATATTAACAGAAGTTAAAAGAGCAATACATCAGAAAACTCTCCTAAGTAATCATATAAATTTAAAGAATTATCCAAACTAACAAAGATGACTTGCAGTTTATGTATCTGCCATTATTCAACTTTTGACAATAGCTCTGTTTACTTTATACCATGTGACTGAGGCAAATGGTACTTTATCCCACAATAAATGGTTAAATTTATTGTAAATACAAATAGTGTACCCTTAGATTCAAGAGGCAAAATAACTTATGTTAGAAGACAATATAGTTGCATAAGTCAAACAAAAAAATTGTCCTTAATAAATCAAAAGCTTTTGAAAAACAAAACATATTTGAAAACAATAAATGATCACATGGTCTCAAAATATACTGGTCAAAACACACATTCCGCAATTATCAAAGACAGCGAACTACCAAAATGTTGCATTTGGCTAAACAATTTTGAAGATTAAAAAACACTTACAGCTAGCTTATTTCTTTTTTGACTGGTCACTTTAAATCAGTGAAAACACCCGTATATGCGAGAAAGAATTTCTAATTGTCACTCATTTCAGCAATTTGAAATAAAATCTATTACTGAATTAATGCGCCTATGATGTAGCAATTGCTGATCCCTGTCACAAACACGTGGTTTTGTTTTCTGCTCTTTTAACTCTGAATATAAATGGAAAAGGGAACAAGAAAATGCTTCAACTACAATCTAGTGCAAATTACAAAGCATCATTGTTCTAAAAGAAAGGCACTGGTGATTTCAAGCAACTTCACATGGCTGTGTTTGCTCCCACTCACAACCAGAAAATATCACTATCATACCAATACTCATTCAAGCCATTGCAACGGAACAAAGTAATACACAACAGCAGATTTTTAAAAGGAGAATGCAATTACTAAATGATAAAATTTGAAAGTAAAACAAGACTTTCTCATCAAAACTTCCAACATCATGCTGATATCCCATGTAATGTGTCATGGTCTCAAATCAATTTGTCCCGAGTTCTCCTGTTCACATTCTACATCAAAAAGGCCTTGTGTTCCTGTATATTAATCCTCTTAGTCACAAATGCATTATAATTAAAAAGGAAATACTGCAGTCTCAATTCAGACAATCCAGACAACTCTGTGAGGTCAGTGTTCTATACTTATTACTTACTTGTGCCTCCACATAGGGTGGAATGCCAACGAGACAGAAAGCCACGCCATTCATCTGGGAGATGCTGTGCCTCGGAGTTTTCAGAATGTACTAAAAAGCCTCACTAATCTATATCCCAGCCAGCTTTTAATTTGCAGTTAGCAGCCTGCCCCCTCCCCAGGTTAACACCGCCTATCTGCTCTGCGGAAGAGCATGCATTGGTCCTCTAATTATCATCCTGTCCACAGCCAAAGGGGAAAAGGAGAATCAACTTCCAGTACTCTGCACCAGGGAATCTGACAGAGCAGTACAGTGGACACAGAAAAACATTAAATATATTAGACAAATATAACAAATGAGTAGAGTTTCATGTTACATGCTTGTCCCCATTAGGCTTTTTTTCTTTACATAAAGATAGTGTTCATTGGATCTCTTCTTTTGCTTACAAAATCAGATTAATAACATTACAGCTACGATTTAAACAGCCGTCTAAAATGGGAAGAGGGAGAGGCTCCCTGCCAGTAAACATTCCTACTGACAGGGGAAACATGTGACGGAAACGCTGGAACAGCACATGGACTACAGAGACTGCACCCAAATCCTGTCTGCACAGTACTAAATAGGATGCAGACAGCCGAACAGAAAATAAATATAAAATCATGTCACTTCAAAAAGTTCATATTCAGACCTGGAGTATAAAACTGCTAAATTTGTCTGTGATGAAAGTGTACTACTGGAAGTAATTGAAGCTGGGAGGGAGAAGAAAAGTTGCCAAAAATTGCCTTTAATACTGAAGAAGCACAGAAGCCATAAAAAAAAACTTTTGAGCTTATTTTAAGAAACATTTGTGATATATTGAGCTGAATTTTACTAAGCTAATTGTTATTTGGTCATTGGAGTCATTACACATCACATAGCACGCAGGCAGGTAGCAGGAATCCTCAAATATGTAGCCAATTAGGAGATGGCTGCCAGGGCAATCAGCCAATAATGAGTGGCAGGACAAAACAGTATTCTCAGGTAGCTTGCTGGCACAGTACTTAAAGATTAGTCTTCATAGGAGCTGCAATAGAAGGCAGAGGAAGGGCAACAGAAGTGACCAAACGAAGAGGGATTATTTTACTAGAAGGCCAGCAAGGCTGAAGTAAGAGGCAGTTACAAGTGGCCAAGAAAGTCAAACTGCAGAGTTATCATACCAACATGGTTTCAGTGTGTTATGAAGGTCCATATTTACCACCATAGAATTCTAACTTGCATCATCTGATTGTTAACCCCAAACCTTTTTATGAACTGCAATGCTTTATGAAAAAAAGGAAGGAACATGGCTGCAGTGGTCACCTGGGATATGAGACAAAGTGCAGAAACATGTGTAGAGAAAGACCAAGACCATCATACACAGTAAGCTGCAAAGTAGCCTTACTTTAGAGAACCATGGTTAGTAAAAATGACAAGATGAATGGTCGCTTACAGCTAGCCTCAAATTGGTAGGATGATTGGTGTTTAAATTAGAACAGTCTGATGAACATTAACCATAAAGGTAAATATGACATTCTGTATTACTATCACTGTAGAGAAGCACATTCACATCCTTAGGTAGTGTCAAAACTCAGGATGTGCCATCCATTTTACTGCTGTAATCAAACAGATGAGGAGGACTGGATGGGCTGTAGAAGGCCAGCTTGTTGCAAAGGCAAGGGACATAAGAGAGACAGACAGAACAACAGTGATATGCACCAAAACCTATGACTGAAGAGGATTTACATTGCTGTCTCTGATCTTGAGATTCCTGTGGTCATCAAGCCTCAAAGGTTGAAAGGAGGGTTTGGATGGATGCAGAAGATGATATTAACAGAATTCCTGCATTTCCTGCAAAACCAGTAGTGGATATGAGGCCAATAGCATTGATATCATCAAACCTCAGAGGAGCAGCCAACATCCAACGAGACAGGATTGTGTTAATCCAGATTCTGGATTAGTGGTGCTGGAAGAGCACAGCAGTTCAGGCAGCATCCAAGGAGCTTCGAAATCGACGTTTCGGGCAAATGCCCTTCATCAGGAATAAAGGCAGTGAGCATGAAGCATGGAGAGATAAGCTAGAGGAGGGTGGGGGTGGGAGAAAGTAGCATAGAGTACAATAGGTGAGTGAGCGAGGGGATGAAGGTGATAGGTCAGGGAGGAGAGGGTGGAGTGGATAGGTGGAAAAGGAGATAGGCAGTAGGACAAGTCCGGACAAGTCATGGGGACAGTGCTGAGCTAGAAGTTTGGAACTAGGGTGAGGTGGGGGAAGGGGAAATGAGGAAACTGTTGAAGTCCACATTGATGCCCTGGGGTTGAAGCGTTCTGAGGTGGAAGATGAGGCATTCTTCCTCCAGGCGTCTGGTGGCGAGGGAGCGGCGGTGAAGGAGGCCCAGGACCTCCATGTCCTCGGCAGAGTGGGAGGGGGAGTTGAAATGTTGGGCCACGGGGCGGTGTGGTTGATTGGTGCGTGTGTCCCGGAGATATTCTCTAAAGCGCTCTGCTAAGAAGGTGCCCAGTCTCCCCAATGTAGAGGAGACCGCATCGGGAGCAACGGATACAATAAATGATATTGGTGGATGTGCAAGTAAAACTTTGAGAGGGGAGGGAGGTGGTGTGGGCGCAGGTTTTACAGTTCCTGCGGTGGCAGGGGAAAGTGCCAGGATGGGAGGATGGGTTGTGGGGGGGGGGGGGGGGTGTGGACCTGACCAGGTAGTCATGGAGGGAACGGTCTTTGCGGAAGGCGGAAAGGGGTGGGGAGGGAAATATATTCCTGGTGGTGGGGTCTGTTTGGAGGTGGCGGAAATGTCGGCGGATGATTTGGTTTATGCGAAGGCACCTATCCACTCCACTCTCTCCTCCCTGACCTACCACCTTCATCCCCTCCCCCACCTCACCCATTGTACTCTATGCTACTCTCTCCCCACCCCCACCCTCCTCTAGCTTATCTCTCCACGCTTCAGGCTCACTGCCTTTATTCCTGATGAAGGGCTTTTGCCCGAAACATCGATTTCGAAGCTCCTTGGATGCTGCCTGAACTGCTGTGCTCTTCCAGCACCACTAATCCAGAATCTGGTTTCCAGCATCTGCAGTCATTGTTTTTACCTTGTGTAAATCCAGCACAATCGCCATCAGACACTCATTTGGTGAACCTTAAAGACATTACGAACGGCTGGAATTAGCTGGCAAGCACACAAATATCCATCAGCAGGTGACAGAGACAGCTTCAGCCAGACAGACGCCTTTGGAGGATTGGAGACTCATCGAACATTGCAGAACTTCACAGTTTTCAAGACTCAGAAGTTATTATGGAAGCAAGAGGTAATGGAGCAACAGTGTGAAATATGGGGAAATCTGTCAAAATTCCCAAAGTATGTTTGCTAGCACATGTGCATGAAGTCACCTATCAATTCCACGAATGTATATGAAAGCACTGCTTCCTACATTATGAGAATGGCGATCCTCACGCAGATCCACAATGAGTAGTCCAGCAAACAGATGCAAGAACTATGTGCCAGCCTCCACACAGTGTAGACACATACTTAAAGTGTTAAATACTGGGTGAAGGTTCTTTTCCATGTAGCACTTGCATTGACAAGGGCCTCAGTCCCTTTGAGAGTAACGCAAACACCGCAAGGATAGAGGCTACACCTGCAGAAATGCACATGGCACAGCTTATGCTCAACCATATTCAGATCACATTTCAAGCAGCAGCAAAGGCAACAGCCTACAGCCACATTAGTTACAGGTATCAGGTGGACACAACATAGGCATAGTCTAGAAGTTTTAACATGAAGGAATCTAGTTCTGTCACTTATGTGAAATTTATTTTGTGATTGTCTTTGCATCAGGCCAATTATGTGCAGATGAGGTATTTATTCTTGTATCCATATCAATTGCTGTGATCATTGGCACCTGGAGATGTATTAGCAATCAGATACTGAGTAACTGAGCCCCAATATTCCCAACATGTTTCATGAATGGCATAATGGTCTATAGACACCATATAGCACAGCAAACCACCATGATATGGGTGAATCTTTGTTGGGTGTATTGCAGGGTTCTCCAATATCGAAGCATTTGAACCAGGTTTTCAAAAGCCCAACTACATATTAGATGCAATTATGTGAAGTCTGCTTCTGCACTGGGGCTCTGCATAAATTTAAGCTGCCATCTCTTTGGTGGATACTTCCCTGACACCCAAGATCTACAACAAAAAGTCTAAATGAAGAATTCAGGCACCTGGGATTAGTCCTGGCTGTAGGATCCATTGCAGAGGAGTCTTCCTGTTAACAAACTGCTTTGATTGTGCAGTTTGATATCCATTTGCAGGCAGCATTGCCTCGAGGGAATCCTGCCATCACTCTGAATCCAACTGGCCTGATTGATGGGGAACCTGATGAGCTCCGCTGCTATGTGTAACAAGTTATCCATCACTTGCGCAAAGCAGTGGTAGGCCATTGACTGATTGCCCAAAAATTTCTCTAGATGAAACATTAGAGAAGGCTGAGTCAAAAAAGTCAAGTATCTCAGTCACGTTTATTGCCACAGATAACAAGTAACAACCAAACATTACCACCACATTCTAATGCCCTACCTCCCCAATGCCCGACATAAGCTCATTGCCAAACGACAGCAAACTTTCACTGAAGTTACACACGTACATCATTAAACTACAATGTTTTTAAATTGGCTAGGAGTAAATAAATAACCAAAATGCTTGTGCAATATTCCAGTTGTAACTATAGTGGCATTCAATTTCAACTTAAAGTAGTCTGCTTCAGAACCGAAGTGTTATTTTCTTACAAGGGGCTGAATTTAATGCTCTCCTGAGGAAAATTTAGAGTTAGAAGGGCACCAGATTGGCACCTTACCACTTTCGTTCTCTGCCTCAAGTTAATCCAGGATGGGAGGACTCACAGAGAGCCTTCCCCCAGGTAGCTACTGGTGACTCAAGGATCCTACCCTGCTTTAGTGGGATTCGGGGAGTGGAGCATGGGGCTGTCAATATGTGGGAAGCCTGAAAAGCAAATCCATTCAGTTTGCATGTGGGATCCAGGAGATGGGGTGAGGTTTCTTGTTTAAAGAAACTATACCTGAATGACCCAGCACAGGGGAGGAATGGCCCACAGAGACCTACCCCTTAATTCTGCTGGTAAATCCCTACCAATGTCTTATCCGGCCCACAATCTGTCCTGGTTATCCAGCAGTACTACTGTTCCCCAGGTGGCATTATCTGCACTGGATCCTGATTGGCTGGCAGTTCTTGGGACAGGAATTCCACCCCCAGGGCCCTTGAGCTTGGGCACTTAGTGCCCAAGGAGCAACTAATATGTCAAGCCTTCTCCAAATGAAACTAATTTTATTTGAGAATACGGTTGGCATGGACTTTATAAATAAGGCTCCCTAGTTCTTTCATTGGCTTCCATACAATCTATCAATTTTTGGGTTATGAAATACCAAATCAACGATTGGTATTTATACCAATACAAATCTGGTTCATAGATTTTTCTCTATTTTAGAAATTTTGTTAATGGAGTGAAATAAAAGTCAGTATCTGAAACAAAAGCACTACAAACCCTTCATTTATATTTTATGTAATTTATGTAAACTGCTGTTAGCATTTAACATTTTGCCCCCCACTAAACATTTTCACTTGCATAGACCAGTGGACATTAGTCAGTTTACATAAATACAATTCAAATGGCAACAAAAAGCTTCATTACATTAAGACCAAACTACATTTGCAATAAGGGACAAAAATAGATAGAACTCTGATGAGCAGCACACTGAATAAAAATAGGTCAAACCCTCCTTAAATCACACAATGACATCAGTGCAGTTCCATCTGCCTGAGAATCACATTCTACAAACTATAAATCTATTTTTAAATAGATAATCCAGATACAAAGCACCAAATATTGTAAATAATCATAAAATGCCTATCTTCCATACATAAAACAATTTTATATTCACCCCTATTCATTTTTTATTTCTTGAAACATGTAAATTCCTGGTTTTGCTCTGTTGCATTACTCATTGGGTGTTCCTCCCAAATTGCAGCACAGACAGATTTTGAATCATACTTCAAACTGTTCTTACAGTAAATGAATCCTCAAAATTAGCAAATAAACACAAGACGCAAGATGCTATGTAGACATTTTAATTACAGTAAGATATGAAGATGTTGTTCTGTCAACTTAAATATAATTGATTCAATTAAAATAATATTTCCACCTGTTTGAAAAAACTGAAACGAGTAGGAAAATTTGATAATTCTTAAATAAAAGCATATCGGTATCGTGGCTTCATAAATAAAACAGAAGTACTGATGTTATGGACAGTATCCCTTCAAAAATCACTGAATAGGCCTAAGCTTCAGTAGTGTCTCAGCTTGGGCACCAAACTTAATAACAGCAAGGCCTTAGAAAAAGATGCAAAGGAGTGTTGAAAAAAATGCTACCAGGGATAAGGAATTTCAGTTACATGCAGAGGCAAGAGCAGCGGGGATAGATCTCCTTCATAGAATAAGCAGATAATAAATAAAAGTTGTTTAAAATTTCTTGATTTTGACGGTCAATAATGGGAAATTTCTACTTTAAATAGGATGGTTATCAATGGATACAGATATTTAGAATCACAGGCGCTTAAAGTGCAATGTCAGCCATTTGGTACCTACTCTTTGAAGAAGTAGACCTGCGTAACAGCACCTCCCTGTTTTGGTCTATGGCAATGCAAGTCTTTAGCTCGCAAGTGAATCAAGCCGAATCTGCTACCTGACAACTTGTAGACAATATTGGATTAGTGGTGCTGGAAGAGCACAGCAGTTCAGGCAGCATCCAACGAGCAGCTAAATCATCGATTTCACTGCTCCTTGGATGCTGCCTGAACTGCTGTGCTCTTCCAGCACCACTAATCCAGTATTTGGTTTTCAGCATCTGCAGTCATTGTTTTTAACTTGTAGACAATGTTTTGTTGTGGTTTAAAGCAATGATGTAATAGAATGGACAAAACCAGATGGAAGGTAAAAACAATGACTGCAGATGCTAGAAACCAGATTCTGGATTAGTGGTGCTGGAAGAGTACAGCAGTTCAGGCAGCATCCAAGTAGCTTCGAAATCGACGTTTCGGGCAAAAGCCCTTCATCAGGAATAAAGCCTTTATTCCTGATGAAGGGCTTTTGCCCGAAACGTCGATTTCGAAGCTACTTGGATGCTGCCTGAACTGCTGTGCTCTTCCAGTACCACTAATCCAAAACCAGATGGAGAAAGGAGATGAGGCTAGAGGCTAAAAATGACCTGGCACAATACACTTTAGGAGGATCTTCAGAGTGGAACATCACTTGCGCTGGGGTGAAAATAACTGCCATGGACCAGGGACAGTGGCAGAGTCCTACTGCCCACTGCCCTTCACATGACAAGATGAACCAAAATCTAACCAAGTCGTAAAAGGTAAACACTGTATGCTTATAAAAGTAGCCAGACTTCTAATACCTTACACAATATATAGTAATTTTCAAAAGAGAAATAGATTAATATCTGAAAGGAAAAATCTTGCAGAACTATGGCAGATGCTTAGCAGCATGAAACTAATTGGATAGGCCTTTCAAAATAAAACTCATCTCAGCTACAGCTGAGATATTAACCTTTTGTGCTGCATGATAGTCATAATGTCACAAACCATGAATTTAAAGCAGTCTATGCATGATTATTTTTGTTAACACACAGCTATGCGTTGCAGAGTATGTAAGACAGCAAAGACTGATCACGCCTGTCCTGGGAATCTTGGTAAGTCTAGGCCTCTCTTCAGATGCTCTGACAGCACCCAGAGTCTTCTTTATTCCACCATTCTCTACATTCTACTGAATCCTTCACCCGCCTTCAGTATTCACACTCCACTTGGACCCATTCTCTGACCTCTTACTGTACTCAATCAGCTCCAGCGAATCACAGAGCAACTTGAAGAAACAACATCTCATCTTCAGACTGCAGACTTTACAACCTTCTGGATTTAATACTGAGTTCCACACTTCAGATTGAGAATCCACACCCATTCCTTCCCTTTCTTTTAGCTTTAATTGTCACTCTATCACTATGTCCTCCACCTCCCGCCCTGTCCCAGTGGGACTGTGATCTTTCTAGTTTAGCAGTTAGACACACCATTAATCTGTCATGCTCATGTTCCGATCGCTTAATCTGAACTATCAGCACTTTCTCCCCCAACACTGCTTATATGCTGCCCCCTCCATACTTCACATCATCTCTGAAGAAGAGTCATCTAGACTCGAAACATTAGCTTGCTCTCACTCCATGGATGCTGCCTGATTGTTACGAAGATGTGGTTGTAATATACCTTTAAGAGAATAAAAGCTAGCAGTGACAGCACCAAGTGCTCTCAGTAAGACACAGTGAAGCATGTGCTTCAGCTACTGGTATAGCTGGCTGCCTGGAAATGACAACAGATTTGAATTAGGGCAATTAGATTAAATTATACCTCAAAAAAAGATCAAATTCCAATCAAGTTTGAATTGAGTATATTTACAATCTTAAAAGACAATGACACAATCCAATGCTTTGGGATATAAGACTGGGGAAAATTGAACAGTTAGGAGGAGAACTGCTACCAAACCAACAGCTGTAGATTGCTAGTCAGAACTCTGAGGTACCTATCTAGAGAAGAAGTTTGCAAGAGAAAAACCTCAACATTGACCTGGAGAGTCAATCTACCAACAGAGATAAAGAGATGATTCAACCACTGACTGGTTTAAAAATTTGAATTGTTCTGTAAATCTTAATTGGGAGTTTTATCGGACTAGTGTTATAGAAGGGAAGGTAAAAGATAGGTTAGAGGAAGGAATTTAAATAGGTGTTAGTTAATTATTCTCTGTTATACTTTCAAAAATAAAGTTGTTCATTTTTACTTTAAATTCCTGACCATTCAAATTTTTACAGATTACTGCATGGGATAGATCTTGTGTTGCTGGTTTTAAATTAAGCAGGAGGGTTTGCTCAGTGTCATAACACTGACCCACTGTGATTTTCAGTATTTTTTTGTTTCCAGTTCAATTTCAGCATCTGCAGTAATTTACCCCTAATTCCCTAAAATGACACTTTTAGCTCGGCCTCGAACATTGACCCATCCATTCAGTTGTTGCTACTTCTCCTTCAGAAATCTGAATCAAGCCCTATCCCAGGCTTCCTATGTCCCTAGCACCAAATGAGAAATACTATCTCTTAACTTACCACTAAATTTATTGCATCTGTGAGATTACTAATCATCCACATTCTTTCACTAGTCCCCTTACAAGATGCTACTATGAACTATATCAGTATAATATAACTGTAAATCTTTGAGTTTAGATAGATACTATCCACATCTTTTCAAAGCTGCTATTTTTCGCCCTCAACCTCAAGAATTCAAACCATATGAGCCAAGCTTACAAATTCCCTTTCCTCCCCAAATGAGTTCTGCCCAACAATTTTGGACAGGCCAAGGCAAAACCAAGCGAGACTGCATAATCGAAGTTCCTGACATTGCAAAATGCATGGTCCAAACACACAATTTAATTTCTGGAACTGTGTCACAAAATATAACAAAATTATGTTACTCTACCATTACAGACTTAAATCAGTAAAACTGTAAGAAAGTGCGCGCCAAAAAAAAAATTAATCCAAAATGGTCCCCAACAGGAAATCATTGAATAACTTGGAGGTCCATTCCTTACTGAAGTCCAGATCAGAGTTTTTCAAGTCGGGCAACCATACTTATGCAGAAAATCCAGGTACAACCTTCACAAAGCCATCAGTGATGCCAAAAGGCAATACCAAACTTAGCTTGAGACCTAAACTAACTACACAGACACTGATCATGTGGGGCAAGGATTACACAGTGCTACAAAGCGACATTGAATAGAATTACAGGCAACAATACATCCCTACCCAATGAGCTCAATGCATTCTATGCTCGCTTTGAATAGAAGAAAAACAAAATTGCAGATGCTAGAATCCAGATAGGGAAGGAGGCTGGAAGAACAAAGCAAGCCAGGCAGCATCAGGAGGTGGAGAAGTCGACATTTCAGGTTAAATCACCAACTTCTCCACCTCCTGATGCTGCCTGGTTTGCTTGTGTTCTTCCAGCTTCCTGCTTGTCTGCATTAAATAGAAGATCAGTGAAACGATGTCACCTGTCCTAACAACCTTGGATGAACCTGTATCCATGGTCACTGCCACAGACATTTGATTGGCCTTCTTGAGAGCAAACCCATAAAAAGTCAATAAAATGTGGAGCTGAAAACAGCACAGCAGGTTAAGCAAGAGGAGGAGATTCAACATTCCAGGCAGGACCCTTATTAGGACTGGGGAGGGGGAAGGGAGCTAAGAAATAAATAGATGGGTGAGGGTGGGGGAAAGTAGGTGGATGCAGGTAGGAGGCCTGTCAAAATTCCTTCCCACTCATCAGCTCCACCATTCCCATTGACCAATCACAGTGACTTCCTACCTGCATCCACCTATTGCTCTCCCACCTATCTTTCTCCAGCCCCATCCGCCTCCCTCTATTTCTCAGCCCCCTTCCCTATTCCAGATGAAGGGTCCTGCTAAAACATCCACTCTCCTGCTCTTGACCTGCTGTGCTTTTTCCAGCTCCACATTTTATTGACTGACTTTCCAGCATCTGAGGTCCTCACCATCTCCAACCCAAAGAAAATGACTGGCCCAACTGTGCACCAGCTGCAGGAGTATTCGCTGACATCTCTGACCTCTTCTTACTTCGATCTGATGTCCCCCACCTATTTCAAGACCACCATTATCTCAGTGCCAAAGAAACCCCTGTAGCATGCCTCAATGAGTACCCCCCAGTGGCTCTGACTTCCATAGTTATGTAGTGCTTCGAGAGGTTATTCAAGGCTCACATCAACTACAGCCTCCCAGATTACCTTGAAACCTTGCAATTTGCCTACCAGCACAACAGGTCCACAGCAGATGTCATCTTCCTGGCCCTACACCCAGCCTACACACACTTGGATAACAAGGATACTTACGTCAGGTGCCTACTTATTGACTATAGCTCCACCTTCAGTATAATTCCAGACAAATTCATCTCCAACCTCCAAAACTTGGGCCTTCCCTCACCCCCTTTAACTGAATCAATGACGTCCTCATCGATAGACTGAAATCAGTAAGAATAGGTGACAAATCCTGCCAAAAGTATTCCTCAACCCTGGTGCTCTACAAGGCTTTGTACTCAACCCCCTACTATATACCTTAAGCACTCATGACTGAGGCCAAATTCCACTCCAACTCCAAACAACATTAAAAGTTTGCTGATGTAGGTCAGATTTCAAACAATGACAAGACAGAGTACGGCAAAAAAGACTGAGCGCTTGGTAGCATGGTGTAAAGACAGCAGTCTTTCCAACAGCATCAGCAAAATAAAGTAGCTGGTCATTGACTTCAGGCACCAGAGTGGAAGGCACACCCCTGCCTTCATCAAGGATGCTGAGGTAGAGATGGTCCAGAGCATCAAGTTCCCAGGAATGATGATCACCGACAATCTGTCCTGGTCACCCATGTCAACACAATGGTCAAGAAAGCACAACAACGTCTCTCTACTTCCTCAGGTGGTTCAGGAAATCCAGCATGTCCACAAGGACTCTAACCAATTTTTAGAGATGCACCATAGAAAGCTCCTATCTGGATGCATCACAGCATAGTATAGCAACTGTTCTTTCCAAGACTGCAAGAAACTACAGGATTATGAACACAGCCCAGTCCATCACTCAAACCAGCCTACCATCCAATTATTTCATGCATACTTCCCGCTACCTTGGGAAAGCAACCAACGTTATCAAATACCCCTCACACACTGGTTATACTCGCTCCCATCTTTTTCAGTCATACAGAAGATATAAACGTTTGTATGCAGATTCAAGAACAGCTTCTTCTCCCATTATCAGATTTTTGAATGGACTTCTCAAATGTTAATGTCGATCTCTCTCTCTCTCTGTACCTTTTATGCAGCTGTAACACTGTATTCTGCACTTGGTTCTGCTACCTGATGCTCTTTGTATGGTACGATCTGCCTGTACAGCATGCAAAACAACGCTTTCCACTATCTTGGTACATGTGACAACAATAAATCAAATCAAAATATTTTTCTTTCCAATTAGTTCAGTTATAACATACACATTTTGAAATCAGGATAAAAATGTGACATTTTAGCTACTACATTATACAACTTGCAGCATGATTAAGTAGAACAGTTGAAACCCCAGTCTCAAACAGTGATCTCTTGCAATTTAATCCTTTTAAAAAGCACTTAATCTGATCTTTGCACCTGGGAGGCAAGTTTAAAACAAAACATTTATGCTTTTGCGATTTTGCTAGTTTCCATTAATTTAAGAAATGCTATTAGTACTTTGAATTAATTTATTTGGATAGAAGGTTATAATTTAAAACAATACATACTCATTAATTTTAGTTTCTGAAACCAACTCAATGCCATCATTTATTACAGTAAAACACTACACACATTCACATCCTTACCTAAGGTAGGACGACCCTCAGGTTAAACCACCTCTAGTCATCTCTCACTAATGAACAAGTAGCGTCAGGGTCCTCTGGACCTGCAGCAACTTTACACACCAAACTATCAGTGAATCATGTTGCAAACCGCAATGTTACAC
Source organism: Chiloscyllium punctatum (assembly GCF_047496795.1). NCBI lineage: Eukaryota > Metazoa > Chordata > Chondrichthyes > Orectolobiformes > Hemiscylliidae > Chiloscyllium > Chiloscyllium punctatum. Next base: position 6,464,173 of record NC_092780.1, on the reverse strand, counting down.
CCTGACTAAAATATCATTAAAAATGTTGGTTTAATTGATTTTCAGATTAGTCTATTGCCAAAGAGTTAAACAAAAATCATGTTTAATGCTGTATTTGTACATATGCATTAATGATCAATATTAACCTTGAAAAAGTTCTAAAAGACACCACTGGGATTCAAAAATTACAAAAAGAATTAAGTTTGTTCTAGTTAGAACTTATCTGCTTCATAAATCATACATTGTGAATTAATATAACAAACTTCAACTAGGCCTCAATTGTCAAAAGACCCAATCCTACAAGCTAATGGTTTGTTTTGAATAGTGCGCAATGGTCATTCTAATGCACAGAAACAGAACTTTAAACCCAATACTAACATTTTGAATATTTAGTACTCTCTAGTATTCTTAAAAGTATTATTTCCTATTAAGTACCATTGTAAGACATATTATAGAAGTATACAGAATTTAGGTAAATTCACCGCACCTTAGTTTTATTCATTAAGAAAAATTAAAGTATCTATTTTACTATGCTGCAGTCCAACAGGATTCATCAAGCCAGCAGACTGGAAGTTCTGCTCACCTTCTGTTCCTAACACTCAAATTCTCTTAATTCATCAAATAGGTTAGACAGAAAATGGACCAAAATAGCAAGTATACGAAGAGTGCTGATCTTCTAATTTCATATCACCGTACTTCAAGTCAAAATTCATGAAACAAACAAGGATTTGCAGAGCATCCATAATAGTGATATAAATATAGTAATTAAATACTGACGATTCATTCTAAAAATGAAACAAAAGATTTTAGCAAGTTCTCACCATGTCTTTTCTACTGACACCTTTTAGACTGCCTGAGAGCACAGAAATTCTACACATACCCTCACTCACATGTCAAGAGCTGCTGGCCAGTCAGAGACCAGCAGATCTTCACTGATCAGGTGATGGCTGCTGGTAGTATTACATTCACCCAAGAGTCACACAGGGCCCATCCTGGATGAGGAAGGATTTAGCCCTCAATGGCTTATACCCAAGCCAATGGCAAATCCCTCAATCAGGCGCTGAATGCCTCTTGAACAAAGGACATCCCCTTGTCAGCCCCTGAGCAACCTTGACAGTTTGATTTTCAGGTATCCTGTCTGCATCTAGGTGAATACTACCTTGCAATCAAAAAGTTGGAGGATAGACAAAACAGGGAAAAGTAGCAGGATTCAAGGCTCAATTACAGCAGTTTGAAGGAATAGATAATATAGCAGACAATTTGTTGGCATGAGGTGATGCCACTATAGATTAATGGAAACACCAACACTGAAAGACGCAATTTTTTTTAAATTTTGAAGTGGATGCAATAGACAAACGTTAATTCTAATCAGAACCATCTTATCAAAATAAAAACAAGTCTGATCTTGTCAGACCAAACTAGTCCTTTCAGTCAATCTTAAAAGCACAGTTTGAATTGCCACTTTAAGCTCATTTCAAGGTGCTTCTCTGCTCCAATTTTCCTCTAAACTGCCAGCTTCCGCCCTAGAGCGGCCATTTCCTTGGAGTTGCTCAGCAAGTTTGAAATGTCAGCACACCCAATTAAAAGCTTCAGATTTAAAACATCACAACTGGCACAAGATCTAAGTCATGAAAATATTTACTATCTTGCCTTTTATTCTTTGGAAAATTACAGCCTTCATCACAAAATGACCTGGGTTTTCTACGATCGGTTTTACAAAATTAAATTAAAATGAAGTAGCAAATGTGGAGAAAGGAAATCAGACCGAAATTCCTGTTCTTCGAACTTGGGAATTTTCCATGGACTAAATTAGCTGGGGACACAATTTATCTGGCAAAAACCTAGTTTGGCATCGCTGATGTTGGATTGCAGCTGAAGCAACCAAGTAGGAGTCCCCATATCCCCATAATATCTATAAGGATTTATAAATTTTCACACGTCCAACTAAGTTACAACTACCTTGTACAGAAAGTTAAGGCAATTTTTTTTTTAAAATGGAACAAAACAAAAACACCCTTCATTACAAAAATAGCTCTTTTAAAATAAACAAAACACAAGTACAGTAAAGCACAATTCAAAATAAATATTTCCTTAAAGTTGAAATCCCACAGTGTTCATAAACTTAAATCTAATATAATTCAGAGAGCTGTGACTTAAGTCAGTATGGCTTTCTGATGTTCTTGAAATAATATTAAACTCTAGTGACTTGAGGGAAACTGGCTGGAAAGAGTAATAATCGAGTTAAACTGGCAATCAGAATAAAGCTTATGTCCTTGATTTTATACAAGTCAACTTTATGTAGAACTTCTGTTAGATCATACTTTGAATACTGCACACTGTTCTGGTTTCCATATTGCACAAGGATAAATGTATCAGGATAAAGTTGATACTGGAAAAGAGAAGTTGTAATTATTAGGAGAAAATGAGCATGTAAAAGTTTTTTTTTAATATATGTATAAACAAAATATGTTTCAACTTCAGGGCATTTAATGGAGGGTCCATGGTGAGATCTAGTGAATTTATTTGCAACACTACTCACCTCATTAATTATGCACACTTTCTCACCATCTTGCACTCAACACAACCTCCAGATTTCCGGCTGCCAGTGTCACAATTAAAGCCCAGCTTTGCATCATTTCAAATGCAGCCAACCAGTAAAAGGCCTTAACAGTTCAGCATGTGATGAACTGCCCTAGAGATGCTAGCAAAGCAAGTTCCCACTCCAGTTGCTGATAAGCACCTGGGGATACTGACAATAAGCACCTGGAGGACAGGAGGACCATCCTCTTTCCGCAGAACCAATAGTGGAGGCCACAGCACTAGATTCTGCCAGCATGGTTTAATGTTGCCACCTGGACAGTGCAGTGTCCAACAATGCATGAAGGTTAATCTCCCTTTGTATTCTGCAAGGGTAACTGCCACCATCTTGTCTCTGCTACTTCACACACTGCCAGTGCTGTTATCTCCCTTCAAGGCTTTTAAACTACCACCCCCACTACTACATGCAGCATCTGCCCCCAATTACTTCCACCCACCTCATCTCCCCAAACTACTGAATCTTCCTGCACTCTGCACACTCCTGTTCACTCACTGGGCCACCTTACCCCACAATCCTCCCATATGCATCAATGCTAACAGCTGTGCCAGCCAGTTTCATCTCATTCCAGCCAACAGTATGGCAGGAAAGTCCAGAATGGATGGTGGGAGACCAAAATTTATCTGCTCACCCCAGCAGGAAGAGGATAATTGCCACACTGGGACAAGACCATGACTGCCCATTTTGTGATACTAAGACCTCCATGGGCAATTGAGGAAAATTCACTAACAAATGCTGCACTTCTCTCCTATCACCACTAAAGTGAATGGTGGGCAAGCTATTGAAAGGGATTCTCAAAGACAGGATTTACATGCATTTGGAGAGGCAAGGGCTGATTACAGATGGTCAGCATAGCTTTGTGGGCACGCATCTCAGACTTAATTGAATTTTTCAGGGACATAACCAAAAAGATAGATGAGGGCAGTCGTTGTTTATATGGACTTCAGTAAAACACGTGACAAAGTTCCACACAGTAGACTGATTAGTAAAGCCAACTCACATTCTGGGATAGCTTGCCAATTGGATACAAAATTGGCTTGATGGTAGGTGACAGAGGATGATGGTAGAGGGTTGTTTTTCAGACTGGAGGCCTGTGGCCAGTAGTGTTCTGCAGGGATCGGTGTTAGATCCAGCAGTTGTTTAACATTTAGAGCCAGAGTCATAGAGATGTACAGCACGGAAACAGACCCTTCGGTCTAACTCGTCCATGCCGATTAGGTATCCCAACCCAATCTAGACCCACCCAGCCCATATCCCTCCAAACCCTTCTATTCATATACCAATCTAGATTCCTTTTAAATATTGCAATCATACTTGCCTCCACCACTTCCTCTAGCAGCTCAGTCCATACACAAACCACCCTCTGCATGAAAAAGTTGCCCCGTAGGTCTCTTTTATGTCTTTCCCCTCTCACTCTAAACCCAAGGCCTCTAGTTCTGGACTCCCCAACCCCAGGGAAGAGACTTTGCCTATTTATCCTATCCATGAACCTCATGATTGTATAAACATCTATAACGTCACCCCTCAGCCTCCGACGCTCCAGGGAAAACAGCCCTAGCCTATTCAACCTCTCCCTATCGCTCAAATCCTCCAACCCTGGCAACATCCTTGTAAATCATTTCTGAACCCTTTCAAGTTTCACAACATCTTTCCGATAGGAAGAAGACCAGAACTGCCTGCAATATTCCAAAAGTGGCTTAATCAATGTCCTGTACAGCCACAACATGACCTCCCAACTCCTGTACTCCATACTCTGACCAATAAATGAAAGCATACCAAACACCTTCTTTACTATCCTATCTACCTGCGACTTCACTTTCAAGGAGCTATGAACCTGCACTCCAAGGTCTCTTTGTTCAGCAACACTCCCGAGGATCTTACCAATAAGTGTATAAAGCCTGCCCAGATCTGCTTTCCCTAAATGCAGCACACCACTTTATCCGAATTAAACTCCATCTGCCACTTCTCAGCCCCCCCATTGGCCATCAGATCAAAATGCTGTGTAATCTGAGGTAACCTTATTTGCTATCCACTACACCTTCAATTTTGGTGTCATCTGCAAACTTACTAACTATGCCTCTTATGCTCACATCCAAATCATTTACATAAATGAAGAAAAGTAGTAGACCCAGCTTGTGGCATTCCACTGGTCACAGGCCTCCAGTCTGAAAAACAACCTTCTACCACCACCCTCTGTCTTCTACCTTTGAGCCAGTTCTGTATCCAAATGGCTAGTTCTCCCTGTATTCCATGAGATCTAACCTTGCTAAATCAGTCTCCCATGGGGAACCTTGTCGAACGCCTTACTGAAGTCCATTTAGATCACATCCACCACTCTGTCCTCAATCTTCTTTGTTCCTTCTTCAAATAACTCAAGTTTGTGAGACATGATTTCCCACTCAAAGCCATGTTGACTATCCCTAACCAATCCTTGCCTTTCCAGATACATGTACATCCTGTCCCTCAGGATTCCTTCCCTCCAATAACTTGTTCACCACTGACATCAGGCTCACTGGTCTACTGTTCCCTGTCTTGTCCATACCACCCTTCTTAAACAGTGGCACCACGTTTGCCAACCTCCTGTCTTCCGGCACCTCACCTGTGACTATCGATGATACAATATCTCAGCAAGAGGCCCAGCAATCATTTCTCTAGCTTCCCACAGAGTTCTAGGATACACCTGATCAGGTCCTGGGGATTTATCTACTTTTATACATTTCCAGACATCCAGCACTTCCTCCTCTGTAATATGGACATTTTTCAAGATGTCACCATCTATTTCTGACATTCTATACCTTCCATGTCTTTTTCCACAGTAAACGCTGATGCAAAAAACTATTTTAGTATCTCCCCCATCACACAAAGGTCACCTTGCTGATCTTTGAGAGGCCCTATTTTATCCCTAGTTACCCTTTTATCCTTAATATATTTTTAAAAATTCTCCAGACTCCCCTTACATCTATTTGCCAAAGCTATCTCATGTGCCCTTTTTGCCCTCCTGACTTCCCTCTTAAGCATACTCCTACTGCCTTTATACTCTTGTAAGGATTCATTTGATCTATCTTGTCTATACCTGACATATGCTTCCTCCTTCTTAACCAAACCCTCAATTTCTTTAGTCATCCAGCATTCCCTACACCTACTAGCCTTTCCTTTCACCCTAACAGGAATATACTGTCTCTGGACTCTTGTTATCTAATTTCTGAAGGCTTCCCATTTTCTAGCCATCCCTTTACCTGCGACCATCTGCCCCAATTAGCTTTTGAAAGTTCTTGCCTATTACCATCAAAAGTAGCTTTTCTCTAATTTAAAACTTCAACTTTTAAATCTGGTCTATCCTTTTCATCACTATTTTAAATCTAATAGCATTATGGTCGCTGGCCCCAAAGTGCTCTCTCACTGACACCTCAGTCACCTGCCCTGCCTTATTTCCCAAGATGTAGGTCAAGTTTTGCACCTTCTCTACTAGGTAGATCCACATACTGAATCAGAAAATTTTCTTGTAGACACTTAAATTCCTCTCCATCTAAATCCTTAACACTATGGCAATCCCAGTCTATGTTTGGAAAGTTAAAATCCACGACCATAACCACCATATTATTCTTACAGATAACTGAGAGGTCCTTACAAATCTGTTTCTCAATTTCCCACTGGCTATTAGAGGTCTATAATACAATCCCAATAAGGTGATCAGCCCTTTCTTATTTCTCAGTTCCACCCAAATAACTTCCCTAGATGCATTTCCAGGAATATCCTCCCTCAATACAGCTGTAATGCTATCCCTTATCAAAAACACCACTCTTCCTCCTCTCTTGCCTCTTTCTGTACTTCCTGAAGCATTTATATCCTGAAACATTAAGCTGCCAGTCCTGTCCATCACTGAGCCACGTTTCTGTAATTGCTATAATATCCAGCCCCATGTTCCTAGCCACGCTTCGAGTTCATCTGCCTTCCCTGCTAGGCCTCTTGCATTGAAATAAACACAGTTTAATTTATCAGTCCTACCATGTTGTCTGCTTTGTCCCTGCCTACCTTGACGGTTTGACTCACTTCTTTTCTCAACTGTACCAGTCTCCAATTGATCTCTTTCCCCACCATCTCCCTCGGTCCCACCCCACCTTACTAGTTTAAATCTTCCCGAGCAGCTCTAGCAAATCTCCGTGTCAGAATATTAGTCCCCTTCCAATTCAGGTGCAACCTATCCTCCTTGTACAGGTCACTTCTACAGCAGAAAAGATTCCAATGATCCAAAACTGTGAATCCTTCTCCCATACACCAGCTCCTCAGCCATGCTTTCATCTGCTCTATCCTCCTATTCCTACCCTCACTAGCTCGCAGCACCAGGGGCAATCTAGATATTACTACTCTTGAGGATCTCCTTTTTAAATTCCTGCCTAACTCTCTGTATTCTCCCTTCAGAATCTCATCCTTTTCCCTTCCTATGTCATTGGTTCCAATGTGGACAATGACCTCCTGCTGGGCCCTCTCCCCCTTGAGAACATTCTGCACCCTCAGACATCCTTGATCCTGGCACCAAGGAGGCAACAAACCATTCTGATTTTTCAGTGCTGGCCACAAATGTCCATCTATGCCTCTGACTAGAAAGTCCCCTGATACAATTGATGTCTTGGAACCCGACGTACCCCTCATTGCAAGAGAGCCAATCTCGATACTAGAAACTTGGCTGTTCTTGCTACATTCCCGAGAATCCATCATCATTTACATTTTCCAAAACCACATAGTTGTTTGAAATGGGGATAGCCACAGAAGACTCCTGCACTACCTGCCTACCTCTCTTACCTTTTCTGGAGTTAACCCATCCACGTGACTGTATCTGCAACTTTTCTCCCTTCCTATAACTGCCATCAGACCCCCTTACTCTTGTAAATTCCTCAATGCCTCTGTCTGTCTCTCCAACTGATCCATTCGATCGGATAGGATTCGCAACCAACAGCATTTATTGCAGATATAATCCTCAGTAACACGTAAACTCTCCATGAACTCCCACATCGGACAAGAACAGCATATCAATCTACTAAAGGCCATTTTTGCTTCTTCCAATCTATAAACCCAGAAAATAACATTGTATTATTCTTCTACAAAACACTGCTCCAGACTAACTTAATACTTGTGGCTTATATTTTTAAGTTTAATCAAGAGACATATCTCAATAAAACAATCAAGAACGGACCCACTCTACTCACTACTGCAGACTTTCTGTCAGGCCACTTATCTGTTTCTGTGCTGTGACCTCTCCCAAAAAGTTCCTCCAAGATTAGTTTTGAATTTCATTTTTTGTTAATTTTCCCAGACACACTCCAATGTCCAGCGATACATGAATTCAAACAGCAAAGGCAGTAACTGCAGGTTCACTACTGTGTCAGTTAGCAGTATGGGTTTCTTTTTCTTTCTTTCTCCTGTACTGACCTCGCCATGTGCTGCCTTTGTCTGTCCTCTCCCTTTTAAAAGTGCTGTTGTTTTTACTTCTTTTCCCTCCAAAGTTCTTTGAGAATTTAGGAGGCATAGTTGATAGTGAAGGTTATCGAAGATTTTAAATGGATTTTGATTAATTGGGCCAATGGGTTGAGAAGTGGCAGATGGGGTTTAATTTGGATAAATGTGAGTTACTGCATTTGGTAAAATAAACAAGGGCAGGACTTACACACTTAATGGTAGTGTTATTGAACAGAGATCAAGGGATCCAAATACATTGTTCTTTGAAAGTTGTGTCACAGGTAGACAGGGTGGTTAAACATGGTGTTTGGCATGCTTGTCTTCATTGCTCAGACATGTTGAGGCCTCCTCATTGGTGAGGCCACTTTTGGAGTACTGTGCACAGTTGTGGTTGTCATGCTATAGGAAGGATATTACTAAACTGAAGAGGGCTCAGAAAAGATTTACCAGAGACTGTAAGGTTTAAGTTATCAAGGATAGATTGGGATCTTTTTCACTGGCATGTAGGGGGTTCACAGATGACTTTGTAGAGATTTAAGATCATGAAGGGCTCAGAATGTGAATAGCAAAGGTCTTTTCCCTATGGTTGGGGAGTTCAAAACTAGGAGCATATTTTTAACGTGAGAGGAGAAAGATTTAAAACGGTCCAGAGGGGCAACATTTTCCCATGGACGGTGGTTTGTATGTGGAATGAGCTGCCAGAGGACGTGTTAGATGCAGGTACAATTACAACACTTAAAAGGCATTTGGACACAAACATGAATAGCAAAAGGTTCAGAGGGATATGGGCCCAACATAGGAAAACAGAACTACTTTAATTTGGGAATCTTGGTCGGCAAGAACAAGTTAGACCAAAGGGGCTGTTTCTATGCTGCATAACTCTATGAATCTATAACCACCTACTTGGTAATTTATCCTCTCTTGGCTTCTGCAGCCTCTGCCCCAAAGAGGCCAGCCTCTCCAGACCTCATTTACACCTCTACCTGTGGAAGCAATCACAGACCTCTCAGAAGATACACTGGCAAGATTATAGCAAGTACGCTTCATCAGCTCAGACATTGACACCCTAGGTATGTTATGTAGGTTAGATCCAGGAGCGCAATCCATTGAGCACAATACAGGCACGTCTCTTCAGCTGGCCAAGAAAGAAAGGCCTCAGTTCTCCTGTACTAGAGAAATAGAAATACAAACACTAGGCACCTGGTCAACCCCAGGCAGAAGAGGATCCATGGCCTCCATCAATAATAACTTCATCAAAATGCACACTAAAGCAAAAGCAGCAGACAAATTTTCTGTAGACATTCCGGAAACTGGATTAAAAAGCTTCAGGATGTCTACCAATACCATCTGTACCATACTGGCTCCAGCACAGATACATCTGGCTGTTTCTACAGACAGGGTGGCAGCTGCCATGGAGAATCAGGTCCAGCAGAATTCTCACTGGCTGCTGCATATACATGCAGGTAGTACACTATTACTTCAGCCATTGGTGGCCATTTGCAAGGCAACAGGATGGTGCCAGCCAGAGGAGGAACCACATATATAATTTCCTGTTAATTACCACCTTGGAATAAGACTAAGAGGTTGAGCCAGATAGGACATGGCATGTTTCATTCCACATAGATGCATTTTTCCCCTCAGGTCACTCCAGAGATGCCAGAGTGCTCTACTTCTACCTTGTCTGTAATCCTAAACCATGTAGAAATTCAGATCAAGGATGGTGAGGCAGCATCTGGTTAGGACACACACATCATTTCTGAGTCATGTAGCCACAAATGTTTCAAGGTCATCCATTCAAAACTCAGCAGCCAACCGACTCCACGATGGGGTGAACTCCCTCCACTCCATCTATAGACCTCAGGACAGCAAAAGGAAGGAAGAAAACACACATGGGCATACAGGAGGCACAAGTGAAATTTCATTGCAAATATATGTTCACTTTACTTCAGAGTGATCAACTACCCCTGTAGATGCAGCTGTGAGGAGGAAGATAGAGAGGTCAGCCGTCCTTAGTGCCACACAATGTTATAACCATGTTTGATGGTTCTTTTCAGAGCTCCCATACGAGCATAAAATGTTGTCATTATTGAATGAGGGAGATGATGTGAAGATCTCCAACAACTTTTCTTAAGTTTTATTAAGCAGGAGATAAAGCAAGAAAAGAACAAACTAGCAATCTGTAGATGCAGTTGGCATTAAAACAGATTGCTTCCCTCCATACGTACAGTGAATGAATGATGGCTTCACCGAACACATTTCCATGGAATATGGTTGCCAAAGAAGTCCTGCATGAATTATTGCAACTGAAGATGCTGCACTTTAGGATATGAAGGGGATTTGTTTTCTGATGAACGTCCTCATTTTCCTAATCAGTACAATGCTGCAGTTCTGAGCTATCATCATTCATCACAGAACTTGGTGCATTCTCCAGTCATCCAGAACATAGATGCAAACATTATGCAACACGTTCTGTCTGTACTGAACTACAATGATCCCCAGACCTTAGCAAGCATGGGATTCTCATGTTGAGGAAACATTGCATGGTCCTCGATGTCACTGGTGGAACAGATGTTGCTTTGCATTCATTCTGGGCCTCATTACATAGTGTTATGACCATTCTTCCATAAAAACAAGAGTATCTTGTACCTGGAATGCTGCAGCATTTTGACAAATCACAGGACATCCTCATTTGGGAGCTTGCTCATCTGGAGGCTATTCGATCGAAGGTAAATGACTTTTGCGCTTCTACACCATCTTTGCACCATGAGAGCATCTTTTGCTTGAAAAAGTAACCCTGCATTAGGAAGCCACTCCACATCTGCTGGCCCTAGAATTCCTGATGCAAGTGTTCCTCATCAATTTCTGTGGACAACACTTGTAACATAGCGAACATTGAACAACACAGATTCTGCATCTGGGTTCCTTGTTGTTGGATCCATTGAGCCTATGTGAGGAACAGCAGAAACAAAGCAGTTCCTCAGTAACGTGATCAGTCAGCAGTCACAGCACAAACAAATGACATTTAACTATTATCAGCCAAGCACTGGAGCATGGAACCCTCCAGCAAAGAGGGCAATGAGGTGCCTCTGCATGGATCTTTTGCATAGTAATCCTTTCAGATGTATGCTGCACAAGCCATGTGGCACATATTTAAGTGTAGTATGAAGAATGGGACCTTCTCATCCTATCTCCACATTACCTCAGAAAGGCACAAGATAATGCTGCGGACAGCTTATGGTTCCAGGTGTGAGGTAAGTAGCTCCTGGATGTTATTTGACTAAGGCACCACCGAATGTAACTGTTAATTGTGGAAAATTGATTAAACTTTACAGCTCACCTGACCTTACTTCTGCGCCATGCTCATTACCAGGATTTATTTTGATGATCAATGACAAGATCAAGATTGTATCAGTTAACATAGTTGGTCACCATAAGATATAGGAACAGAATTAAGTCTTCCAGACCATCAACTCTGCTCTGCCGCTCAAACATGTCTCGTATGTTTCACAACCCCATTGTCCTGTTTTCTCCCGATAACCACTGATCCTATCTCGGCCGTAAATACACTCAATGACTTGGCCTCCACAACTTTCTGTGCCAATGAATTGCATAGATTCAGCACCCTCTGGCTAAAGAAATTCCTCCTCACCAGTTAAAGGGTCATCCTTTCACTCTGAAGTGAAACATCTTCTCCACGTCCACTATATCCAGGCTTCTCAGTATTGTGCAAGGTTCAATGAGATCTCCTTCATCCTTCCAAACATTATTGAATATAGACCTGATTCCTCATATGACAAGCCCTTCATCTCCAGGATCACTTTTTAAACCTCCTCTGGACCTGAATTTATAGACCGGAGTGTCATCATTAGTGAAATCAAAATGAATTGAGAGAGATAATTTAACCCACCTTGTGATCTGGACTTTATATTCAGAATCTTGTTTTCTTTTCCCCCCATCCTGTGTCTCACCATCGGTCTTAAATATGACTGAGTGTCACTGAGTCAGAGGTTTAAAGCATAGAAAAAAGACCAGCGTCTGTACTGAACAGAAACAGCCAAATTATTTTAATCCCTTTTTTTGAAAAAAAAGCACTTGGCACATGGCCTGGAATGCCTTGGCCTTGCAAATGGACACCTAAACACTCCTGAAATGTTATTAGGGGTTCTGCCTTTACCACCCTTACAGGCAGAGAGTTCCAAATTCTCACCATCTGGGTGAAAAGTACTTCCCCACATCCGCTTTAAACCACCTTCAATCTATGCCCCCAATCACCGATCCTTCCACCAAGGGGGGAAAAAAAAAGTTTCTTCCCGTCTATTCTGCTTAGTACCCTCAATTTTACACATCTTGGTCATGTCCCCTCAGTGCCCTCCGCTCCAAAAAACAAACAACTCCACTCTATCCCATCTCCTTAATAACTAAAAACTCTCCAGCCCAGGCAAAATCCTGACAAATTTCCTCTGCATCCTCTCCAGTGCAATCACATTCCTCCTATAGTGTGGATACCTGAACAGCAGATAATACCCTAGCTTTGCCTGACCAATTTTTATTACAGTTTCAGCATTGCTTCCCTACTGTTAAATTCTATGCCTCAGCAAATAAAAGGCTGATCCTGTTTGCTTTCTTAACCACTATCTGCCCTGTCTTAAGGGACTGGTGGACATGCACACAAAGGTTCTTCTGATTCTCAGTGCTTCCTCGGGTCCTACCATACATGCTTTGCTTGGCCTGCCCAAATGCATTACCTCACACTTACCCAGATTTAATTCCATTTGCCACTGATCAGTCCATCCAACAAGTCGGTGTACACACTCATGTAAACCAAGGCCATCCTCCTCACTACTTACCACCCCACCAATTTTCAGATCATCAAATGTAATGATCAAAATGATCTTGGCTATTTTACAAGGTACAGTTTAAGTCACATAGTAGGTGGTGAGAAACCCTTTCCTATTTCTGCCATTTGTTAAATGTACGTTTGTACAATAAAATAGTTATTTTCTGTTAATAACAATGCCTGGTGTGTGTTATTTTTGTCTTAATTAGTAGTCAGTCAGGTAAATTGGTCACCTTGGTGGACTAGTTGGAATTTTATAAATGACAGCTTGTAAAACAGTAGAGAACAATTATCAGCACACTCTTTCCAGTTAAGTTGTAACATTTCATCTTCCTGCTTTATCCAGAGCTCAGGATTACAGCTTAGCTTTACCAAACATCATTGTACACTGCCCTGCCCTCTCCCATTTGAAGCCAGGAAGAATCACCAACTGTCACTAAGTGTTGACACACTATTTTGTCCCACTCTTATGCTGAGTTGGTCCCCATTTACAAAATTATTGCCTGCTTCGAATTCCTCCTGAAGAAGGTCTCATGCCCGAAACATCGATTCTCCTGACCTGCTGCGCTTTTCCAGCAACACATTTTCAGCTCTGATCTCCAGTCCTCACTTTCTCCTGTTGCCTTTCAACCCCATAAATGATGGGTTCTGAGGAAAGATCACCAGACTTGAAGTGTTAACTGATTTCTCTCTACACTGCTGTCAGACCTGCTGAGTTTCCAAAGCAATTTCTATTCTTGTTTCATTATTAATTAATCCCACCTCAAATCAATGCAGATTGTGGTTTTCCCAGGCAGAGAGAAACTAAACAGCAACATTCCTCACATTAAAAAAACTCAGAAGAGTTACCTGGTGGATGCAGCTTGCCAACATCCTGTCTGGAAGTCTATTTGGCTAGCGTTCCTTAACGTTTCAGGGTATACTTGATAGTCTGCACCCTCTGCCCGTGCAGATTGGCATCAGCCAAGCACCAATCTTAGAGTATCATTATGGCTTTTTATGCAGTTTATCACTTCAATAGGTTGGAAGCTAGAAGGCAGAACGAGCAGAGTAGTAATCTCAGGATTGCTACCAGTGCCACATGCTAGCCAGGCTAGAAATAGAGAATGAGTGCAGATTAACACATGGCTGCAGGGCAGGTGTAGGAGGGAGGGCTTCAAAAATGTGGATAGTTGAGATACTTCTGGGGAAAGGTGTGGGACCTGTACAAGAGGCACGGGTTTCCCCTTGAACTGTAGGGGCATCAATATCCTAGGCACGTGGTTTGCAAAAGCTCTTTCAGAGGATTTAAACTAGATTGCCGGCAGTGGGGTGGGGGGGGGGGGGTGGGGGGCAACCAGAGCTATAGATCAAATGATGGAGTAGGTAGTGAATAACCAGACACAGCATGCAGACAGTCTGAGAGGAAGTAGAGTGAAGGTGCAGTCAGCGTGATGGGTTGCAATGTGCCTATTTTAATGTAATTAATATCAGGAGTAAGAGTGATGAACTTACAGAATGGATCAGTACTTGGAACTATGATGTTGTGGCCATTACTATGATGTTGTGGAGACTTGGATAATCACAGGGTCAGAATTGGTTGTTGGATGTTCCAAGTTTTAGATGTCTCAAAAAAGAATAGGCTGGGGAGGGGGGGGGGGGGGCAGGAAGGGGGCATCCTGAAAAACAATCACTGGATACAAACATTAATTCTGCTTCTTCTCAAAAGATGCTGCCAGATCTGCTGAGTTTCTCCAGCAATTTCCATTTTTGTTTCTGATTTCCAGCATTCACAGTTCTTTAAGTTTTGTAATGGAGGTGTAAATATATGCAAATAGATCCCCTTTCCACTCACTAGTGAGATTCTCATCTAACCATTAATAACTTAAGCATAAAATGTTCTCGATTCTTACAAATCTCATTTTTCCATTCTTCCCATATTTTGTTAACTGTTTTGTCATTTGCCACATAATTCAGTGCCTAGAAATACTACACCCATTGGCTCTATATAGAGCCATTTTGCATGGAAACAGGCCCTTCAGTCCAGCTAGTCCATGCCAACTGGATTTCTAACATGGAATTCGTCCCATTTTCCTGCTTTTGGCCCACATCTCTCCCAACCTTTCTTATCCATCTAAGTGTCCAAATGTCTTTTAAAATGTTGCATTTGTACCTGCCTCTACCACTTCCTCCAGCAGCTTATTCCATATACGCACCACTATTTCTGTGAAAGAAGTTGCCCCTTCAGTACCTTTTAAATCCTTCTCCATCATCTTAATCATTTGCCCTCTAGTTTTGGCCGTCCCTACTCTGGGGAAAAGACCTTGGCTATTCACCTTTTGTGGAAGATTGTAAAACCAAAATGCCAGATTCTGTGCATGTACTGTTATAAATGCTTTTATCCTACTTTGAACGTCAGGACACAGAAAAAGGAGATTCCAGGAGAAGCCTGAGCAGTAATCAGAAATAGAAACAAATACTTTAGGGTGACAGGATGAAGGAGGCAGAGTCTGAATGTTTTGTGGAATAAGCTTGTTCAGTGCACCAGGGTATTGGATCAACTAGACTGGTGACACATGAATTTCATTGCGAGTCGGTGATAATGATGAAATGGTAGTTCAGAAATTAGGAGCAGTGAGTAACAGCAGCAATGAGGACAGGGATACTAAAAAAAGTGAAAGAACAGTGATGGAAAGGGATATTGGAGGTGTGGCAGTATCTTGATGGTGTATGGTATAAATATTCTCGGGTTTGTTGAGATTTAAGTAGCTCAGCTTGATGCAAAGGATTTCTGAAACTTGAGAGAAGGTTGGAAGGTTTTGGAAATAGACTTATGGAGTATCAAGAAATAAAAATGAAAGTGAATCATATTTGAGAGGAGAATGGAGATTAAGAAGTGGAAGGAAGTTGAGAATAAGCAAGTAGTATGGAGGGTGGTTAATAAAAATTTAGGCAATAAACTTGGGGGTCATAAACAGTGAACAGGTATGCAGTAATTAATTGTGGGCAGTATATCAGAGAAGGCCTATGAGCTGCAGTGAGAGAATGTAGGAAAGAAGAAGAAAACAAAGTCTGGCAGTCAGCCAAGTAGTGGAACTTTGTACTAAAAGTCAGAAAGTGTGGAGTTTAAAAATTACACAAGAGGAGCTGAATTTGGAAGTAGTAACATAATAGCTCGGATTTAGTTCAATTTTGACTGCAAACTGTTTTTAGCCCTCTAAATTTGACTAATTTCATAGGTTATCACAAGCATCGATTAACAATTTCTGAACTTCCAGTCTGTCACTCATTGCTCCACCAGAGGCTGCACTTTGCCCTTTCCCGATACCAATAGGCAGTATTTTCTGAAATTAGATGATCTGGCAAAAGTAGCTAAGGCTATGGACTACTTACTTTGCACACACAGATCCACTCTCCGTCTTTCTTGAAAGAGGCTGGTGGTGCGGTCGTAGTGTCCCTACCTCTAAGTCTGGGTTAAAGTTCCACCTTCCAAAAAGCTGTCTCATAACATGTCCAAAAAGACTGACTTGAAAAAAAATACACCTTTACGACTCCCATATTGCTGTTAGAAACCCCTCAAGAATATAAGACTTGCTTACTGAAGTGTAACTGTTTATAAACAGCAATGCTGCTGAACAATGATGTTCTGTCCCTGAAAATGTCTCTTTCATTAACAATTAAGATATCACTCCAAACTAGACGTTTTAAAATTTACACGTTTTCATGATATTTCATATTTAACTTCATATGTAGAACTGAATCTCAACATTTTTGAGAGAAATGATTATTATGTTTTTTTTCCCCCAAAAGTTTTAGTTGATTGCAAGAATTCTTTAGTGTAATTGGCTACTTGATAACATCACTACAGGTTAACACTAGGAATCCACATTAAAAATTACTTACTAAAAATCAACTACACATGAACGATTTAAAAATCACCACAAATTATTTGATTGCTTTGGGGTTTCCTTAGAAATCAGCATTAAGCATCATCCAGTGACCACAAGCTTCAGACCAATGCCTTTGAGCAACAAACTCAAAGAAATACTTGCGTATGAAGTGTACCTGGTGGAGCTTCTAATGGAGTTGGTATAGCAGACCTGAACAGATATATTCAGCCATTTAGAACAAAGTAAATGGGGAAACCAAGCCTTTGAGTTAGTCACATGTAGGAATGATCCAGAGGTAGCCAGCTGTTAGGAATGACCACAAATGGAAAGTTTTCATTTATACAAGACAGTCATATGACAAAGGGGTTGACAAATGGTCAGAGGGAGGGAAGCACAAAGGAAAACTCTCTACAAAGTTCTGAACCTGTGGAATTCACTGCCACTGGAAGCTGTTGGGACCAGTTCATTAGATATATTCAAAGAGGGAGCTGGACGTGGCTCCTGCATCTAAAGGGATCAAGGGGTATGGGGAGAGGGCGGGAATGGGATACTGAGATTGCATGGTGGTGCAGACTCAAAACAGCTGAATGGGCTATTCCTGCACCTATTTTCTATGTAACTGTACACAAAATGCACTAATTAGCTGCTTGGACCTAAAATGAACATCACTTCTTGTTAATTAAAACTAGTATTCCCATCAACAAGGATTTACAGAGCAAATATTTGCCAACTGAAGCTGATCTTGCTAAAAGCTATTGTTTACCTGAAATTACTGAATCAGACCACTGTAGTTAATTCCAACCAGCTGACTGAATACATTGAAGTCTTCTGTGCATACTTGTCAGAACTTCAAGGCTGTAGTACACATGTTTTAGGTTAGTGTTTCTTTTAAACAAGGTTATTTGAAGCCTGTCAAATTTAAAAATGTAGCTCACTTGTTAGTTCGGTTCAGAGTCTGGTTTACCCTATTACCTGTCAAGTTTCATTCCACGCTCTAACCATAATAACATACAAGAAATAGTTAGTCCAAAGACAGATGTATTTGGCATTTACCACTGTTTCATCTGTACTTTCTCTAAATCATAAAATGTGTCCAATTTGTTTTTATTTCAGCCTTTCTTCAATCTTTAGACAAAATGCACCACTCCCATTTGAAAGGGTCAGCTAACGTCAAAAATACACTTCAAAAATTCCTCTTCAGTACTGCATCTTCTCTCCAATGCTCCGTTCTCCTGTGAATAATTATGACTGCCTCAGAAGTTTGACCTGCAAACATTGTAAAAAGAGAGACTATGTTGGCCTCCTGGTGGTAATTGGCTTCTCCGGAGCTCAGTAGGTGCCAGGTCTACTCGCCCAGGATTCTTCAGTGGCTGCCACAATTTCCAAGTTTAAATTCTAGATAAAGTATCACTTTGGAAGCAGAAGTGTTGCTCCAACTCCTTTGGCCAGTGCACTCACATCCAAGCACATAAGCACACTCAGTTTTTGTTATACAACATAGAGCACAAAGATACTGTACAGTACAGGCCCTTCAGCCCTTGATGTTGCACCAGCCTGAAGCCCATCTATCATACACTATTCCATTTTCACCCATATGGTTTATCCAATGACCATTTAAATGCCCTTAATGTTGGCGAGTCTGCTACTGTTTTAGGCAGTGTGTTCCATGCCTCTACTGCCGAGTAAAGAAACTACCTCAGACATCTGTCCTATATCTTTTATCCCTCAATTTAAAGCTATGTCCCCTCATGCCAGTCAGACCCATCCAAGGAAAAAGGCCCTCACTGCCACCCGATCTAACCCTCTGATCATCTAGTCCAAGTCACCTCTCACATTCTTCTCTCTAACGAAAACCGCTTCATGTCCCTCAGCCTTTCCTCATAAGACCTTCCCTCCATACCAGGCAACACACTAGTAAATCTCTTCTGAAACCTTTCCAAAGCTTCCACATCTTTCCTATAATGCAGTGACCAAAACTGTACACAATACTCCAAGTACAGCTGCTCCAGAGTTTTGTATACCTGCAGGATGACCTTGTGGCTCTGAATCTCAATTCTTCTACCAATAAAACCACACTCACCTTAACAACTTTATCAACCTGGGTGGCAACTTTCAAGGATCTATGTAAATGGACATAAAGATCTCTCTGCTCATCTGCACTAGCAAGAATCTTGCCATTAGCCCAGGTTTTTCTTTATTCCTGTTGCTCCTTCCAAAGTGAATCACCTCACTTTTTCTCATTAAACTCCATTTTCCACTTCTCAGCCCAGCTCTGCAGCTTATCTATGTCCCTCTGTAAGTTGCAACACCCTTCCGCACCCGTCCACAACTCCGCCAACCTTCGGGTCATCCGCAAATTTACTAACCCATCTTTCTACATCCTCGTCCAGGTCATTTATAAAAATGACAAACAGCAGTGGCCCCCAAAACAGATCCTTGCGGTATACCACTGGTAACTGAACTCCAGGATGAACATTTCCCATCAACCACCACCCTCTCTTCTTTCAGCTAGCCAATTTCTGATCCAAACCGCTAAATCATCCTCACTCCCATGCCTCTCAATTTTCTACAATAGCCAAATGTGGGGAACCTTATCAAACGCCTTACTGAAAACCATATACACCATATTAACCACTTTATCCTCATCCACCTGTTTGGTCACTATCTCAGAGAACTCAAAGGTTTGTGAGGCACGACCTACACTTCACAAAACCGTGTTGACTATCCCTAATCAACTAATTCATCTCTAGATGATCATACATCCTATCTCTTATAACCTTTTCCAACACTTTACTGGTCTAGAATTACCAGGGTTGTCTCTACTCCCCTTCTTGAACAAGGGAACAACATTTGCTGTCCTCCAGTGTTCTGGCACTGTCATCATTGTCTACAGGAATAAAGATCAAAGCTGAAAGCTCTGCAATCTCCTCTCTGGCTTCCCAGAGAATCCTAGAATAAATCCCATCTGGCTCAAGGGACTTATCTATTTTCATGCTTTCCAGAAATGCTAACACCTCCTTGTGAACCTCAATCATGTCTAGTCTAGTAGCCTGTATCTCAGCATTTCCCCAACAACATTGTCTTTTTCCAGTGTGAATACTGACCAAAAAAATTAATTTAATGTTTCCCCTATCGCCTCGGATTCCATGCACAACTTCCCACTATTATCCTTGTTTGGCCTAATCTTTCTCTAGTCATTCTTTTATTCCCGATATACCTGTAGAAAGCTTCAGGATTTTCCTTGATCCTATCAGCCAATGTCTTCTCATGTCTTCTCTTGGCTCTCTCTTTTGGTCTTTCCTGGCCACCTTGCAACTCTCAAGCGCCCTGATGGAGTCTCCACAGCTCATCCTAACGTAAGCCTTCTTCCTCTTGACAAGAAATTCAGCTTCTTTAGTAAACCACAGCTCCCTTGCTGATCACTTCCTCCCTGCCAGGTACATACTTATCAAGGACACACAGTAGCTGTTCCTTGAATAAGTTTCGCATTTCAATTGTGCCCATCCCCTTCCCCATCCTATGCATCCTAAATCTTGCCTAATCACATCATAATTGCTGTTCCCCCAGCAATATCTTTTTCCCTGCATTATATGCCTATCCCTCTCCATTGTTAAAGTAAATGTAACCGAATTATGGTCATTATCACCAAAGTGTTCACCTACCGCCAAATTTAACACTTGGCCAGGTTCATTACCAAGACCAAATCCAATGTGGCCTCGCCCCTTGGTGGCCTATCTACATACTGTGTCAGGAAACCACCCTGCACACATTAGATGGGTCAGTTTTTTGTCCAAAGTACTCAAACTATAGTGTTTCCAGTTAAAATTTGGAAAGTTAAAGACCCCATAACAACTACCCGGTTACTCTTGCTTCTACCCAGAATTAATGTTTGCTATCCTTACCTCTACATCTCTGGAACTATTCAGAGGCCTATAGAAAACTCTCAACAGGGCGCCCTTTCATTTCTTGTTTCTAAACTCAGCCCATAATACCTCAACAGACAAGTCCTCAAATGTCCTTTTGGCTACCGTAATATTGTCCTTCACTAACAAAGCCACACCTCTCCCTCTTAAAACCTTATGTTCTTACTGAAATATCCAAATCCCAGAAACAACCATTCCTGTCCCTGCCCTATCTGTGCTGCTTAACAAATCCGCACTGTTGAATATTTTTAACTAAAAAATTGAATTGCAAATACATTTTAGATAAGATTTCTAGAGATCTTCATTAAATATTTCAGGCATTTTATGCTAATTGGTATACAAACTTTTTCCTCTATTGGCATTGAGAGATATTCTGAAAAATTTTTATTCACTGTTACATTGTCTTTAGAAATGCCAGATATTGCAGGTTAATTATTCCCTGTTATCTTCATTGTTTAAATTCAAGTGTTGTATAGATATTATGCAATACCACGAATACATATTAAAAAGTTCTTTTCAATTAATTTTCAGAAGCTGAACCACTAAATGATTTACAGACTTGACAAAAGAAATAATTTGTTAAATAACAATCACTCTTCCCTGGTAGTTTTAAAATCAACCTTCTTGAAACACTAAAATCAGCATGGTGGAGATGGTGACAATGCTCCTTGTTTTTTGTGGTAGTTTGATTCAGCTTGCTTGATCACTTCAGATTCATATTGGTGTGTACTTGAATCGAGATTTCCTTCCTTAAAAGGGACATCAGTAAACGAGCTGGATTTACAAAAAACAAAAGCTTAAATAATCACTTCTATTGACATAGTAGAGGTGGCATGAGTAGAAGGTTTGCTTAGATAACAATAAGGTAGGATCGGAAATGCTCTGAGCAGGAGATGAAAAAGGTTCAATCGTGCCTTTCACAAAATGAGGAAAAAAAAAGGAATTGGATGAGCACCTGAAAAGATATAGGCTGGGACTAGCTGAGTAACTTTGCACAGAGTTGGCACAGATAACACAGAGAATGGTCTCCCTCTGCGGTGTAACTATTCTATGATTCCAAATCACAAGAATATGAAGAAACTATAGGATGATGGAAGGGTTTGGGCCCAATGAAGGTCCAAGTGTTTCCAACCAGCAACCCACTGCAGCTCAGAAAGCCTCAAATGCTTTGCCTCTTTTACCTTGCATGGCAAACTACCCCAAAACTGTGAGAAATTAAATTACTTTCCTATGTTAAATATTGAACATTTTGATAATGTAAAATTAAATGCCACCTCAATATTTTCTCTCTATAGAAACCCAGTCTTGCTATTTTAAATCTTTGCTCAACTCATTTATTTTACATCTGGGCAAGTCAAGTATTTGCATTAGCGATTTTATATTTTCATAAGATGACAGCCTTTTCCCAAGACCCTTTACAGGTTGCCAAAAATGAATGTTCAAGTTTTCTAAATATACAATTACTTTCAATCAAGCAAGTAGATTAGAAGTGTTTACTGCAGACCAATAAATTTGGTCCTTGATGCAGCCACCAGAGACTGAAAAAAAAAATAAATTTGAAACAACTGGTTATGAACTCAGCAATCTCACTGTCACGAATTATGTTGAATAAATAAAATGCTAGAGAGTTCCAGGCTCTTTAGTATCTATGTATGCAAGAATCCCTATTGCAGATCCACAAATACAATTAGGCAGAGCAAAAAAAAAACTAATAACCTCCAACTGATGCCAGTACTGGCATTCCTCGTAGTTAGTCTTAAAACCGACTTTCATAGAATTGTGATGTGATATGTTTTTAATATTTTTATTTCTATTTGCACAATGTGCCATATGCATGATTCCAACATTCCAGAATTTCTACTTAAAAAGGAGACTAGAAATTGAAAACATCACATCCATTCTCTAACTGATAGAGACTAGAAACACTTTAACAGGCTAGATTTAAATAGGGAAAAAAAAAATCTATGCTCCCAGAAATAAATATTAAAGGAAGCATGCTGGATCAAGGTTAATTTCGTTTGGCTTACTCAAACAATTCCTGTCACCCACACATATGTATCATTTCTTTCTTCAAGACATGGAGAAATACAGCAGGGAAACAGGCCCTTCAGCCCAACATGGCCCATGCTACCCATTCAGCTAGTTTCAACTGCCCATATTTAGTTCATATCCCCTCTAAACCCCTCCCATCTATGTACCTATCCAAATGTTTTTCCAATGTTGTTGCTGTACCGGTCTCAACCACTTTCTCTGGCAGCTCATTCAATATATGCACCACTCCCTGCATGAAGTTGCCCCTCAAGTCCTTCTTAAATCTTTCTCATCTCACCTTAAACCTGCACCCTCTAGTTTTCAATTCCCCATCCCTGGAAAAAAGACCAAATACATTGATCCTATCTATGCCCCTCATTATACATTTCAATAAAGGTCACGTTTCAGTCTCCTACGTTCCAAGGAATAAAGTCCTATGCTGGCCAACCTCTCCCTATAACTCTGGCCTACTAGTCCCAGCAATATCCTCATAAATCTTCTTTCTAGCCCAAGACTGGATATTGTTCAGAGTTTGTTGCATTTGAACATGGATCTAACGAGCCATGAATGGTGCTGAACATCACACCATCATTAGCAAACACCCCCTCTTCTTTCCTCAAGCAAATTAAATATTAAGCCAAAACCCAATATGGGCTGTTGAATTTTCAACCTGTTGATTCAGGTCGATATTTATTTGTTGCATTCAACAATGCACATATCAGCGCAAAAACTGAAAGTTGATCATAAGGTTTCAAAACACAGCTCTACTTGTTTATTACGACAATAGATAAAGGGCATAATCGTGTTACTCTGATGCCCTGAACTAAAACAGCATAAACAAGATTAAAAAGATTTTCTCTGTTCAATATTTTTACCCAAAATTTATTTAAAGCACTCTTTCGGTTTGGCACAAATTCCAGGCCGAAGAAATATTCGTTAACTTATTCATCTACACAAAATGAAAACAGGAATTCCTATCCAGATGATTACGCTTATTCATATCTGGGAAAACTTTGGAATCACTACAATTTCCTAAGTACTTTTTTCTCCTTAGGCTAGTAAAAACTGTTCAAGGTAGTTTATTTTGTGTAAATAGGGAAATATTCATGTTTGGGAGGGGTGGGGGTGTTGACTAAAGAAAACAGGATGTTGAAAATGGTTCAAGTATTATTGTATGACTAAATATTTTAGCTCTTGCAGTGCTGCAAGGAAAGACATTCAAGAATAACCTCAGGGAAAAAAAAAATGGGATTTTAACTAATAGCCATTTGCTGCATTCACCTCAATACAAGATCGGCTTGTTTTGAAAACTGCATGGCGCCATCTTAAAATAGCTCTGCATTTTAACAGCTTCTCTCTAAACTGGTCATTTCCAACCACATTTTGCTGTAATAAAGCAACGTTTTTCTGTATGTAACAGGTTACACTGCCTTCCTCTGTTTGCTGGCTACAGAAGTTAAGGAAATAGCTTTGCTGAGTTTCTTACTTCCTGACTTTATTCTTCTGCTAACCCTCCCAAACTTTACTGAGCTATTAAAATGTTTAACTGAGCAAAAAGAATTCTCCAAGTGATTCCACTGAACTAAACCACCTGCACTTCAGATTTGTTTTTCTAAAATGAAGGAGGCTTCAGTGAAGCTACAGAAAAATCCACCTTGTCTGTACTATTTAAGAATTAACCATACAACCTTAGTGAAAAAGCTCACTAATATCAGTTGTAGCCTTGTGATCACTCCTGTATTTCCCTTCTCACCAGTTCTGCTGCCTGGGATTACAATATTGCTTAGCCCAGTCTTCCCAAGTACAATTATGCTAACTAACCATCAACAATCATTGCTGTTCAGTATTTAAAAGGCAGCATAGACTAGACTTCATCATGAAAATAATAGTCACTTTTTAACAAAAACTCAATCCAGGAACAATCTAACCATTCCTTTTAGATCATCTGGACATCAAACTTGTTTGTTGTAAATGCCAATTATAGGAGATGAAAATGAAGAAAATGCAAAAATACTCATTAGAATTTTAACCATGCTCTGCAGAAAATAACATTTTCAGGCTTTAATCAGGGAGCTGCACAAGGACATATTTCAGCATTATGTAACTGGTTTGCCTGAATGTAAGTAAGGCAAAAGCTTCAAAATGCTCAGCGCCTCTTTTACTTCAGACTGGGTAGTCAACCTGAGGGCACTCAAAAGTCAAAGTCCATCCATCGACTCACCTGTTAGGCATATGTATAGGTAAAAATCTTTTCAGAACTTTATAAGTATGCTTTAACAACTAACAATGGTTATCAGAAACTAATGACCAGTTGAGGCTATTCTTAGTTAGAGAGATAAGTCAAGGAACGAAGGGCATTGTTGCTACATTTGCACATGACACAAAGATAGGTGGACGGACAGATAGCGTCGAGGAAGTGGGGATGCTGCAGAAGGGATTAGATAGGCAAGGAAAGTAGACAAAGGATGGCAGATGGAATACAGTGTGAGAAAGTATAAGGCTATGTACTTTGAATAGAAGAATTGTGACGGTTCTGTGCCTTTAACAGAGGTACGTTCTGAGCGGTTTCTCTTGCGGAGAGGTGTTGCCACAGTGGTCCCAGAATATCTGCTTCAGAAGCATTGGGTAAAGATCTTTGAGCTCCCAGAGTGGTTTTCTAAAATTAGACAAAAGCAGCATGAGTGGCTAGAGTCAGGCCCACCAGACTCAGTTTTAGCTTTGCTTTCAGTAGGAGTTTGGAGTTGGCTGTTGAAACTGATAGATACATACAGTTTCTCTCAACTGCAGCAAGAAGCTAGAGTCCTCTCTGCTGAAAGAACATTTCTTTCAATCTTCCTTTCTTCTGGACTGGAAGGAAGATAGCATTGGGAGGAAAAATCTGTTTTGCTGAATTTGCCTTTGCCAAGGGTGTATCTATGGAATGCTGCTATATTAGAACAGTTGATGATTAGTAGTTAAATAATATTCTTTCATTAAGCATTTCAAACAAATTAAAATCATGTCAATTTGTTGTTGTTTGTATTTTAACTGTGTTGTGAGATAAAATGTGTTTTGCTTCAAACAGAGATGGTGGACCAAATCACACCTGGAAAACAGCATCTTACACATGCCTTTAAAAAATAAAAAGTTAAGAGTCCAGACTATTTCCTTAATATATTTCAAGGGGTTTAGTCTGGTCCATAACAAACTAGAGGTGCAGACTATTTTCTAAATGGAAAAAATCTTCATAAATCTGAATCACAAAAAGGATTTAGGAGTCCTAATTTAAGATTCTCTTATGGTTAACTCCTGAAATGATCCTGGATGTTAGGAAGGCAAATGCAATGTTAGCATTCATTTCAGGTGGTCTAGAATACAAGAGCAAAGATGTACTACTGAGACTGCAGAAGGCCACAGAAGATTGAATGTATTTATGACAGAGATAGACAGGCTCTTAATGAGTAAGGATATCAAGGGTACACAGAAGGCATAAGAACAGGGTTGAGAAACGTATCAACCATGATAGAATAATGAAGCAGATTCACTGGGCCGAATGGCCTGTTCTGCTCCTATATCCTATGGCCTAAACAGAATACGTGCTAGAGACATGTAAAATTGTTAAGGTGTCTGGACAGAGTAAATAAGAAGAAATTATTTCCATTAACAACAGTATCGAGTACTCAGAGGTCACAGATTTAAGCTGACAAAAGAAGCAACAGTCACATGGGAATATAGTAAAATGGTTGGAGGCGGTTAGGTAAGTTGCTCTTTCAGCTAGCATGGACATGAATAGACCAAATAGCTCCCTTTTGGCTGCAGGGAGAAAGCGAGAACTGCAGATGCTGGAGATCAGAGTCAAGAAGTGCGGCACTGGAAAAGCACAGCCAGTCAGGCAGCATCCGAGCAGGAGGGTCGATGTTTCGAGCACAAGTCCCCTTGCAACTCCCCACCCCACCCACATTCCTGATGAAGAGCTTATGCTCGAAACATCGACTCCCCTGCTCCTCGGATGCTTCCTGACCAGCTGTGCTTTTCTTGCACCACACTTAGACTTCCTTTTGGCTGCAACCGTTCTCAGATTCTTGATTGATTGACTGTCACATGTACCAAAATACAGTGAAAAGCTTTATTTACAAGCAGTATAAGCAGATTATAGTAAGCAGGAACATACAGATCAAAAAGACTTAGACAGAGGCACGCAGGTTAAATTGCATAGGGTATGTGCTAGACAAGATTAGTGTTACCAAGATCAGCATTATTTGAAGCTAGAGTGCATTCAGTCTAATAACAGCCAGGTAGAAGCTGGTCCTGAACTTGCTGGTGTGTATATCCAAGCTTCTGTATCTTCTGCCTGATGGAAGAGGTTGTAGGCGATCACTACCAGAATATCAGAGTCTTTGATGATGTTGGCAGCCTTTCCACAGCAGTGAGCCATGTAAACGGAGTCCATGGAAGGAAGGCTGGCTTCCGTGATGGTCTTGGCTATGCACCCCACCTTCTATAGTTTCTTACAGTCCTGGGCAGAGCAGTTGCCAAATGAGGCCATTATGCACCCAAACAGTATGCTCTCAATGATGCATCTGCAAACGTTGGTGAAGATTCTTATGGACATGCCAAATTTCATGAGCTGTCTGAGGAAGAACAGGCATCCTTGTGCCTTCTTGTCTGTCACATTTGTGGAATTCAAAATAGCACCGACGCCATGCAACTCCTTGTGAGCTCCCTATAACAGATTCTAGACGCAAAACTAATCCATTACGTATCTCATTTGGCTTTTCCAAACTGTCAAATTGAAAAAGAGTGAAATTCATCTAAAAACACATTTATTATAGTTAATGACAGTACATTTAAATGTGACTTATGCAGTCTTTACTTTAAGGGAGTCATCCCTCCAACTCTTCTACACGACTCCCAAATGTGTCCCTCAAGACTTCGGAGATGGTTTCTCTGCATCAGATGGGAAGACAGGAATTGGAACATCAGCGCCCTTAAACCACAAACGTCAAGGTCACAATTATCCAAAACCAACTTTGCTGAGCTGGCCACATCCTTAGGATGCCAGAGTTCAGACTGTTAAAGCAAATCTTCTTTGCCTAGATCAACAAAGAAATTTAAAAATGAGAAGTGGACAAAGGAAGCGTTTTAAAGATTCCATAAAGGTTTCCCTCAAGAAATGCAACATAGATGTCAAAGCATGGGAGACCCTCATGCAGAAGAAACCAACTTGGCGGAAAGTGCTGTATGAACAAACATGATTCTTCAAGAACACCTGTCAGCAAGAGGAAGTAGGAAAGAAATGCCAGTGATCTTAAGACTAAGCTGTTAGATCTAAGTTATCACAATGATCTAAGTTGTTCCATCTGTCAAGTGTGTGGTCAGAGTTGCAGCTTTAGGATCAGACACATCACCCACACAAGGAACAACAGAATCCATGACCAGTGACAAGGAATTTCCTAGGTGGCCAATCACATTCATAAGTGAGTGATTGCCAGTGACATCTTCACACTGAAAACACCTTCCAATCTCTGTGGCACTACAATGATGCTGAATGGGTTAAATTCACAACAAATCTAGGAATTCAAAATAGGCAGCCATGAGGGGCTATGGACCATCAGCAACAGCCGATGAACTATATTCAACCACAATCGCAACTTCACGGTCTAGCATACCCCTCACTGCAGGACGATTATCAAGCTGGGGTATCAATGTTTCAATGAACAATGAACAGTGTGGATGAGCAGACCAAAAGAAGACCCCATTCAAGAACAAAAAAAACACAAGGTGTGACATCACAGGAAAACAGGTAGATGACTGGCCAGTGACTATTTCCTATTTACCTTAATTAAGGAATTTTAATCTTGATAGGTGGAATATTTATTAAAGTCACATGAATCTCAGCATTGGCAGGAATTATGACAAATCAAAATGTCATCAGTAAAATAATTAATTCCACTCTGTAAAGATAGCAGGATGTGTTACAACTGAAGGTGTGGTAATTTAATATGAAAATTGCTGGAAATTAAGGCTGCTATAGCAGGGCAGCTGGAAAATCTATGATCAAGAAGAGTCAATATGGTTTTTTGAAAGGGAAAAATCATATTTGAATAAAGTATTAGAATAACAAGCAACATGAATCAAGAGGAATCGGTAGATGTGGTGCACTTGGGTTTTCATTTGCAAGATGTCACAGCAAAAGTTACTACATAAGACATATATTCATAGTGCATGGGGTTACATAGACTTGAAGAAAGTGAGGACTGCAGATGCCAGAGATCAGAGTCGAAAAGTGTGGCGCTGAAAAAGCACAGCAGGTCAGGCAGCATCAGAGGTGCAGGAGAGTCGACATTTCGGACATAAGCCCTTCATCAAGACATTCTTGATAAAGGGCTTATGCCCAAAACGTTGACTCTCCTGCTCCTGCTGCTTGACCTGCTGTGCTTTTCCAGCACTACACTTTGATATGGGGTTACATGTTAGCATGAATAAAGGATTGGTTCACTAACAGGAAACAACAGTAAGCATAAATGGATAATTTAGGTTGGAAAGATATATTGAGATGGAGGCCTCAATTATTTACCATCTATACCAATTACTTGAATTAAGGGACCAAACATACAATTACTGTATTTCAATGTAGGCTTGCTCGCTGAGTTGCAAGGTTCATTTCCAGACGTTTCATTACCCTACTAGGTAATGTCTTCAGTGGGCCTCAGGCGAAGCAATGCTGACGATTCCTGCTTTCTATTTATATGTTTGGGTTTCTTTGGGCTGGTGATCAGCATTAATTCGTTTAAGGCCCACTGAAGATGTTACCTAGTAGGGTAACGAAACGTCTGGAAATGAACCTTGCAGCTCAGTAAGCAAACCTACATCCAAAACCTCGATTTACAAATCTTCTCAAAACTTGCTGTATTTGGTAATGATACAAAGATAAGTCAGTGTATACTGTAAAAAGGACGTAGATGAGTTAAGTGATTGGGCTAATATTTGGCAGATTAAACTATAATGACAAAACATGTATTTGCTCAGTTTAGCCAATAGAACAGAAACACAGGAGGGCAGTGACACATGATAAAACTGCCACCTGCAATTTCTCCTCTAAGCCATACACTATCTTGACTTCAAAAAATAAATCCCCATTCCTTCACTGTTGCCACCCAGCCACATTATAAAACACTGAAATCTTTCTGATGTACATTTTAAAGTCAGCTAACCACCATCTTCTCAAAAGGTAATTAAGGACGAGCAACAATTCCTACCCTCAGAGATGACAATATCACTTGGAATTCTAAGATAAAAAATCCTAAATACTCAAATGTCTAAATAGATACTGAGCAGGAATTAAAAAGTTTGGGGTGATGATGGAGTCATACAGCACAAAAATAGAACTTTCGGTCTAACACATGTGCCGATGAGATGTCCCCAGTAAACAAACTTATTTCTCTAATTCATCATGTCCCTCTCCAAAGTGAACACTGATGCAAAGTAATCATTGAGAATCTCACCCATTTTCTCAGGTTCGACACACAATCTTTCCTCCTTATCTTTTAGTGGACCAACCCTTACTCTATATATCCTCGTGCTTCTTATAGATGAATAAAAGGCCTTGGGATTCTCCTTAATTCTGTTCACTAAAGTTATTTCACGACCCCTTTTAGCCCACTTGATTCCCCATTTAAGATTGGTCCTACTCCCCCATTATTCCTCCAAGGCTCGTTCTGTTCTTAGCTGCCTCGATCTTATGTACATTTTTCCTCTTGGCTAGGTGCACAATTTCTTCTGACATCCACTGTTCACGAATCTTGCCTTTCCTACCCCTTGTTTTTTTAAAGGGATATGCCTATCCTGCACTACCTTCAGCTATCTTCGAAAGCCTCCCACATACAAAATGTGGACTTCCCTTCAAATAGCTGTTCCCAATCCACATTTCCCAGCTCCTGCCAAATTTTGATACAATTGACCTTGGCCCAGTTCACTACTCTTCTCGGAGGGCTACTCTCGTCTTTTTTAGACTACTCGTAGACACTTACAGAATTGTGGTCACTATTACCAAAAAAAAAATCACCCACTGCAACTTCTACCACCTGGCCTGGCTCATTCCCCAACACCAGGTCCAATATGGCCCCTTCCCTCATCGGACTATTGGCGTACTGCTCAAGAAAACTTTCCTGGATGCTCCTTACAAATTCTGCCCAATTAGACCTCTGCCACTAAGTATATCCCAGTCAATATTGAGAAAGTTAAAATCTCCCATCGCCACGACCTTATTGCCTCTACATCTTTCCATAATCAGTTTACCTATTTGTTCTTCTACCTCACACTCACTGTTGGGAGGCCTGTAGTACAGCCCCAACAACATAACTGCACCCTTATTTCTCAGCTCTACCCGTAATGCCTCACTGCTCAAGCCCTCCATATAGTTGTCCTCCTTTAGCACAGCTGTGATATCCTTGACCAGCAATGCAACTCCTTCCCCACTTTTACTTCCCTCCCTGTCCTGTCTGAATCATCTATAATCTGGAAGATTTAGTTGCCACTCATGCCCTTACTTCAACCAAGTTTCTGTGATTGCAATAACTTCATTCTCCCATGCACCAATCCAAGCCCTAAGCTCATCTGCCTTACCCACTTTACTCATTGCATTAAAGTATGTGCACTTCAGGCTACCAGTTCTTTTGCATTAATCTGCTCTCTGCCTAATGCTAACTTCATAATCCTTACAGTCTCTAATTTCCACCTTACTATCTACTAGTATGCTCTTCTAGTTCCCAGCCCCCTGCTACATTAGTTTAAAACCTCCCCAACAACAGTAATAGGTGTAGACCATCCAATTTTTAATAGTTCCACCTTCCCTAGAACCCTTGATCAGCAGCAATGGGCTGGGCACATCATCCCCATGACCAATACAATACTCTCAAGCTGGTGTTCTATTACAGGGGTCCAAAACAGGCGAGTCCCAGGTGGACAGAGTAACATGGACAATACAAGATGTGTAACAGAATCAGATGAGAAGTCCAATGAGGCTGATCTCAAAGTAATGAGCACTTTCTACCATCTTCAAATATTTTTCCTAAGTGTAACAAGTTTCTCACTTGGTAGTGGCAGTTGCCAATTCAGGCAGATTGTTGGTTTTAAATTTCTTGTTGATAGTACAACTGGCCTCATAGCTGAATACCAATCTTAAATTCAATAAACAAAACATCAAGAAATTGTGGCATAGAACCAGAGTGTGTGTCCACAGCAGATTTAATTTGCCACTTGCTCCAAAGGAGTTCCATGTCAGTGAGTGGGAAACAGGGCACCGTCCATGGTCATTAGTCACATGGATGTCATAGTCACAAGCTGTGACATTCGATATATGCCATCCTCATAGCATATATCTAATATACTTACAGAATGCTTCCAGATTTCAATGCTGCGTTTTGGGCTGGACTAAATGATTATTATTAGAATGCTGCAAGCACACTTTGCAATCAGGAATATGCACCCTGCTCATGAACTGGACCAGGTTGCGTCATAGTCACTTACTGTCACAAGACCATAAGACATAGGAGTGGACGTAAGGCCATTTGGCCCATCTCGTCCACTCCGCCATTTAATCATGGCTGATGGGCATTTCAACTCCACTTACCCACCTTCTCCCCGTAGCCCTTAATTCCTTGTGACATCAAGAATTTATCAATCTCTGCCTTGAAGACATTTAGCGTCCTGGCCTCCACTGCACTCCGCGGCAATGAATTCCACAGGCCCACCACTCTGGCTGAAGAAATGTCTCTGCATTTCTGTTCTAAATTGACCCCCACTAATTTTAAGGCTGTGCCCACGGGTCCTAGTCTCCCTGCCTAATGGAAACAATTTCTTAGCGTCCACCCTTTCCAAGCCATGTATTATCTTGTAAGTTTCTATTAGATCTCCCCTTAACCTTCTGAACTCCAATGAGTACAATCTCAGAATCCTCAGCTGTTCTTCGTATGTTAGACCAACCATTCCAGGGATCATCCATGTGAATCTCCGCTGGACACGGTCCAGTGCCAGTATGTCCCTTCTGAGGTGGTGGGGCCCAAAACTGGGCACAGTACTCCAAATGGGGCCTAACCAGAGCTTTATAAAGGCTCAGTAGCACATCGCTGCTTTTATATTCCAACTCTCGAGATAAATGACAACATTGCATTCGCTTTCTTAATCACAGATTCAACCTGCATGGTTACCTTTCGAGAATCCTCAACTAACACTCCCAGATCCCTTTGTACTTTGGCTTTATGAATTTTCTCACCGTTTAGAAAGTAGTCCATGCTTGTATTCTTTTTTCCAAAGTGCAAGACCTGGCATTTGCTCACATTGAACTTCATCAGCCATTTCCTGGACCACTCCCCCAAACGGTCTAGATCCTTCTGCAGCCTCCCACTTCCTCTGCACTATCTGCCTGTCCACCTATCTTCGTATCATCGGCAAACTTTGCTAGAGAATGCCTCCAGTCCCT
The DNA here is from genome assembly GCF_047496795.1 of Chiloscyllium punctatum. Lineage (NCBI taxonomy): Eukaryota > Metazoa > Chordata > Chondrichthyes > Orectolobiformes > Hemiscylliidae > Chiloscyllium > Chiloscyllium punctatum. Next base: position 6,431,025 of record NC_092780.1, on the reverse strand, counting down.
TCATCCAGATCATTTATATATAATGTGAACAGCTGCGGCCCCAACACTGAACCCTGCGGGACACAGCTTGTCACCGGCTGCCATTCCAAAAAAGAACCGCTTAACCCAACTCTCTGCCTTCTGTCAGACAGCCAATCTTCAAATCCATGCCAGTAGCTCACCTCGAACACCATGGGCCCTCACCTTACTCAGCAGCCTCCCGTGTGGCACCTTATCAAAGGCCTTTTGGAAGTCTAGATAGACCACATCCACTGGGTTTCCCTGGTCTAACCTACTTGTTACCTCTTCAAAAGATTCCAACAGGTTTGTCAGGCATGACCTCCCTTTACTAAATCCATATTGTTCGAATCTGCCCCTGCTCTTCCAAGAATTTAGAAACCTCATCCTTAACGATGGATTCTAGAATTTTACCAACAACAGAGGTTAGGCTAATTGGCCTATAATTTTCCATCTTTAGTCTTGATCCTTTCTTGAACAATGAGGTTACAAAGTGGCCTTCAAATCATCCGGGTCTTTCCCTGACTTCAGTGACTTTTGAAAGATCTCAACCAATGCCTCCGCTATTGCCGCAGCCACCTCCCTCAGAACTCTAAGATGTAGCCCATTGGGGCCAGGAGATTTGTCAACTTTAAGACCTTAGCTTTTCTAGCACACTTTTTTTGTAATGGCAACCATACTCAACTCAGCCCCCTGACTCCCTTTAATTGTTGGGATATTACTCATGTCTTCCACTGTGAAGACTGATGCAAAGTACTTATTAAGGTCTCCAGCTATTTCCTGATCTCCCATCACTAGCCTTCCAGCATCTGTTTGAAGTGGCCCAATGTCTACTTTTGCCCGTCGTTTATTTCTTATGTATTGAAAGAAACTTTTCCTATCATTTCTAATATTACTGGCTAGCCTACCTTCATATTTGATCCTCTCCTTCCTTATTTCTCTTTGTTATCCTCTGTTTGTTTTTGTAGCCTTCCCAATCTTCTGATTTCCCAGTGCTCTTGGCCACTTTATAGGCTCTCTCTTTTTCTTTGATACATTTCCTGACTTCCTTTGTCAGCCATGGCTGTCTAATCCCTCCCTGGATAATCTTTCTTTTCTTGGGGATGAACTTCTGTACTGTGTCCTCAATTATACCCACAAACTCCTGCCATTTTTGCTCTGTCTTCCTTGTTAGGCTCTGCTTCCAGTCGATTTTTGTCAGTTCCTCTCTCATGCCCGCATAATTATCTTTGTTTAACTATAACACCATTACATCCGATTTTGCCTTCTCTCTTTCAAACTGCAGACTGAACTCTACCATATTATGATCACTGTCTCCTAAGTGTTCTCTTACTTTAAAGATCTTTTATAAAGTCTGGTTCATTACATAGCACTAGGACCAAAATAGCCTGCTCCCTTGTGGGCTCCATGACAAGCTGTTCCAAAAAGCCATCCTGTAAGCATTCCAAGAATTCCCTTTCTTTGGATCCACTGGCAACATTTACCCAGTCCACCTGCATATTGAAGTCCCCCATGATCACAGTGACCTTGCCTTTCTGACATGCCTTTTCTATTTCCTGGTACATGTTGCGCCTCTAGTCCTGACCACTGTTAGGTCTGTACATAACTCCCATTATGGTTTTTTTGCCTTTGCGGTTCCTCAATTCCACCCACACAGACTCCACATCATCTAACCCTATGTCATTAAGTGCCATATATTTAATTTTGTTCTTAACTAACAAGGCCATCCCTCCTGGCCCCTCTGCCCACCTCCCTGTCTTTTTGATAAGTTGTAAATCATTGGATATTTAACTGCCAGTCCTGAACCCCCTGCAACCATGCCTGTGATGCCTACCACATCATAATCATTCACAAGTTCAGAATAGCTGAGCACTATCTAGATGCTCACAGTATCCCTTCCTTGTACTGACTTTTTGTGCTTTGCCCCCTCAGTCAAAGAGATATCAGGCTCATATTATTCTGTCTTACCTTGCCACTTAGCACAGTCAAGGAAATAAGCTTGACGGAGGCCTGCAAACAACATGGCAAGTCAAGAGGGATGGCCTTTGCTCAGGGGGTCCTGTCCAGTGAGAGAAGTCTCCAATATCAATCCAGTCTTCTCAGGGCTGTTAAGAAGCTGAATCCTCTCCATAATGAGGCAAGGAGCCAAATGTTGGGCAGACCATTTCCCATTTTCAGTCTTTGTCCTATTATGGACTGTTTTCCAAATGGAAAAAGAGGGGGGCAGGTATACAGGGAGATGAAAATAAGTGGCACAGCTGCTACTTTTGGTGAAGGTTGGGAGGTGTCTTGAGCAAGGAAGTAGGCAGTGCAGATGGCATGCAGGGTTAGTGGTGTTGTGGTGTGTGACATCAAGGGAGGGAACATATTGTATGCAAGAGTGAAAGCAATAGAGCATAAGCCTTGTTGGGTGATTAGGTCCAATAACAGAGATAGAGTGATTGCAAGATGTCAGAGAGAAGATGGTGGCACTTGTGCAAGCAGAGTAGAGAAAATCATTGACCTTTATCCTACAGTGTTGTGCATTCCTCTAGATGACAGACTACTTTCGCGTGGGTGGCCATCTCAGACCAGGCTGCTAGTGTCGTGACATTCATCGCTGGTCTAGGGGGACGAACAATTCTCATTTTTGCACTACCCCTAGTGGGAAATCCAGGATCCTGTTTGAAAAGAGACATCAATCTCCCTCATCTGTCAAGTCCAAGGCAAATGTCTGGAACCATACAGAGCAGCTCTGAACTGACAGTGCTTCTGCATGTGCACAACAGGCTTTGAAAGACAACGTGAACTCAAGGGATGCTAGTGAACACCAGGAAACTCACTATGTGCTGAGTTATTCTAAGAATGGCATGTGACAAGATGGGGCAACAATCAGACAGAGAGGTGTGGTCAGTAATACAGCAAGAAAACTCAAGGCCTTGCATCAAAACTCTACCAAAAATCCCAACACAACTCCCCAAACAGCCAGAAAAGCCACCAGATTCAGCCACTGGTCATTTTAAAAATGAAATCCCTGCATAATAATGTGCACCAATGTTTTATGGCTTTAATTGCTATACTTGAATTTTCAGGAGGATATGCAATTGAAAACAAAACAGGTCTCTGTTATTCTATACTCTTTAGTATCTCAACATTTAAGTGTAATGCCCTGTTCATCAAGCCTTCCACAAGCATTACATCCTGAAACACATCTCATCACAGTTCTATGTCCAATTACAATTGCAACTGTCTCGTCAGCAATCGGTTCTTGTTCTAAGTCTTTTACGACCAATCTCATTGCTTACAAAATCCTATACTCTGATTCTTCCTCTATGTTCACTATCCAGCAATTCTATGCTATGTACCCAAACATGAAATGTAGAATATTCCTTGGATTATTTTCTGGACAGTGTACTTTAAGGAGGGAGGACAGACAGAGCGTTAAAATAAAAGTTACTAGACTGATACATAAGTGTTCAAAATCATGGAGGGCTTTGATAAATAAGGAAAAATATTCCAGGTAAGGAAAAGCACAAGAATCAAAGGATAGAGATTGGAGTTAAATAGCAGAAAAACCAAAGGCAAGACCATAGGTAAATAAGCAGGAGCAGAAAGACTGTGTACTCTCCCATTCAATGAGATCATAGGTGATCTGATAATCTCCACCTTCCTGTCTTCTACCTATAATCCTCAATGCCCTTGCTGATTAAACATTTGTCTATTTCAGGCTTGAACATACTTAATAACATAGCCTAGATAACACTCTACATTAAAGCTTTCATTTTTAAGACTGCTGGGACAGAGTGCTAGTGTCCCTACCTGTGCACCAGGAAGCCTAGATTCAAGTTGCCCCCTGCACCAGATGTATAATATCTCAGAACAGGAAGATTAAAAATATTCAACAGATTCACTATCCTCAGAGGAAATCACTCCTCATTTCTGTCTTAAAAGAATGACCTCTTATGAGATTATGCTGCCTAGTCCTAGACTCTCCCACAATGGAGAATCAACCTCCCTGTATCAAACCTGTCAAACCTCCAATTAATATTTTACATTTCAATAAGGGTACCTCTTATTCTTTTAAACTCCAATGAGTACAAGCACACCTACTCAACCTCTCCATATAAGAAAATCCCTCCATACCTGGCATCAAATTAACCAACCTTCTCTAGACTGTGTCCAATACCTTTCCTTACATACAGGGTCCACTATTCATGCTGTAGGCTGTCTTGTACGCAGTTTTAGCAAGACCTTCCCATTTTTATATTCCATTCCCTTTGAAATAAAGGCCAATGTTCCATTTGGATTCGGTGTTATCCATTGAACCTACATAAAACAAAGTATTTATTTTGAGCCAAGAGGTGGGGAACTGAAGTGGATCTACTAAAAGAGCTATCACAAATACAATGATCCAAATGGCCTCCTCCTGTTGGGTATGATTTTACCTTAACATCATGTAAAGGCAGGTTCAGGCTGCTGTATTTAGACCATTTAAGAGGGGTAAATTGAAGGTATTTAGATGAACAATGGACTATAGTGGAACTTTAATTCAGTAAAGAATCTGGAATTAAAAAGGTCTATTGATGACTATGGAATCAGTGTCAGTATCAATTGTCAGAAAAACCCATCTGGTTCCTTTAGGGAAGGAAACTACCATCCTGGTCTGCCCTACATGAGACTCCAGACCCATGAAGGGAATGCAGTTGACTCTTAACAGCTCTCTGGACAATTAGGAATAAGCAATGAATGCTGGCCTAGCCAGAGATGCCCACATCCTGGGCATAAATTAGAAAAACCTTTCCTGTCACACGTTTCTGAAACAAAAAACTATCCCAATCACTTATCATCCTTGACCACTTAACCTTGGTAAAAACAATAAAAAACTTAATATCCTATGAACCATCTTGCTTGCATAGCCATGTAATAAGTGTAAGATATATATTGCCAGACTGACAGGACATAAACTTAGTTTCCATCATTATAATGAGCACCTAATGTAGAATATTCATACCTACCCAAGCTTCAAACAAATATTCTTTTAAATTGTATTAGTCTAGCCCAATGGATTCAGACCAAACACAAAGTACATTTTTAATAAAAACAGGAAACATTAGAAATACTCTTTACGGCAATATCTGTGCAGAGAAAAAGATAGGTCAGATGACCTATTCTCAGAACTGTGAAAGGTTAGTAACAAAAGAAATCAGAATCACAGATCATGGAATTGTTCCAAACGTAATTAAGCAAAGGCTATTCAGCACATTGTGCCTGCAGCTGCTCCCCAATGGGCATTATGATTCAGTGCCATCCTCCTGTACATAATTTTCTAATATTTTAATATTCTATGCCTCCCCACTTCTAGACAGTGCATTCCATACCAGAATCACAAAAACATTTCTCTCTCATCACATTTGTTATATTTACAAATCCATTTAAATTTGTACCGTCTGGTTTTTGAGCCTTTTATGAGGGGGATCAATTTCTTCCTATCTACTCTAGCCAGGCCCCTCATAATTGTGATTTTTTTTAAAAATCATATCCCCACTCCAATCTGTCCTCTTAACTGAAGGTTCTTATCTCTGGAACCATTTTTTGTAGATCTCTCCTCACTCTCTCCAAAGTGTTCACATCTTTCATATAATTTAGCATCCAGAACTATACACAGTCCTCCAGCTAGCGTGTATAAAAATCTTGTGAAAGTTCAGCATAATAATCTTGCTCTTGTATACCATGTACTTATTTAACAAAGGACATGATAATGCATGCTTTCATTAACTGCTCCTTCTGCCTGTCCTGCCACCTTCAGTGATCTATGCAAAAACATTCCAGGTTCCCTCTTGGAGGTAAGGAGGAAGGTGGCAAGAAGAGGAAATAATTTTGTATAGAGGTCCTGGAGAGATACGCATCCCTTTCTCACCACCCAAGCATCTTAAGAGCTAGACAGGAATGTCCATTGAAGACATGCCTGTCTTGACATCAAATAAGGTCCTAAATGATAAATAATTGGCCACAAGGGCTTCAACTGACCTCGAGCCTAACCACCTACCTTCCCAGCAGGCTGGGAAAAGTGGCTAGGCAGCCTGCCTGCTGAATTGGTAGTTGTGTTCAATTTGACTCCATGTGAAACCAACTGACAGCTGGGATTACGGCAAGGGGCCCACTGCTAAAAAAAAAAATAACCTCTGCTCTTGTCTCTGGCACATTTCAGTCCGTTCCCTCCAACCCACAGAACTCAAACTAAACTTACTGACTTTGCTGCCATTAGAGAGACACAACCAGTGATGAGTTTAATCTGAGAGAGTTACCACACCTCAGATGGTGATGAGGTTGTTAAGGCAGAACACGCCCACTGACTTCAGCCAGTGTATAACTGAACCCACTTTGTTGGCATCACTACATTGCAAACCAGTCAACTGAGCTAACCTCTACAACAGAATTGGTTGCTTTCCATCCAGATTCTACCATTAAGTGAAATGGCTCCTCCTAATGGCCATGATAGAAGCAATGAAATAATTACAAGGGAATGCTTGCAATGTACAATGTGGTGAATTTTTACAAAGTTCAGTTTTCAGTACTGTATGTAAATTTATTTTCTATGCCATTCAATTAAATTCTATTCAAATACCTTAAGATACTGCAAACAATGCTGGATTGTATCTGATAAAGTTATTTTCAAACTAGATTAGTTGTACTTCACTGGGTAGATCTTCACATAATCACACTTCATGGCAACATTTGTTTTGGTTATAAAATAGATAAAATTATCCACATTCACATGAAAGCTGGATTTTATTAGGTTTGTTCCATTAGCTGTAAAGCCTATGTGAGTAGTTATATTGATCAGCGACAAAACTGACTTTATCAGCTACCATAATTTGCATTAAATTAAATCTGTCTGAAATATAAATGGCCTCAATTGCCAGAATAAACAGGAACTGAATACAGTAATGTAAAGAACATTACTAGAAATTGCAGTTATGATACTAACAATTTGTTGGATCCTTTTTCAAACATAACATATCAAGTTCACATATCAATTGAATGATAATTCTCCTCTGTCCAACATTTTTGCAAGCATCAGTTTCTTTTTAAGAAGAGAGAGGAGGAAATCGGAGTTCATTTTTAATTATTTTTCTCAATCGGCAAAGCAGGAAATTCTACAAAGTTATATAACAGCTTAAAATGTAGAAAATGGACCCATGTCATACAGGGGTACAAAAGAAAGAAATATTAAAAAGAGTGGCCAAATGATAGGCAAAAATGGGCACTTTAAATCAGGATGAGATGAGATACACACATGGAGGTTAGGAATACATTTTCAGTGTGCATCTAAGTAATTTTTTGGCATGCTTGCCTTCATTGGTCAGTGCATGGAGTAGAGGAGTTGGGACATCATGTTGTGGCTGTACAGGACACTGAGGCCATTTTTTGAATACAATGTTCACGTCTGGTCTTTGTGCTATAGGAAATATGTTGTGAAATGTGAAAGAGTCCAGAAAAGCTTTATAAGAACGTTGTCAGGATTGGGGGTTTGAGTTATAAGGAGAGGCTGAATAGGCTGGGGCATTTTTCCATGGAGCATCAGAGGCTAAGGGACAACATTATAGAGGTTTATAAAAATCATGAGGGGCACATAGGGTGATTAACCAAGGTCTTTTTCCCCAGGGTAGGAGTCCAAAACTAGAGGGCACAGGTTTCAGTGAAAGGGGCAGTGTTTACAATGTATCAGAGGAGCAACCTTTTCATGCAGAGGGTGGTCCATGCGTGGAATGAACTGCTAGAGGTGATGGGAGAGATGGGTACAATTACAACATTTGAAAGTGATCTGGATGAATATGTGATTAGGAAGAGTTGAGTATGTTATGGATCAAGTGTTGGCAAATGGGACTAAATCAATTTAGGATACCTGGTTGGCATGGACCGGTTTCCGTGCTGCATAACTATGACTCTCTGACTAAGACTATGAAAGGAAACTGCAGTTGTATTTTACAGTGAATCAAAATTTTAACCTCTTACCATGGATGAAACCACAAACCTAAACATTCCCTTCATATTAAGCCCATCAACTCCATCAAATTTGAACTTTCCCACATTCCCACCCAACCCAGTTATTTAAATGATCATGTTCTGACTTTAACCCCAATTCCAAGGCATATCAAGTCATCATGCTAGACATATTAATGTACTGTCTTTCTCCACCTCAAAGCTGGGGTGATGCTGAATGTAGATGACCCCCCACCATCTGGGATTTCACTCCCAAGCTACTGTCTCCCTGGCTATATGTTGCGTTGCCCCCTTCACAATCATCTCCTCTGCATCTGAGTGTTTGGAGACAGCATACTATCTTCGTTCACACAGCACTAGCTCCCGATAAACACCTCCTTGATTTTTAATGGACATTTTTCCAAGGACTAACCACAGCCTACCCATTCAACCTACTTGGACAGACAAAGCTGACTGATGACTGACCACATCGAACTGATCCACATGCAACTTCGGAACTGACTTTGTATGACTCCACATACTGGTTTCACTGCATCCCCAGGGTTAACCGTGGTTCATCCCAGACTGTAAAAGATATGGATGCATTGACCCTGACCACCCCAAGTGGCTAAATAACTATGTCCAAGCCCTTGGGCTAAAATCAGAGGTTGCCATTTATTTACCCATCAGTCAGGGGTCCTGGCAGGGTATCTCCCTTGACAACTGAAGGCTACTCCTCAGACTTTGAGACAAACTATTTGATGCCAATGTAGTGTTTGCCAGGCATATGATGCAAGTGAGAGATCAACATAGCACTGTGCCATATGCCAACATCAAGGATGCGGGACAAGTGCAAAAAATTGGAATCAGCAGACCTTTAGCGGTAAGTTGTCAGTACAGACTATTTCTGCACCCTATGAAACTATGAATCTACATCCACATTCTTGACTAACTAACAAATACTAACAAATATGACAAGCTCTATCTGTGCTCAAGAATACATCAAGACGGAGTACTAAGAGACAATAGCTATGGCTGAGAGTGCAAAGTACAAAAAGGCATGGCAGTATGCATCCAAGCTTGAACAAAAAAAAACAAGCAAGCACCAAAACAGTAAATGAGGACTACAGAGATGCAGCCTGGCCCAATTAGGAGGTGGATCTGTCCCTGTGCAAATGTATCCTGGCAATAACACTCCAATCAAAGACAGTACACAAGTCCCAGACAGAAATGTCTTGCTGGATCATAAGTGCCACAAGACTGCAGTGTGGCTGGCTCATGACAGGTGCCAAGGTCCATGGACAGGGGTCAGTGTGATTGTTGCCCATGCAGCGTGCATCTGGAGATGTTGGCAACTGACACCTCTGAAGGATATCCTGAGGAGCAAGCAAGAGTTGCAGGTAACCACTTTGACTTTTATGTAAGAAAAGGTCAAGATGTAGTTTCCTATGGTCCTGCCTGCCAGATTAATGAATAATAAGATGTTAATGCATGAAAATGCATGTAGTTAGGCCCTACGCCACTAAGTATCAAGGATTTCATTGTGCCGTTCAACCCTTGATTCAAAAATGGGGATTTCTTTGCTCTCAATGCAAAGAAGCCCCTCACTGCTAGTCTCAAGGGATTTTCCCAAATTTTCTTACCAATACAGCGTTTATTGTCTGTCCCTGATTACTTCTGAGAAAGTGATGGTGAGCTGCTTTCTTAATCATGCAGTCCATTTGCTGTAGATACAACCAAAACAATCTTAGACGGAATTCAAGGACTTTGACCCAATAAGACTCAAGGAACAGTGATAAATTTCCGAGTCAGGATGGTGTGTAACTTGGAGAACTTACATTTTGTGGCATTCCCATGTATCTGCTGTCTTTCTAAATAGTAGTACTCAAGAGTTTGAAAGGTACTGATGAAAGATCTTTAGTGGATTTCTGCAGTGTAATTTTATTGTTAAAACCAAATCTGCTGCATTGTGTGCTTGTGTTCTAATGAATGGTTCTATATCAAGCCAGATTTCAGTTAGATTTGTCCAATAATCACATTTTCTGGGATAACAGCCAACGGGGGCTCTTGTGGGATTTTAATTCACTGGATTGGAGAGCGATTTGTGCCTTTCTTTTCAAGGTAATGGCTAAGTGATGGTCCTGGATGTAAAACGGCTATGAAGCAGTGAAGGTTACTGCATGGATTTTGAAAACTGTTAAGTATTCTGTGGAAATGGAAGATTTAATCTTTGACTAAAGCTAAACCGAGAGAACTTGCAGAAACATTGAAGGAAGTAGTAAAAGCAAAATCTTAATAGGATAAGATGCTTCAAGTGATTATCCAACATTTTCAATTGGAAGAAAGTGAGTTGTCACACAGTTGGAATTAGCAAAGATAATGCTAGAAATGAAAAAACAAAACTGGACATGGAAAGAGGTGAAATGAAAAGACAAGGTGAAGGATGGAGAAACAGATCAATGAAAAAAGAACAGAGCTAAGAAAACTTGAAATAGAAAGTGAGGCAAAGGAAAAATGGAGATGGAATTTTTAAAAACATTCAAAGATATTATGAAATTACAGAATACAGAAAGGCAAGAACCAATAAGTATTATAAAGAAATTAACATGCCTCTACTGTAATTAGACTAGACAAAAAGTCAATTACAGGAAGTTAAATGGGAGTGAGATTGGAATAGCAGGAATGTCTAAGGAATCCTAAGAAAGGTAGCATCAGGAAAGGATACAGGTATCAAAATTATAGTAGTTATAAAATCAGAACATGTTTCCTTAGATTATACTAAGATGGGTTTTTTTTAAATATAATAAAAAAGTGCTGTTGGGATGAATGGGATTGTATTTACTGTATATTTCAAAATCTTTCACTTTGTATTATATGAAAATAGTTTTGTTTATTCCATTTTCTCCATTCCTTTAAGTGATAAACATGTGTTTCATTGTTAAAACAAAAATATGCATTGTATGTTTGCGATCCATTCCAAGACCAGCTTATTTTCTTTTTAAATGTGATCTACCACATTTCAACCAGGGATCTGATTTATTCAATAATATGATCAGCTGGGATCATAACAGAGGCAACAATTAGGAAGTGCAACCATTATTATTTCAGTTAGCATGGAATCAGGAAAGAAATTTAAGTCGTCAGCATTTCACTGCAAAAGGAATTAAGACAGCTGGAGGTAGACCTCATAGATGAGATGAGCTTGGAAATATAAGGACAACTGAATATAAAGTCTATGCAAATGAATTAATTCTTTCATGGCCTGTAAGCATAATTCATAAGGCAAGTATTTGTTCTCTGTACCTAATTAACTTTGAACTGAGTAGCTTGCTAAGCCAGTTCAGAGCAGAAGTAAAAGTCAACCACCATGCTGTAGGTCTGGAGTCACATGCAGACCAAACCAGATGACAGATTTCCTCTCTTAATGGACATCAGAACTAGATGCATCTTGACAACAAATTAAAATCTGTAATAACATGCAATTAGCTTTTAGTTTTAAATTTATTAATTGTATTTTAAATTTTAAACTTATTTTCCCCATAGCATAATTATTGACATTAGTGAAATTACAACTACACCGCCACATCTCCTGTGAAAGCTTAGAGTGAGAAAATTGCTAAAAAGAAATTTTTTTTAAAAACTTAAAATTTGTTTTTTTAGAAAACACTGTTTAATGAGAAAAGCATATAATCCTCATATTAAAATTAACATTAATTAAATGCACCATTAGCAAGATCATCAATAACAACTCAAAAGGGCTCTTTTGAAATAATACAGAAACAATCCTACCAATAAAAAGACTTTTTTTAAACCAAGTATTTAAAATCTTTCCGTTGGGAATGTGCAGCTAATCATGCAACAATCCTTCATTTTAATCCTAAAGTATAATTTTAATCTAAACAACTTCAAATAAAATGCTAAATAAAAAGAACTGCAGATGTTGTAAATCAAAAACAAAAACAGAAGTTGCTGGAATAGCTCAGCAGGTCTGGCAAAATCTGAGCAGAGAAATCAAAGTAAAACATTTCAGGTCCAGTGACCCTTCCACAGAATTGAGGCCATTAACTTTGATTTCTCTTCAAAGATGCTGTCATATCTGCTAAGCTTTACCAGCAACTTCCTGTTTTTGTTTCAAGTGCAATACTGCATGTCATAAAAAGCTATTTTCTCAAATTAGGTCTACAAGTTACTAGCTGCAATGAAGCAGTATAATTTCAGAAGGCTCTTTGTCATACAAATTAAGGTAGGCAGTCTCTTATTATTTTGTCAGATGGATACATAAAACGCACAAAAGTTTAATCAAAATAAAGTTATGGACATATGAGAGAAACGTAATTCTAAGAAGTCAGAAAAAAGTGAAGTATAAACATTTATCTTATCTCTAAATAAGATAAAATAATCACTAAGCTAATATTCAAAATGGTAACTGTGTTTGTGATCTTGGAGTCAAAAAAAAGATTTTTGAGTGGAGCTCTGACAATTTGTTCCTTCCAGACTGGAAAAATGTGATTAATAATAAGAGCTGCTGACATTTTACTAAGGTATGCTGAAGAGATTTATTCTGATGGAAACTTCATAGCTTGCATTTATTTCTGGCAGGCTCTAATCAAAGAGAGAAGTCAAAAGGTGGAAACCAACACTTGTAATGTCTAAGGAAACTAATGGTGGAATGCTCTCAGCCCTTGAATAAGTGGGAAAAAGTAGGGTATACACAGCTAGAATGGAAAAATTAATTTCTCAATAGCAAGAAAACAAAAACAAAAAAGGTCCAGTTTCTGATAAGGTTTCCACGGCTAAATGAGAATCTTCGTGAACAACCCAGAGCATGAAGTAACATCTTATTACTACCTAATCTTACGTTTCATCATTGCTAGTTTCCCAGTCAGCAAAGAGAAACAAGAACATGCAAATCCCCAAAACAAAAGTCAGACTAGTTATCTGGCAGCTGCAACTTGCTGCCATCATCTTCTCCTGGAAATTATTTTGGCCAGCATTCCCCAAACATCTCAGCGAATGCCTGCGCCTGCCATCCACAGAAGTTGACACAGGTAAAAGCACCAGCTTCATCATACCATTAAGACACATCCCTGTCTCACGTACAATACTGCTCAGCACTTCAATACTACATTTGAAAGCTTACTGACACTTTACACTGTGATGTTGCTGCCAGGCTGTGGTGCCCGACAATGTTTGGCATAGGGGAAAAACAATGACTGCAGATGCTGGAAATCAGATTCTGGATTAGTGGTGCTGGAAGAGCACAGCAGTTCAGGCAGCATCCAAAGAGCAGCGAAAAATCGACATTTCGGGCAAAAGCCCTTCATCAGGAATAAAGACAGAGAACCTGAAGCGTGGAGAGATAAGCTAGGATGGTGGGGGTGGGGAGAAAGTAGCATAGAGTACAATAGGTGAATGGGGAAGGGGATGAAGGTGATAGGTCAGGGAGGAGAGGGTGGAGTGGATAGGTGGAAAAGGAGATAGGCAGGTAGGACAAGTCTGGACAAGTCATGGGGACAGTGCTGAGCTGGAAGTTTGGAACTAGGGTGAGGTGGGGGAAGGGGAAATGAGGAAACTGTTGAAGTCCACATTGATGCCCTGGGGTTGAAGTGTTCCGAGGCGAAAGATGAGGCGTTCTTCCTCCAGGCGTCTGGTGGTGAGGGAGCGGCGTTGAAGGAGGCCCAGGACCTCCATGTTCTCGGCAGAGTGGGAGGAGGAGTTGAAATGTTGAGCCACAGGGCGGTGTGGTTGATTGGTGCGGGTGTCCCAGAGATGTTCCCTAAAGCGCTCCGCTAGGAGGCGCCCAGTCGACCTTCATCCCCTCCCCCATTCATCTATTGTACTCTATGATACTTTCTCCCCACCCCCACCATCCTAGCTTATCTCTCCACGCTTCAGGCTCTCTGCCTTTATTCCGGATGAAGGGCTTTTGCCTGAAACGTCGATTTCGCTGCTCCTAATCCATGTTTGGCATAACTGAGCAGTAGAGGCCCGATTCTCAGATGGGAGATGTGGAATTAAATTAAACAAAAGAGCCTTGGCTAGAAATGTAGGAATACTCAAATATGATGGGGTTGGCAGGGAATACAAGGCAGGAGGAAACATGAAATGTTGGGGTCACCTAGATTGACAAGCAGAAGAAGTGCTATCTGTATTGTTTTCCATGCTCACTCAAATCACCTGTACACAAATGGAAGTGAAAAATAGCAGTAAGTGCACCTGGAATGGAGTAAATGTTTCTTTTGTCCAAGGGAACAGATTCCACTTGTGAGCAACGTGAGGCTCTTCAAGTGGCAACTGCATTTGGCAAGCACTTACGCAGTACAGGTTAGAGACATCTGTAATCACAGTATGCGCCATGTATAGTTCATGCAGTGACTAACTTTTTGATTCAAAGTCCTGGGCACAAGCAATCTTGACTATGGCTCTGATCATCATAAAGTTAATACTTGTAGATTCTATGAAGCACAAGAATCAAAAGTAACCTGAGTGTGACCTGCTTTCCACATTTCAAAGACATTCCAAAGTCCCTCAGGCTAGCAAAAGATGTGGAACTGTTTTGCTCACAAGTGAACTGTAAGTATTTCACAACATGATCTTATATGCAATGATGCCTCTCTGGTAAAATGGGGATGGAAGTGATGGAGAAGGTTTAATTCTGCCTACCACACTTATAGTCTCCTATTTTATGCGCACAGCAAAGCTTGTGCAATATGCATTAGAAGAAGGTCTACCATGTTAAAAGATCCATGCAGAGGCATTCCATCACCTTCACTGGAAACCTCCATGTCCCAACGTATGGATTACTACATTAAACTATTATTTGTGCATGCAGCGACTGCTGAGTGAACACATTACGGTTTCCTATAACTCATTGCGATGGTTCTAATGGCTCCAAACACAGCAACTGTTAGAGAACTACACAAACTATGAGCATCCAGAGAAATTGGTGAGAAGCATATGCATCTGCAAAATCAGGACCAGTACCAACCTCCAGATGCTGAGCAGCCCTCAAATTCAGAATTTCCAGCAAAAGGTCAAATGTTGTCCTGACGTCAAGGACTTGCACCTCACCTCTAGAACTCAGCTCTTTTAACCACACTTGGACAGAGGCTGAAATAGGTTCTGGAGGCAAGTAGCTTAGGCAGGGCCCAAACTGAGCAGTGAGCAGAATGCTGCTTAAGGCTGCTTGACAGCACTGTTAATGGCACCTTTCTAATTAAGAGTACACTAATGGAATAGTAACTAGCCAGACTGGATTCATCAAATCTGGATAGAGCACCCCTGGGCAATTTTCTGCTATTTCTAGGCAGCAACATGTATTGTGGTTGTCACTTTGTGTCACACAATGTTAATCTCCATTTATCAAGCTAACCTAGGTGCTGTCCAGGTTTTGCTGCGTACAGGCACAGATTGCTTTAGCATCTGAGGCATCTTAAAAAGGTACTGAACACTGTGCTATCAGCAGCAAATATCCCCAATTCTGATTTCGTAATTCATCACATCATTCTCCATGAGGTTCAAGCTGCTATAAATTGCTAAAATATTTTCATTTAAAAAGCTGGAGTTTTTTTTAAATTAGTGTCTTTGATAACCTCAAGACCTCCCTAAATACTTTGATCTGGCCCATGGTGTGATCCCAGACCCAACCTCCTCAAAAATGTATCAAGGAGAAATCCTACACCATAACTTTTACCTTATTTAAACACAAGTATAAGGCGCAGTGTTTCAGATGTGATTCAATTAGTCACACTTCTAGGGTTTAAATGAAACACACTTTGTTCCTACACTACAGTTAAAACACAAACAAAAAGAACATGTACAACTTTTGACTACTAAAACAATGAAAGTAAATATACTATTTAACTATAGTATATAGACTCATCAACTGTTATAATACAGCAGCATCCCATAAAAACAACCTTGGCAAAGGCCAATTCAGCAAAACAGATTTTCCTTACTTGCTATCTCCTCCAGTCCAGGAGGAAGGAAACCCTAAAAGAATGAATCTAGCAGCAGAGAGAACTCAAGCTTTTGCAGTAGCAGAGAGAGCTGTATCTAGCAGTTTCAAGTCCAAAACCTCAACTTCAACAACTGAAAGCAAACTAAAATCTTGGGTCTGTATGAACCTGACGCAACCCACTCATGCTTCTTTTGTCTTAGTTTAGAAAAAATCCAAAGCTATTTACCCTACTTTCCATGGAGAAGACACCATATCACGAAGTTGGTAGCACCCCTCTTCAAGAGGGGCAGGGCAAAAATTATTTTTAAAAAGTACATCCCATCACAGTGGTCCGTTTTAATGTGGGAGATGTGTCAGCCAACAATTGCACAAAATTTCAAAAATAACCATGTGATAATAATGGATAAATATTAGCCAGGAAGAAATTGGCTGATGTCCTTTGGACAGTGTCAAGATTTTTTTTCCACAATAGGGAAGACTAGGCTTTGTTTTAAACATTGAATGTAAAAGACAACACTTCAAAACAGTGCAATATCACTTAAGTATCACTCTGCACTGGTCAGTTTAAATTACACATTTATGTCCTGCAGTAGAACTTGAAACCAATCTGCTCCACAGCTTTTTGCCTCAGGCGAGATTAGATGAACTGGCCATGCTAAATTGCCCAACGTGTTCACGGTCATGTAGATTAGATGCATTAGTCAGGGTAAATGTAGAGTAATATAGGGTAGGGGAATGGGCCTGGGTGGGTTACTCTTCAGAGGGTCGGTGTGGACTTGTTGGGCCAAATGGCCTTTTTCCACACTGTAGGGGTTCTATGATGGAGGTCAGAATTCAACTATAATGCTAAAATCATCTATATTACCATGTAATAAAAAAAATTACTAATGCTTTTCAACTTAATTACCAAATAGCAAAATTAAATTTAACTAAGCAAACCAAGGTTTTAATAAGTCAATGTGAAGTTATACACCAAATTCAAAAATATGGTCCAAAACTATGGACATTGCACCATTACATAACACAAGATCATTTGGTGCAGCAATGCAAACTTGGCTTCTGCATACTTACCCTGTCGCGCAAATTTGAAGGTGGTCACAACTCTACAATTTATTGGAGCTAAATTTCAAGTTAAAAATGCAGATATATAAATATGCAAAATCAAAGTAATTTGTTGATGCACAGAGTAATATTACTGACAAAGAGTTACCTTTCTATGTATCTATATCACTAAAACATGCAATTCATTGGGGGGGGAATAAAAAAGGAACTTACAATGCTGCTCTGTTCAATTAAAATGGAACAGACCATAGCTAACAAATCTTGACCATTCTAAATTTTAGAAAAATGTTAACTTTGGGAGGACATCAGTGCATAATTCTGGCTAGATAGCAGTAAATAGGATAAAGAAAATTTAAGGGATAAGAGAAACAAAAATAAATTATTCATATATAAATTTAAATCTTTTTAATACATCTTCCACTGAGTATTTTAAAAGGATGAGGTTAATCTTTTTATCCCAAGATTTCCTGAATAGGTCCATTCAACAAAACATTCTAATTTTGTTTTTTCCACTGTCTTCAACCCTCAAAAGCTAATAGAGCACCAAAAAACAGGAACTCCTACAACAGAACAAACTTACATCAAGCCATTTTTGTAAATGTGTATAGCACCAATAATTAGTGCTTAAAGAAATTCATTTGAATTCAGATGTTTTTCATTGATTTACATTTCATTACATCTATTGACAGTTCATAGCGTCAACCACCATCATGTTACAAGTAGCAATCTACTTCTGAAACATAAATGATTGTTCACAATTGCATCCAGCTATTTAATATCAATATTACACCTCATCTGTCAAACAAAGATGCCGCACTTAAAAAAGGTTGACCTAATACAGCTTACTCTGGAGGAGGTTAACGGTAAAAAATTACGTTAACTAAGCCACTATCCAGTTTTAAAGGCTGCCATTGAAAACTATTCCTTCAAAGTATACATTTGAAAGCACATTTAATCTAAAGAGGAAAGTTTCACTGAAAAAAAAATCAGACCAGTTTAATGAGGTTCTTCCAGTCTGGTAGTGGATGCTCTAGTTTTGTTCTTTTGGGAATGTCTTCTAAATGAAATAGAACTTGGTGTTTTTTAAATGGTCACATTATTATCAAAAGTTTATTTTATATTTGTTAGCTATTAGAAAAGGAAATCACATTAACAAAAAAAATCTTTGAATCCATATAAATGCACATACACTTTGAATACACATTTAGAATCAGTTTTGTGTAACATGCCTTACAAAGACCACATCCAATAGCAATCCAATAACTTAATACATTTCATTATTCTAAAAAAAAACAAAGATGACAAATATCACTTACATGTGCCATCCTGTTCACTCAGGTTCCACCTCTAATGTGCCATCATTAATACCTTTTAACTTGCAACAGTCTGAAAAATACAACCACAGACTCTATAGGATTCCCTTTCCTGGGCACTTCAACAAACGCATGGCTCAGAAGCTTTTTGAAATCATTTGCTGTTCCATCCACCCCCGCCCTTCCCCCAGTTGTGTAAAAAAAAAGGTCATGTGATAATGCCCATCATTTCTAAACCATGACAGCTGTTTCTGTAGGAATGTAAAGGTCCTTTAACTGCTGCGTGGCAAGTTCTTCCAGAGAATTATTTGGTGTGTGTATGTTTTGCCAAAATACAACGTTCTTTCAGAATAAAATACGATAAGTCATGAAAATCTAAAATTCCTTTCTTATGAACTATTTCTTCTCTCTAATCCCTGGCAGTTTTAGTTTGTACAAATTTAACCCTAAAAACATCAATAACCCCAAGGAAATTCTTTTGTTTCA
This sequence comes from Chiloscyllium punctatum, assembly GCF_047496795.1. NCBI lineage: Eukaryota > Metazoa > Chordata > Chondrichthyes > Orectolobiformes > Hemiscylliidae > Chiloscyllium > Chiloscyllium punctatum. Next base: position 6,412,245 of record NC_092780.1, on the reverse strand, counting down.
CAATACATTCACAGGTTCAACACATATGCTGGTTATCAATGTACCCAAAAGCTTTTGCCCAAAACATTACAGGATGTTCAGAAGATGGCAATACTTCTTGTAACTAAATGAGTGCGCACGCTAAAAACAAATGGTTTCTTTCTTGCTGTTTTGAAAAGTATATTTGTAATATGACCTTAAAGGGTTAGCCATTTGTGATTGTTATCAACAATGTAACACAGTACAGCAGCAAACACAAGTGAACAAAAAAGTTTTTATACACCCAATCTTTACAATGATGATATTACAAATGCAAATGTTTTCCTCAGCTTAGTGTATTAATAATTCTACAACGGACCCAATGGTAGAGTCATGGAGTCAGATGTACAGCACGGAAACAGACCCTTCAGTCGAACCGGTCGTCCACGCCGACCAGATATCCCAACGCCTTCTAGTCCCACCTGCCAGCACCCGGCCCATATCCCTCCAAACCCTTCCTATTCATATACCCATCCAAATGCCTCTTAAATATTGCAATTGTACCAGCCTCCACCACTTCCTCTGGCAGCTCATTCCATATACGTACCACCCTCTTGTGTGAAAAAGTTGCCCCATAGGTCTCTCTTGTATCTTTCCCCTCTAACCCTAAACCCATGCCCTCTAGTTCTGGACTCCCCCACCCCACCTATCCATGCCCCTCATAATTTTGTAAGCCTCTAAAAGGTCACCCCTCAGCCTCCGACGCTCCAGGGAAAACAGCCCCAGCCTGTTCAGCATCTCCCTCCAATCCGCTCAAATTCTCCAACCCTGGCAACATCCTTGTAAATCTTTTCTGAACCCTTTCAAGTTTCACAACATCTTTCTGATAGGAAGGAGACCAGAATTGCACGCAATATTCCAACAGTGACTTAACCAATGTCCTGTACAGCCACAACATGACCTCCCAACTCCTGTACTCAATACTCTGACCAATAAAAGGAAAGCATACCAAACGCCTTCTTCACTATCCTATCTACCTGCGACTCCACTTTCAAGGAGCTATGAACCTGCACTCCAAGGTCTCTTTGTTCAGCAACACTCCCTAGGACCTTACCATTAAGTGTATAAGTCCTGCTAAGATTTGCTTTCCCAAAATACAGCACCTCACATTTATCAGAATTAAACTCCATCTGCTACTTCTCAGCCCATTGGCCCATCTGGTCCAGATCCTGCTGTAATCTGAGGTAACCCTCTTCGCTGTCCACTACACATCCAATTTTGGTGTCATCTGCAAACTTACTAACTTTATCTCTTATGCTCGCATCCAAATCATTTATGTAAATGACAAAAAGTAGAGGACCCAGCACCGGTCCTTGTGGCACTCCACTGGTCACAGGCCTCCAGTCTGAAAAACAACCTTCTACCACCACCCTCTGTCTTCTACCTTTGAGCCAGTTCTGTATCCAAATGGCTAGTTCTCCCTGCATTCCATGAGACCTAACCTTGCTAATCAGTCTCCCAAGGGGAACCTTGTCAAGCACTATACTGAAGTTCATATGGATCACATCTACTGCTCTGCCCTCAATCTTCTTTGTAACTTCTTCAAAAAACCTCAATCAAGTTTGAGAGACATGATTTCCCATGCACAAAGCCTTGTTGACTATCCCTGATCAGTCCTTGCCTTTCCAAAGACATGTACATCCTGTACCTCCGGATTCCCTCCAACAACTTGCCCACCACTGAGGTCAGGCTCACCAGTCTATAGTTCCCTGGCTTGTCTTTACCACCCTTCTTAAACAGTAGCATCACGTTTGCCAACCTCCAGTCTTCCGGCACCTCACTGTGACTATCGATGATACAAATATCTAGCAAGAGGCCCAGCAATCACTTCTCCAGCTTCCCATAGAGTTCTCAGGTACATCTGATCAGGTCCTGGTGATTTATCCACCTTTAACTGTTTCATGACACCCAGCACTTCCTCCTCTGTAATCTGGACATTTTGCAAGGTGTCACCATCTATTTCCCTACAGTCTATATCTTCCATATCCTTTTCCACAGTAAATACTGATGCAAAACATTCATTTAGTATCGCCCCCATTTTCTATGGCTCCACACAAAGGCCTCCTTGCTGATCTTTGAGGGGCCCTATTCTCTAAGGAGAAAGTGAGGACTGCAGATGCTGGAGATCAGAGCTGAAAACGTGTTGCTGGAAAAGCACAGCAGGTCAGGCAGCATCCAAGGAACAGGAGAATCGACGTTTTGAGCATCAGCCCTTCTTCAGGAATCCTGAAGAGGAGCTGATGCCCGAAACGTCGATTCTCCTGTTCCTTGGATGCTGCCTGACCTGCTGCGCTTTTCCAGCAACACATTTTCAGCAGGGGCCCTATTCTCTCCCTAGTTACCCTTCTGTCCTTAATGCATTTGTAAAAACTCTTTGGATTCTCCTTAATTCTATTTGCCAATGCTATCTCATGTCCCCTTTTTGCCCTCCTGATTTCCCTCTTAAGTATACTCATACTTCCTTTATACTCTAAGGATTCACTCGACCTATCCTGTCGACACCTTACACGTGCTTCCTTCTTATTCTTAACCAAACCCTCAATTTCTTTAGTCATCCAGCATTCCCCATACCTTCTGTTTCACTCTAACAGGAATACACTTTCTCTGGAATCTCGTTATCTCATTTCTGAAGGCTTCCCATTTTCCAGCCGTCCCTTTACTTGCGAATATCTGCCCCCAATCAGCTTTGGAAAGTTCTTGCCTAATACCGTCAAAATTGGCCTTTCTCCAGTTTAGAACTTCAACTTTTAGATGTGGTCTACCCTTTTCCATCACAATTTTAAAACAAATAGAATTATGGCCGCTGGCCTCAAAGTGCTCACCCACTGACACTTCAGTCACCTGCCCTGCCTCATTTCCCAAGAGTAGGTCAAGTTTTGCACCTTCTCTAGTAGGTACATCCACATACTGAATCAGAAAATTGTCTTATACGCACTTAAGAAATTCCTCTTCATCTAAACCTTTAACACTATGGCAGTCCCAGTCGATGTATGTCAAGTTTAGCTCAACTATATAATCCACAGATACTAATCATTTATTGTTCAAAATTAAATAAACTAAAATTATGGTGAAGCTGAGTAACAACTATGGACTTTAGGTTCCCTACAGTGTGGAAATCTTAGCATTAAACACAAACTACTGGTATATAAAAAGTTCAACTGTGACCAACCCAAGTAGCTTGAATTTATACAGCATAAGAAAATGATGAGTTCTTGTGGCAGAGAGTAGTGTCCCTGCCTCTAAGCTAGAAACTCCAAATTCAGGTTTCATTCCACAACTCAATGGCCAAGCAAAGTGCACTCATGATGCTGATAAACAGGTAAGCATTAAATTCTACATCCTTTCAACACATGCCAATGATAGGCTATATGGAAAGGATAGATTGCTGGTCAACTGTGTGATAAAGACTTCAATTTCTTTATATCATCTTTAACCATATAACCAGATGGACTGTGCATAAATGATGCATGTCACCAGAGAAACTATGACGCCTACAGCCAGTTCAATTATTGGCTGGATGCATCAAATTGGTGCCAACAGCATTTGGCTTAATCCTGTCCTGGCTGGGGTAGATTCGTGCCTGCCTCCATACCCTATTCCTACTGGAGGTTGTGGCATTATGCATCAGACCTGCCTTTTGGGCACAGAACTTAAAGAATAATAATGAAATAAAATACAATCAAACCATTTTAAATTAAGATATACAAGTGCATGCTCAAACTAAATAGTTGAAAGAACCTTTTGAAATAACAAGCTGTAAATACTCTACATTCTAGATAGTGGAACACAGAAGATACAGTTGAAAGAAACTGACAGAAAGGAATCAGAACACTGAAGGACACAAACAGAGTAATTTTGTAGAAAGAGAGAAAGATTTAAGACGGATGTCTTACTCAGTGTGGTAAGGACGGGAATGCCCTCCCTGCCAATGTAGTTAACAGCCACATTAGAGGCAGTTAAACATTCCTTGGATAAGCATGTGGATGTTGATGGGGATAGTGTCAGGGGACGGGCTTAGATTAGTTCACAGGTCGGCACAACATCGACGGCCGAAGGGCCTGTTCTGCACTGTATTGTTATATGTTCTAAAGATAGATTTTGAATTTCACCGTTGTTCACGAGAATGCTGGAAAGTTAGGCGAATTTTAAATTTTGATTTTTCCTTTCTGATTGCAGACTTAAAAAATTGACTATTTTATAACCAAGGGCTGTGGAAGAAATTGTTGCACCTTTAAATACAAGTTACTGAAACTTGTTTACATTACTGCTTTATTCAACCAATGGGGTAGATGTTTATACATGACATGGGAGGTGTGCTGAATGAGGTTTGACTAGCAACAAGCTTACAAGTGACTTGCACAAACAAATTACTGGAAAAACTCAGCAAATCTGGCAGCATCGGTGAAAAGAAAGCAGATGTAAAGTTTCAGGTCTAGTGACTCCTCTTCAGAGCATCAGCAGTAAATAACTGACGTGTCTGTGCAATTGTGACTTATCAAGGAGCAAAGATAATCAGCCTGATGACTAATTGGTACCTGGTTAGTTGAACAACTTGTGGGTGGACAAAATGCAGAAGTTCGACCTTTAGACTGTTGCAAGGGCAAATTATTTCTCCAAGTAATAAAAATACTTGAAGCCTGAAGAATGCCAGTCATTTCCTCCCATCAGTTGTAAGTTGTTGCTTTTAATCAGTATGAGACTTAGTTAGTGTATCATTTCCCCCATGCCTTCTGTGATGTCAAAGAGCCCAGACAAAAGAGATTGAAGATGCTGGAAATACTTCCATAAGACATAGGAGCAGAAATGAGGCCAGTCAGCCCATTGAGTCTGCTCTGCCATTCAGTCATGGCTGATACACTTCTCATCCCCATTCTCCCATTTTCTCCCTATAACATTTGATCCTCAAGAACCTCTCTCAGTCATAAATATATTCAATGACCTGGACCCCACAGCCTTCTGTGGCAATGAAATCTGAAACAATAACTGAAATGATTGGGGAAAAAAGTAACTGGAGGAGAAAGAAATGGAGACTAGGGAACTGAGGAAATAAATACTGATGTCTTGTAAACAGTCCATGTTACAGAAGAGGAAGAACTGGAGGTCTTAAAAAACAAAAGGTAGATAAATCTCTGGAATCTAAACAAGTGTATCCTAGGATGCTGTGGAAAGTTAGGGAAAAAAGAAATTGGACGGCCCTAGCAGAGATATCCGTATCATCTACAGCCAGACTGAGGGGTCAGAAGACCGCTAACGCTGTGTATTTAAGAAAGACTGTAAAGAGAAGCCTGGGGACTATAGACTTGTGAATTTGATGTCAGCAGTGGGACAGTTGTTGGAGGGAATTTTAAGTGATAGGTTTTATATGCATTGGGAGAGGCAGGACTGATAAGGGATAGTAAGCCATGGCTGTGTGTTTGGGAAGTCATGTCTCACAAGCTTGATTGAGTTTTCGGAGGATGTAACCAAAAAGATTGTTGAGGGCAGAGTGGATGACATTGTCTCCATGGACTTTAATAGAGCCTTTGGCAAGATTCTGCATGATAGATCAAATAGTAAAAAGTTAGATCACATGAGACTCAGGGATAGCTTGCCAATTTAATATAAAATTGGTTTGACAGTAGGAGACAGAGGGTGATGGTAGAGGGTTGTTTCTCTGGCTACAGACCTGTGGCCAGCAGTGTTCCACAGTGATCAATGCTAGGTTCACTGTTGTTTGTAATTTATATAAACAGTTTGGATTAGAATTAAGGAGGCATAGTTAATAAATTTGCAGAGGACACCAAAATTGGGGGTCTAGTGGATAGTGAAGAAGGCTATCTAAGATTTCATAGCAAACTTGATTAATTGGGCCAATGGGTTGAAGAGCAGCAAATGACTTAATTTGGATAAATGAGGGGTATTGAATTTTGGCAAAACAAACAAGGCCAGGACTTAAAGTTAATGGTAGGGCCCTGCATAGTGTTGTCAAACAGACTCCTAGATGTTCAGATACACGGTTCTTTGAAAATTGCACTACAGGTAGACAGTGTGGTTAAGAAGGCATTTAGCATGCTTTCCTTCATTACTCAGACAATTGAGTACGGGAGTTGGGACATCATGTTGCGGTTGTACACTACGCTGGTGAGGCCACTTTTGGAGTACCAAATACAGTTCTGGTCACCCTGCTAATAAGAAGGCTATTATTAAATTAGAGAGGGTTCACAAAAGATTTATCAGTATTTGCCAGCAACATCCTGGTAAACCCTTTCTGTACCCTCACCAATGCAATCACATCCTTCTGGTAGTGTGGTGACCAGAACTGTACACAATATTCCAAGTATGGCCTAACTTAAGTTCTATAAAGTTGCAGCATAACTTGTCCATCCTTATAAGTAAAGCCCTGTCCAATGAAGGCAAGCATGCCTTAGGCCTTTTTTTAAACTACCGTACCTACCTGCATTGCCACCTTCAGTGATCTGTGGACCTGCACAATAGATCCCTATGCACATCAATCTTCTTAAGGGTTCTGCCATTCACTGTATAATTTCCACCTATACTTGACCTTCCAACAGGCATCACCTCACATTTGCCTGGGTTAAATTCCATTGCCAGTTTTCTGCCTATGCCTCCAACTGATCTATATCCTGCTGTATCCACTGACCATTCTCTTCATTCTCTGCAACTCCACCAATCTTTGTACTGTCTGTCTATAAACTTGCAAATTAGACCAGCTATGTTTTCCTCAAAACGGATTTTGGACGGCACAGTGACTCAGTGGTTAGCACTTCTGCCTCAGAGCACCAGGGAACCAGGTTTGATTCCTACCTCGGGCAACTGTCTGTGTGGAGTTTGCACATTCCCCCAGTGTCTGTGTGGGTTTCCTCCGAGGTGCTCCAGTTTCCTCCCACAGTCCAAAAGATATGCAGGTTAGGTGAATCAGCCATGCTAAATTGCCAATATCATCCAGGGATGTGTAGGTTAGGTACAATAGTCAGGAGTAAGTATAGGGTAGGGGAATGGGTCTGGGTGGGTTACACTTTGGAGGGTTGGTGTGGTTTTGTTGGGCCGAAGGGCCAGTTTCCACACTACAGGAATTCTAATTCATTTATATAGACCATGAACAGGAGAGCACTGATCACTGTGAAACACACTAGTCACAACCCTTCATTCCAAAAAACATCCTTCTATCTCCTATGACTAAGCCCATTCTGTATCCATCTGGACAGCTCACCCCGATACCATGTGACTTCACCTTTTGTATCAATCTGACATGAGGGACCTCGTCAAAGGCTTTATTGAAGTCCATGTAGACATCATCAACTGCTTTTCCCTCAATCATCTTTGGCACCACTTCAAAAAACGTGATCAAATTAGTGACACACAACCTCCCATCATGAGTATCGCTATTGCTTTGAAATACACAGAGATCTTGCCCGAGAATCTTTTCCAATAATTTCCCGAACACCGACATGAGGCTTACAGGTCCGTAATTTCCTGGATTATCCCTGCTATCTCCTTAAACAACAGGATTAGACTCAGCAAGATGACGGCAATTTAGTAGAACTACTATGGATGGCTCTGCCTAACAGCCAAGGTATAATGGTGTTTTTTGCCATCCTTGGTTAACACCTATGAGAGAATTCTTCATTTAAAGTTTTGGGAATGCATATTTGTTAACATTTGGGAGTGGGAAGGATGCCAAAGGGAAAGGGAGTGAGCAAACAGCAGCAGGGAGAACATTCCCCTGCAGCACCGAGCACACCAGAGGCTGCAGAAGCAGCCTCTCCCAAACCCCCATGGGACTTAACAGACTCGCAGGAATTGGCAGTGTCGAAGGTGAGACTTACCACAAACATTGAGGCTGCAATTGAGGAGATCCATGCCCAGTTCCAACCCATCGTGTCTATGCTGCAAAAGCATGAAGGGGAGCTCCAGGGCCTCAGGGCACGAATAGAGGTGGTGGAGGGTTAAACCGCAGCCTCTGAAGCAGTGGTCGAGTCCTCGTCCAGACAGATCCAGACCCTGGAACAGCAAGTACAGGCCTTACGAGATCAGGTTGACAACCTCAAAAAGAGAGGTCGGAGAATGAATCTACGAATTGTCGGTCTCCCGGTGGGTGAAGAAGGTGGGCAACGTTTTTGAACACTAGCTGCCAAAAGTCAAATATAGAGTCTGGCCAGTTGCACATTGAAAGGGCCGATCAGGTGGCAGTACACAGGTCCGGGCCGCTACAGCGCCCCACCCGATCCTAGTGCACTTCCACACATACAGGGACAAGCAAAAAGTGATAGAAGCCTCCAGACCACTGGGGAAAGATCCACAGGCACTGCTGCACAAGGGGTCAAAAATTATGTTTTTTCAAGATTTCCCAGCAGCTGTAATTCAAAAGAGGAAGTCCTTTGATGAAGTTAAGAGGCTGAGGAACCTGGGCATCCAGTACTCCATGAGGTATCTGGCAGTGCTTCACATCAACCAAAAGGACTCAGTTTATATGTTTGACAGCGGATAGAGCCAAGAACTTTGTGGATGTTTTAAAACAGTCCAACTGATGTGAAGAATATGGTTCATGTTTGTCCTCTTTTCCTTCTTTCCCTGTGTTTTTCCCTCTAATAAGTTTTTTAGAGATCTTGGAATAATGCTGTTCCTATTACATTTTTACAACTGGATTTTATCATGGGAAATTCTATAAGTGCCCATTGTTGTTTTCTTCTTTTAGTCATAATTGGGGTTGACATGGAGCCAGGGATGGGCAGAGCACTTCTCCTGACTTAGTCTTCTTTTGTTGATTCAAGGATCATTCAAGCAGGGTGGTGGGGGTGGGGGTGGGGGCAGTGGGGAGGGATTTCAATTGCCTTTTGGATCAGACAGTGGACAGGATGCCTAGAGGGCCCCCAACTATATCTTTGCAGGCCAAGCAGGTGACTGACTCAAGTGAGTAGTTGGGGCTGGTGGACATTGAGAGTCTTCATCCTACCAGCAGGAACTTCACCTTTTTACAAACCCGCATAAATGTCACACGAGGATTGATCTTTTTCTGGTTCCCTCAACCCTGTTGGATTAGATTATAGGTTGTAAAATTGGGAACATAGCTATTTCTGATCGCACAGCAGTATATTTGGAGGTAAAGACCAAGTGCGAGGGATTAGGTTCATGGCATTGGCGGCTGGATCTTTTCCTCCTCAAGGGTTCCAAAACTGTGGAATACTTTGAGGGAGTTTCAGGAGTTTTTGATTATCAACTCAGGCACAGCTAATAGTCCGTCTATGCTATGGGAGACCACGAAGGCCTTTTGCTAGGGGATTAGCTACTTCCTATTTGGTTCACCAGAAACGATCGAAGGGGGGACAGCAGCATCTACTTGAGATGCGACGGCACATCTTCCGAGGCCTTCAGTGACCAAGCTACAGCAGATCAGGCCCTCTGGGCTGCCCTGAATTTAGTGCTTACACAAACCGCAGAAAACTTGTTTTTGCTAGAATAAGGCTGTTCGAATATGGGGATAGACCAGGGAAGTATTTAACGTATCTGACTAGAAAAAAGCATGCTCCCTAATCCATTACTGCAGTTAGAGATAGCGTCAGGGTCCTTACATATGATGCCAAAAGGATTAATGAGGCTTTTCAGAGTTTTTGTTCTGAATTGTATCGGTCTGAAGGTTGCAAGGATGGGTGGGCCAAGATGGAAACCTTTAAGAGCCTGGACCTCCCGGGGGTAACCTTGGAACAGGCCTCTCTCCTCAATGCCCTCTTGACAGTTCAGGAAATACAGGAGGCAGTTTGAATTTACCTAAGTGGGAAAGCATCTGGCCCTGATGGTCTCCTGGGTGAGTTTTATAAAGGAGTTTATAGGGATTCTGTCAGGGCCGATGCTGGAAATGTACAATCACTCCTATATGCATGAATGCCTACCACAATCTTTGACAGAAGCTAATATTTCCCTCATTCTTAAGGGGGAAGGTTCCTGAGGATTGTGCCTCATACAGCCCATCTTGCTATTAAATACAGATTTTGGGGCTGAGATTGGAGAAGGTGTTGCCCTATATTGTCAAAGCGGAGCAAATTGGTTTTATGAGGAGCCGTAGGTCCTCTAATAATATTGGAAGGCTGTTGAATATGGCCAAATATGTCGGCAACAATCAATCCAGGGGTTGGTGATTTCCTTAGATGCAGAGAAAGCATTTGACTGGGTGGAATGGCCATCGTTTATGTCTTAGAGCAGTTTGGCTAGGTCTTTGCTAGGTGGGTGGAGGGTTTATATCGCCACCCTCTGGCCACAACCATCAAAGGGGTGAAGTCTGGGAACTTTAGAATTGGCAGGGGTAGTCGTCAAGGCTGCCCCCTCTCACCGTTGTTGCTCATGTTGGTGATAGAGCCACTGGCAGAGGCCATTCATCAAAACATCCACATAACCGTCGAGTGGGATTGAGGGCACACAAGATTACACTAAATGCAGATGACATCCTTCTGTTTTTAATCGGACCCGGTGACTTCCGTATGCCATCTAATAACAATGGATCAATTCATTTGGGGCTTTTTCAGGATAGAAGATCAACTTTGCAAAGTCAGAGGCTATGCCTTTGGGGCACCTTAAGGGCGTGCCAGAGGTTAAAAGTGGCCCGAGGTTCACCTTTAAGTGGTCACAAACAGGTTTCCGATACTTAGGTATTTTTATTAATCCCATGTTTGATCAGTTATTTCGGACTAACTTTGTTCACCTACTTGACAATATTAGGCAGGATCTCCAGAGTTAGGAGGCTCTTCCAATTTAGTGGTTGGGCCAAATAGCCCTTAAGATGAATGTCCTTCTTAGTTTGCTTTATCCCATGCATATGCTCCCTGTAATGTTTCCCAGGTCAACGCTGGGGAAACTTATGGGTTGGTTCAGATCTTTCATTTGGCAACTTGGGTGGCCCCTCATCAAACTTACTAAATTGCAGTTGCCTCAAGGATAGGGATGAATTGATTTCTCAGACATCAGGAGGTATCAAGTGAGTTCCATGCTGTCCTTTGTGTGCGATTTGGAAAGTAACGATCCAGACATAATATGGCTGGATATTGAGGCTTCCCAGGCAAAGTGCCCTCTCATTAACCTGTTGTTCATGGAGAAGATGAAGACAGTTATAAACCACTGCCGGAACCTATTGTTATGAATACGGTCAAGGCACGGAGGGCAATGCATCAGATTGAAGGTTGCTTATCCTAGGTTGTGGCACTCACTTCCATAGTTGGTATGCTAGGGCTTCAACCAGGGCTGATGTACTCAGGATTCAAGCTATAGGCAGCAAGAGGAGTTTCCAGTTTGTGCAGACGTGCTTGAGGGGGAGGTTATGATATCTTTCGAGCAATTGAGCCGCAAATACGGGCTGCTCCACAGAGATCTTTTCTGTTCTTTTTTCAGATGAAGGATTTCATCCACAAGATGACACTGCTTCATATTAAGCCCTATAAGCCCGACACAGAGGTTGTTGCTATGTGCCACAAGCACCCTTTCAGTTAGTGCCCTCTATCACCTGCTGGGTGGTCAGGCCTGGCAGGATATTAACCAGTTATATGAAGTCTGAGAGTGAGAGCTAGGGGCGGAGATCTCTTCTGAAACGTTGGGGGACATATGGGAGAACACGCAAAAGATCTCAATCTGTAACAGGACATATGTTATGCAGTTAAAGGTTCTGCACAGGGTTCATTTGGCACCAGACTATCTGGCAAAGCTTAAAAAAGGCATCTCCGATGTGCCCCAAATGTAAAATAAGTTTAGGTACTCTTACCCATTGCTTCTAGACATGCCACAGGCTCAGTGTTTACTGGAGCGCTGTGGCAGGAGAGATAGGAAGAGTGGGCTTTGCCCGAAACGTCAATTTTCCTGCTCCTTGGATGCTGCCTGACCTGCTGTGCTTTTCCAGCACCACTCTAATCTCTACTCCAATTTCCAGCATCTGCAGTCCTCACTTTTGCCTAGATAGGGAGAGTATTGAGGACGGTTAAAGAAAACCCAACATCTCTCCTTCTAGGTATACCGAGTTTATCTTTAGACGGGCATCAGAAGAAACTGTTCAATATTCTTACTTACTGTGCACGGAAGAACATTCTGATGAACTGGATGTCTGAGAACCCACCGGGCTTGTTGGGAAAGCAAAAAATTATGGAGCACATTCCCTTGGATTTTTTTTCACAAATATGGTGCACCACACAACAGACCTTTTTTTAAAATAAAGGTCATGGCAGCCCTTTGAGTTATTGGGAAACAGATTTGTCTGCTATCCTAACTAGGCATTTGTTTCACCAGGATGGTTAGGTTTGCTGAGCTGTGGGCCCTGGATGGGGGTCCCTTAAGCATTGTATATGCTAACCCAGGTTTTTTTGTTTCAGAGTTCTGAACTGAGCATTGTTATTTTGTGTTGTGTGTTCTTTTATTTAAGTCATTTATAGGTGTTGTTTTGCATAGGTGTTTGGTTTTGTTTTGTTTTATACGGTAGGTTAGTCGTTCGTAAACAGTAGTTGTGTTGTAATTTGCTTTTTTTATTATAACTTTATATTTTTGAAAAAGTTTTTTTTTAAACAAGGAAAAAAAAGGACTACATTGGCTATTCTCCAGTCCAATGGGACCTCACTTGTGGCCAAAGAGGATACAAAGATGCCGGTCAATGTTCCAGCAATTGGTTTCCTTGCCTCCCTCAATATCTTATCAGGACCCAGGAACTTCAAGAAACTCAACACCTCTTCCTTTTTAGTAGTAATTTGACTTAGAAATTTGACGCTCAGATCATCCTCCACCAATTCCCTCTCTCTCTGGTGAATATTGACACAAAGTATTCATTTAGGACCTCACCTACCACTTCTGGCTCCACATATAGCTTTCCTTAATTGTCCTTGAGTGGGCCAATCCTTTCCTTGCCTACCCTGTTGCTTTTTACTTATGTATAAAAAGCCTTGGGATTCGCCTTAATCCTATTTGCTGATGACTTTTCCATGACCCCTTATCGCCCTTCTAATTCATTAAGTTCTTTCCTACTTTCCTTATATACTTGGAAGGCTTAGTCAGTTCCCACCCTCCTAGACCTTACATACAATTCCTCCTTTTTTGATCAAGGTAATAACATCCCTAGTCATCCAAGATTCACATAACATGCCATAACTATCCTGCTCCTGAAGTCTTATCAACTGCCAAATGAAATACTGTCACATGCTCTATGTGGATTTACCCTCAAACAGCCACATAAAATCAAAATTCTCCTGCTCCTGCCTAACATTGTTGTAGATTGCCTTCGCCCAGTTTAACACTTTCACCCAAGGACTACTATTATCCCTATCCACAGCATCTTAAAGCTTACATTATTATGGTCACTACTCCCAAAATGCTCCCCCACTGAAACTTCACTCACCTGGCCAGGCTTATTTCCCAGAGCCAAGGCCAGTGTAACCCCTTCCCTGGTTGGAATGTTTTGCATACTGTGTCAAGAAATCCTCCTAAATGGTCCTTACAAATTCTGTTCCATCCAAGCCCCTAGCACCAAGAGAGTCCCATCAATACAGGGGAAAGTAAAATCATCCACCACAACAGCCCTGTATTTACATCTTTCCAAAATCTGTCCATATATTCTCTCCTCTACCTCCTGCTGGCTGTTGGGAGGCCTGTACTATATCCCAGCACAGTGATTTCACCTTTCCTACTCCTGAGTTCTACCCATATTGCCTCGATGCAGGAGTCTTTTGATATATGCTCCCTCAAAACAGCTACGAGATACTCCTTTACCAGTGTTGCAACTCCCCCACCACTTTTACAGCCCTTTCTATCACACTTGAATCATCTAAGTTCTTAGGACATTCAGCTGCCAGTCCTGTCTCTTTCAGAGAAGTCACTGTAATAGCAGTGATGTCATAATTCCAAGTGGAAACTAAAGCTCCAAGTTCATCTACCTTGCCTATTATACATTTCAAATTGAAATGCATGCATTTCAGACCACTTTCCCTGCTCTGTTCAGTAGTATTTGCCTGCCTGTTATTGTTCTTAGTCACGTTTGCCTTGGTTTCTACCTCTCCCCCAATTTCAGCATCTACTGCCCTGCTCTAGTTCTCATCCCCTACCGCACTATTTCACACCCTCCCCAACCAGTCTACCAAGTACCCCCCACCCCCACTGAGTACCACGCCAGATTCATCCTCCCCCTCCAGAATGTCCTGCAAACATTCAGAATTCCAGGACCCTAGCACCCAGAGGCAACACACCATTCTGGACTCTGTTGCGACCACAGAAACATCTATCTATTCCTTTATGATAGAAATACTTTTGTTAAAGGAGAGTCAATTTCTCACCCCTCTGAATTTTCTGTGTTAGAGACAAAAACAAACTGCAGAAATAAAAGCAAATAATTGCGGATGTTGGAATCTGAAACCAAAAAAGAGAAAATGCTGGAAAATCTCTGCAGGTCTGGCAGCATCTGTAAGGAGAGAAAAGAGCTGACGGTTTGAGTCTAACTGACCCTTTGTCAAAGCTGCAATGCTGGAATCTAAAGGAGACAAGCAGGCGGCTGGAAGAGCACAGCACAAGCCAGGTAGCAGAGAAATCTGACGTTTTGGGTATAACTCTTCTTCAGGGATGGAGGTGTGGAAAGGAGAGTTGCAAATAAAGGCAGGCGGGTTTGGGTGGAATGGTGAGGTGGTGTTAGGTTAATACAGGTGTAAGTACAATGTAGTAGGTCAAATTTGGCTGCAGATGTTATCCAGAGAGGCCATTCCCCTCAACAATATACAAAATAGTATGTGTTTTGAGGGGACTAACCACAGGAGACTTCTGCACTGCCTGCATAGCTCTCCTGCTCTCGCTGGTGGTCATGCATTCAGTTCCTGCCTGTCGAGTCAGAGTCTGCAGTATGATCATCTCTCTATATGTGCTATCCACGATACTTTCCACTTCGCCAATGCTCCACAGTGACACCAGAGGTTGATCCAACTCAAACCCAGGCTTCCAGAAACTGCATCTGCAGCCACTGCTTGCATACATGCAGGTCCCAGGCACTGGAAATGTGCCTGGCTTCCCACATCAAGCAAGAGCAGTAGAATACGAGCTTTCCTGCCATGTCTTACCCCTTTAACTTAACTAATCTTTACAATGTCAAATACTTTTAATGCTAAATTGAAAATGCTGGTGCTCTCTGCTTAGATAATTTCTGAAAGCTTATCTGTGGCTCACCAACAGTTTCCAGAAGCTGTTTAGGTCCTCACTCCTTTACCTGCTGGAATTGTCACTGCCTATCTCCTCTCCTCTGAAGCTTCCCTCCCCTTTCCTTTTGGGTTAGTGGAGAGGAGTGATAGAAACACTACAGTAGTAATGTAATGGTTGTGATTGACTGTTCCTTAACACCAGATTCTTCCACAAAGTCTTTCACTACCGCACTGTGAAGTCCACTTCCAGAATGTAAATGAACAGTGTCTCAGTGCCCTCTGGCAATTCCAGAGGCACAGTAGGAATTCATCCAGAGGACGAAGAAACATACTACAGGGAGGAAGAGGCAACCATGGCCGACAGGGGAAGTCAAGGCAAGCATACAAGCGAAAAGGAAAAAGCATACAAATGTGGAGAAGTGGGAAGACAGAGGATTGGGAAGCCTTTAAAAACCAGCAGAGGACAATTAAAAATGCAATGGTGGTGTGGGTGAGGGGAGTGAGACAAAATAGGAGGGTAAGCTAGCTAGTAAAATTAAAAAAACTGTAACAACTTTTTTTTTAGTTAAAAAGTTAACAGTGTGTGGTAAGAGTGGTCATTAGGCCATTTGAAATGAGGCTGGAGAAGTAGCAATGAGTAATAAAGAAATGGCAGAAGAACTGAATAGGTACGTCATCAGTCTGCACACCAGAACTTCAAGAGTGTCGGGGGCAGGTGTGTACGTAGTGGCCACCACGAAAGGTGAAGCTGCTGGGGAAGTTGAAAGGTCTGAAGGTGGACAAACCACCTAGACCAGATGGACTAAAGTGCAGAGTTCTGAAGGAGGTAGCAGAGAAGATTGTGGAGGCATTGGTAGTGGTGATCTTTCAGGAATCACTGGAGTCCAGGAGGCTCCCAGAGAATGAAAGCTGGCTATTGCAACATCCCTGTTTAAGAAGGGAGGGATGCAGAAGACAAATTATAAGCGAGTTAGCTTGACCTCACAGGTAAGGATTTCAGAGTCCATGAAGGATGAGACTGCAGAGTACTTGGAAACACAGACAAATAGGGTTGAGTCAGCATGACTTTATCAAGGGGAGGCCATGCTTGACAAATCTTTTGGAATTCTTTGAGAAGGCAAAAAAACAAGTTAGACAAAGGAAAGCCAGTAGACCTGATCGATTTGGATTTCCAGAGGGACTCTGACAAGGTGCCGCACAGGATGCTGTTAAATAAGAATCCATGGTTTTAGGGGCAAAGTACTGGCATAAATAGAGGATTGGTGGACTGGCAGAAGGCAGAGTGTGGGGGGGAAAAAAAAAAGAGGTCTTTTTCAGAATGACAGCTGGTGACTGGTGGAGCACCACAGGGATTAGTGGGAGGACCACAGTTATTCATGTTCTACATTAGCTAGCTGGGGATGAAGAAATTGAGGGCATTGTTGCTATGTTTGCAGATGACACAGACAGGTGGAGGGACAGGTAGTGATGGGGAGGCAGAGAGGCTACAGATGGACTTGGATAGGCTAGAGTGGACAAAGAATTCGCAGATGGAATACAATGTGGGACAGTATGGAGGTTACACACTTTGGTAAGAAAAACAGGGGGTTTATATTATTTTCTAAATGCGGAAGGGCTTCAGAAATCTGAAGCATAGAAAGGACTTAGGAGCCCTAGTTCAGGATACTCTTACTGTTAACACGAAGGTTCAATTGGCAGTTAGGAAGGCAAATGCAACGTAAGCATTCATTTTGAAATGGCTAGAATACAAGAACAGGAAGGTACTGCTGAGGCTCTGGTCAAACCGCATTTAAAAAACTGCGAGCAGTTTTCGGCCTTGTATCTAAGGATTTGCTGAAGTTGGACAGGGTCCAGAGGATCCACAAGAGTGATCCTGACATTGAAGGACTTGCCATAAGAGGAGCAATTGAGGACTCTGGATCTATATGAGGAGTTTAGAAGGATTGAGGGTTCGAGGAAGACCTCACTGACCTTTTAAAATACTGACAGTTGACAAGGAGAAAATGTTTCTACTAAAACGAGTGACTAGGACCAGAGAGCACAGCCTCACAGTGAAAGACTGGCCCTTTAGAACTTAGAAGAGGAGGGATTTCTTCAGCCGGTGGATGGGGAGTCTGTGGAATTCATTGCCACAGAAGGCAGGCTGTGGAGGCCAAAACATTGAATGCATTTAAGACAAATAGGTTCTTAAATCAGTAAGGGGTTCCGGGAGAAGGCAGCAGAATGGCTTAAGAAATGTATCAGCCATGATTGAAAGTCAGAGCACACTCGATGGGGCAAATGATATAATTCTGCTCCCGTATCTTCTGGTCTATGTGTTCTAAGGACTAACATGCATCTACCTAGTTTTATTTTTAAAAAATGTCAATCTCCCAAAATCTGATCAACAGCAACAGGCAATTCTACTTCTAAATTAGTTGCCAATTTACTTAATATTATTCTTGTCATCTCTTAAATTCCTAAAAAACAACTGTTACCCACAGGAAGTCTTTAGCAGTTTCCAATGCCACTTTTTCATTCCAGTACAGAACCTGTCCTTTTAAAAGGAAAACTTTTATCCATTAGTAGCTCCTTACCAAAGTCTCCATGGCTATTCCAGAAACATTACACACAATTTCCAATCTCGTCACAACCCACTTGTGAACGTGTGTTGATACTCGAGCATCAGTAATCCTCGGATACGACTAATTTAAAACTTTAATTCAAATTCCTCAAACTCCCCAAGTGATTTGTCTAATGGATTCAGATTAGCTAAATGCAAGAACCAGGTTTCTGTACTTTACACAAACCTCTACCATTAAAAATAAATTAATTTTCCCCACAATTTTTTTTAATATTCAATTTGGCACATGGACATCACAGGCTAACATCAAGGCCAACAATTAATGCTCATTCCTTGTTGACCTTGTTCCAAGTTAAATTTTGAGATGTAGTGGTGAACTGCATTCTTGTACTCCTGGAGTCCATGTCCTATACATACAGCAATATGCATTTCGGGAGGGAATTCCAGGATTTTAGCAGAGCAACAATGAAGGAATGGTGACAATCTTTCCTAGTCCACGCAGATTGATGTGACGGTCAAGAAAGCACAACAATGCCTCTACTTCCTCAGGAGGATAAGGACATTTGGCATGTACACAAAGACTCTTACCGAAAGCATTCTATGTGGATGCATCACAGCGTGGTGTGACAACTGCTCTTCCCAGGACCACAAGAAATAAAAGTCAGGAACTCAGCCCATTCCATCACACACACCATCCTTTCATCCACTGACTCCATCTATGCTTCCTGCTGCTTCAGGAAAGCAACCGATGAAATCAATGACCCAACTACCCTGGTTATGGACTCGCTCACCACCTTGTGTTGGGCAGAAGATATGAAAGTTTAAATTTACGTATTTCGGATTCAAAAACAGCTTCTTCCACTCCCCCCCCCCCCCCCCCCCAAATCAGACTTTGGAACTGAATTCTTAAATGTTAACGTTGATTTTTCTCTCTCGCTGCACCTTCCCTACAGCTGTAACACTGTTCTGCTACGTTGGTGCACTTTGTATGGTACAACCTGCCTGTACATCCTGCAAAACAACACTTTCCACTGTCACTGAACATCACACCTGACCTTGGAGGAACTGTTGGGCGAAGTTCATAGTCCAGAATCAGATAAGTTAATCATTGTTTTAAGTGTGGCCCACAGAGAATCTGCAGTAGTGAGTAGTGAGTAGAGTAGGTTCTTTCTTGATTATGTGTTTTTGGAGATATTTCTCTTGATTAAACTTACAATATAAGCCATAATTATTAACTTAACCTAGGGCAGTGTTTGTAGAGGAATAAGACGGTATTATTTTCTGGGTCTGTAGATTGTGAAGGAGCAAAAATGGCCTTTAATAGAGAGATATGTACTTCTTGTCAGATGTGGGAGTTTAAAGAGAGTTTAAGGGTTACTGCCAATTATATATGCCATAAATGCTGCTGGATGCGAATCTTATCAGATCGAATGGATCGGTTGGAGAGACAGATAGAAGCATTGAGGAATTTGTAACAGCAAACAGTATGTGATGGATGGCGGTGATAGGAAAGAGGGAGAGCCTCAGATACAGTCACATAGATGGCGTAACTCCAGGAAAGGTAAGAGAAGGAGGCATGGAGTGCAGGAGTCTTTTGTGGATATACACATTTCAAACATGTATGCGGTTTTGGAAAATGCAGGTGGTGATTAATTCTCAGGGGAACGTAGCACGAACAGCCAAGGACGGCTCAGTGGGTAAAGAACGTTCTCATGGGGGAACAGGGGCCAGCAAGAGGTCATTGTCCACGTTGGAACCAATGACATAGACCAATGAGCCTGATCTCAGTGGTGGGCAAGTTGTTGGAGGGAATCCTGAGGGGCGGAATGTACATGCATTTGGAAAGGCAAGGACTGATTAGGGATAGTCAATGGCCTTGTGCGTGGATAATCATGTCTCACGAACTTGATTGAGTTTTTTTGAAGATGTAACTAAGAGGATTGGCGAGGGCAGAATGGTAGATGTGATCTATATGGACTTCAGTAAGGCGTTCGACAAGATGGGAGACTGATTAGAGGTTAGAGCTCACAGAATACAGGGAAAACTAACCATTTGGATACAGAACTGGCTCAAAAAAAAAAAGGTAGAAGACAGAGGGTGGTGGAGGAGGCCTGTGACCAGTGGAGTGACACAAGGACCGGTGCTGGGTCCTCTACTTTTTGTCATTTACATAAATGATTTGGATGCGAGCATAAGAGATACAGTTAGTAAGTTTGCAGATGACACCAAAATTGGATGTGTAGTGGACAGCGAAGAGGATTACCTCAGATTACAGCAGGATCTGGACCAGATGGGCCAATGGGCTGAGAAGTAGCAGATGGAGTTTAATTCTGATAAATGTGAGGTGCTGCATTTTGGGAAAGCAAATCTCAGCAGGACTTATACATTTAATGGTAAGGTTCTAGGGAGTGTTGCTGAACAAAGAGACCTTGGAGTGCAGGTTCATAGCTCCTTGAAAGTGGAGTCGCAGGTAGATAGGATAGTGAAGGCGGCGTTTGGTATGCTTTCCTTTATTTGTCAGAGTATTGAGTACAGGAGTTGGGAGGTCATGTTGCGGCTGTACAGGACATTGGTTAGACCACTGTTGAAATATTGCGTGCAATTCTGGTCTCCTTCCTATCGGAAAGGAGTTGTGAAACTTGAAAAGGTTCAGAAAAGACTTACAAGGATGTTGCCAGAGGTGGAGGATTTGAGTGGATTGGAGGGAGAGGCTGAACAGGCTGGGGCTGTTTTCCCTGAAGCGTCAGAGGCTGAGGGGTGACCTTATTAAAGGTTTACAAAATTATGAGGGGCATGGATAGGGTAAATAGGCAAAGTCTTTTCCCTGGGGCCAGGGAGTTCAGAACTAGAGGGCATAAGTTTAGGGTGAGGGGGGAAAAGACACAAGAGAGACCTATGGGGCAACTTTTTCACACAGAGCGTGGTACGTGTATGGAATGAGCGGCCAGAGGAAGTGAAAGTGGTGGAGGCTGGTACAATTGCAACATTCAAGAGGCATCTGGATAGGTATATGAATAGGAAGGGTTTGGAGGGATATGGGCCAGGTGCTGGCAGGTGGGACTAGATTGGGTTGGGATATCTGTTCGGCATGTACGGGTTGGACCAAAAGGGTCTGTTTCCATGCTGTACATCGAGGACTATGTGACAACGATAAATCAAACTCAAACACCAGATGAAATCCCCTCAAAATATATTCAGAAGATAGTCTAGAACCAAACTTTTTCTTGTTTTAAAGGCAAGTGTAAGATGTTGCATTGCAGATGCAGTTTAATTGGTCAAACTACTTGGCATTAAGCAAAACATACTATTTTTATTATAGTTAAAATGGAAAATAAAAATAAAAAATACAGGAAAAGAATTGGCTTAACTGCAAATTTAACAAAAAAAAAGATATTTACTACTCCTAATTAACTGTTCCATTGTAGGAACATCCCAATATCGCACCAATGGCAAAATTTGATAAAGTACCTTGTCTCACAGGCAATTCTCCAGTCCAGGAGGAAAAACATCAAGAGAAACCTCACTAGCAGGGAGAGATGTACTGCAGCTTCCAAACTAAAATTCAAGAACCCAGCAATTGCTACTGAAAAACTAAAACAAAAAATCCTGGCTCTATGGGAGCTTGACCCCACCTTGTTTCTGTTATTCCAACTTTTAAAAAAACCCAAGGCCTCACATGCTGTTTATAGACAGCTTACCACCTCAGTCTGAAAATCTCATTTCAAAAGACAAGGACAAAAATACACCTCTTAAAGCCACAGTATCACAGTGGCATCAAGCTTCTTGAGTGTTATTCAAACTGCGCCCAACCAGATAAACAGTGAGTATTCCCTCACACTCCTAACTTGTGTCTTGCAGACAGTGGAAAGGCTTTGGGCAAACTGGTGGTAAGTTACGCACTGCAGTATTCCTAGCTCTGACCCCTGTTCCTGTAACCACAGTATTTACCTGATGAGTCCAATGGTAACCTCCAGGATGTTGATTGTGGGGTTTCAGTGATGGTAATGCCATTGAATATCAAGGGCGATGGTTACATTATCTCTTAATGGAAATGTTAATTGCCTGGCATTTGTGTGGCGCAATTGTTATTTGCTGCTAGAATCACAGAGTAATACGGCTTAGAAACAGGCTTTTCAGCCCAATCTGGTTCGTGCTGATTATGGTGCCCACTCAGCTAGTTTCAACTGCCCATATTTAGTTTATATCCCCTCTAAACCCCTCCCATCTATGTACCTATCCAAATGCTTTTCCAATGTTGTTGCTGTACCTGTCTCAACCACTTTCTCTGGCAGCTCATTCAATATATGCACCACTCCCTGCATGAAGCTGCCCCTCAAGTCCTTCTTAAATCTTTCTCATCTCACCTTAAACCTGCACCCTCTAGTTTTCAATTCCCCATCCCTGGAAAAAAAGACCAAATACATTGATCCTATCTCTGCTCCACATGATTTTATACATTTCAATAAAGGTCACTTTTCATTCTCCTACGTTCCAAGAATAAAGTCCTATGCTGGCCAACCTCTCCCTATAACTCTGGCCTACTAGTCCCAGCAATATCCTCATAAATCTTCTTTCTAGCCCAAGACTGGATATTGTCCAGAGTATGTTGCATTTGAACATGGATCTAACGAGCCATGAATGGTGCTGAGCATCGCATCATCATTAGCAAACACCCCCTCTTCTGACATTAGGATGAATGGAAGATCAAGGATAAAACAGCAGATAATGGTTGGACTTAGGACACTAACCTAAAGAACTCCTGCAGATATGCCCTGGAGCTGAGATGACTGATCCCCAACAACTGCAACCATCTTCCTATTGCCAGGTATGACTCACCAACGGAGAGCTCTCCACACTCCTCCCCCTGCCAATTTCCATCGATTCCAGTTTTGCTCAGGCTCCTTGATGCCACACCTGGTCAAATGCAGTTTTAACGTAAAGGACTGTCATTCTTACCTCACCTCTGGAATTCAACTCTTTAAACCAAGTTTAAACAAAGGGCTGTGAGGAGGTCAGGAGCTGAATGGCCCTGGCAGAACTGAAACTAGGCATCATTGAGCATGTTTGTGTTAAGTAACTGCTGTTGCTAAGGCTGCTAAGTGCCCATTCCATCACTTTACTGATAATTGAGAATGGTGGTAACTGGCCAAGTCGGATCTGTCCTGCTTTTTGTGGCCGATAGTAGTGTGTCCAAGTGGTCTAAGCACAGAATCAAGGCTCTAGTCTCTTTGGCAGAGCGGATTCGAATTGCCAATAGGTATTGGACCCTCTTCTAGTTTCATGGTAGTGTCCTTATCCTTGGACTAGAAGGCACTGGGTTCAATTCCCACTTTCTCCACTAATGACACAGGACAATTGGCCCATTAATTGTTCAGTCTTTCAGTCAATGGTTAGAGGTAGCTGTTTACAGCAAATGGCAGGAGAAAACAGCTAGCTCTGTTTCAGTTCTTGGTTACTTCACTGCAGAGGGAGAGGGAAAAAAAAACAACTGTCTTTTGCTGTCTGGAGGTTTTCCACCTCTGTACAGTTCACATAGACGCTGTCCACCCACCCAAGAACCAGAGGGTTGTCATGCTGATGACTTCTGACCTACAGAACTGGTTCTAATTGGTTTTTTAATCAACATACTCTGTCTCTGGGGGTTAAAAAAAAAGTGTGCCCAGAGAACACACCCACAGTGCTATTTATTCTCAATCACTTTCCCCCACTGCTTGAGCAAAGCAAAGATGTAAAACATAACTCACAATGAGCTCAAATGTGTTCCTTAAATTTTCCTTCCACTCCTTGTCTAAAGCAGTTCCATTTCCTCATTTTAGATGCCAAACATTTTAAAATAGTGATCTTTACAGGAGTTACTGTCGTGAACACTATACTAGAATCTTAGAAGCATTGCCAATCTCTCCAATTGTTTAAAATTTCATCCAAGGTTCAGCCATAACTAAATGTCAATGTCACTAATGCTCATATCCATCCCAGCCCCTTGATTCCAATGATAAAATGTTAAAAAAAAGTTCTCCTCAGCTTGTGAACTCCTCACGGCCATCCAAAAGAAGAAAACAAAATCATACCTCTAGAGGATTTAATGCCAAGGCCGACAGTTAAATGGCTCTTGGGTGGGTGGACAGCATCTGCGTGAACTGTACAGAGGCGGAAACTGTCTTTTGCTGTCTGGAGGTTTGTTTTTTTTTCCCTCTCCCTCTCCCTCTGCAGTGAAGTAACCAAGAACTGAAACAGAGCTAGCTGTTTTCTCCTGCCATTTGCTGTAAACAGCTGCCTCTAACCATTGACTGAAAGACTGAACAATTAATGGGCCAATTGTCCTGTGTCCTTAAATGGAACCACTGAGAAATGTAGGGTGCAAATCCAGGGTGGAGGTAGTGAAGAAATCAAGAAGGGGAATAAAATAGCAAGAGCTTTCAAAAAAAAAAATTGATGCTTGCACTCAATCCATTCAGTGGACTGATGTCTACTGCACAGATCAGTAACATGTCCAATCTAGAAAGAACATTCAGCTAACACGAAGACATCATAAGGCTCAAATGTCCAACAGTAAAGAGATCATCTTTAAAAATATCCCTAACAAATTCTAACACAGATAACCACCAATCTGGAAAACTTTAGATACATTCAACTTGATTCTGGAAAAAAAAGAGGGATCAAATCAAGTTAACTGTACTAGATCTGTGTCCAGAACATAGCATTCAAGCATCACCATCACCAGGACTGCTTCAACCAAAATGATGATTAAATGTGGCATCCTGGAACAAACGTAAGCAGCCTTCACTGTCTAGCAGAACAATCCAAGGCCTTCATTCAAGAAGGCAACATTCCAACAGCTTATGCTCAGACTTAACCCAGAAGTCAAAAATGTGAGTGATGAAAAGATAAAAAGAGAATGTCTAAAAGAATCCATATGTTGATCGTGATGATATGTGAATCTTGTTTGAAGTCATCAGGCTATCAATGGGAGAGGTTCAATGGACAAAATCCAACATTTGCAGGATAGTCTTCTCTTAAGGTCAAAAAAAAATGACAGCCATCACACAGGAAAGAGCATTTTGAAAAATTCAACAATTGTGAACCTAGTGATGACTGATACCTTTCTCAATTTTCTCTTCAAAACACAAGCTTGGCAGGAGTGGGAAAAGATCACAAATGGTGTGCAGCAAATATGCAGATTATGTTCGCGGGCAGGAAGATCACAATTCGAGACTTCCTTTTGCTGGAGCTTCTCTTTGCATCACTCAAAAGCTGATCAAAGCTACACAGTGTATGTTACAAGCAATGCTCACCTAAATTAGTACTCAGTATTCTTTTGCATCATAAAATCCAGATTGCTGTCTGAAAAGCATTTAAGTGCCTGCAATTGGCAGATACTTTTGAACACTTCGAACATTGACAGAGTGAGTAGTTAAGGCTAGGTAAATACCTCCTTCCCAAGATCCACAAGCCTGACCACCCTGGTCGACCCATTGTCTCAGCATGCTCCTGCCCCACTGAACTCATCTCTACCTACCTTGACACTGTCCTATCTCCCCCTAGTCCAGGAACTCCCCACATACGTTCGAGACACCACCCTCGCCCGCCACCTCCTCCAAGACTTCCGTTTCCCTGGCCCCAAACGCCTTATCTTCACCACGGATATCCAATCCCTCTACACCTCCATTCGCCATGACCAGGGCCTCCAAGCCCTCCAACCAGGGTCTGGTTTTTTCCTCTCCAGACGTCCGCAACAGTACCCTTCCACTGACACACTCATTCGTTTGGCCGAACTGGTCCTCACCCTTAACAATTTCTCCTTTGAATCCTCCCACTTCCTCCAGACCAAAGGGGTAGCCATGGGCACACGTATGGGCCCCAGTTTTGCCTGTCTCTTTGTTGGCTATGTAGAACAGTTGATCTTCCGTAATTACACCGGCACCACTCCCCACCTCTTCCTCCGCTACATTGATGACTGCATTGGCGCCACCTCGTGCTCCCGTGAGGAGGTTGAGCAATTCATCAACTTCACCAACACATTCCACCCTGACCTTAAATTTACCTGGACTATCTCTGACACCTTGCTCCCCTTCCTGGACCTCTCCATCTCCATTAGTGACGACCGACTTGACACTGACATTTTTTTTACAAACCCACTGACTCCCATTGCTACCTGGATTACACCTCTTCCCACCCTATCTCTTGCAAAAATGCCATCCCGTATTCCCAATTTCTCCACCTCCGCCGTATCTGCTCCCAGGAGGACAAGTTCCACCATAGGACACACCAGATGGCCTCCTTCTTTAGAGACCGCAATTTCCCTTCCCACGTGGTTAAAGATGCCCTCCAACGCATCTCGTCCACATTACGCACCTCCGCCCTCAGACCCCACCCCTCCAACTGTAACAAGGACAGAACGCCCCTGGTGCTCACCTTCCACCCTACAAACCTTCACATCAACCAAATCATCTGCCGACATTTCCGCCACCTCCAAAAAGACCCCACCACCAGGGATATATTTCCCTCCCCACCCCTTTCCGCCTTCCGCAAAGACCATTCCCTCCGTGACTACCTGGTCAGGTCCACACCCCCCTACGACCCACCCTCCCATTCTGGCACTTTCCCCTGCCACCGCAGGAACTGTAAAACCTGTGCCCACACCTCCTCCCTCCCCTCTATCCAAGGCCCTAAAAGGAGCCTTCCACATCCAAAGTTTCACCTGCACATCCACCAATATCATTTATTGTATCCGTTGCTCCAGATGTGGTCTGGAGGTAGTACAATGGGTGAGTGGGGGAGGAGATGAAGGTGATAGGTCAAGGAGGAGAGGGTGGAGTGGATAGGTGGAAAAGAAGATAGGCAGGTCGGACAAGTCAAGGAGACAGTGCTGAGCTGGAAGTTTGAAACTAGGGTGAGGTGGGGGAAGGGGAAATGAGGAAGCTGTTGAAGTCCACATTGATGCCCTGGGGTTGAAGTGTTCCGAGGCGGAAGATGAGGCGTTCTTCCTCCAGGCGTCTGGTAGTGAGGGAGCGGCGGGGAAGGAGGCCCAGGACCTCCATGTCCTCGGCAGAGTGGGAGGGGGAGTTGAAATGTTGGGCCATGGGGCGGTTTGGTTGATTGGTGCGGGTGTCTCGGAGATGTTCCCTAAAGCGCTCTGCTAGGAGGTGCCCAGTCTCCCCAATGTAGAGGAGACCACATCGGGAGCAACGGATACAATAAATGATATTAGTGGATGTGCAGGTAAAACTTTGATGGATGTGGAAGGCTCCTTTAGGGCCTTGGATAGAGGGGAGGGAGGAGGTGTGGGCACAGGTTTTACAGTTCCTGCGGTGGCAGGGGAAAGTGCCAGAATGGCAGGGTGGGTCGTTTGGGGGGGGGGCCTGACCAGGTAGTCACGGAGGGAATGGTCTTTGCGGA
This sequence comes from Chiloscyllium punctatum, assembly GCF_047496795.1. Lineage (NCBI taxonomy): Eukaryota > Metazoa > Chordata > Chondrichthyes > Orectolobiformes > Hemiscylliidae > Chiloscyllium > Chiloscyllium punctatum. The sequence goes on along the minus strand of NC_092780.1, from coordinate 6,385,131 downwards.
AGGCGGAAAGGGGTGGGGAGGGAAATATATCCCTGGTGGTGGGGTCTTTTTGGAGGTGGCGGAAATGTCGGCAGATGATTTGGTTTATGCGAAGGTTTGTAGGTATCGGTCCAGTCAAGGATAGTAGTGGGAAGTTGTGAGTGGAGGCAGAGGAGATTGGAGAGACACTAAATCAATACTTTTCGTCAGTATTCACTCAGGAACAGGACATTGTTGCTGATGTGAATATTGAGTCACAAGTGATTAGAATGGATGGCTTTGAGGTATGTAGGGAAGAGGTCCGGGGAATACTGGAAAGGGTGAAAATAGATAAGTCCCCTGGGCCTGATGGCATTTATCCTAGGATCCTCTGGGAAGCTAGGGAGGAGATAGTGGAGCCATTGGCCTTGATTTTTATGTCGTCGTTGTCTACAGGAATAGTGCCAGAAGACTGGAGGATAGCGAATGTGGTTCCCTTGTTCAAGGAGGGGAGTAGGGACAGCCCTAGTAACTATAGGCTGGTGAGTCTCACTTCTGTTGTGGGCAAAGTCTTAGAGAATTGTAAAGGATAAGATTTATGAACATCTGGATAGGAATAAATGTGATCAAGGATAGTCAGCATGGTTTTGTGAAGGGCAGGTCGTGCCTCACAAACCTTATTGAGTTCTTTGAGAAGGTGACCAAGGAAGTGGACGAGGGTAAAGCAGTAGATGTGGTGTATATGGATTTTAGCAAGGCGTTCGATAAGGTACCCCATGATAGGCTACTGCAAAAAATACAGAGGTATGGCACTGAGGGTGCAATAGAGGTTTGGATTAGGAATTGACTGGCTGGAAGGAGACAGAGGGTAGTAGTTGATGGTAAAGGTTCATCTTGGAGTGCAGTTACTAGCAGTGTTACGCAAGGATCTGTTTTGGGACCATTGCTGTTTGTCATTTTTATAAAATGACCTGGAGGAGGGGCTTGACGGCTGGGTGAGCAAGTTTGCGGATGATACGAAAGTCAGTGGAGTGGTGGACAGCGAAGGAGGATGTGGCAGGTTACAGCAGGATATAGATAAGTTGCAGAGCTGGGCAGAAAGGTGACAAATGGAGTTCAATGTAGCTAAGTGTGAAGTCATTCACTTTGGTAGGAGTAATAAGAAGATGGATTACTGGGCTAATGGTAGGCTACTTGGTTGTGTCGATGAGCAGAGGGATCTTGGTGTCCATGTACACAGATCTCTGAAAGTTGCCACCCGGGTAAATAGTGCTGTGAAGAAGGCATTTGGCGTACTGGGATTTATTGGTAGAGGAAGTGAGTTCCGGAGTCCTGAGGTCATGTTGCAGTTGTATAAGACTCTGGTGCGGCCTTATCTGGAGTATTGTGTACAGTTCTGGTCGCCATACTATAGGAAGGATGTGGAGGCGCTAGAACGGGTGCAGAGGAGGTTTACCAGGATGTTGCCTGGCATGGTAGGAAGATTGTATGAGGAAAGGCTGAGGCACTTGGGGCTGTTCTCATTGGAGAAAAGGAGGTTTAGGGGTGACTTGATAGAGGTGTACAAGATGATTAGGGGTTTAGATAGGGTTGACAGCGAGAACCTTTTTCCGCATATGGAGTCTGCTGTTACTAGGGGACACAGCTTTAAATTAAGGGGAGGTTGGTATAGGACAGATGTTAGGGGTAGATTCTTTACTCAGCGGGTTGTGAGTTCATGGAATGCCCTGCCAGTAGCAGTGGTGGACTCTCCCTCTTTATGGGCATTCAAGCGGGCATTGGATAAGCATATGGAGGTTATTGGGCTAGTGTAGGTTAGGTAGGCTTCAGTCGGCGCAACATCGAGGGCGCTGTATTTTTGTATGTTCTATGTTCTATTGATAGAACAACTCTTTGTGGACAGGTCAGTTTAATCTATTACAATTAAAACAGTGGCAAACTTTTAGAATTGCAGAAAAATACATAGAATGGACAATTTAAAAAAAAGTATCTGAAGGGTATTTATAAAGTCAGAGTTGTAAGCTTAGAAACAGACCCTTCGGTCCAACACATCCATGCGGACCAGATATCCTAAATTAAATCCGATCCCATTTGCAAGTATTTGGCCCATATCCTCTAAACCCTTCCCATTTGTATACCTATTCAGATAGCTTTTAAATATTGTAACTGTACCAGCCTCGACCACCTCATTCCAAACACAACACCCTTTTGCATGTTGCCCCTTTGGTCCCTTTTAAATATTTCACCTCTTGAACCTATGCCCTCTAGGTTTGGACTCCCCTACACTGGGGAAAAGATCTTGGCTATTCACCCTATCCATGACCCTCATGATTTTATAAACCTCTATAAAAAGGTCATCCCTCAGCCTCCAATGCTCCAGACAAAATAGCCCCAGCCTATTCAGCCACTCCCTACAGCTCAAACCTTCCAATTCTTGAAACATCTTTGTAAATCTTGTCTGTATCCTTTCAAGTTTAACCACATCTTGCCTACAGCAGGGCAGCTAGAACCGAACAGAGTATTCCAAAAGCGGCCTAATCAATGCCCTGTACAGCTGCAATGTGACATCCCAACTCCTATACTCAATGCACTGACCAATTGCCTTCTTCAGTTCCATGTCTACCTGCAACTCCACCTTAAAAGGAGCTAATAAGAACACAAAAAATAGTGCAGGGTAGACCATCTAGATCTTTGCGCCTGCTCCAGCATTCAGTAAGATCATGGCTGATCTTTAAGTGGACTCAGACTTACCTGTCCACTCTCTGTTTTTAAGACAACATTAATTTTTGAACAGTAAAGGAATTAAAGATTACATTCAACAAACCGAAGGGTCTGTTTCCGTGCTGTACATCTCTATGACTCTAAGTTGGCCTCAATTGCTTCACTAGGCAGGGAATACCACAGATTCACAACCCTTTAGGTGAAGAAATTCCTCCTCAACCCTGTCTTAAATCTACACCCCCTTATTTTGAGGCAATGTTCCATAGTTCTAGTTTCACCCACCAATGGAAACAACTTCCCTGCTTCTATCTTATTAATTCCTTTCATAAATTATGTTTCTATAAGATCCCCCCTCATTCTTCTAAATTCCAATGAGTATAGTGCAAGTCCACTCAATCTCTCCTCATAAGCCAACCCCCCTCAACTCGAATTAACCTAGCAAACCTTCTCTACACCCCTTCCAGTGCCAGTACATCCTTTCCCAAGTAAAAGAGATCAAAAATGTACACAACTCCAGCTGTGGCCTCACCAGCACCCTATACAGCTGCAGCATAAGTTTCAGGTTTTAAACTCCACCTCTCTAGCAAGGAAGGACAATATTCCATTTACCGCCTTAATTACCTGCTGCACTTGCAAACTAACATTTTGTGATTCATGCACAAAGACACCCAGGTCCCTCTGCACAACAGCATGCTACAATAATTCACCATTTAAACAATCGCTCATTTTGCTGTTATTCTTACCAAAGTGGATGACCTCACATTTACCAACATGGAACCCCATCTGCCAGACCCTTGCTCACTCAATATCTATCCCTCTGCAGACTGTGTATTCTGCACACTTTGCTCTATCATTCATCTTAGTGTCATCTGAAAACTTTGATTCACTATACTTGATCCCCAGCCAGAAATCAACTACATAAATTGTAAACAATTGCAGTGCCAACACTGATCCCTGAGGCACATCAGAAGCCACTGATTGCTAACCAGAAAAACACCCGTTCATACCCAATCTTTGCTTTCCGTTAGTTAACTGACCTTCTATCCATGTTAATACAATTATCATAAGGCTATGCAGCTTTATTTTAAGTAGTAACCTTTGTGTGGCATCTTGTCGAAAGTCTTCTGGAAAGCCAGATACACCACATCCACACCTTCAACAAGATGGGACTTCCTGTTTGAAATTGTGTACCAATCTACATTATTCCTTATCTAGGTCCTTCTTTAGGTTCCCTTGTATTATACATTCAGAAGACCAAAAGATATAGCAAAGGAGTAGGTCATTTAGCCCTTGAGCCTGCTCCACCATTCAATAGGATCACGGCTGATCCAACATTCCTTATGTTAGTTTCCTGCTTTTTCCTCCCCTACACTTGATTTCCCCTACTGATCAAGAATCTATCTCAGACTTAAATATACCAACAGGACTTTGCCCCACAGCTCCCTGTGGCATAGAGTTCCAAAGACACTCAACCCTCTCAGGGAAGGAAGTTTTCCTCAGTCTTACATTGGCAATACTTTATGAGACTATGCCTTCTGGTCCTATTCTCTCCCACAAGGGAAAACATCCTGTGTTTACTCTGTCAAGGCCTTTAAGAAACCTGCATGTTTCAATGAGATCTTCTAAACTGCAATGAGTAGAGTCCTAATTTGCTTTGTCTTTGCTTATAAGACAATCCCTCCATTCCAGGTATCAACCCAGCAAACCTTCTCTGAACTACCTCCAGTTAAACGATAAAAGGGGACAAAGACTGCTTACAGTACTCCAAAATGTGGCCTCATCAGCACCTGTAGAGGTGCAATAAGACTTCCCTACTCTCACACTCCAGTCCCCTTGAAATATGGGCCAATATTCCAACAGCCTTCCCGATTACTTGCCATGCCATTGTATGTTAGCTTTCTATATTTTAGAGACAAATATCCCCAAGTCCCTTGGTTTTAAAGCTTTCTACAGTTTTTCTCCATTTAAATAATATTCTGTTCTATTAATCTCCCTCCCAAAATGAGCAACTTCACATTTTCTCAATTTAGACTCCATTTGCCAACTTCTTAACCACTTATTTAACTTATCAATATCTCTCTGTAAACTGAGTGTATCCTTCTTGCAACTTGCCTTTCCACCTATTTTTGTGTCATCTGCAAATTTGGTTGCAGTACTTTCGCTTTTTTTTACTTCAAGTCATTATAATGTATAATGTAAATAATTGTAGTTCCAGCACTTATTCCTGTGAAATATCACTGATCATGGGTCACCAATCTGAAAAAGAACCTCTTATCCCCACTCGCTTTTTCCTGCGCAAGAGTCATTCTTTACCGGTGCCAATGTACTACCTCCAACACTGGATTTTTATTTTATGACTTAACCTTTTGTAGGCACCTTGTTGAATGTCTTCTGGAAGCCTGGACCAAACATCTACTGATTTCCCTCTATCCATTCTAATTGGGACTTGAAAAAAGTATAATTAGATAGACAAAATTGCCCCTTCGTGAAGTGAAGTTGACTCTGCTGGATTAGATTCTAGATTAGTGGTGCTGGAAAAGCACAGCAGTTCAGGCAGCATCCGAGGAGTAGTAAAATCAACATTTCGGGCAAAAGCACTTCATCAAGAATACAGGCAGCGTGCCTGAAGGGTAGAGAGATAAATGAGGAGGGTAGGAGTAGGGAGAAAGTAGCATAGAGTACAATAGGTGAGTGGGGGTGGGGATGAAGGTGGGGGAAGGTAGCAAAGAGTACAATGGGTGGATGGAGGTGGGATGAATGTGATAGGCCAAAGAGGAGGGTGGAGTAGATAGGTGGAAAAGAAGATAGGCAGGTAGGACAAGACATGGGGATAGTGCTGAGCTGGACGTTTGGAACTGGGGTGAGGTGGGGGAAAGAGAAAAGTGAGGAAACTGTTGAAGTCCACACTGATGCTCTGAGGTTGAAGTGTTCGGAGGCGGAAGATAAGGCGTTCTTTCTCCCAAGAGTCTGGGGTGGAGGGAGGACGGTGAAGGAGGCCCAGGACCTCCATGTCCTCGGCAGAGTAGGAGGGGGAGTTGAAATGTTGGGCCACAGGGCAGTGCAGTTGATTGGTGCGGGTGTCCCGGAGATGTTCCCTAAAGCGCTCTGCTAGGAGGCGCCCAGTCTCCCCAATGTAGAGGAGACCGCATCGGGAGCAATGGATACAATAAATGATATTGGTGGATGTGCAGGTAAAACTTTGATGGATGTGGAAGGCTCCTTTAGGGCCTTGGATGGAGATGAGGGAGGTGGTGTGGGCGCAGGTTTTGCGATTCCTGCGGTGGCAGGGGAAGGTGCCAGGACGGGAGGGTGTGTTGTATGGGGGTGTGGACCTGACCAGGTAGTCACGGAGGGAACGGTCTTTGTAGAAGGTGGAAAGGGGTGGGGAGGGAAATATATCCCTGGTGGTGGGGTCTGTTTGGAGGTGGCGGAAATGTCAGCGGATGATTTGGTTTATGCGAAGGTTGGTACGGTGGAAGGTGAGCACCAGGGGGTTCTGTACTTGTTACGGTTGGAGGGATGGGGTCTGAGGACGGAGGTGCAGGTTGTGGACGAGATGCGTTGGAAAGCATCTTTAACTACGTGGGAAGGGAAATTGCGGTCTCTAAAGAAGGAGGCCATCTGGTGTGTTTTGTGGTGGAACTGGTCCTCCTGGGAGCAGATACGGCAGAGGTGGAGGAATTGGGAATACGGGATGGGATGGGAAGAGGTGTAATCCAGGTAGCTGTGGGAGTCGGTGGGTTTGTAAAACATGTCGGTGTCAAGTCAGTCGTCATTAATGGAGATGGAGAGGTCTAGGAAGGGAAGGGAGGTGTCAGAGATGGTGCAGGTAAGTTTACCCAAGGTCAGGGTGGAATGTGTTGGTGAAGTTGACAAATTGCTCAACCTCCTCGTGGGAGCACACGGTGGCGCCAATGCAGTCAATGTAGTGGGAAAGGTGGGGAGTGGTGCCAGTGTAATTACAGAAGATGGACTGTTCAATGTAGCCAAAGAGACTGGCATAGCTGGCACCCATACAGGTGCCTATGGCTACCCCTTTGGTCTGTAGGAAGTGGGAGGATTCGAAGGAGAAATTGTTACGGTTGGGTAGCCATGGGCACCCATATGGGCCCCAGCTTTGCCTGTCTCTTTATTTCCTTACAATTAATTCCAATACTTTCCAACAATAGATATTAGGCTAATGAACCTGCAGTTATCCACTTTTTGCCTTCATCCCTTTCTGAATAGTGGTATCACATTAGCAGTTTTCTAATCCTCTCATACCATCAGTTCTGGGACCTCTGCTCTGTGATTTTTTATAAATTACTTGGATGAGGAAATGGAAGGGTGGATTTGTAAGTTTGCTGATGACACGAAGGTTGGAAGAGTTGAGGATAGTGTGGAGGGCTGTTGTAGGTTGCAATGGGACATTGACAGGATGCAGAACTGGGCTGAGAGGTGGCAGATGGAATTCAACCTGTAAGTGTGAAGTCATTCATTTTGGAAGGTCGAATTTGAATGCAGAATACAGGTTTAAAGGTAGGATCCTTGGCAGTATGGAACAGAGGGATCTTGGGGTCCACATCCATATATCCCTCAAAGTTGCCAAAGTTGATACTGTTAATAAGGAGGCATATGGAGAGTTGGCTTTAATTAGCAGGGGGATCGAGTTTACAAGCTGCAAGGTTATGCTGTAGCTCTATAAAGCCCAGGTTATACCACACTTGGAATATTGTATTCTGTTCTGGGGGGTTGCCTCACTATTAGAAGGATGTGGAAGCTTTATAGAGTCTGCAGAGAAGAATTATCAGGATGCTGCCTGGGCTGGAGACTAATGTCTTAGGAGGGGGACTGGGAGGAAGCAGCCAGTGCAGGGTCCCCCTGCGGCCGTTCCCCTCAAGAACAAGTACACCGTTTTGGATACTTGTGGGGGGGGGGGGGGGGGGGGGGGGGTGGGGGGGGGCGGAGACGACTTACCAGGGGTATGCAATGGGGTTCAGGCCTCTGGCATAGAGCCTATCCCCGTTGCTCAGAAGGGAAGGGTGGAGAAGAGCAGAGCAATAGTTATTGGGGACTCGATAGTTCGGGGCACAGATAGGCAGTTTTGTGGGGGCGAAAGAGAGAGACTCACGTTTGGTATGTTGCCTCCCAGGTGCAAGGGTACTGGACATCTCTGATCGTGTTTTCCGGGTCCTTAAAAAAAGGGGGAGGGGGAAGCAGCCCGAAGTCGTGGTCTACATTGGCACCAACAACATAGGTAGGAGGAGGGCTGAGGATGTTAGGCAGGCTTTCAGGGAGCTAGGTTGGAAGCTCAGAGTTAGAACAAACAGAGTTGTTGTCTCTGGTTTGTTACCCGCGCCACGTGATAGAGAGTCAAGCAATAGGGAGAGAGAGAGAGAGAGAGAGAGAGAGAACAGTTAAATGCGTGGTTACAGGGATGGTGCAGGAGGGAGGGATTCTGGTATCTGGATAACTGGGGTTCTTTCTGGGGAAGGTGGGACCTCTAAACAGGATGGTCTACACCTGAACCTGAGGGGCACCAGTATCCTTGGGGGGGGGAGGTTTGCTAGTGCTCTTGGTTTGGTTGGGGGGGTGGGGGGGGTTTTAAAACTAACTCTGCTGGGGCATGGGAACCTAGTCTGTAGCTTTAGGGTGCAGGACCTGGAGTGTAGGGAGGTTAGGAACATGGCATCAAATCTCAAAAGGAGGTTGCCTGTAAACAGGAAAGTGGCTTGAAGTGTGTATATTTCAATGCAAGAAATATACGAAATAAGGTAGGTGAACTTGCAGCGTGGGTTGGTACCTGGGATTTTGATGTTGTGGCTATTACAGAGACATGGGTAGAATAGGGACAGGATTGACTGTTGCAGGTTCCAGTGTTTAAAATGTTTTAGTAGGGTCAGAGGTGGGGGTAAAAGAGGGGGAGGTGTGGCATTGCTTGTCAAAAATAGTATTTACAGTGGTGGAAAGGACGAAGGATGAAGACTCGCCATCTGAGGTAGTTTGAGCGGAGGTTAAGAATAGGAAAGGTGAGGTCACCCTGTTAGGAGTTTTCTACAGGCCTCCTAATAGTCCGAGAGACGTAGAAGAAAGGATTACGAGGATGATTCAGGAGAAGAGTGAAAGTAATAGGGTGGTTGTTATGGGGGACTTTAACGTTCCTGATATTGACTGGGAAAGCTATAGCTAGAGTTCGTTAGATGGGTCGGTGTTTGTCCAATGTGTGCAGTATGGTTTCCTGACACAATATGTAGACAGGCCAACAAGAGGTGAGGCCATACTGGATTTGGTTCTGGGTAACGAACCCAGGCCAGGTGTTAGAATTGGAGGTAGGTGAGCACTTTGGGGACAGTGACCACAATTCGGTGACTTTTACTCGAGTGATGGAGAGGGATAAGTGTGCACTGCAGGGCAAGAGTTATAGCCGGGGGCAGGGAAATTATGATGCGTGGCTTGGAAAAGTAGGCTTCAAGGCAAGGGCGCAATTGATAGGTGGAACTTGTTCGAGCATCTATGGAGTGTCCTTGATAAGTATGTACCTGTCAGGCAGGGAGGAAAGGGTCATGTGAGGAAGCCGTGGTTTAATAAGGAATTTGAATCCCTTGTTAAAGGGAAGAGGGCGGCCTATGTAAAGATGAGGTGTGAAGGTTCAATTGGGGCGATTGAGAGTTACAAGGTAGCCAGGAATGATCTGAAGAGAGAGCTAAGAGCAGCAAGGAGGGGACATGAAAAATCCTTAGTTAGTAGGATTAGGGAAAACCCAAAGGCTTTCTATAGGCATGTCAGGAATAAAAGAATGACTAGTAGGAATAGGTCCAGTCAAGGATAGTAGTGGGAAGTTGCGTGTGGTGGCTGAAGAGATTGGGGAGACACTGAATGAATACTTTTCGTCAGTATTCACTCAGGAACAGGACATTGTTGCTGATGTGAATACTGAGTCACAATTAATTAGAATGGACGGCTTTGAGATATGTAGGGAAGAGGTGTTGGAAATTCTGGAAAGGGTGAAAATAGATAAGTCCCCTGGGCCTGATGGCATTTATCCTAGGATTCTCTGGGAAGCAAGGGAGGAGATTGCAGAGCCATTGGCCTTGATTTTTATGTCGTCGTTGTCTACAGGAATAGTGCCAGAAGACTGGAAGATAGCAATTGTGGTTCCCTTGTTCAAGAAGGGGAGTAGGGATAACCCTAGTAACTATAGGCCGGTGAGTCTCACTTCTGTTGTGGGCAAGGGCTTAGAGAGAATTGTAAGGGATAGGAATAATGTGATCAAGGATAGTCAGCATGATTTTGTGAAGGGAAGATCGTGCCTCACAAACCTTATTGAGTTCTTTGAGAAGGTGACTAAGGAGGTGGACAAGGGTAAAGCGGTAGATGTGGGGTATATGGATTTTAGTAAGGCGTTTGATAAGGTACCCCATGATAGGCTACTGCAAAAAATACGGACGTATGGCATTGAGGACGAGTTGGAGGTTTGGATTAGGAATTGGCTGACTGGAAGGAGACAGAGGGTAGTAGTTGATGGTAAAGGTTCATCTTGGAGTGCAGTTACTAGCGGTGTTCTGCAAGGATCTGTTTTGGGACCATTGCTGTTTGTCATTTTTATAAATGACCTGGAGGAGGGGCTTGACGGCTGGGTGAGCAAGTTTGCGGATGATACGAAAGTCGGCGGAGTTGTTGACAGTGAGGTAGGATGTGTCAGATTACCGCGGGATATAGATAAGCTGCAGAGCTGGGCAGAAAGGTGGCAAATGGAGTTCAATGTGGGTAAGTGTGAGGTGATTCACTTTGGTATGAGTAACAAAAAGATGGGGTACTGGGCTAATGGTCGGATACTTGGTAGTGTGGATGAGCAGAGGGATCTTGGTGTCCATGTACACAGATCTCTGAAAGTTGCCACCCAGGTAAATAGTGCTGTGAAGGCAGCATATGGCGTACTGGGATTTATTGGTAGAGGAATTGAGTTCCGGAGTCCTGAGGTCATGTTGCAGTTGTATAAGACTCTGGTGTGGCCGCATCTGGAGTATTGTGCGCATTTTTGGTCGCCATACTATAGGAAGGATGTGGAGGCACTGGAACGGGTGCAGAGGTGGTTTACCAGGATGTTGCCTGGTATGGTAGGAAGATCGTATGAGGAAAGGCTTTGGCACTTGGGGCTGTTTTCATTGGAGAAAAGAAGGTTTAGGGGTGACTTGATAGAGGTGTACAAGATGATTAGGGGTTTAGATAGGGTTGACCATGAGAACCTTTTTCTACGTATGGAGTCAGCTATTACGAGGGGGCATAGCTTTAAATTAAGGGATGGTAGGTATAGGACAGATGTTAGGGGTAGATTCTTTACTCAGCGAGTCGTGAGTTCATGGAATGCCCTGCCAGTAGCAGTGGTGGACTCTCCCTCTTTATGGGCATTTAAACGGGCATTGGATAGGCATATGGAGGATAGTGGGCTTGTGTAGGTTAGGTGGGCTTGGATTGGCGCAACATTGAAGGCCAAAGGGCCTGTACTGCGCTGTGTTTTTCTATGTTCTATGTAAATGTTAAGGGAGCTAAGGCTTTTCTCATTGGAGAAAAGGAGGGTGAGAGGTGACTTGATAGAGCTGTACAAAAATGATGAGAGGCATAAATATAGTGAATAGTCAGACTTTTTCACAGGGCAGAAATGACTATCACAAGGGGGCATAATTTTAAAGCAATTAGAGGAAGGTTTAAGGGTGATGTCAGAGATAGGTTCTTTACACAGAGTGATGGATGGTGTGGAATGCACTGCTAGTGGTGGTAATATAGTCAGATACTTTGGTGACATTGAAGGGACTCTTGGATAGGCACGTGGAAGATAGTACAATGAAGGGTACGTAGGTTAGCCTGATCTTCGGGTAGGATAAAAGGTCGGTATAACAGAGGGCCCGTTGTGTGCGCGCACACACACACACACACACACACACACAGAGTACTGTGCTGTACTGTTCTATGTTTTATGATCTTCAAGGGAGTGTCGATGAGAAAATAGATGATTCCACACATAACGAATACTTCCAGTATTTCCTGTTGTAAGTAAGCGTCATCTCAGCATCAGGCTTCACCAAAACACTGATCTGTCAACTTAGTGTCAGCTTTTCTGTATGCTACAACCACTATTTTATTCAAACCCCTGTAGAACCTCCAGCAATGCACTCAGCATCTTAATCTAGTCAAGACAAACTGGAGTGAGATAACTAAAGTTTAAGAACTTGTAACTGCACTGATAATTTTCAGGCAACATTTTAATTTACAAGTCATTCCACATATGTAACAGGATGCAGTCTCAGATTATGCACTCATTTCTAGGTTACCACATGGTGCCTGATACTAACAACTCAGTTCTTCTAGCAGGAAGTCCTTTTTTGCTTTTCATCAAGTGAAATGTGCAAAAAAGAAGAAGATCTGCTCACTACAAGGCAATAGATCATGATATGAAAGCAGGCTTCATATATTACGTGATTCAACAACAAATTTGAGGATCTTTAGATCACAGTCATTGCCCCAAATTCCTTTTCATAATGTTCATTTTCTGCACTAGGACCTTATTGGCCAAATTTATCCTACAAAAGGTAGGATTGCAGTTGTTAATGAAGAAAAAAAAATACAAAAAGCTTTGAAATTTTTCCTTAAGATTAATAGATATTTCAGAACCTCAATTTTTTTTGGCTCAGAGCAAATTGCATCCAGTTTAGTGGACTGATTTGCACCATCAGGTCAAGCCAGGTTCTCTCCATAACTTACAAACCTCGGCATTTTAATTGCTGTTTTAGCCTTCGCAGCAAGAACCATGCCTGATTTCTCAGACAGCTGTTGTTCACAAAGGAACTTGCCACTCAGCAGGTTTCCTCCATAACATCTTTGGGGGGGCCAAACCATCTTTAAAAACCCACTGCAGGAGTACTGCTATCTGAAAGCTGAGGGTCAGCTGTGTTAGGGGTCAGGAGAGATAGCAGAGAGAGGGAAGCCAGCACCACACTTTTCAGAGATGGTGCCTGCAGGTTCCAATGGATGGGAGTGTGGAGGCAAGAGAAATCCTCTTCCCAGAGGACTAACAAAGGATAACATGTCATTATATCGTGCCAGAGATCACTACCCAAATCAGTGCCATCTCCAAAGTGAGAAAGAAGTGCACAGAGGAGGTCAAATGATCTTCACTATTGTCAGACTAAGTGCAATCCTTTGCTCCCTGCTGTTTCATACTTATTCATCCACTGCCCCCATCAGCTACCAATGCTTATACTCAGGCACCCTATCTGTTGCATGCAATACCTTTCCTCAAACATCACTCCCTTTACCCTCTATTTGCCCGCACCACTAACCCTGCATGATCTCCACACTGGTTTGAAACACTTATACATCTTGTCTCCACATGCACCAGCCCCAACATTTGTGCCACCCACTGGCCTCTTGCTCAATTAGCCTCTATAATTTCATTACACACAAGTGGGGTGTCCCAGACATCTTACAGGGACACACACAAAAAGATAAGAACTGACCATGACTGCTGCCTGCAGTACAGAGAAACAGTCCATATGTGCAATACCACCCTGACCAGATGCCCGATTGTAGCCAAAAGTCTCAGACTGATACAGGAGACTGCCAGTGACTAGTTACGCTGGGCACCCCTGACTGCCGGGTATCCCCATGGACTGTGTTGCACACTATTGCTCTCAAGACTTCCACTGAAGTTGCAGTGCTTGCTGCAGATGGTGCGTATTTGGTGCAAAGAAGCCACAGGGTACAGGTGCTAGAGTGACATGGCACAATGACAGACATCAAGATACAAATGCCCTTGACTGAGGACTGCACAGCATGGCCACCTGTCAGTTGACTCACTGTGCAAATTGTTAATGCAAGGCTAGACATGGCAGGATAAGGCATGCCAAAAGGCACGAGGGGATGAATGTTGAGACAGCAAAGGAGCAGCCCTGGTAGACAGCCTGGTAAAGGGTTCCTTTCCCTGTATGATGCTGTTGCCTGCCAGTGTACCTTCGAAGACCAGTTATCGGGCGCAATACTAGTGTATTGGCAGGATGTCAGATGTTGCGATATCTTCCTGAAAGCAGAGTGCTAATGTCCACTGTGAAGAATGCTTGCAGCTGGTGCTGGTGGCAAAATTGACATGCCCTCTACTCTGCCAGTGATCTCCTGCAGTAAGCATAGCAGCGATCTTGTCAAGAACTGACTCGGGTGCACACATCAAGTTTTCCCAACAGCTAGTTTGCATGGCAAGTTTGGTAAGATTGAAACCCACATGGAATAGGCCTGTTAAATAATAATAAAGAGCACCAAGGACATCTCCACATGAGTTCCTCAGGATAGTGTCCTAGGCCCAAACATCTTTGGCTGCTTCATCAATGACTTTCCCTCCATCATAAAGTCAGAAACGGGAATGTTTGCTGATGATTACACAATATTTAGCACCATGTGCAATTCCTCAAATATTGAAACAGTCCATGCTCAAAATCAAACAGGATCTCGAGTATATCCATTCTTGGACTGACAAGTAGCATTCATGACACAGTAACACCAGGTAGTGACACTAACCACACCCTGTAATACAGCCCCTGAAATTCAGTAATGTTACCATCACTGAATTCAACACCATCAATATCTTGGGGTTACCACTGACCAGAAACTCAACTGCACTCACCATGTAAGGGAAGGTGATAGCCAACACTCTAATATTAATCCAGAAACTCCGTTAACATTCTGGAAAATGGGCTCGAATCCCACTACAGCAGATAGTAGAATCTGAATTCAATATTTAAAGAAACAAAATCTCAAATTAAGAATCTATTGATAACCAGGAAACTTGCCAATTATCAGAGAGAGAAAAAAAAACAATCTGGCTCGCTAATGTCCTTCAGGGGAGGAAATTTGCAATCCTCACCTGGTCCAGATGTATATGTATTATATGAGGAACCCATTATTCAGCATTCAAATGAACCGAATTTCGGATTATCCAAACAGGATTGTAACCCAACACATGGGTTACTATGTTATCTGGCATCAATTAACCAAGTATTTCCCACAGAGCAGAGCAATGTGGTTGATACTCAAATGCTCTCTAAAATGGACAAGCAAGCCACTCTGTTCATATGCAGCTAGGACAAATAACAAATGCTGACCAGCCAGTGAAACCCAGGTCCCACAAGTGAATAAATAAAAAAATAGAAACACACTGGCTACAAGAACAGGTCAAATGCCAGGAATGCTGTGGCAAGTAACTCACTTCCTGATCCACAAAGCCTATCATTATCTGCAAGTCAAGTCAGGAGTGTGATGAAATACTCCCCACTTGCATGGATGGGTAAAACTCCAAAAACCAAGCTTGACACCAGCCAGGACAAAGCAACCTGTTTGATTAGCACCACATCCACATCCTCCATTACTGATGCTCAGTAACAGCAGCGTGTATTATCTATAAAAGGTGTACTTCAGAAATTTACCAAAAGATCCTTAAACAAAGATCCTTCCAAACCTAGGACAACTTCAGTCTAGAAGGACAAGGACAGTGGATAAATGCAAAATATCACAACCTGCATCTTCTCTTCCAAACCACTCACTATCCTGACTTGGAAATATAACAATTCCTTCAGTATTGCTGGGTCAAAATCCTGGAATTCCCTCCCTAAGAACATTGTGGGTCATCCCACAGCATATGGACTACAGCTGTTCAAAGTAGTCAGCTCAGCACCATCTTAAGGCAACTAGTGAAGGACAATAAATGCTGGCCAGGAAGCAATGCCCAAGTCAGAGTGAGTTTAAAAAAACCTTTGGGAACTCACAGCTCTCAGGCAAGAATCTCACCATGCTGCTTGATGCAAGGAGTGTGGGGCTGTGGACAAGAATTGTGACATAGTGATCTAGAAGTTGAAACAACATCTCACCACAGCCCATGCCATTTAGAGCCTAGTAAGATTGCACCCATTGGAAGAGTTCAGAAAATTATCTTTGCAGCTCCTCCTAAATTACTGGGCTTTTGATGTCTCTGACAAAATTACAAATTGTCCAAAATAAATTCTAAGCAACCTGCTCAAAATAAACTTTTCATCCAAGTCTTGACTTAATAAAAATTAATAACAGATCAGTCAGAAGGCAAACCTTTAAAAATGCATTCTTAACAGTGCCAAGTATACTCAGTTTTGCTCCCCAAACTATGTGATGCAATTTAGATACATCCAATGACACACAAATACTCATACATCTTTTTCATGATAAGAATGTGTTGAGATAAAAAAATTGTCACAAATTAGTAACAATTTATTGAAAGAATTCTACACGCCTGGTGTTGTAATTGTAAACTCCGTGCCTTCTCCAAAGACTTACAACTGCCCAGTTGTTAACTGTGTCAAATAAAGAAGATAAAAGAATGTTGACCTCACTAAGTTACCATCTGAGAGATTGGCAATCTTAACATTATTCAAAACAACCAGGTCCAATTGCTGTTTTTTTTTGGTTTTGACAGACAAGACATTTGATCAGAAGCACATTCTAATTGTCTATTACACTTTAAATTTATTTTGGCCCCAAGAGAAAAAAAAAATTTGCAACCCCACCAACTGCGATAATGAAAAGTTAAAATAATCTAATGACAAATACAATAAAGGGATCCGCTCAACTTGAAGGAGGCAAGTTCTCTTCACGTGAGCTTGAGATCAGCTTTACCAGTTTGTGATCAGTGCTCTCTTCTTGTAATAGAGCCCATTTACTCATCAATAAGTTGAGTAGGTTAGGTTTAAAACACAATTCCTCTCCACCACTGTAAAACCATCTTATTAGCCTTGCTTACTCTGCTTCCACCTACACTAATGGATGCTGAACCTGTTCTTGGTGGCTTTAAAACACACACAGGGATAGAAAGAGAGACTTGATCACAAAGGAGTGAAGCTGTTCACTTTAAAAATAACTTGTTTCTTGCATATTAATGCTGCTCTTGCTGCCTTTTGTTATTAATCTCCAGATGTCATGTTCACAGTGAGAATTCAGGAGAGGGAAGCATCATATGGGAGAGAGTCAGAAAGTGGAAGGCTAAAGGGAGAGAAAGGAGCAAAGTATGGTTAGTTATGAGAGTGGCTGCAAGCACAGAGAATTGGCAGTGAGCGGAAGGGTTAGGGAGCGAGAAAGGCCATAAGTCCAGAGGGTGGGCAGCAAACAAAAAAAGGTGGGTTAAGAGGTCAAGTTTCTGGATTGACAAGATAGTAATTCAGAGAGAAAGAAATTGTTTAACAAAGGGTCAGCATGTTGTATGTTTAGTGAGCAGCAGCGAAAATAAAATACCATTAGGTAGAAAACTGTCATTTCTTAAGCTCTTTTTTTGAGATTTATCGTTACCAGTTTAGGAATTCAGCAGTGAAAAATATTTCAGCTTAAATATAATGTATAATATGTGTCAATGTATATGTGGATTGGCCAAGCTAAGTTGCCCCACAGTGTCCAGGGACATTAGGTAGGGTAGATTAGTCATGGTAAATGGAGAGTTAGAATGGGGGAACTGGGGCCACATCTGGGTAGGATGCTGTTTGAAGGGTCACTGCAAACTCGATGGGCCAAATGGCCTCTGTAGGGATGCTGTGATTTTTTTCTGATCAACAACATTATACAAAAATCTAACTGTGGCTTAAATGGAAAGACAATTCATAAAGAATTGTTTCACTTAAAAGTCACAAGTTTCAGTTCCGTTCCTGAAATTCAAAGTGAGGATTTTCATTCATTTTTTGTATCAATGAATTTGTGAAAGTTTAGGTAAATGCATGTTTCAAAGTGTAAAACACAGCTAAGCATTATAACTTTAATACAGTATGCATGAGATTTAAGCTAACCTTAAGTAGAATCCTCAAAACAGAAAATATCATTTCACATTTACTCACTATCTTATTAAAATAGCAAGGGAATTTAAAACAGAAATTTGTTCATATTGCACCATGATTTCAGCTCTAAGAATTTCTTGAGATGCTGAAGCACTGAACAAGTAAAATTGAAAATCCATATCACTTCCTGTAAGTGAGAAAAGAGACTTTGGCACATCTGCAAACATTGATTTTGTTTCAGCTAATAAATACGGTGCAGGACATAAAAAGATTACAATGTAATAATGAAATGAAGCCATAAACCAGAGAACTATCAGCTAGTTTATTTGCTTCAACAAAATTCAGAGATTGAAATGTCTACTGCAATCTTTTATACAAAAATAAACTCTAATATTTGTACAGATGTTTTGAAATTAAGTGTTGCAAAGGAAATTTATTGATGATGCTCACAAAGAAAGATGGCGAAGCATGTTGAACCGTCATCTTCAACTATTTACTTGCTTAAATCGGTTTCAAAACACAACTCCATCAATATACAAAGGTTTTATGGACTGATCACCAACTTAAGTGCAAATATTCAGTCCTTCACATCATTAGGTACTAACACATTGTAGGAAGAGGAAATCAAGTCAGAGATTCCAAGTGTAGCCATCTGGAGACTCAAATAAGCAGCCACAAGTGCATCTGCGTCATGAACAGAGGATGACAGAAATGGAACACTTGGACAAGCATCATTCATATGTTTTGGTAGCTGACTAGATAGCAACATAAATCCTACTATAACTTGTAGGAAGAAAACATTTTCAACAAACACTCAGTTTTTAGGATATTAGTTTTTTACCGTTGCCTACATCTATGCCTAAAATGAGTTATTGTACTGTATAGGATTTACTTTGTTGATGTGCAACCAAGTTATAAATAGACAAAAGGAGGGAGAGTGGGGAGAATGTACCCTCTATAAATTGCAAAAGCATCAGGATCTGCTTCAATGCCTGCATCCTTACCCATTCAAAAGCCCCATAATTCCATCTCCCCAGATCTTGCAAGACTTTTTGTAATCCTCACATCAGTTTCAAAATCTTTGCTTTGCACATTAACAACCTTGATTTACCCAGATAAACCTCTTCCTTGGTCATGGATCCCTCTGCTTTTGGCACCAAACAATTTGCTCCTCATTAATACTTCAACATTCAACTACACTTTTCAGTTATTATTCCCAGCTCAGGAACTACTAGCTTAAATTCCTTCATCTTATCTCCTCCTTTCCTACACTGAATAGTCTTGTCAAAATATGTTGTTTTCACTCTAAATGGTTACACCTAGCTTAATAAGATACAACTGGACTTTCAAATAAGAGACACTATTAATAGTGTGTGAGAAACAGCAGCCATTTTCCTGAAAAAAATCCATATTTCATGGAATTCAGTTAAAATTAATTAGCATATATACGCTATATCTTTACTAACTTCTCTTCAAAAGATTTCAGAATATTTTAGCTTCTACATTCACCACGATGCAATCCTTAATTTGCTCAACTCTGTTTATTTTCTTGGGGTTTTTTTCCCCTACTTGGATAGATTGATCACAACGTGGCTGCTCCACTCTGGATGCTAAGTACAGAGGAATCTTGATTATCCAAACAAGATGGGCAGGCCCTATTTCTTTGGAAAACCGGTTATTCGGATAACTGATTTTACCTTAAACAAGTGAAGGCATACTGATCTAACGCTGTGCTCTACTAGAAATTTTTTTTTAATTTATAATTTTAATGAGTCTCTCATTTAAACAAACTAATCCTTGCAGTTTGCAAATTACAGGTTAAAAATGAGAAGGATTTATCACAAATATTGTTTAATGCTGGGATTTGATATACGAAGTCTTCTACAATCACAAGAGCATTTGTCAGTTTCCAGAAATTCAGTCTCGCAACAGAAAGACAGAAGCACCACTTCGCGCATGCATTTATGTTCTCAGTCTTTTTTTTAAAATAAATGGCCTGTTAAAGTGATGAGAATACCCTGTGCTGTAAAACACTTACTTTTACAAAATGCTGTGTAACAACCCTTACCTACAAGCGCTGAGGCTTGACCTGCTTGTGTTTGTTTTTGCCAGCACTTTCACATATTCTTCAGTACAGGTAAATCAATTACACTTACATCTATGATATAATGTTTTTGTGGGACCTTGAAATCTTATTCGAATAATCCAATATTCAGATAATCAAGGTTGCTCTGTATACAACACTGCGGAAGGGTTCTTGTAGTGCAGTGGTAGTGTCCCCGTACCTGGACCAGAAGGTCTGGATTCAGGTTGTGTCTGCCCAGACATGTGGCATAACAAGCCTGAACAAGCTGATTTAAATATCAACACTGCAATTAGTTGCAAGGCATTAGAGGTGAAATTTGCAGAGGGAGAGAGAGAGGGGAGAGATCACTAGATCTCTCTGGGAAATTTATTTCATGTTCAGTGGTAAACCATTAATTGCAAAATCCAGGCTAGCTATACTGAAGTCAATTTGTAAGGACAAGCGCTCTATACTAACTGCACCCCTAGAAGTTTTATCCAAAAATCCCTTAAGTGAAGAATCTTTTTAAACTACTTTGGTCACTGAAATTTAAGAAAGTTCAAAGTTCAATCTTCACATCATCAGATCTAATTCAGAATTGCAATCAGAAACCTTTAGCAACAGATCACTTGCTATAGCCATACAACTGTACAGCATGGAAAAAGGCCCTTCGGCCCAACTCGTCCATGCCAACCAGATATCCTAAATGAATCTGGTCCCATTTGCCAGCATTTAGCTCATATACCTCTAAACCTTGCCTATTCATATACCCATCCAAATGCCTTTTAAAATGTTGTAATTGTACTAGCCTCCACCACTTCCTCTGGCAGCTCATTTCATACACATACCGCTCTCTTCATGAAAATGTTGCCTCTTAGGTCTCTTTTAAATCTCTTTCTCCTCTCATCTTAAACTTATGCCCTCTGGGGAAAAGGTGTTGGCTATTCCACCGATCCATGCCCCTCATGATTTTATAAACCTCTATAAAAAAGGTCACCCCTCAGCCTCTGAAGCTTCAGCCTGTTCAGCCTCTCCCTATAGCTCAAACCCTCCAACCCTAGCAACATCCTTGTAAATCCTTTCAAGGATCACAACATCCTTCTTGTAGCAAGGAGACCAGAATTGTATGCTGTATTACAAACATAGCCGCTGGTCTGGAATTAGAAGACAAAGAGGAAAAGTTAAACTTAAAATCCAGTCAGTATTTGGTCAGAAATTAAAATTGCTGACTAAAGTTCAGTGCATTAATGTTTCCAGGAAATGATGATAGCAAATCACAAGTGAGAGAGAGCTTCAACCTTGCTGGGACTACATTTCAGCTACAAAGAGAATGGCACTACAGGTAGTTCTTCAGTAACACGATGGTTGCATTTTTGTGCAACCCTATGTTATAGAAAAATCGCGCTTTAGAAACAGCACTTAAAGTGTTGGAATGTAATCATGTTACAGTCAACACATTTTAAAAGTTCGCGCTTTAGATTCATCTATTGCGTTATCGCAGAACGACCTGTATTTGTTTTTGGTTGTGTATTCATCTCCATGTTGGTAACAGTTGGTTTTGTCTAATGTCTACAAACGAATAAAGTGAAAACTGACCCATATGTATTTGTGGAGCTGCATGCAAAGAAATTAGATGTATCCAACATTTAAGACTCCCTTTAATATACTCTCAGAGCTACTTTTTTCTCTTACTGTTAAAATTATTTTAAATGGCACCATATCATTGTGACAAATGAAAGTTTTACATTGTAGTGTATTGTATCCTTACTGTAAAAGTACACATGACAATAAAATAAAACAAAACTGTCCAGAAGAGAGACCCTGACTTGCCAGTAGCTTGTCATTTCAATGAATCATCTTAGAGTTCAACAAAATGTGGGCGGCACGGTGGCACAGTGGTTAGCACTGCTGCCTCACAGCGCCAGAGACCCGGGTTCAATTCCCGCCTCAGGCGACTGACTGTGTGGAGTTTGCACGTTCTCCCCGTGTCTGCGTGGGTTTCCTCCGGGTGCTCCGGTTTCCTCCCACACTCCAAAGATGTGCAGGTCAGGTGAATTGGCCATGCTAAATTGCCCGTAGTGTTAGGTAAGGGGTAGATGTAGATATAGGGGTATGGGTGGGTTACGCTTCGGCGGGGCGGTGTGGACTTGTTGGGCCGAAGGGCCTGTTTCCACACTGTAAGTAATCTAATCTAATCTAATCTAACTTCATAGCATAAGAAAGTTTTCATCCAATTTGATTAGTATCTTCTACCCCTCCATCCTCAGTGTTTTGCTTTCAGTAGAGCTGACTGATTTTCTACTATCAACATCTATCCTTCATCTCGATCTCTTCTAATACCAATAATACTCCTTTTGTTCTGGACAATTTGTTCAATTTGCTCCCCTCCTTCCCCACACACTTTGAACAGCATGAAAACCATAAATTTTCCCAGCCACTTCAATTCTAAAGAGGTTATATTGAAACGTTAGCTCTGTTTCTCCCCACATAGATACTGCCAGACCTACTCAGTTTCTCCAGTACTGTTTTCATTACACATTTTGGCAGTACAGGAATAAGGTCTAAGGGCCCCAGTATTCCTCAAAATTTGGGAACAGAAGTCAGGGAGCAATAAAGAGGATTCTGGGGTCACGGCGAGAAAAAAAAAACACAAGAGCATTCTCAGAATGGGGAGGCTCTCAGGCCAGAGAACAGAGAAGTAGAGATAACATGAGGAAGTGACATGGAGGTAGATGCTCAAAAATTAGTTAAAACAAACAACAGAGCAAGCTCAAGAGCCTAAGTAACTTCCTAGAATCCAGATGAGCGAATGGCTCAGATCTGCCAGAGTTAATTTGTAGCTGTTGGAGACCAAAAAAAAAAATCATAGGATACAGAGGAGGCACATCAACGAAAAGAAATAACATCTTGCTGCGTTGTGAAGTTGGATCTTTGGTTCCTCCTGGAGTCTCACAACACCTTTGTTAACTGCCTCAGGCAGCCCCCACCATTTTGCAGTCAGCCAGGACCTTTTTTAAGAACTTTGAGTCAGGAAAATAAACAAAAGTTTGAGTGTTTTAAAAAGCAATGGAAGGAATCTTCACAAAGCTGAAGAAGAAGCACAGAAAATGGAATATTTACCTTTTGATATGTAATTAGTGAGTTTGCTAACTAAGTCAACCACCTATAGCTTCATAAGCAAACAATACCCAATATCATGCTCAAAATTAACTTAGTACTGAAAAGCTTTTCAGCTTCAGTTCAGGAGTTTGTTAACATTATATTCAAGGGAAATAGAACTGTATTGTGCTTGCTGATTTTTGTTGATTAGCAAAGTCAGTCAACAATGCATCGATGTTGCTAATTATAGGACTACATTCTGAGAACTATCAAGAAAAAAAAAGCCAATATTTAAAGAGTTAAACAGTTATTTAATATTTAACAGTTAGGTTTCCAATAATTTTGGGTGCAAAACAAGTGATGGTAAATCATATTTAAGTTTTAGAACTTCAAATATGGCCCCTTGATTCCTCCAAAAAATGTTTTTCAGTGGCATCCAGGACCACTAATAAAAATGAACCTTGAGTTTAACCTAACCATCCCAAGATGTGTTACTTCTCTAGATTACAACACAAAAGCCACCCATCCTATTACAAAGTCAACAGATAAGTGGTGATTCCATGTGCTTATAACAAAAGTGAGGTACACATTCAGTTTACCTGACTATTTTACTATATTAACTCAAACAAAAGGTGTTATTTTAGTTACATCTAAAACTATAGGATAAGTTAGACAATAATCTGTAAATATATGCTTGACCTGCTGTGTAGCAATACTGAGTGACATTAGCCTCTGGTCAAGTGATAACATTCTGGTCCTTAGCCCATCTGCTGATTGTGCTCAGAAAGCAGATTCCCATTCTTCCAAAAACAAATGTTTTACACTAAAGTAAAACTATGTAAAAGATTAATTAAGAACAAAATCGTAATCTTTACAACCAGTGTGTCTGTAAAATTGCACAAGTTTTAGAGACCATGTATCTTTTTGATGGCCGACAGCT
This sequence comes from Chiloscyllium punctatum, assembly GCF_047496795.1. NCBI lineage: Eukaryota > Metazoa > Chordata > Chondrichthyes > Orectolobiformes > Hemiscylliidae > Chiloscyllium > Chiloscyllium punctatum. The sequence goes on along the minus strand of NC_092780.1, from coordinate 6,361,538 downwards.
GTATCAGATCTTGTTATGGTGTAATATGTAGAATGAGAATTTCACTCTTTGCTGTTCTTGATTTGCAAATGCATAACTGGTGTGTTGATTGTTTATAGCTTTCTGCCAGACCATCACTGACAAATGGCGTTATTTCATGTTACTGTGTGCAACTAGCCTATTGCACACATTTGTTAGCTGCCTTCTGCTCATCAATGTTGCTACACTGGATGCTTTAAGAAGGTTCATGATATATTACTATTATTTGGAAACTTGGGTTTTAATGATTCTATCCACTTAAGTTTATTTTGTATTTCAATGTTGCATGGGTTAAGGGAAATATACTGATTTAGTTTCATAGAATTCTGAATGGTTCTGACCATCTGGAAATGTGTTTTAAATTAGGCTTTTTAGAAATATCCAAGACCAACAATTCAGTGTTTCAGGAAACAAGAGAGGGAGGGGAAAAAAATAGCTGATGCCTAACAAAGTGACAGAGAAGCAAATTTTCTTTTAGAAACAGAAAATCATCCAGAAGCTTAGTGAATGGGCAGTGTGCAAGAGATAAACAGTTCTATGCAGCAAAAGTGCTGTTAGCTTAGCAGCCTTCAAAAACAGTGGGCTAAAACAGAGTGCTGAGTGGCTGAAAAAAAATCAAAAACAGAAGGCTGTGGAAGTAGAGTTTAAGGAATCTATATTAAGAAATAAGTGAGCTGTGGCAGCAATTCACTTAAGCATCTCAGGAAGAGGCATGGACTAGAGAAATAGCATCATATAAATGTCAAGTTTGGTGGAAAGAAACCAAGTATAGTTATACTAATTGAACATTACAGCAGAAACAATGACATTTCACTGAGGTTTGAGTATCTATACAAGGATTAAAATCATTGTTTCTGATATTTGTTCATAAAAAGTGGAAAATAGTTTTGTGTAATAATCATTAATGAACATTAAACAAAAGAACACTGGCAGCCTCTTCTGCATACATTCAGTGACTGTTCACCACCGTAAGCAAAAGTATTAAAATAAATATTTTTGTTTAATCAAGCTAGGTTTCATTCTGGAATCTGACTTGTCTAGTATTATCATCAGCTGGAATTACAGGTGTCAAGATTTTCCAAGACCTAGACTCAATGCACACTTTGGGTAAATTTGTAGGTAACCAGGTTCTCATTGTAAGGTGTGAGATTTTGTTCTATGCATAGTTGAAGTAGTTCTGCATGTGTACATCAGTCATGCATCATCTTCATCCTCTCTTGCATGCTGAGAAGTGTGACACGCATGTTGGAGAATTTGGTAGTTGAGGAAGATCATTCTCACTTGCCTTTTGAACATGATCGTTGTAGGTGACAGTAACGTGTAACTGAAGTTTAAGATGGTAACATGTAAATCCTGTTTCATTGTTCTCTATTTCAGGAGAAATGGCAATGATGCAAACTAATCGCTTGGCGAGACTGTTTGATTTGGAAGTCTGCCTGTATAGTGCAGATCATTGTCGAAAGACTTCTTCAGGTGCATCAAAAAACAAACAAACAAGTCTCAATATGACACTGTCTGTTCAGATGCAATGAAGTGTTCTTTATTCATTGGAAATGTGGAGAAATAACTGGTGACTAACATGGAAGAGTGAGTGAGTGAATGAGTGAACGGGAGAATCTCAGCAGGTCTGGCAGTATCCACGATGAGAAAGTAGAGTCGACATTTCAGATCCCCTTCTTCGGAACTGACTGTAGATAGTCAAAGTTGGCTTATATGCTGGTAGTCCCTGCCACTGTTGATTGTCATGTCTACCAGGCAAAATAATTACAGTTTCTAGGCCAAATTTCCATAATATATATTCACCTATTGTTAATGTGCCAATGCAAGAGATGGCTGACACATTGTATGCAGTTATTTTAAACAGCTGTCATTTTTACCACTGAATTCCAAAAACTCCAGGTTGGTTCTTTCAGGATTCGGATTGTTCGGACACTAATAACAGTCCCCATATAAAACTTGATTTTGAATGAGTGCTTGCCAGTTTTCATTGAGAAAATTACATTAATTGAGCGAAAAGTTTTCAGCTGTCCAGCATCCTCCATGTAATGTGTTATATTAACATTGTTGAAAGCCTGTTTGCATTCTGCTTTGGCTGCACCTCTGGAGTCACAGACACATTACATAGGTGGGCCCTGTTATCCTTTTGTACCACACGGTTTGCATAGACTTTGGAATGCACAATAGCTTCACTGTGGGTGCAAAAGCATCCAATTACTACATAGCTTGTTTGCTTTTGTATCCTGGCTCCAATGCCAGAACTGCACCCAGTATTTGCAGGTGCTGCTGTCCGGTTACAATGGCATTGATTCACTACATGACCAAAGAAGCTCAAGAAATCCAATAGGTGTCAAGGCAATCACAACTCCATATTTCACTCTTGACTGTTCAGTTTCTGAGAAATCGCAATCATTGCTCTTGTACAGCATTGATAAACCTGATCTACTGATTGGATCTTTGGTTCCTCCTGGAGTCTCACCTTTGTTAACTGCCTCAGGCAGCCCCACCATTTTGCAGTCAGCCAGGACCTTCTTTAAGTACTTTGAGTCAGGAAAATAAACAAAAGTTTGAGTGTTTTAAAAAGCAATGGAAGGAATCTTCACAAAGCTGAAGAAGCACAGAAAATAGAATATTTACCCTTTGTTATGTAATTAGTGAGTTTGCTAAGTCAACCACCTATAGCTTCATAAGCAAAGAATACCCAATATCATGATTCCTATAGCCGCTGCCTGTAACATATAAATTTTTGGTAATGCAATAGTAAAATTTACTGCTTGTATGAAGCTGATCTTCTAGCACTTTGCAAATCTTTGCAGGATATTTTTGCTTCAGATAAACCAGAAGCATTGATTCAGTGCAATCCCTCATTTCTAACTGCTATCAGTATTTTCACAGCTTGCTTATCTGATTCTGCAACTACTTGGTTTCTGAAATATTACATGCATTCTTTGTTCAAAAAAAAAGTTTAACTCAAACAGGGAGATCCCTAGTCTTCTAGTTCATTCTGCAGGAATAGGTATCTATCCTTCAGCAATGCTTTTGCCTTTTCTAAGCACTTTGGAAATGGAGAGATTTGTAGTAGCTTTGCTATTAGCATTATACTCCTGCGAGTTCCTACAGCAATGTATTTTCTGTGCTCTCCATTCTGTCAGCTGTGTGTGCACCTTCAGCACTGTTATTAAGAAGGATTTTTATATTTTCTGTTTAGACATTATTCTGTGGATTGTGCTCTGTTCTCAATTGCAACCATTCTGTTTTTCTTCTGTTTGAATTTTTTGATCTGTGTAGGATTGGCATCAACACCCTCAAAATCTTAAAAAAATGCAACCCTGACTCAACTGGCTGGCTGCAGGGACCTGGCTAGCTCGAAGATACTAGGAGAAAGGGAGGACTGCAGATGCTGGAGATCAGAGCTTAAAAATGTGTTGCTGGAAAAGCGCAGCAGGTCACGCACCAAAGGAACAGGAGAATCGACGTTTTGGGCATAAGCCCTTCTTCAGGAATGAGGAGGGTGTGCCAAGTAGGCTAAGATAAAAGGTAGGGAGGGGGGACTTGGGAATACAATAGGTGGAAGGGGGTTAAATACTCACCGTTTAAGAAGAAATCTTATTTTCTTCTGTTTTCTTTACTGAGAACTTCCAGATTAGTTATGTCTGGTGCCCTACTTCTCATCTTGGTCTTCAAGCCTCTATCACTACACATGTCGTGACTCCTTTTGCTAATCGATATCACACACATATGTATTACAGAGTAAACAGTAGGCACATCTTGGGCCTAGGTTGCTCAATGCAGAGTGAACACAGCCTTCAGTCATGTAATTTTCATTCTGGCCTACCTGCACATGTACCTTGTCATATTAAAGCTAGATATCTTTTCTGGAGTCTGCTTTGACAAAATGAAGTCTGAACCAGTGAGCATCTACATAGTGCAAGCTAAGTATATGATGCCACATGACAAAAAACAACTCTCAGCTACCTTCTCCCCAGCCTCACCCACCTCCCATTTATCTCCACCCCAGAGGCTCCTAGCCTCATTCCCGATGAAAAAGCCCGTGCTGATTCTCCTGCTCCTCAGATGCTGCCCGGCCTGCTGTATTTTTCCAGCACCACACTCAACTAAAAAACATGTCTTAACATTTTCAGAATGAGGGGAATTTGCCACTTAACTGGTGCCTCAAGTCCAATCTATTTCCCCATGATGTTGCCTATAATCGCCCTTTTTTGTTCTTAATTATTGTAGAAATACTAAAATGCAGTTAATAAACTAGAAAATGTAGACAGAAAAAAATTCTGTCATCTATCTTTCAGTTCAACAATCTCATTAAAGTCATGTGCTAATGGAAAGCTTATATTTTAAAAAAAAGGATAAAACTGTTCATTGATAACATTTTTTACAAACAGATTTCATATTTCTGATTAATCCTCAGTGTCATATTCTCTGAATGCACCAGAATCCTTTCTGAGAGTGTTAACCTCTGACAAGTAGGGTGAGTAAATTGTCTGTTACTTTAAGATAATTTGCTTATTCCCTCTGTTGCCATTAATATGTAGCTAATACTCTGATGAGAAACATCATGTTAAGGAGATCAATCATGTCCTGACTTACTGAATTTCCAAAATCAATTGCCTTATGCTTAATGTCAAGTTTCTTTTCTTTTTATTTTTCATAGAAGTTTTACTCTACTGCAAAAGGTATCTCACTAGAGACCAGATCAATACTGATATAATGCCTGCTAATGTTATGTGGAATGACAACTCTATTTAGTGAGATCAATGAGTTGTCATCATCCAACCCAAAAGCAAGTTATACGTTTACACTTGCATTAACCATACATCAATCCTCACTACTAGGTGAGCATAAATCACTGTTCCACATACAGTTAAAGTACAGCACAGTTAAACAGACCCATACTAGGATTAAAACGGTGACCAATACAGTTCATTTGGTTTCATCATTAGCTTCATTTTCTGCTAGGCTGTAGAGACTGGGTTACATATATGCAAAGTTGAGAACAAAAATCTGTCAATCATTAAGAAAATCAAGGGTTAAGGGGAAAAGGCAGGAAAGTGGAGTTAAGGATTATCAGATCAGCCATGATCTCAATGAATGGTACAGCAAACTTGATGGGCTGAATGGCCTATTTCTTCTCCTACATCTTATGGTAATACCTCACCTGATCTCAGATCAATATACTCCAGATGATGATTGACAACTTCCATGCTTCTACACATGTCAAAGCTTTCTTGAAAGCAAGTTCCTCCTCTCTCAATAGATGTCCTCTCACAGCAGAATCTCAAATGCCTAAAACAATTCTCTGTTGAGTTGCTCTTTCAAACTCAAATTCAAAAGTCCAAACTTAAATAGTTTCCTTCTTAACCCAAGACCTAATGTTGAGCACATAACATTCTTTTAAACTCCATATCAACATAATATACGAATGTCTCCAAAATTTCTCTGGTTTTGGTGGTCCTTAGTAAAATCCAAACACAATTTAAGTTTCAGTACCCTTTATCCAGCACTGATAATCTAGATCACTGACCCAATTCACTCATGATTTGGAGATGCCGGTGTTGGACTGGGGTGTACAAAGTTAAAAATCACACAATACCAGGTTATAGTCCAACAGGTGTAATTGGAAGCACGAGCTTTCACAGCACCGCTCCTTCATCAAATGGAGCAGCGCTCCAAAAGCTAGTGCTTCCAATTAAACCTGTTGGACTATAACCTGGTGTTGTGATTTTTAACCCAATTCACTCAGAATGCAGAATTGATTTTTAAAGAAACTATCAATAACTTTGCTGTAGAGGGTAGAAACATTTCCATATCTGTCTCAGATCTCCTTTCATTTCCATAACAGCAGGGAGTGGAAAATTCACGACCATTTTGACTCTCTCGGTCATTCAAAATTGCAGATTTTCATTTACTCATTCCTTTCCCATTTCTTTCAGTAGCTGACTCTCAGAATACCAAATGCCAAGATGTTCAGCTATACCGCTCTCACAATGTCGCAAGTGATGTGATTTAATGATTCCCAGAGTGCACAAAAGGCAACTTACATCAGATATGCAGGTCACATGACCAAGGTAAGCCAGCCAGTACATGAAGGGGACAAACTGCATTTCTCCACACTGGCTGCGAGTAGAATTTGAGGTTGGGGTTTTTTTTGTCAAAAGTCAGGGTCAGCTTTCAACTTTTACTTACAGTAAAAACAAACAGTAGAAGACAGCCACTGAAGAATCTGGAAGCAACAACTAACAACAGTGACCAATAAAAATATTCCCAAATTGATATATTTTAAACTGATGACTTAATTTTACCATGCTAGAAAAATTATATTAAATCCACAAAATGTATAATCCATGATAAAAGTAAACCTACCCAAATAAAATTTTCCTTCCTCAGATCTGCCTCTCTCTCAAATCTGAGCAGAGTTGTGGGTTTACAATCTCTTCCTTGCTGATAAAGGCTTAATACAAGAAAAGGCATCTCCTGAATACAAAAGTCTTCCAATTGTAAGTAAGGTTCTCATCTTATGCTCAAAACAAATTGGATAAGAGGTCAAAAACATAGTCAGACTACATTCCATCCATGGTTAGCTGTACCGTCAATCATTTTTGAAAAATGGTTACAAGTGTTTATGTTAAAAGGAAAGGGGAAAATAAAACTGAAGGGTTTTTCAATGACCATTCACAAATTATGATATAAAGATTCACGTTTTCAAGCAGAGATCTAATCCACTTCTTCCTTGACAAAGGAAGTAATATATACTAACTGAATAGATCAATGAAGTAATATTCAGAGGTTTGCGGAGGTGGAAGACCACACTGAAGACAAACACCAAGCCCCATACAAAGGCAAAGAGTCAGACAGAAAGCAAGTCAAAAAGACTGGAGATAAAACGATAGGCAAAATACAAGTCAGGAAGTATTACAAATAAACCAAGGCCATTTATTTTCCAAATATTAAGAATACTGTGGAGATCAAGTTACTTAGTAAGACTATCATAAAACCACATATGTAATTTCACTGAATAAGGATACAGGGAAAACGTCACCGAGTACATGCAAACTACTATACGAACATTTCACATATGTAACAACTCAAAGGTTTGCTTAATCAATTCAATACAGTGACACAAATAGTTGGTAAAGTTCAATGAGAAGTATTTCATCAAAGACCAGCTCAGCCCAAATATAAAGCATTTGTCCCAGTAGAGGATATTTCCAACACTTATTCCCAACCTGAAAAACTAACAGAGCTATTTAGCTTCCAATAGATTATGCAACAACATTCTTGGCTAACTTTCACCAATCATACCCTCACTAAGCAGAAAGGACAAATATTGTCTGGTCTTCACAATAAGGAATATTAGAAACTGCTCAGTTCATAATCATCATGCCGAGTAGTGGTTACAGCTTACTGGGAGCAAAATAAAATTGCTACCTCCAACCTAATCAACACTTTTCATCCAGATTCATACCGAACAATCATTTTACTGTGGTCCAATTTTTCACTTTTGAACTCAGCAGGCTCCCTGCTTTGTGCTGCCTTGACCACTCCAACAAAGGGTTCCCACAAGTCACTAAAGACATTCCAGACCAAACTTATGATCATATGAATGTGCTCCTTTAAAAACAAGAATTTTGAGCCAAGTACAAGGGTACCGTGTGGAATTCCAAGTACTGTGTAGAATGCTTGTTTTCCTCACAGGAGGGATTTCATTTCATGAGGCAGAGCAATTGTGAGTTAAATACAAGTATTCACTATAAAGCAGGAATCTGCATTTATTAACTGCATAGTTTACAGTGTTCCTTTTGTTACAGAGTGGAAAAGCATCATATTATCAAGTAAAATTAAACTGAAGGCTGACTTACTGCAACAAAAGTTGAACTTTAAAAAAAAAAGAAATCTGCTTCCAAAAGATCATACTCCTCACCAATGCACAACAAACTTATATCATTTCTTTGACAGCATTTAAATTAAGGAGGAGGCACAGAAAAGTTGTACGAATACAAACTGAAAAGCTTTAAACTAAAACTAATATCTACTGATGCTAGACAGAACGCCAGCTGAACTGCATGAACTAAAATATACTAAGAGAAAGTGGGTACACAGTACTTTGGCATAAATAGTCATTTTTCTGTAACATTATCAAGTCGTCAGATGTTCACATTAATTATCTGCAGATTCTTTACCAAACAGATAACGGTGTGGACAGGCAACATTTATTTGTTGCCCTTCATATATCTGCCAATTTTCATTTCCACAACAAAAAAACTTTCAGGTAGAAAACTGCTCATTAAAAAACCTGCATGAAAAAAAGAATCAGACACATAAGTGGATGCACAAAGTTCTCCAGAAATTAAACTGTTACCTCGCTCATTTTTCATACAAGATATATAGAGAACTCACAGTTGAAAATGACCCATGTTTATCAAATTGGAGCTGCAATTTTCTTGATGTATTAATGCACTAAACATCTTAGAAGTACCTAAACCTTCATACATGCTAAAATATTTTCATTTTGATGAAAAAAAAAATCTCTGAATCATTATTCAGTCACATCACTATTTGAAAGTTAAGATGAGTTTATTTTGATGACAAGTGATAAAAGAAAAACTTTTTTAAAAAGGTGTGACTGGCTACACAGCAAATGGCAAAACTAGAATACCATGTGCTATTTTAATTTAAAAATTGCCAAATTTTACTTGTTGGTTTTATAACATTTTTAATGATAAAAAGAGATGAGGCTGACTCTTACAAGTGACGTTTCAAAAAACACCACATAGCTTGTTTGGTGAAGTTTAATCTTCATTATGCAAGAAATATCCAAATGCTTTCCTGCAGGACATATTTTGAAGAGTTTTTGCAGAATATTCCTTTTGCTTATACAAAGTATTTTGTTTTAAATTCAATGAAACTTATAGCAAGTAAACCTAAACTAAAACCATAATAGCACCAATATCAACAAGTGTAACACAAGCAGTAAAAACTGAAAATGGTCTAAAATAAAAGGTAAGGTCACACTTGCCTCCAACAGCCTGTCCAAAAAAAAAGTGTTTCCAATTTGGCTACGCCTGATATTATTTAGCAATCTAGAATGACCATCTACATAATTGCTTGCTTTATGAGAGTATGCCTTTATAAAAGAACTCCAGCATTCAAACTGGTAATCATGAAATTCCCATCGCTACTGAAGTGACTGCTAGTCTGCGGTTATTTTTAGCTCATTCTATGACCAAGAATTCCAACCTCGCTTTGTGTCAAGTTACTTTTACCTACTCCATGTCCTTTATCAAGTACATTAGATGAACTAGCTTCTCTAAGTCTATCTTCATGATATACCAGGGCTCAGCATTGTTGCCAACTGTGCTGCATGCCACACATAGCAGCCTACTTCTATACAGCCAGAAAATATTTAAAGCAACACTATACCCTTGTGTTGAGCAATACAGAATTTGTGGGAGTATAAACTTTGAAGGATATGGCAAGGCGGAAAATTACTCTCGAAAAAAAAACAGACAGGTTTATTTTTTTAACTATTTCTAATATCAGCCTGCATCAACCCAGATCATATCTTTCCCCCAAATGTTGGCTTCTCTTTGCTCTGCCCAAAGGATCAATTCTTGTTCCTACTTTTTCTCATCTACATGCTGCCACTTACCTGCAATGACATGTCAGATTTCACCTGTTGACTGATGACAATACCTAAAACACTGCTTCCTTCAATCCAATCATTCTTTGTTGTTGACCATTTGCCTAGTATTCAATCCTGGCTGACTATAACATCTGCAAGTAAATATTTAAAACATTTTATCATCAGCTTCATTCTGCAAATTACCAATTCTATTCCCATTCATGATTATGTTAGACACTAGGAGCAACAGTAGTCCATTCGGCCCCTTTGAGGTTGCATCACCATACAATATATCATGGCTGATTCTCTATCACTAGGCCATATTCCCACTTTCTCTGCATGCCCCTTAATAGCTCGATTATGATTTCAGATTAAACCAGATTGCTCATAGTCACAGCTCTAATTAACCCTAAACTGACTGCCTTTGCCATGCAGCACACTTAATTTGATTAATTTGTAAACACATGGTATAATGGTGGTGGATAATCGATGAAAAGAATCATGAAGAAACTGCTACTGGTAAAAAGTCATTCGGGTGTGTGTAATAACACTTCTGGATATTAAAAAACTCCAGCTACAGTTCCTCTAACATAAAAGGTCATCTACCTCCATGTCCACAACAACATCCATATATGCCCAATTGTTAGATCGGTCAAGTTCAATTCTGTCACTTCTACAGTCAACTATTTTAATGATCTCCTATCTTTTCCGTCCTGTACTCTTTCCCAGTCTCTCAATGTCATTTTTACACGCATACGCATTGACCGGCATTGGCTCCACATCAACACACACCTTGATTTTTAAATTCTCATCCCTGATGCTAAAAATCCCCAATAGTGTCACTCCTTCCTATATCTAACTTCCCTCAGTATTACAAACCCCTCAAAAGATCTGCATTCCTTATCAACTTGTGCATTCGCGAATCAGCCATCTTGGCTTCTGTGATTTAGACCCTAACTTTTCCTTCCAAAATTCCATCCTGCAATCTTTCCTCAATGTTTCTCTATTTAACCAAACTTTGATCCAGCTACCTAATATCTCTTGCTTTGGCTTCAAGTCAGTTACCAATTATGCTCCTGTGAAGTACCTTAACACATTTTAACAAACTAAATGCTGATTACGATTTTTAAGATACATTCAAAGGAATGGGCATCATTAGTTGGACCAGCATTTATTGTCGATCCTTATTGGCCCTACAGAAAGTGATGGAGATCTGCCGTCAATTGGCGGAGGGCCTGATGAAGGGCTTTCACCTGAAACATCGATCCTCCTGCTCCTCGGATGTTGCCTGACCTGCTGTGCTTTTCCAGCACCATACTTTCGGCTCTAATCTCCAGCATCTGCAGTCCTCACTTTCGCCTATTGGTGAGGGTCCACCCACAGCACTTAAAAGGATTTTTAGAGTTTTGACTGAGTGACAGTGAAAGAACAGCAATCTTATCCCAAGTCGGGATGGTGTACACCTTAGAGGGAAATAGTATGGTGTACCCACTTCTAGGATGGACTGTCACCAAAGTCTTGGTATCTTACTGTATATGCTTCTTGTAAAAGGTACACAAAGCTGCAACTGTGCTCGAGTGGTAAAAAGAATGCAATTTGAAAGTGCTCAATGTGAAGAAGGGACTTCATCCGCACAAGGACTGACAGTTGGTCATTTCTATCAATACTAAGATGGGCAGATGCATCAGCAGCAGGTTGACTGGCGAGACAGAAATCAAGTAAGTGTTTTCCTCACCACTTACTGTAGAGCCAGCCTAAGTACTATATCCTTCAGGACTCAACCACAATACCACTGAGCCAACCTTGGTGTTAGACATTGAAGTCCCCTGCCCAGAGTACAATACGTGCACTTGCCGTTTGAGTGTTGTCTCTAAGCAGCATTCAGCATGCAAGAGTACAAAATTAAAGAATGTTTCCTTGCCATATTTAACATGATGCTAGATCATTTCATGGGGTCCAAAGTCAATACTGAGGACTCTTGGGCAAAATTGTTCCTGACTGTATACCATTTGTGATTAGAGATGTATAATTTAATTGAGTTCCTTTGAAGAAGTGGCAAAGAAGATTGATAAAGGCAGAATGGTAGACGTTGTCTACATGGATTTCAGCAGCCTTCAACAAGGTTCTGCATGGTAGACTGGTTAGTAAAGTTAGATCACATCGGATCCAGGGGGAAGCTAGCCAATTGGATAAAAAAAATTCGCTTGAAGGTAAGAGGCAGAGGGTGGTGATACAAAGTTGCTTTTCTGACTGGAGCCTTGTGACCAGCAGTGCGTCACAAGAATCGGTGCTCGATGCACTGCTTTTCATCATTTATATAAATTATTTGGATGTGAATATAAGAGATATGGTTACTAAGTTTGCAGACAACACCAAAAGAGGCGGTGTAGTGGTCAGTAAAGATCATTTCAGAGTACAGAGTACAACAGGCTGAGGAGTAGCAGATGGAATTTAATTTGCATAAATGAGGGGTTGCATTTTGGTAAGGTAAACCAGGGCAGGACTTATACACTTAATGATAGGTCCCTGGGGAGTGTTGCCAAAACAAAGATACCTGGGGGTGCAGGTGCATAGTTCCTTGAAAGTGGAATCACAGGGAGACAGGGTAATGAAGGCAATGTTTGGCATGCTTGCCTTCATTGGTTAGTACATTGAATATAGGAGTTGGGACGTCATGTTGTGGCTGTACAGGTCATTACTGAGGTCACTTTTAAACTACTTCATATGATTCTGGTCTCCCTTCTATAGGAAGAGAGTTATTAAAAACTTAGTGTACAGAAAAGATGGTTTTTAATTATTCATTTGTGGGATGTGGGTGTTGCTGGCTGGTCAGCATTTCTTGCCCAGCCGTAGTTGCCCTTGAGAAGGCAGTGGCAAAACTGCCTTCTTGAACATTGCAGTTCACCAGCTATGGGTTGACTCTCAATGGCATTCAGAAGGGTGTGTGTGTCTGACTGAGGGGAGACACTTGCAGGTGGTGATGTTGTTCCCACATACTGCTGCCCTTGTCCTTCCAAATGAAAATGGTCACGGGTTTGGAAGGCATCTGAGGATCTTCAAATTTCTGCAGTGCAGCTTGAAGTTAGTACAAAATGCTGCTGCTGAGCATTGGTGGCAGAGGGGATGGATATGGTGCGAATCATTGAAGGAGAGGATTTTGCATGAGTAGATTTCACATGTGTACATGTAATGTGCATACTCAGCTGTTCCAAGTACAATCAGTTGTACCATCTAGCTTCCAGTAAGTGCACATGAAGTCATGTCAATGTAATTCGTTCAAACACTGAAGGCCTCCACATAAGAAGCACAAAGAACAAAACTAAGTTCGAATTCAGGTCTCAACTCTTGACCTTAAATTGTTTTAACTTTACAATGAAAAATACATAGACATGGGTAACTTTTGCATCATTTTATGCAGCATCTTTAAGCAGTGCACAGTATTGTTTGTTACTTAATATTTTTCACCTCTGCACTTTTTTTTGGAAGCAAGGAAAATCTTTAACTTTTTCACTTGCAACATTCAATTAATAATGCAAATTATGAGTAGCAAAGTCACCATTTAGGTTTTAAATAAGCTTGTGGAGTGGAGAAATGCAAGTTCATAGTTGCCATTCTTTTAGCCAAATACTAGAGAAAGAAAACTTGCAATAGTTTGCATACAATTACTATCACTCACTGATTTCCAGCATCTGCAGTACCCACTTCTGTATACTTCTCAAAACTACAGTCAAGGAATACATTTGCCCAGCTTCATAAATAGCGATCACACACTTGAAGCTGTAGTCAGATTCACCTATTTGGGCAGCACCCTGCCTAACAAAGTCTATATCAATATGAAAGCATCAACAGAATCACAAAAGTCAGCTTAGCATTTGGCAAGTGGATGCTGATGAGACAACAGGCAAAAGTCTGAATACCAAGCTCAAAATACACAGCTGCTATTCAAACAACCCTGCTTTATACTTGAAGCTTGAACCAGCTTGATTTTATCAAATTTTGATGAAGTACACTCATAGCATCTATGAATGCCTTAAACATAGAAACAGTTTCAAAGTTTTTTTTTAAAACTATATAGGGATACAGGAAGAGTAATCAAGAGGTGCAACTAAAAGATGGATTTTGAGGGTTTTTAAAGAAAAACACAGGGTAAGGAGACATGGGAACAGTTTAGTTATTCAGTAGGATTGAGGGGCTGAAAACTCTGACAGCCGATGTTGCAGCATAGAGAACATACAAAGACCAAAGTTTGAAGGTCGAGAGCAACAGAATGTTGGATGAGATTTCAAAGGGGATTGAAGCAAGGGCCTCAAAAGCATTTAAAGATGAAGGGCCAAGTTTTCTCTAAAGAGGCAGAGGTGGGTTTAATTCTGCATCAGGAACAGACCTTCATTACCTGTCAGAAGAGGAGATATTTCCCATGATCAGTACATTCCTTGGTCTAGGGATAGGTCCACCACACAAGTAAGCAGATTAAAGGAGTATCAGAGCAGGACCAATGAAATGCCCACCACATTCAACTATTATGTTGGTTACAAGTAATGATAGATTACAGCAATTGCTTAAGCATTAGCTGCAGCTGAGCACAAGTGCTGATCTTTATACTTTTTCTCTCCTTGTTGTCTGATAGGTAAATGCTCCAATGGAAACTAGCCCTGTGAATTGGAAACTCAATGAAATAATCAAATCATTGCTGACTCCCTGGCACCTTCAAGCTGCTGCCTCAGAGTTCCATCTCAAATAAATAAGCTCAATGTGCCTCTTCTCTATTCTACACATGCAACTGCAATAGGTTCCTGCAGAGAAGTGGAATTGAGCAAAACAACCCTGCACATACATCCCTGACATGGTGCCTTAACCAATATCCCCAAAATGACCACCCACCAGGTGAGGACACTGTGTAATTTTATTGCCACTCTTAATGGAATTGAACATCAAGGAGGTCTATCTCCCAAGAACTTTACCACATCCCATGACATCCCTCACATGACTGGGGCGGCAAACAAGTAACTACACGAGTCACCAATAACATGGAAGAAACTGTATATGAATTAGAAGGAACAGGTCACTTGGCACCTCATGCTTACTTCATGATGCCACAAAAGAATATGATTAATTGGATCACTCCACATTCCTTTCAATATCAAGAATCTGTCAACTTCTGGCTTTAAAGGAGAATCAAAGACTCTACTCCACTGCTTTTTGAGAAAGCAAATTTCAAAAGATTCCTGACTTGTGAGAAAACATGTTTACATGTTTCTTAAAAAGGTGACCCTCTTTTTTTAAAAAAAAAGTGTTAACCTCCATCTCTAACATCTGCCATGAGGAAACTTTTTCTCCACATGCATCCTGTCAAGACCCCTCAACATACTGTATATTTCAATCAAGTCACTTCTTACACCTCCAAACTCTAGCTGATACAAACCTAGTTTGTCCAGTGTTATAAAAACTTAACCATCCCAGCTATTATTCCAGTAAACCTTCTCAGAATTACTTTCAATGAGTTTACATCCTTCCTTATATTACACAAAACTCTAGTTGTAGCATCTTCGATGTCCTATATAGTTGAAGAATAATCTCACTACTTTCGTATTCAATTTCCCTTGTAATAAATAATGACATTCTATCAGCATTCCTAATTATTTACCATGCCTGCATTTTGACCTTCTGTGATTCATACATTAGGACACACATTTCTCTGCATCCTAGAGCTTTACAATCCTTCACTCTTTACGTAAGATAATTGTTTTTCTTCTTCCTGCCAAATGGACAATTTCACAGCTTCTACATTGTACTCCAAGTGTCAGATCTTTGCTCACTCACACAACTTCTATATTCCTCTTCACAACTTAATTTCCTACCCAAATTTGTGTCAGCAAATTTAGCAACCATACTTGGTCCCTTCATCCAAGTTATTTATATAACTTGTACAATGTTAAGCCCCCAGCATTGATTCCTGTGGGACAAACTTGTTACACCTTGACAACCAGAAACTGATTGGTTTTTGCTTGCTCTATTTCCTACTAACTAGCCAATTTTCTATCTATACCAATATGCTACAACTGCACCATGAACTCTTATTTTCTACAAAAAACTTCAAAGTGCACCTTATCAAATACGTTCTGGAAATCAGAATACAGCACATCAACTGGTTCCCCTTTACCCACCGCACATGCCACTTCTTACAAGTTGGTTAACTTGATAAATCAATTTCCCTTTCACTAAATCATGTTGACTCTGCCTGATTATCTTGATGAGCCTAGTTATATTATATTTAATAATAGCTTCTAACATCTGCCTTGTGACAAATGCTACGCTAATTGGCTGATAGTTTCCAGTTTTCTTCCACCCTTTTTGAATGAAAGGAGTATCTTCCCATCTACAAGAACATTCCCCAAATCAAGGAAATTTTGGAAAATTAGAACCAATGTATCAACTATCTCATTAGCAGCTTCTTTGAAGACTCCAGGTGGAGTACGTCAGGAGCTAGGGACTTATCCGCCCACAGTTCCAACAATTTGCTCAGTCCCACTGCCTTGAATTGTAATTTACTCCAGTTCCTCCACTCCTTCCATTTGCTAATTTATAGCTCTTTCTAGGATGTTATTAGTAACCACCATAGTGAAGACCCATACTAATGTGTTTGATTCAATTGCTAACTCCTTGTTTTACATTTCCCAAACTCACTTTCTATACAAATAACGCTCAATTTGTTAACATTTTTTAAAATGTCTATAAAACTCTTACTACGTCTATATTTCTAGCTAGCTTTCTGATTGTAGTTAATGTTTGCTGTTTTTATGCACTCTGCCCAATTTTTTGACCTGCCATTCATCTTTGTACAATTAAAGGTTTTGTTTTAAGTTTGATATTATTTTTAACTTTTTTGGTTAAAAACAGATGATGGGTATTCCCCTTATAATTTTATTTTCTTGTTGAAAGGTATTCTCAAATAAATATGGAATATAGTCGAGAGCATAGCCTTAGATTGAAGGGAAGATCTTTTAGAATGGAGAAAAGGAAACACTTCTTCAGCCAGAGAGTGGTGAATCTATGGATTTCATTGCCACAGATGGCTGTGGAGGCCAGGTCACGGAGTATATTTAAGACTGAGATAGACAGGTTCTTGAGTATCAAGGGGATCAAGAGTTATTGGGAGAAAGTGAGAAAATTGGGTTGAGAAACTTATCAGTGGCGCAGACATGATGGGTTGAATAGCCTAATTTCTGATCCTCTGTCTTATGAAATATCCCCTTAATGTCTGCCATTCTAATTGTTTTGAACTATCCCTTAAACTTGTCAGTTCACTTTAGACAAGTCTATTTTCACGATCTTTTGATTGCCTTTTTTTAGTTTAATATTCCTGGATCCACTGCTCCCTTCTTCAAACTGAATCATATTATTGTCACTAATATCTAGGATCACCTTCACTACAAAGTCATTAATCAATCCTATGTTATTGCATAATACCAGGTCTTGTATGGCCTGTTTTCTGGTGAGCCCCAGAATGCATTGTTCTAAGAAACTCTCTGAAAAACATTCTTTGACTGATCTAGGTTACCTTTTGCTTTGGAAGTTATTCTGGTAGTTATGTAGTTAACTTGGTGTTACAGTGTATGCCCGGGATCATGTTACATTGCTCCAGTAACAGATAATAGTAGTGCATTGTGATAGGTTAGATAAATCACTGGGAGATGAGCTAATGCTGAAGATGATGGTGTTGTAACGTATAGTAAGTATGAGGGAGGGAACCAGTGTGACAGACGGTGATTAGTTTAGAAAGACAAAGCAAGCCAGCACAATTGGCTATGCTAATGTTATCCGATAAGCACGGGACCAATAAATTGTATAAACTAGAGGAGAACAAAGAGTTTGGGGGGAGTCAGGGAAAACATTTTGCTGGCTCCCACAGCTTTGATTTTGCAAGATTAAAGTTTAATTTTGTGAAGGATTTTCTGCATCTCCTGGTAATTTTTTATAGAACGTTGAATGATTCATCCACAACATTGCCCACCTGATTTTTTTCCAGTTTATATATAGATCAAAATACCCCTTTCTGACAAGCTCTGTGCAGTTACTGTTAGAGGGCCTGTTCACGTCTCACAGAAATGACTTCTTGCCTCAATCATTTCTGATTTCTACCCAAACTGCTTCTGCATAGTGGTTTCCTGAACTTAGGTCATCTCTCTCTATGGTGTTAAAATCATCATTAGTTAACAGAGCAAGTTCTCTACTTTTTCTTAGCTTCCAGTTGCCTCAATATTCAGGTACTACCAATCTGTCATCATACCTATTTATTTCCATTTATGCTATCGGTGTATGTTTTGGTTTGAATGCTATGTGCATCCACATTCAAAAACCTTCAGTTTTGTATTTATGTTTATAACTTCTACCCTTATCTTTTGATTCATTGCTGGATTAGTTTTCTGTCCCTTCCAGTCATTGTCTATCATTTCCCATTGTAATGCTTTTCTCCTTTATCCTGCCTTTCCTCTTTGATTTACCATATTTACAAATTTGATCCCTTGCTCTCAGTACCTCACTTAAAAGCAGAGCTCATTTGGTGCAATGGTGTGTTAGTGTCCCTACATTTGGGCCAGAAGGTTACTGTTCAAGTCACATCTGTTCTGGAGATATGTCATAACATGTCCAAACATTGACTAATGACTAAAACATTTATTGTTTACAAGATTCTACTTTCTTAATTATGTAGCTCACCAAAACACCAAACTCAGCACGTTTCAAGTGTATACTGTCCCTACAGCACAGATCTCACTCTCCTCAGTACTAAAGCCAATGCCCCAGGAACTGAAACCCCCCATGCAGCCTTTTAATCCAAACATTCATTTTCCTAATTTTATTTACCTCATGCCAATTTGATCATGGATGAAGTATAAACTAAAGATCACCTCTGAAGTTCTGATTTTAAATTTGGTGCCTAATTTCTCACACTGACTTATGCAGAACCTCTTTCCTTGTCCTGCCTGTGTAATTGATACCTACATGACTGGATCCCTTTCCACCCACTTTTCCAGCCTTGTGCAGATGTCCTGAACCCTGTCACTGAGTAGACAACACAGCCTTCAGGACTCTAATTCATTGCTACAGAGAACACTGTCAATACATCTCGCTATTCTCTCTCATACCACACTACCTTCCTTTTTGCTTCCCCCACTTAAATGGTTTCTTGTATCACATGGTCAGTTAGCTTATCCACCTGAAAGAACTTCAAACCCGCTGGAAAATTGCAAAGGATAAGGCTTCTACACCCCTGTAGACTTCCCAGGTTCCTGTTGTCACGGTCAGGGACATGACATGGGATGCAGTATAGTAAAAATGATTTTCCATCACCAAAAGAAACTGCAGCCACGTTGGCTTTACCGATAAAAGCAGGCCAATTCGCGTTACTATTCTGGTGTTCAATGACAAACTCTAATAAAGTTAATTATAAAACTGTAGAAGCAAACACAGAAAAAGCAATAATGCTAAGAAAGCAAACATAGAAACCGTTGCAATAATTTCACAAGTAAGTTAACAGCACCATCAACTGTAACCCAGAAATAAAGAATGTTAATTTCTGTAGATCTGGTTTATAACACATTTGAGTAAACTCTCAAGTCACAGGTGGCACGGTGGTTCAGTGGTTAGCACTGCTGCCTCACAACACCAGTGTCCAGGTTTGGTTCCAACCTCAGGTGACTGTCTGTGTGGAGTTTGCACATCCTCTATGTGTGGAGTTTGCACATTCTCTCTGTGTCTGTGTGGGTTTCCTCCCACAGTCCAAAGATGCGCAGGTCAGGTGTATTGGCCATGCTAAATTGCCCATAGTGTTAGGTGTATTAGTCAGAGGGAAATGGGTCTGGGTGTGTAACTCTTCGGAGGGTCGGTGTGGACTGGTTGGGCCGAAGGGCCTGTTTCCACACTGTAGGGAATCTAATCATGTGACTCCTTCACATTTGTGATGAAACCATTCAGGCATTTTTGTAATAATCCACCAACCTCTTAAAATGTACTGCATATGAAGCACAGTTATGGGTAATTTCACCAAACAAATGTTCAAATGGACAATAGATATAGGGATCATATTAAATCAAAACGATACTTAAATTTGTCAGCTAGCAAAATAAACTAGATTAGATTAGATTATTTACAGTGTGGAAACAGGCCCTTCGGCCCAACAAGTCCACACCGCCCCGCCGAAGCGTAACCCACCCATACCCCTACATCTACATTTACCCCTTACCTAACACTATGGACAATTTAGCATGGCCAATTCACCTGGCCTGCACATCTTTGGACTGTGGGAGGAAACCGGAGCACACCCACGCAGACATGGGGAGAACATGCAAACTCCACACAGTCAGTCGCCTGAGGCGGGAATTGAACCCGGGTCTCAGGCGCTGTGAGGCAACAGTGCTAACCACTGTGCCACCGTGCCGCCCACTAGCACACAACACCAAACCTGAAAAGACCAGCTTTAGGGAAAGGATCAATAAAAATCTATCTACAAAATGCACAATGCGAATGATAGAGTAAGTACAAAAAAAAGTGGCAACAATATCAAAGCCTATTGCCAAGAAATCTTTCATATCACATGTCATAGGCCTGTCTTGCTTCACTATTGTGTTGCAGCCCATAATAAATAGGTTTTATCACAAACTCAAAGCTACTGTTTATCACTTTATTTAATGATATGGAATTTCTGATCAACCTGGAAGAAGAGAATTTCAACCATTCGATGATGTTCATTAGAATGCATGGTGTTCAACGTCACACTTACAAGAGAAAAGACAATTGTCAGATTATGGCGACTACGAAAAAGAAACAGCTTGGACAGCTGTGCATATAATACATGCTATAATTAATAGTACTCTTAAATAATAGAATCAAAACCATATTCTATCCACACTCATTTGTGTTTTGTCCAGATTATAAATTATTTCTCAAGATTATGATTTGCTCCTATTCCTACATTGCAAGCAAGATCAATATTAGGCTTGTGAAGAAGAGTCATTCTGGATTCAAAACATTAATTCGGTTTCTCTCTTCACAGATGCTGCAAGACTATGTTTCTCCAATACTGTGTTTGTTTCATATTTCCAATATTTACAGTATTTTGCAATATTAAATTTATTGAATTGAAATTTGTAATTGAAATTAACGTTCCATTCCAAATTAGAAAAACTGAATAGCAAGACAACTTAATCCACATGTATACTACCATGGTTGTAGCTTAAAAAGGCTTTCTGAAAATTTTGTTATGAACCATCAGAAGTGTTTGAATATTTGAGACAGCATATACAACCTTAAAGTTGTAACATCCTTTTGCCAAGGCTTCTCACAGACTGCCCTACAAAACTCATAACATTCAGCAGCTACATGAAACATTTTTTAACTGCAACAGTTTCTATATTAAAAGCTTTTTAAATTTTCTTGTAACATTCTGACTAATCTGTCAATTTAAAACCAAGTCAAGGTCATAGAAAACAGGTAGTGTGGATTGAAACTAGGACAGTACAATGGCTCAGTGGTTAGCACTGTTACCTTGCAGCACTAGGGACCCAGGTTCAATTCCAGCCTCAGGTGACTGATTATGTCTCCATGTCTGCGTGGGTTTCCTCCTGTAGTCCAAAGATGTGCAGGTTAGCTTATTTGGCCTTGCCAAATTGTCCATGTGTAGGTCAGGGGAAATGTACATTAATAGGATAGGGGGATGAGTCTGGGTGGATTACTCTCTGGACGGTCAGTGTTGGGCCAAATGGCCTGTTTCTACACTGTTGGGATTTTATGATAAGGTTCTATTCTCTAAAACTGACAGATAAATGATTAAGGAAACCTATACAATTCTCGTGTGGCAACAGCTGTCATCTGAACAGATACAGCAGTAAAGCAAGTTCATTAATCAAGCACCATCCAACCAATGTTTTCAGATGTATTAAATTCATCCAGAATCTTCAAGTCAATAGCCCAAATTAACATAATCAAAAAGGACATTCACTGTACAAATGAAATTTTAATTCACCGCAAAACATAGCACATCTGGAGAAAATAAGACCATAAGACATAGGAGCGGAAATTACGTCATTCAGTCCAACGAGTCTGCCTTTCAATCATAGCTGATAAGTTCCTCAACCCCTTTCTCCAGCTTTCTCCCATAACTTTCGGTCCCCTTGACAATGAAAAACCTATCTACCTCTGTTTTAAATATACTTAATGACCTGGCCACCACAGCCTTCTGTGGCAATAATTTCCACAGATTCACCACTCTCTGGCTGAAAATTATCCTAATCACCATTCTAAAGGGTCTTCCCTTCACTCTCAGGTTGTGCCCTCAGGTCGTAATGCGATGATGCTGCCCCTTTAACAAGGTTATTTTGCCCTTTATTTCTGAAAGGGTCTGTAAAAGCAGAGGTGCTGTTTTATCTGAATGGCTACTTTAATGATGGCTGACAGATGCTGCCTAAGTGAACAATCAGAGGAGGCCTTTAGGGTTTTTTTATTTACAAAACACTTGTACAATGAAAGGGGAGTGACCAGTTCTTCCAGTTCAGGGATTTTTCTGGTTTGGTTTAGTTTTAGTTGGGGAAAAAAAAAGTTCCATGTTTCAGATGTTCTTTGGCTGATCTTCTCTGCTGTCTCTCTCTCCCCCTCTCTCTCTCTCCTGTAAGAACCTGTGTATGTATTTACTTTTTTGTCAAGGAGTGTGTTTATGAGATATTGAGGAAGTCGGAACAGCTCTTTGTTAAGTTAGATTGTGTCGGTCAGGTTCTCAAATCGTTGTTAGTCTAAATTCTGTTTTCTTCTGTTTGTGTTTCATTTGGTGGGATGTAATTAAGTTCTGTTTTACTTGAAGGCAAGTGGTTTGACCAGCTGCATCACTCCTGGGATATCCACCTTAATATTTGCCTAAAACAACTAGAAATGCTAGCATCTCGGCTACCTTCTTGAAATGTTTTGAGGGGATCTGGTTCGGTTCATAACACCAGTCTCTCCTGCAAATGTAAACATCTTCCCAGCATCTATTCTGTCCAGGCCAATCAGTTTTCTGTAAGTTTCAATTAGATCCCACCCCCCCCCCCCCCAATCATCCTTCTAACCTCCATCAAATTTAATTCCAGGAGCCCTCAAATGTTCCTCATATTAGGCCTTTAATTCCTGGGATCATTCTCGTGAAACTCCTCTGCACCCGCTCCAGGGTCAGTTTAACCTTCCTGAGGAGTGGAAACCAAAATTACTCACAATACTCTAAATGTGATCTGATCATAGCTTTACAAAGCCTCAGAAGTACATCCCTGCTTTTTTTAATTCTAGTTTTCTCAAGATGAATGACAACATCATATGTGCCATCCCAATTCAATTTGCAAGTTTACCTTAAGAGAAACCTGGACTAAGGCTCCTATTCTTCCTATCAAAATACATGATCTCTCACGTTCTCGCATTGTATTCCATCTGCCACTTCTTTGCCCACTCTCCTAACCTGTCCAAATCTTTCTGCAGCCTCCCCACCTCCTCAAAACTACCTGCCTGTCCACCTATCTTTGCATCATCTACAAACGTTGCCAGAATATTGTCATTTCCTTCATCCAGATCATTAATGTATAAAGTGAAAAGTTGTGATCCCAACACTGACCCTTTAGAACACCACTAGTCACTACCTTCCATCCTGAGAAGGACCCTTTTATCCCTACTCTCTGCCTTCTGCCGGACAGCCAATCTTCTATCCATGCTGGTACCTTGCCTCTCACAGCATGGGACCTTATCTTACTCAGCAGCTTTCTGTGCAGCACTTTATCAAAGGCCATCTGTAAGTCCAGATAGATAACAGCTATTGGCCCCTCTTGATCTAAATCTGCTTGTTACCTCATCAAAGAATTCTAACAGGTTTGTTAGGCATGACCTCCCCTTGATGAAACCATACTGATTCTGCCCTTTTTACCACGCACTTCCAAGTATTCAGAAATCTCATCCTTCACAATGGACTCCAAAATCTTACCAATAACCAAGGTCAGGCTAATCGGCCTATACTTTCTCATCTTTTCCCTTACTCCTTTCTTAGAACTCTCCTACCAAGTTTGTTAATCATCACATTGCAGTAAGCAGTACAATGTACTGATGACATAACTACACCAAAAGATTGATAGTATACATATTAGCAACTATTATTTCCAATGTAACTAGATTTCCCTTTACAAAACTGGAATTGTGTGACAACCACAAGCTCAAGGCAAGTACTTCCCCAGAAAAGCAGATGTTACTCGATGGGCCAAATATTCTCCTTCTATGCTAAAATTATGATGACAAACATTGGAAGTTGTCTGATTTCATTTTTTTAAAATGAGATAATCAAGGTCAAATTGGGAACTGCTTCTTTGACAAATAGAAATTGAAAGGTTAGATACCAAAGAATATAAGTCACACAAACAGAGACAGACACACATAAATGAACTACAAGTAAAAGTCAAACAAGAACTAGGACAATCTCATTTCTATTTTAGTGGATTTCTAAATGTATCAAAAGAAGCAAGTCCCCATGGGAAAAAAGGGACACATTTGGACAATCAGGTTGATTGGCTTCATGAGGTGACATAGCAGCATACAGAAAACATATGATAATTAGGGAAATACAGAAACTGAAGTTTGGAAGATTTTCCTACAATATAGGTTACAGTGCTGGAAAATTCAAGTCTAATAAGAATTTAATTGTACAATAAGTAAACCAGACTAATTTATAATGGCTTTATTATAAAAGTCAACTCAAGAGTATACTTTCAAAAGTAATGGCCAATGTGATAATAATGTACAGCATTTTTAATAATTCTTGAATTTCAATAATGAAAGCATTTTCACTTAAAAATATGTTCTCCATTTTCAACAAAGCATCTCTAGCGTCAATCAAGGTTAAACTGTGTCAATTAACACCCAAATTCTTTTAACTAGAGGTCACAATTAAACTATTATCTGTTTCTTTTCTAAAAGTATTAAAAGGTGCAACTCGATAAAATAGAGATTAAAGCTTAAGAATGGAACGAAGAGCTCAATGGTATGGCTAAAATCTGATGTAAACAAAGCAGTAATGCAAGACTTTACTTTGTAGAAACAAATCTGCCTTCTTCCATATCCCTGAATTTCATTACTTCACCAATAGCAATCTTGTTTACAGTATCACTCTCCATTAACACTCTGAGATGATTACTGTCCCAAATATAGCATGCAAACACAATTAATTTCTGCCAAAACAATTTTCATTTGTTTTCTTCCAATTCTTCCAGACCATTAAGAAAATAAAAATAGCATACCTTCATGCACCTTTCCACAATTGGAGATGCAAAAATGTAAGATTCAAGCGCTACTTGAAGAGTGCTTCATGTCAGCTAAGCAGAGGAAAACTAAATATTCAGGCAGAATCTTCCATGCAACAGCAATTCTCAATGCTGGAAGACAACTTAATTAGACAGTGATACTGTCCTAAAAAATTCTCTATCTTCCCACCTTGATTACATTCCTGAAATAAGTTTTGTCCAGGTACCAGTGAACTCAAACTTCCCACTCTACCACCAAATGAATCTGTTAAGTTGTCAATTAATGATCACTCAGGACAAAGTAAGGGCTATTCACACCTGGGCTGCAATTATCACAGCTCAAGAATGGACAATAAAAGTTCACTCAGCTGATTATTAAACCATTGCAGGTTGGTTGACAGGTGAAAGCGTGAAGGTGGTTAGGCGAGGAGGAGGAGGAGGAGGAGGAGGAGGAGGAGGAGGAGGAGGAGGAGGAGGAGGAGGAGGAGGAGGAGGAGGAGGAGGAGGAGGAGGAGGAGGAGGAGGAGGAGGAGGAGGGGGGGGATCCACTCAATCCATACTAAGTTTTGTACAACCATGGGCTAGATATGGGATGGTCACTGAGACTCAGCGCACCCTGACCTAACTTCTGACCTCACTATACCCACAACCCCAACCCTAGAATCATGTTTCTGCTCAAAAAAAAAGATCTTGGTTATCCTTTGACAGGTCAGCAGCTCTCCCATGATTTTCACTCCATGGTTCTGATTTTGGGAAAAAGGGCTCACCCTTTCCCTCCAAATCACCTGATCGGAATTTACAGTGGGGCTTATTCTAAAGAGTCGGTTTGAGTGCCTTGTCACATTTTCAACAAATGAGTGAAACACCCACTGCAAATGAAGGAATCTGGCCTTTGTGTGAGCAATTGCAGTGAAATGAACGAACTAATGGCAGCCAAAATGCAGCATTTCCCTTCCCAACACAGAGAAGTGGTGCTGAACATAAAAACTTTACATCTCAGCCAGTGAAAGACTTGATTGGCTGATGAGGGAAAATTCCAATGTTAAAACCACCATACAAATATATTTTTCGTATTTTCAGCAACTTTTCTTAATGGAATCATATGTTCTCCTTCAGTCAATGAAGGGGTAAAGTCTAGAAATCAACAAAGCAGTTGACGACATTAAGGGATGCACAGATATAATGGTCAGTAAAAGACTGCAATTACCTAAAATCAGAAGATTAAGAATAAGTCAGCTCAGGAGTCGAATGTTGATATTTCAGGCTAAATTAAACTCCACTGTCAAAGTAAGCAAATTCATATACAAGGGTGGCTAATCATGAAGTGTTTACATTTAAGTCCAATATTATAATCTGGTACCCACATAAAATGATTAAGTTCTTTATGTTTATGTTTATAGCCAAGTGGCAGCACCGTCACCTTTGATCCAGCAATGAGTTTAAATCCTAGTCCAGACATGGAACACAAAATCTAGGCTGATACTTCAGTGTTGTAGAAAGGTGTCATACTTCAGGTGAAATGGTAAATTAATTTTTTATTATTGTCTCACCTAGTTGTATTAGATTTTATATGCTCCTTAAAACAAGAAGGAAATTCTCTTCCTGGTGTCCTGGCCATTATTTATCCCCCAACTAACTTGACTGCCACTTTTCTTACAAATAATAATTACAATTGCCTGTAAAACCTGAATGTTCCAACTTTGTGATGGATGCTAATTCTTTCTTTCTTTCTACATATGAGTAAGCCACAATCAACTATGTGCAAGAATTCAGAAAAATGAACTTTAAATTCCCTCTTTGGAAAGTTTTCAGCATTCATCTAGAATGTACACTATTGAGTGCAACTTTCTTCTATTAGTCATGTCACTACACAGTCCCTCACTATTGTTCTAAGCTTGCTCTGGTTTTGAGAGCTGAAGACTGACAGATCTTCAAACTTCCACAGCTCTGGTAGTAGAGGGCATTCTAGAAAATATTTTAGAACACAGAACAATACAGCGCAGAACAGGTCCTTCGGCCCTCAATGTTGCACCGATTTGTGAACTAATCTAAGCCCATCCCACCGACACTATCCCATCATCAACCATATGCTTATCCAAGGACTGTTTAAATGCCCCAAATGTGGCCGAATTGACTACATTGGCAGGCAGGGCATTCATGTCCTTCCCACTCTGATTAAAGAACCTGCCTCTGACAACTGTCTTAAATCTATCACTCCTCAATTTGCAGCTATTTGCAGAAATTTTATCATTGGGAACTCAGCACAGTCACAGTTAATTTGGTAAATAGTGTGATAAATAAATATATTTAATTTGGCTGTATCCCCATTGTGCATTTGGGCTTTGCACTGGTCAAATCCAGTCCTGTGCAACCAAGATGAGGTAAAAAAATAACAAAATAAAGATCAAAGAACTGTGGATGCTGGAAATCAGAATCATAAACAGAAAATGTTGGAAAAACCCAGCAGGTCTACAGCATCTGCAGAGAAAGCAGAGTTAAAGTTTTGGGTCCAGTAACCCTTATTCAGAACTTCTGAAGAAAAGTTACTGGACTCGAAATGTTAACTCTGCTTTCTCTCCACAGAGGCTGCCAGACCTGCTGAGAAAAAGACTAATAAGGATTCTCAAGTTAGTATTTGAACGTTAAAAGACCAGCACCACAGTCCAATGTGTCTGATTCAAAATCTTATGAAAATATATTCCCATAGTTCTTAATTAACTGATTTTTAATCTTTCCCAGAAAGCTTGGTATGGTATCTGCAGTGTTCTTTAACTTCAAAATTGTCCAGCTATAAATACCAAGACATCACTCCAAATTAGTTCCCACAGTGGCTTGACAGGATAGCTGGCAAGACTACTCATTTTTCAACCAACTGGAAGAAATATTCAAGCAAAATTACAAAATACCAAAGTTTAACTGCCATATATCTGGTGAAGGTTTTAATAGATCTTGACTGAGTCAATACATGGGGATGCTTCATACTAGAGATTCTGAACATATAACAATTGATAGTTATTCCACTGCAAAGGTTAGCCTTTGTTGCCCAATTATACAATAATGATAGCAGTGATTAATCTCATCAAAACTAAACGATCCTTACAGCTGATTGGTGATATGAACTGCTTCCCATGAGCAAAAATAGGGACATTATTACACTCACCTACCTGTAAAAATTTCAGAGCAAAGGTGAACAGAAATGAAAAATAAATAAGTCATATTTAATAAGTCAAACAAATCATAAAAGGTGTGTCAGTTTATAATGTGCAGCTATCTTCAGCCAAAGCAAGACTTAACTTGTCAAAGAATTTTGTTTTTATTCAAAGAGTGCGCTAGACTGGATCAGTGGTATCACACATCGCTTCCAACACAAGGAGAACACCAACATTGATTAATATTTGATAGAAAATGGAATTTGAATCTTACACCATGTTGTACAACACCATTATATGATTCAATTGCCATTCATAGCAGGAACAACAACCAGAATACAGAATTTATTTCATGTGCATTTTTATTTTGAGTACACAACATAAACTTCTGATTAATTTCACCAAATTTGAAGAAAATAACTTCTTCCTATCCACATTTTGTTTGAATTTTACAACAGACCTCTCTCTCAAAAAAATTACTCTTTCCCTTTCCCTGATTTGTCCAAATTATTTACCACCCCTGGAGGGAAGACACCCTGTTCCTGAATCTTCAATCTCGGTCTGAACTAACAAGCGAATCCAATGCTTAACTTCTCACATTATCATTCATTCCATTGCCTGACACCTTACTACACCCATGATTTAATATATGATTAGATAGGCATATGAAGAAAATTAAAAAGGGATGAAATTATGTCCTATTGTCTTACATAAGACCAACAGTAGGCTATTCAGCTCAAGCATATCTGCCATTCAATTACCTCATGAATGCTCTTCATCTCAACTTCATTTACTCTCCTTATTTCCATGACTCTTGCTACGATCTAACGAAAATCTACTAAACTCAGTCTTGACATCTGACAAGCATCCACACAATTTGGGAACAGAGATCAAGATTTCAATTGTAGCATGCCAGGAAAATGCTTTCCAATTTCTTTTCCAAATGTAGAAAGGTGCGTGATATGATTTTTTGAGAGTTGGATTTTAAACATTGGTTTGATCTATTTGTGTGAAAGCAATTAGTACTTAACTATATCAGTCTCTTTGGAACCATGAATTTAAACCAGTATGCGTCAGAGAACAAATATTCAAAGACATCCTGGAGTGTTAATGGTAGGTTATACAGTGGGATTTATGACAGGGAACAAAAAAGTAATTAGCTTAGCAGCAGCTAGAGTAAGAAACTTATTTTTTTTGAATTAGTTAAAAGCTTTTGAAATCTGTTCAAAGATGTGACTGGGGATCAGGTGCAAGAACAGTCTCTCACAGAAGAGGAGATTTTGCAAAGCAGTTAGGTGAATAAACTACCTCAATGTAAGGGTTGCAGTTTATGAAAACTTTTAGATCAGAATTGTTTGGTTAGAACTCTGTAGATTATTAAAAATTCAGGAAAAGTCAAATATCTCATCTGTCTGAAAATGCAAGGAAAAAAGCATTGAATCCTACAGAACAGATACGGAGCAAAAAAACATATGTCAAACATACAGACTGAACAGTGAAGGAGAATTTATATGGATTTTCATTAACTGTAAAATAATGATGTTGCAGAGTAGATGAGAATTTGTTTTGCTGGGCGTTCAAAATCTTTTAAATAGCATTTTATGGATTTTTATGTTTGTTTTGCTTTATTTTGCTGAACAAATTTCTGTTTTATTCTAAATCTGCTGCCTGGCAGCTTACATTTCAATGAAAAGCTGTCATATTATATATTTTTAATAATCTATCAAACCAGATTTCAATTTGGAATCTGACCTGTCTGACAGTAACATTAGCTTGGAACTTCTGCTGCATCTATTGGGGTAGTGTCCAGAAATTCAAACCCTGTGATTCCCAGAGTCATCACAAAAGTTCAAGATTTGAAAAAAAAGTGCAGACTTTCCCAATTTATCTAGCTTTATTTATCATGTTAACGGGAGGTACAGACAGGTTTCTGTTCTGAATAAGAATTAATATTTATTATAGAGTCATAGAGGTCTACAGTTTAAATGGATTCTCCTACCATGGGGAAAAGCTGTCGGCTATTTACGTTAACTATGCTTCTCATGATTTTATAATTTGAAGATGTCGGTGTTGGACTGAGGTGTACAAAGTTAAAAATCACACAACACAAAGTTATAGTCCAACAAGTTTAATTGGAAGCACACAAGCTTTCAGAGCGACGCTCCTTCATCAGGTGGTCTACCATCTGATGAAGGAGCGTCGCTCCAAAAGCTAGTGTGCTTCCAATTAAACCTGTTGGACTATAACCTGGTGTTGCATGATTTTATAGACCTCTATACGGTCACCACTCAGTCTCCTGTGCTCCAGGGAAAGAAGTCCCAGCCTATCCAACCTCTCCAACCTTTTCTTCCAGTCCAGGTAGTGACCAGAACCACACACAGTACTCCACATGTGGCCTCACTAATGTCTTGTACAACTGCAACAAGACGTCCCAGCTCCTCTAGTCAATGCTCTAACGAATGAAATCAAGCATCCGAAAGCCTTACTCACCACCCTGTCTACGTGTGACTCTATTTTCAAGGAGCTATGAACCTGCACCACTAGATCTCTTTATAACTTCCTCCAGGTCTCTACCATTAATAGTGTAAGTTATGCCCTGGTTTACCTTACCAAAATGCAATACCTTGCATTTATCTGAACTAAACTAAAACTGCCATTCCTCAGTCCACTGGCCCAGTTCATCAACATCTCACAGCACTCCCAGATAACCTTCTTCACTGTCCACTATTCTACCAACCTTGCGTGTGAAACAGTATGTGTGAAAGAGCATGTGACTAAAGGAAAGGGGCATGAGATTTAGAGGGAATGTGTGGAAAAACATTTTCACCCAGAGGGTGGGGGGATCCCTTCATCACACTGAAGAAGGATTTAGATGTGCACTTGCGATGCCAAGGATACGGGCCAAGCGCTGGGGAAATGGGATGAGAGAATAGTGAGGTGGTTGCTTTTGACCAGCACAGACTAAATGGGCCGATGGGCCTTTTTCTGCACTGCAGATCTCTACAACTCCCTGCCATGGACTCTTAACTGCTCTCTGGGGCATTAGGAATGAGGGCGATAAATGTTGGTCCAGTCAGTGACACCCACCTCCCAAGAACGAATTTGAGTTGAGTTGGCGGCCACAGTCTCGGGATTTCTAAGGATTTGGCCTTTGGAGCAATAGAGGTGGAGAGCACAGCAAAGGATGTTTAGCCCATCACCTCTGTGCCAACTGTTTCGAATGACAGTACAATTTTGACTGATTGATCTCTGCTTCAATCCAACTGGGTGAGCTCCCCTCAAACAGTAATCCACCTGCTGCAAAATATTTGACTGACAGCTGGGCGAAGCTGAACTCTAATGGTACCGTGTGATGTGAGGCAGATCGGTGTGGAAATGATAGTGGTTAATATCATCAACATGGTCCCAAGCCACGGTTTAACTTGTCTCGCCCATAGAGTTCAAGGTTTGCGTAAAGATTTGCAGCTTGGGTGTCAGTTGCCGTAGTTGTGGGTATGTTTGTCAAGCTGGGAAGTTGATTTGCAGATGATTCGTCCTCTGTGTAAGTGACATCTTCAGTGCTTAGGAGCCTCTTATGAAGCGCTGCTGTACAGTGTCTTCTGAAATTTATTTGGTTCTGTTCCTGCTGCTTCACATTGCTGGTTCCAGTTGTTTATTGTAGTGGTCAGTATATTGGGTCTAGGTCAATGTGTTTATTGATGGAGATGGTAGATGAGTGCCATGCTTCGATAAATTGGCTGGCTGTCCTCTGTTTAGTGTGTCCTATTATCGTTGTGTTGACCCAGTCGGACTTGTGGTCCTTGTCATCTGTGTGTATGGCTACCAGGGACAGCTGGGCATGGCATTTAGTGGCTACTTGGTGTTCATGGATGCAGATTGTTTGTTGTCTGCCTGTTTGTCTGATCATGTTTCATGTAGCCTTTGCGTGGAATCTTGTAAACTACATTTGTCTTGCACATGATGAGTATTAGGTCTTTTGTTCTGGTGAGTTGTTGTCTGAGTGTGGCTGTTATGAATCCCAATTCAGAACAAAGAATCAGACAACTAGCAATCTGCATCCATGAATACCAACTAGCCATTAAACGTCACGCCCAGCTATCCCTGGTGGCCATACACACAGATGACAAGGACCACAAATTCAGGACAACACAACAATAGTAGGACAAGCTAAACAGAGGACAGCCAGAGAATTTCTAGACATGGTATTCGTCCATGGACTCCATCGATAAACATAGTGACCTAGATCCAATATACCGACCACTACAACAAACAACTGGAACCAATAAACGGACACAGCAGGAACAGAACCAAATAAATTTCAGAAGACACAGTACAGCAGTGCTTCACTGGAGGCACTAAAGCACTGAAGATGTCACCTAGGCAGGGGACAAAACGTCTGCAAATCAACTTCTCAGCTTGACAAACATATCCAAAACTACGAGTTAACTTGACAGCATTGGGGGTGTGTGCTAATCAGTCTGTGGTGGATGGGGCTTTACAACAAATTATAGAAACATCGCAAATAGAAGCAGGAATAGGTCCTTCCAGCCTGCTTCTCCCCATTCAATGGGATCATGGCTGATCATCCAACTTAGTTCCTTTCCCTAACTTTCTGTCCTTTTGATCTTTTAACCCCAAGAGCATGATGGGCTGAATGCCAATTTGATGATTCAAGTTTTGTCTCTCAGTTCTGAAGAAGGGTCACTGGACTTGAAATGTTTCTCTCTCTCTCTCTCTTACTCTCTCCCCACACAGATGCTGCAAGACCTATTTAGCTTCTCCAGTGCATACTGTATTTGTTTGAATTCTATCCAATTCCTTCCTGAACAACATTCAATGTTTTGGTCTTAGCCCCTTTCCATGGCAGAGAATTCCTCTCTCTCACTCACACTCAATCCATCTCCCTCTCTCACGCACAAACAATCAAACACTGCCACACTGCATCCTGTTCTATTACCCTGATGTACTTATGTAAGGTATAATTTGTCTGGTCAGTACGCAAGACAATCTTCACTGTGTCCCAGTCCATGTAACAATAATGAATCAAATCACACTCATTTCTCTTGTTCCATTCCTTCCCCAATCTGGCTTCACCCTTCTGACCCCTCACCAACTTTGCACTGGCTTCAAAGTCACGGCCAATGCCATTCAGTGGGCAGCTGTCCCGTTCTCATTCCTGAATCTGTTCACATCTGGGGGGAGTAGAGGGATAGGAAGAGGCTATTCTGTCCATTGAGCCCTGCTCACCAGTTAGCACATGGATGGCTCTTTGAACTCTTTGAAGCCTTTGACCTAGCTCGTTCCCCATGACGCCTGTACACCACAAGGAAACGGAAATCTGTCCATCTCTCCCACCAGCATCCTCAGAAACTAAAACTGCACAGCCCCCGTGGGGGAGGATCCATAGATTTACCCAATCCTGTCCACCCCACCCTCAACCCTAATCAAATCATTTTCCCTTGTCTCTAACCTCTCTGGACATCACCTTATTTTTAACACGGCACCTCCAGTTCCAGACTTCCCCAATGTGGGGGGTGTGGACAAAATATCTTAACTGCAAAATATCTTCCTCAGAGGAAGGGTCACCAGACCCAAGACGTCAACTCTGATTTCTCTTCACAGATGCTGCCAGACTTGCTGGGCTTTTCCAGCAACTTCTGATTTACAACATTCACAGTTCTTTCAGTTTTTATTAGATCTTTTTGCCATTTTACACTGCTTAAGACTCCAATTCATTTGCAAACAATTTGCTACTGCCTGAGTCACCAGCCTATCTCGACAGTACTTACAATTAAGTGTCAGGTTATTTTATATCTCGGTGCACAAATCCTTGTGTTTTTTTTAAAACAGAACTCCCTCCGCCCCCACCCCTACATGAATGTTTTAGTCCTCAATCAGAAATACAGAACATTAAAAAGACACTGTCTTTACACGTCTACCACTAATTTAAGATTATGCACTCTCTTTCCTGGTTCCTCCAACAGAACAAACTACTTCTCGATCTATCCCAATGAATCCTTTGAATATTTTAGATATCTTGATCAGATCACATCTTAATCTTTTAAACTTAGGGGAATACAACTCAAGGTTACAGAACTAATGTATAACAAGAATTAACAACTATTTGTCCTACTGCTGGGGAAGTTGCATTACACATCCAGCACAGTAATATCACATCACCACCTATGTCTAATTCCTAGAACTACATTCTACAGAAATAACACATTTTAAAAGTGATTTCCAGCATCCACAGTTATCGAGTCATTGAGTTATATAGCATGGAAGCAGATCTTTCCGTCCAAATCGTCGTTCTTTTGGTTTTTTTTCAAATGTTGATCACACACAGATGTTTTAAAGGAATGATTGAACACAAATTCGCTAATCAATCCTGAAATGTCAGTTCAATTAAATGACTAACACATCCTCAATTTTCTCTCCAATTTGAAGGTGCTAGGCTGAAGTATAAATCTGTTACCAATAGCCCCTCTAATCATTTCTGCAAGTTGGTTTGGCTACATGTATCAACACGTGAAAACATCATGAGGTCATCTAAATCATGTTGAATCTTGTTTCTATCCATATTTAATGAATAATGATCAGAACCAGTAATCCTAATCAAAAGGAAAGTTTTTAGCGAATTTGGAGAAGATTTGTAGCTCAGGTTGAGATTATAGATGTAAGTTTGCTCACTGAGCTGAAAGGTTCGCTTTCAGATGTTTTGTCACCATACTAGGTAACATCATCAGTTAGTCTCCAGTGAAGCACTGATGTTATGGCCTGCTTTCTATTTATGTATTTAGGTTTCCTTGGGTTGGTGATGTCATTTCCTGTGGTGATATTATTTCCTGTGTTGGTGATGTCATTTCCTCTTCTTTTTCTCAGACGTTGCTAGATGGGATCTAAATTGATGTGTTTGTTGCAAAGAGTTCTGGTTGAAATGGCATGCTTCTAAGAATTTTTGTGCGTGTCTGTTTGGCTTGTCTTAGCATGGATGTGTTGTCTCAGTCAAAGTGGTGTCCTTCCTCATCTATATGTAAGGATACTAGTGAGAGTGGGTCATGCCTTTTTGTGGTTAGTTGATGTTCATGTATGCTGGTGGCTAGTCTTCTGCCTGTTTGTCCAATGTGGTGTTAGTTACAGTTCCTGCAAAGTATTTTGTAAATGACATTCATTTTGCTTGTCTGCCTATGGTCTTTTAAGTTCATTAGCTGCTGTTTTAGTGTGTTGGTGGGTTTGTGGGTTACCATGATGCCAAGAGGTCTGAATAGTCTGGCAGTCATTTCAGGGGTGTCTTTGATAGGGGGGGGGGGGGAGGGCAAGGGTTTCTGGGTGCTTTATATCTGTTTGTTTGGGTTTGTTGCTGAGAACTCGACGGACTGTGTTAATTGGGTATCCATTCTTTTTGATTATGTTGTATAGGTGATTTTCTTCTGCTGTTTACAGTTCCTCAGTGCTGCAGTGTGTGGTGGTTCATTGAAATAATGTTCTAATGCAGCTCCATTTGTGGATTTGGGTTGATTGCTTCCGTACTTCAGTATTTGGTCAGTATGTGTTGTTTTCCTGTAGACGCTGGTTTGAAGTTCTCCACTGGTTGTTAGCTCCACTGTGACATCTAGGAATGGCAGTTTGTTGTGGTTTTCCTCCTCTTTTGTGATGTTTATGCCAGTCAGGGGATTATTGATGGTCTTGAACATCTCTAATTTGTTTCGTTTAGTGATGACAAAGGTACCATCCACGTTGCGGACCCAAAGTTTGAGTTGGATGGTTGGCAGAGCTGTTTGTTAGAGTCTCTCTGCATTACTGCCTCTGCTAAGAACTCTGATATCGGAGATCCCATGGGTGTTCCGTTGGTTTGTCTATAGGTTTTGTTATTGGAAGTGAAGTAGATAGTAAGGCATAGGTCCACTAGCTTGACAATGTTGTCCTTGCTGATGAAGTTGGTGGTGTTTGGTGTATATATCTTTGGTTCTTCTAATAGTGTAGTCAGTGTTTCTATGGCAAAGTTGATGTTGATGGATGTGAACGGGGCTGTTACATCAAAGAAGACCATTATTTCATCCTCTTTTATCTTGGTTTCTTTGATGGTATTCAGGAATTCTTGGGTGGAGTGCATGGAGTGGTGTGAGTCTTCTACTAAGTGTTTTAGTCTTTAGTGTAGTTCCTTGGCTAACCTGTACATTGGTGTTCCAGGTAGTGAGACTATGGGTCTGAGGTGGGCTCCTGGTTTGTGAATTTTGGGTAATCCATAGAAGCATAGTGTGTTGACTCCATCTGGTTTCATTTTTTGTCTTGTTTAATTCTCCAGATTTCCGAAGTTTTTTGAGTAAGGCTGTGATTTGGTTCTCTCGTTGTGGGGTTGGGTCTAATGCCACCTATTGGTAAATGTTGGTATCTGCAAGTAGTGCATTTGCTTTCTCGATTTAGTCTATTTCGTTTAAAATGATTGTCAAAATTCTTTTGACTGCAGGTAGGGTAACAATGTTTTTATCTTTTTTGAGTCCTTCTAGTGCTTTCCTTTCTTGTGTAATGCATGTGTTTCCTTCCTTTTCCCTAATTAATGTTAATGCGACTATCTGTCTGATGGTTTCAAGAATTCCTTCTGTGAGTTCGTTGTCTTTCAGTGTTGTTTCTAATGCTGATAAGAAATCTTGCTTGGAGAAAGTGAGTCTGCAGATGCTGGAGACCAGAGTTGACAAATGTGGTGCTGGAAAAACACAGCAGGCCAGGCAGCATCCGAGGAGCAGGAGAATCGACGTTTCGGGCATAAGCATTCGGGCATTCCTGAAGAAGGGCTTATGCCCAAAACGTCGATTCTCCTGCTCCTCGGATGCTGCCTGGCCTGCTGCGTTTTTCCAGCACCACATTTGTCAAGAAATCTTGCTTGTCTATATCCCAGAAGATGTAATTTAATCCTCAAACTAAAACATCTTATTCAGTGTCTGTTAAGGGTAAGTCAGATACGTTTTTTTACCCATGCTTCTGTGTTGTCTATGTTGTTATTTTGTATGAGTTTGTCTAGTTTTTTCTGCAGGTCTAGTTTTTTTGTCTTCTGTGTTTGTTACTGTCTAATGTCTATAGCTTGATGTTTTGTGTGAATGTTAGTGAGTAAAGCTTTTTGACGCAGAATTTCCTGGTGTATTTACGGAATCTGGTGTGGGCAGCGTTGACCATTTCTCTAAGTATTCTGCAGCCATTTTGCTCTGATATTTTAGTGTGTCGGTGAGTTTGTGGAAAAATTATTAGTCACTTACACGTGCCTCTGGCAATACCTTTGCAAAAATCAGCTAACTTGATAGAATTGGGCATTAAACACTCAGTGAAACTCCATAACAAGCAAGACATTCACAAATGAAAGTGAACCATCAGAGAGGACAACTCTGACAACAGCATGTACAACTTAGCCCATCTACTTGTGCTTTTCTCCTTGGTGAAGATATTATAGAACACTAATGACACACCATTATTTTGAAATATCACTCACATGAGTAGTTAGTGATCAATCATAAATGCATGTCTCTGAATCAACTTTGAGTCAATGTTAAAAATCATGGTTGGCATGTTGACCACAGGTGGTCATGCAGAAGCAAGCCACAAATTTGTCCTTCCTTTCTTCTTAATCCCATTGTTAGACAAACAAAACTAAAGCATTATTAACAATGTCAAGTGCACAGTGGTTTTCTCTAGCTTGGAAAATAGGGCATTAAAACCACTACCTCTTGCAAAAATCCAGGCTAAGACTATCAGCTTTTCTTTCAGCAGCTATTTTCAGATTTCAATTATACCAAGTGACCTATTTTTGTAAAAGGTTTATAACAAAAATAGAAATTGCTGGAGAAACTCAGCAGGTATGGTAGCAGCTGTGGAAAGAAAACATTGTTCACATCTCGAGTCCAGTGACCCTTCTCCAGAGCCAGGTTTACTGATTTTAGATTATCGGCAAGTTAAAGTTGGAAATGGAAAGAGCAGCATTTTCCTCCAGAAGAACTACGATGTGATTCCAGCTATGTAGGTGTTAGAGGGAGAAATAACTGTAGACAAGATTAATCAGGAGGCAACCCAAAGAGACATTCTCAGATCATAAGCTCAGGCATCATATATCAATTTTAATACATATTAATTAATGAGGGAGGTGATGGCCTAATGGTATTGTCACTAGATTAGTATTACAGACACCCAGGTAATGTACTAGGGACCTGAATTCCAATCCACAGCAGATGGTGGAATTTGAATTCAATGGCAATCTGGAATTAAAGTCTAATGATGCCCATGAAACCTTTGTTGATTGTCGTGAAAACCCATCTGGTTCACTAAAGAAAACTGCTGTTTTTACCTGGTCTAGCCTAAGTATGACTCCAGAGCTAATGTGGTTTACTCTTTAGAACCCTTTCAAATAGCCCAGCAAGCCACTTAGTTGTACTGGCCATAGAAAGTCTCAAAAAAGAACAAAATCAGATTAACCACACTGACTAAGGCACTTAAAAGGGCAACAGAAAATACTGCCCTGTTGACCTTGCAAAGACTTCCTTTGGAGGTTTGTATCAAATTTAGGGAAGCTGTCTCATAGACTAGTCAAGTAACAGCCAGACATAGTCATACTCAAAGCATCATACCTTACACGCAATATCCCAAACAGCATCATCACCATCCAATAGGACCGACCCAGCAGAGATGGTGGCATAGAAGTATTCAGTCGGGAGGGAGTTGTCCTGAGAGTTTTCAATGTTGACCCAGAATCCTGTGAACTCTCATGGCACCAGACTAAACATGAGCAAGAAAACCTCCCGCTTTGAGTTGAGGTTAAACTCCTCTGTGTCATGTTGACCGCATATCAGCACACAGGAGGAAGAAACAATTTTCCTCTTCCTTTTGTAACACATATAGTGAGGGAACAACAAGGGGGAAAATCAGACTAATCTTCCTTACAATGTGTCTACAAAAGATGCATCCACCCATGATAGTATTGGTAAGACTGACCAATACACATCCTTATAGAGATGAAGTCCTATCTTCATAATGAGAATACCTTCAACCATGATGAAGGGCTTTTGCCCGAAACGTCAATTTTCCTGCTTCTCGGATGCTGCCTGAACTGCTGTGCTTTTCCAGCACCACTCTAATATATGCCTTCAATCATGTTGTGTGGCACTATCAAATGGAACAGACTTTGAACAGATTCTTTCAAACATCCATGAGGCACTTTGGGCCAATAGCAATAACAGAATTGTACTCTATCATAATCTGCAACTTCATTTGATTTGGTTTTTTTATTGTCATGTGAATCTAAGTACAGTGAAAAGCTTTGTTTGCGGGCAGTACAAGCAGATCATAGAGTGAAAAAAACTCAGACAATGTAAGGCATACAGGTCATACTGCACAGGTTGTGTGCTAGACAAGGTCAACGTTAACAAGATCAGCATTAATTGAAGTTAGAGAGTCCATTCATCAGTTTATTAACGGCAGGGAAGAAGCTGTTCCTGAACCTGCTGGTGCATGCGTTCAAGCTTCTGTACCTTTTGCCTGACAGAAGAAGTTGCAGGAGAGCATTAGAAGGGTGGGATGGGTCTTTGATGATGTTGGCAGCCTTCCCATGGCAACGAGATGCGTAAATGGAGTCCACGGATGGGAGGTTGGCTTCCATGATGATCTGGGCTGGTGCACACAATCTTCCGTAATTTCGTATGGTCCTGGGCAGAGCTTTGACACTGTGCTTTCCATAGTGGCCCAGCATATCCCCCACTCTACCATTATGATCAACCTTGGGTCAAAGAAGCGTGCTGGCTTACAGATGCAGCATCAGACATATCTAAAAATGAGATGTCAACCTGGTGAAGTTAGAAGAGAAGACTACTTGCATGCCAAATAGCATAAGCAGCAAGTGATAGAACATAGAACAATACAGCGCAGAACAGGACCCTCAGCCCTCGATGCTGCGAACTAATCTAAGCCCATCCTCCTACACTATCCCATCATCATCCATGTGCTTATCCAAAGATTGTTTAAATCTCCCTAATGTGGCTGAGTTAACTACATTGGCAGGCAGGGCATTCCATGCCCTTACCACTCTCTGAGTAAAGAACCTGTCTCTGACATCTGTTTTAAATCTATCACCCCTCTGTGTGATAGCCAGAGATAAGTGATTCCACAACCAATAATTCAATATGAGTTTTGTAGTCCTGACATACCCACTTGTGCATGGTGGTGGACAAATACCCCAAACCTTAATAATGGGGAGCATAGCACATCAGTGCAAAAGAGAAGGCTCAAGCATTTCCAACAATTTTAATCAGAAATGCACAGTCTATCTCAGCCTCTACCAGAGGCCTCCAGCATTACAGATACCAGTTGTCAGACGATTCAATTCGCTCGTGACATCAAGAAATGACTGAAAGCACTAGATACCACAAAAGCATGGGCCCTGACAACATTCCAGTAATAGTGTTAAAGATGTGTGCTGCAGAACATGCTGTGCTCCTAGCCAAGCTATTCCTGTACAGTTACAACATTGACATCTATGCAACAAAGCGGAAAATTGTTCAGGTATGTCTTGTGCATAAAAAGCAGGACAAATCCAATTTGTCCATTGCCACCCCATCAGTCTACTCTCAAGCATGAGTAAACTGATGTAAAATGTCATCAACCATGCTATCAAGCAGCACTTGCTTAGCAATAACCTGTTCACTGGTTAGGTTGAGTTCTACCAGGGTCACTCAGCTACTAACCTCATTACAGCATTGGTTAAAACACAGATAAAAGAGGTGACTTGTAGAGGGGAGGTGAAAGTGATGGCCCTTGACACCAAGGTTGTATTTAACAGAGAGTCCTTGAAAGACTATCAAGACCAGAGGCTGGGAGTCAGAAGAAAACGTCTCCTCTGATTGTATCAAACCTAACAGAAAGGAAGGTGGTTGGGCCTGCTGGAGGATAGTCATCGCAGCTCCAGTCATCTGGCATTGTCCAGGATAGTATTGTAGGCCCAACCATCTTGAATTGCTTCATCAATCTAACCTCCATCATAAGGTTAGATGTGGGGATGTTCATTGATGATTGCACAATGTTCAGCACCATTCATAGCTCCTCGGATGCTGATGTATGCCATGTCCAAATGCAGCAAGACCTATACAATGCATGCCACACAATGACCATCTCCAACAAGAGAATTTCAAACCATCACTCCTTGACATTCAATGGCATTATGATTACTGAATTCCCCCACTATCAAGACCAGTGACCTGAAAATGAATTGGATCCAGCATATATATACTGTGGCTACAACAACTTGTCAGAAGCTTGGAATCATGCAAAGAGGAACTCACCTCCTCACTTGCCGGATGACCGCAGCTCCAACAGCACTCAAGACGTTAGATAGTATTCAGGACAAAGCACGCTGCTTGAATGGTGTTGCATATATTAAAAAAATTACTCCCTCCACTGATACTCAGTAGCAGCAGTATGTACAGTAACATCAATAAAAAGGCATTTCAGAAGTTCATCAAGGATTCTTAGACAGCCCTGTCCAATACTGCAACCACTACCATTTACAATAACAATAGGATACACGGAACACCAGCACTTGCAAGTTCCTCTCCAAGCTACTCACCATCCTGACTTGGACATATAGCGCCATTCTTTCAGTGTCTGTGGTCAAAGTCCTGCAACTTCCACCTTTAAGGCATGTGGGTCTACCTACACCAAATGGAATGGAGAGGTTCAAGAAGCCTGCTCACCACTTTTCAAGGATAACTAGGGATGGCAAATAAACGTTAGTCTAGTTACTGACATTCACATCCCCATAACCAGCTTGTGTGGATTGTGAACCTTCGCCTGAAGAGCAGCACTGACCCCAAGTGCTCACCTTATATTTAAATGCCTTTTTTCCCCTTTTGTTCAATCACATAACTAATCTTACTTCAATATTGAGATAGCTGCACTAACCAACTTTGACAGAGGGCTGTGGAGCATGTAACACGTAAAGAAAAATTCATCCTGCTCTCTATCTTAAATTTGTCTTTTTATTCTCTATCTCATGATTAATGCAATCAGTCTGATTTTACCTACTCTGTCCAAACTTCTTCCAATATTTGTGCTTTTTAATGGGATGTGGGCATTGCTGGCTAAGACTGCCCATCTCTAATTATCCAGTGGACCATTATGAGTCAACCACATTCATGTGGATCTGGAGTTACATGTAGGTTGGCCTAAGGACATTAGTGAAACAGATTTTTTTTACAACAATAGATTGTGGTCTCCATTAGACTAGCTTTTCATTCCAGATTTTTAATGAATTCAAATTTCACCATCTGCTATGGTGAGTTTCGAACCAATGTCGCCAAGTTAATAATCTGGATTACTAGCTCAGTAATATTACTACTGCACCACCACTGTTCCCCCTGTTACTGAAACAGACAAATTTCTAGGCTTCATATAACTTCCCTTTCCTCTCACCTTGCTCTGACATGTTGGGTCCAACATTCAAATTGCCTATCATGAAGATGTAAAGTCAAAAGATGTCCTGATTACTTCCTAATCAACCTGTTCAGAGATGTTATTACCTAGAGCAGGTGAGACTTTAACTTAGATCTTCTGGTCCAGAAATAGGGAAACTAGCACTGCACCACAAAAGCCCTTTCATGACCATCTACCAATTTTTCTAATCAATCCATTTCATGACGTTATTACATACCTATGGTGTAGGTGGGATTTCAACGCAGGCCTACTGATCCAGGAGCAGGGATGCAACCATTGCACCACAAGGATGAATTGATTTCAGTTGTATTCAGTTAATTAGTGCTTTTTTCTATCTTCATCTATTGATCATTAATGCAGAGAAACAAACATTTAAAGAGTACTGAGCCAAGACTGCACACGAGACTAAGATTTGAAAATATGCAAATAATGAACTGCACATAAAAAACTGGAACTTCTTTAAACATGAAACAGCACTGATTCACTTGCAGTAACACGTTTAGATTGTTCAATAAGTTTTATGAGGAAAGTAAAATTAGCTAGCTCTCAAATGGTATTACTGCCAAACAAGTGACAATGAGACATCTACGACATATCCTAACGTGTGTTAATATACTGGTATCTCCTAGGATGAGCAAATGAATAGGTTGTGCTAGTCCAAATCTGCATGAAGTAAGCAGATAATACATCAGAACTAAATTCAGCTAC
Organism: Chiloscyllium punctatum; assembly: GCF_047496795.1. NCBI lineage: Eukaryota > Metazoa > Chordata > Chondrichthyes > Orectolobiformes > Hemiscylliidae > Chiloscyllium > Chiloscyllium punctatum. The sequence goes on along the minus strand of NC_092780.1, from coordinate 6,318,270 downwards.
TGCATAAGCATAATACACTACCCATAAAAAAGCACAGGAATCAATATATAATTGGAAACAGAATAGAATAGAACAGAATAGTAATTACAGAAGATACAAATGTGTTTAAGTTGCCATACTCTGGTGTCTGTATTAATAACATAAATAACAGAATAAGTTCAAAAATGAAGTGTGTTCAAAGCAAACAAGTTCACTGACCTACTTCAGCATTGACACCACATTTCCAGAAAAAACATCCTGCAATATTGTTTCTTAAGTACATTAAAGACGTCAGTTCTTTTGATGATTGCTAATACCACTGTCCACCGGAAAATATTCTACCTCCATGAAAAGGTGTTGGAGTGATTGTAACAAGATCAGCTAGGTGGACCTCACAGAATATGAGTTTCCTGATTGAGACTGTTCATCTGCTTCAATCAGGCAGTCCTGGCCGACATGTATAAGCAGGAGTGTCCTTCTTGTGGGCCTGCTCCTGAGCCTGGCCAAACTGGCCATAAACTGGTCCAGTCAGCAGGCTGTGAAGGGGGTTATTAGGGATGATTGCCTGCCCGTCTTCCGCAGTTATGTTAGAGCCCAAGTGTCTCTGGAGAAGGAGCACGCGGTGTCCACCAACATCCTGGAGTTGTTCAGGGAGAGGTGGACACTGCAGGGAGTGGAGTGCATTATTTCCCCGTCCAATTCTATTTTGATTTAATCCCTGCCCTCCCCTTAACTGTTTGATCACGCAGCATTGCCCTTTGATGTGAAGGGCACTGCTTGTCACTGGCCATTTGGGTGTTTACTTTCTTACTGGTGGTAGAAATTGAATAAAGATTTGTGCACCTTGTGTCTTTCACTGTGTATCACACCTGCACACACACAACATGGGAGCTGGGGGGAAAAAGAAGCACTACCACAGTTAGGTGGTAGTGTGGGGGTAAAATAAAAAAAAGAAAACAAAACAGCAGGAGTGTCCTTCTTGTGGGCCTGCTCCTGGGCCTGGCCAAACTGGCCATAAACAGGTCCAGGCAGCGGGCCGTGGAGGGGGACGTTAGGGCCGACTGCCTGCTCATCTTCCACGGTTACGTTAGAGACCAGGTGTCTCTGGAGAAGGAGCATGCGGTGTCCACCAACACCCTGGAGTTGTTCAGGGAGAGGTGGGCACCGGAGGGAGTGGAGTGTATTATTTCCCTGTCCAATTCTACTTTGATTTAACCTATACCCTCCCCTTCACTGTTTGATCACGCAGCTTTGATGAGAAGGGCACTGTTTGTCACTGGCCACTTGGCTGTTTCCTTTCTTCCTGGTGTTAGAAACTGAATAAAGCTTTGTGCACCTTGTGTCTTTCACTGTGTCTCACACCTGCACACACATAAAATGGATGTTGGGGAAAAGTAAGCACTACCACAGTTAGGCGGTAGTGTGAGGGTAATAAAAAAGTGTCCTCCTTGTGGGTCTGCGCCTGGGCCTGGCCGAATTGGCCATAAACAGGTCCAGGCAGTGGACCATGGAGGGGGTTGTTAGGGCCAACTGCCTGACCCCTTCCGCAGTTATGGCAGAGCCTGGGTATCCCTGGAGAAGCAGCATGCAGTGTCCACCAACACCCTCGAGGTTTTCAGGGACAGGCAGGGAGTGGAATGTATTATTCCCCCCTCCAACTCTATTTTGATTTAATCCCTACCCTCCCCTTCACTGTTTGATCACAGAGCATTGCCTTTTGATGAGAAGGGCACTGCTTGTCACTGGCCACTCGGGTGTTTCCTTTCTTCCTGGTGGTGGAATATCAATAAAGATTTACACACTTGTTGTTCTTCACTGTGTCCTACACATGCAAAACAAAATAAGCAAGAGTGTCAGAGGTTCTGTTCACTCTAAGAGCTAGCTCTGAGGGAGCTGGATGAGTGTCAGATGTAGAACTGAAGAATGGACTTAGGAGACCTACAAGGGGGCATGAACAATCTTCAGCAGGTAGGATTAAGGAAAACCCTAAAGTGTTCTACACTTAGGTGAGGAACAAGAGGTTGACCAGAGTGAGGGTAGGGCTGATCAGGGATATGCTAGGACAGGTTGATGTCAGGAAGGAGGATGTGCTGAAAATTTTGAACAATGTAAGGGTAGATCAATCCCCTGGGCCGGATGGGATATATACCCTAGGTTACTACAGGAAGCAAGGGAAGAGAATGCTGCGCTTTTGGCGATGATTTCTGCATGCTCCCTGTCCAATGGAGTAGTATCAGATGATTTGAGGGTGGCAAATGTTATTCCCTTGTTCTAGATAGGGAAAAGGGATAATCCTGGAAATTACAATCCAGTCATTTTTATATCAGTGGTGGGAAAAGTAGTGGAGAGGAGTTTAAGAGACAGAATTTATGATACTTGGAAAACCATAGTCTGATTAGAGATAGTCAGCACGGCTTTGTGAGGGACAGGTCATGCCTCACAAACCTTATTGAATTCTTTGAGAATATGACAAAACATGTTGATGAAGGTAGAGCAGTGAATGTGGCGTAATTGGATTTTAGCAAGGCATTTGATAAGGTTTCGCACGGTAGGCTCATTCAGAAAGTAAGAAGGCATGGGATACAGGGAAACCTGTCTGTCTGGATACAGAATTGGCTGGCCCATAGAAAACACAGGGTGGTGGTAGATGGAAAGTATTCAGCTTGGAGCTCAGTGACCAATGGTATACCACAAGAATCAGTTCTGGGACCGCTGTTCTTTGTGATTTAATAAATGACTTGGATGAGGAAATGGAAGGGTGCCGATCACATGAAGGTTGGTGGAGTTGTGAATAGTGTGGAGGGCTGTTGTAGGTTGCAACGAGACATTGACAGGATGCAGAACTGGACTGCTAAGTGGCAGATGGAATTCAACCTGGAAAAGTGTGAAGTCATTCACTTTGGAAGGTCAAATCTGAATGCAGAATACAGGGTTAAAGGCAGGATTTTTGGCCATGTGGAAGAACAGAGGGATCTTGGGGTCCAAGTCCATAGATCCCTCAAAGGTGCCACCCAAGGTGATAGGTGAAGAAAGGATTGAGTTTAAGAGCCGCAAGGTTATGTCGCAGCTCTACACAACCCTTGGAATATTGTGTTCAACTCTGGTCACCTTATTATGTGGAAGGTTTAGAGAGGGTGTAGAGGAGATTTACCAGGATGCTGCCTGGACTGGAGGGCATGTTTTATGAAGAAAGGTTGAGGGAACTAGGGCTTTTCTCATTGGAATGAAGAATGATGAGAGGTGACTTGATAGCGGGGTACAAGATATTGTGAGGCATAATTAGAATGGATAGACAGAGACGTTTTCCCATGATTTAAATGTGTATCACAAGGTGGCATAATTTTAAAATAATTGGAGGAAGGTTTCGGTGAGATGTCAGAGGTAGGTTCTTTACTCAGAGTGGTGGGTGTGTGGAATGCACTGCTAGGGTTGTAGTAGAGTCAGATACATTAGGGACATATAAGCGACTCTTGGAAAGGCACATGGAAGTTATTACAATAAAAGTTATGTAGGTTAGTCTTATCTTAGAGTAGGATAAAAGGCCGGCACAATGCTGAGGGCCAAATGGCCTAACTGTGCAGTACCGTTCTATGTTCTATGTAACCATGCGGAAGTGTTTATGAACCGAAGCCCAAAAGGACTTCAAACAGGCACTATAACTAGCTTTATCCTTGTAAAATGTGGCAAATGGAGCATACAAAATGCAGAGTACTCCGATGGAAGTGGACACCCTCGCCAGTCTGACTGAGCTTGAAGAATACCACTTGAGTGAAGGCAATGGCATAGCCTTACCTAGGGTATATCCTGAACAGAGCAATCTAGGTGAGCTTACAGCAAAACCCCAAAACAAAGCCAAGCCTTGGACAAACGTTTAAAATTTTCCTCAGGATCCGGTCTGGCAAGCCATTGTAGTTGCTGCCAGTATGCAGACTCGAGTCAGCAAAAGAGTCCCACCCAACCCAAACTGACTAAGAGAACTCATAGGCTGGTATACAGGAGAGTGCACATCCCAAAACTCAACTTACATCTGGTTTGGAACAGTTAAATTGCTTAGCAACATCCAATCAAACCAATCAAAATAAACATCTGGTTAAATGGTCATCGGGTTCTAATGGAGGTCGATACCAGTGCAGCCGTTTCAGAGATCGTAGAATCAGTCTTTCACAAAATTCGCTCTGGACTCCAACCTTTAAGTTTACGCAAGACCTCGGCTAGACTGAGAACCGACACTGGGGAGCCTTTACGGATTAAGGATACAACTCTGATTCCACTTTCTTAAGAGATTGTAGTGAAAGGTTCGGACAAAAACTTGTTAGGACGAAATTGATCAGGAAAGATTCAGCTTAATTGGCTCAACATTTCTTGATGAGAAAATGGTTGCCTGAAGGAAGTGCTAATTAAATATCCAGAGGTTTTTCAGGAAGGTCTAGGTACTATCAAAGGAGCCTAGGCCACCTTGCATGTTAACCAGGAAACAAATCCACAATCTGCAAGGCCCACCAGTGCCATTTGCCTTAACGTAAAGGAAGAAATCAGAAGGCTGAAAGTGAAAGAATCATCAAACCAGTCCAGTTGCACTGATTCTGAAGCCCAATGGATCGGTTTGTTTTTGAGGGGATTTTTAACAAGCAGTAAATTGCCTTTTGCAGCTGGATAAATATCAAATCCCCCATATAGAGGGTTTATATGCAAAGCCTGGCAGGGGACTGTCCTTCACGAAGCTGAACATGAGCCATGCATATTTGCAATTGCGGTTAGATGAGGTTTCCAGATGTATGCTTCAGTTAATATTCATAAGGGTTTGTACCAATATACAAGACTGTCATTTGGGGTACTGCCAGCCTGTGCAATTTTTCGGCAGACAATGGAGAACATTTTACAAGATCTACCCCAGGAAGCCATTTATCTAGATAACATTCTAATAACAGGGAAGACCAATAAGGAGCACTTTGGAAACTTGGACATAAGCCTTAGATGTTTCGTCCAGACACACATACGACGTAGAAGGGAAAAATGTGTGTTCCAAGCACCCCAAATGACCTTCTTGGGCTAGAGAGTCAATAATGAGGAGAAAGTGAGGACTGCAGATGCTGGAGATCAGAGCTGAAAATGTGTTGCTGGGAAAGCGCAGCAGGTCAGGCAGCATCCAAGGAACAGGAGAATCGACGTTTCGGGCATCAGCCCATGTTCAGGAATGAGGAAAGTGTGTCCAGCAGGCTAAGATAAAAGCTCGGGAGGAGGGACTTGGGGGAGGGGCGTTGGGAATGCGATACGTGGAGGGAGGTCAAGGTGAGGGTGAAAGGCCAGAGTGGGGTGGGGACGGAGAGGTCAGGAAGAAGATTGCAGGTTAGGAAGGTGGTGCTGAGTTCGAGGGATTTGACTGAGACAAGGTGGGGGGAGGGGAAATGAGGAAACTGGAGAAATCGGAGTTCATCCCTTATGGTTGGAGGGTTCCCAGGCGGAAGATGAGGCGCTCTTCCTCCAACCGTCGTGTTGCCATGGTCTGGCGATGGAGGAGTCCAAGGACCTGCATGTCCTTGGTGGAGTGGGAGGGGGAGTTGAAATGTTGGGCTACGGGGTAGTTGGGTTGGTTGGTCCGGGTGTCCCAGAGGTGTTCTCTGAAACGTCCCGCAAGTAGGCAGCCTGTCTCCCCAATATAGAGGAGGCCACATCGGGTGCAGCGGATGCAGTAGATGATGTGTGTGGAGGTGCAGGTGAATTTGTGGCGGATATGGAAGTGTCCCTTGGTGCCTTGGAGGGAAGTAAGGGGGGAGGTGTGGGCGCAAGTTTTGCATTTCTTGCGGTTGCAGGGGAAGGTGCAGAGAGTGGAGGTTGGGTTGGTGGGGGGTGTGGACCTGACGAGGGAGTCATGGAGGGAGTGGTCTTTTCGGAACGCTGATAGGGGAGGGGAGGGAAATATGTCCCTGGTGGTGGGGTCAGTTTGGAGGTGGCAGAAATGACAGCGGATGATACGTAGGTGAGGACCAGTGGGGTTCTGTCCTGGTGGCGGTTGGAGGAGCGGGGCTCAAGGGCGGAGGAGCGGGAAGTGGAAGAGATGCGGTGGAGGGCATCGTCGACTACGTCTGGGGGGAAATTGCAGTCCTTGAAGAAGGAGGCCATCTGGGTGGTACGGTTTTGGAACTGGTCCTCCTGGGAGCAGATGCGGCAGAGACGAAGGAATTGGGAATATGGGATGGCGTTTTTACAGGGGGCAGGGTGGGAGGAGGTGTAGTCTAGGTAGCTGTGGGAGTCGGTCGGTTTATAGTAAATGTCCGTGTTGATTCAGTCACCCGAGATGGAAATGGAAAGGTCTAGGAAGGGGAGGGAGGAGTCTGAGACGGTCCAGGTGAATTTGAGGTTGGGGTGGAAAGTGTTGGTAAAGTGGATGAACTGTTCAACCTCCTCGTGGGAGCATGAGGCAGCGCCGATACAGTCATCGAAGTAACAGAGGAAAAGGTGGGGGGGTGGGGCCAGTGTAGCTGCGGAAGATGGACTGTTCCACATATCCCACGAAGAGGCAGGCATAGCTGGGGCTCATGCAGGTGCCCAAGGCTACTCCTTTGGTTTGGTTGGTTAGAGAGTCAACAAGGCCATTGGAAGATAAAGCAAGGGTGATTGGAGGTGCTTTGGCTATACCAGAGCTTAAATCTTTTCTTGGGCTGGTGAATTATTACGGAAGTTCATACACAGCCTGGCATCTTCTCATCAAGTCTGAAAGGGTCAGCCTTGGAAATGGTTGTAAAGTCAAGCCATAGCTTTCATAGAATCCCTAGTCTGGAAACAGGCATTTGGCACAACAAGTCCACACCAACCCTCCGAAAAGTAACCCACCCAGACTCATTCCCCTACCTATTTTTCTACATTTACCCCAAACTAATCTACCCCTAACTAATTTAGCTTGGCCAATTCACCTAACCTGCACATCTTTGGACTGTGGGAGGAAACTGGATCACCCAGAGGAAACCCACACAGACACAGGGAGAATTTGCAAACTTCTCACAGCCAGTTGCCCGAGACTGGAATCGAACCCAGGTCCCTGTCGCTGTGAGGCAGCAGTGCTAACCGCTGAGCCACCATACCACCACTTTCAGGGAAGTGACGAAACAGCTCTCATCCTCAAAGGTGCTGGCACATTAAGATCCCAAGCAGGATCTGATATCAACATGTGATGTTTTCCCGTATTATCTTATCGGTAGCTCAAGAAGAAGAACACCCCCATAGCATATGCAGACAGGACTTTGGCTAATGCAGAGTGTTAATACAGATAGAGAAAGAAAGCTTGGTGGTCATATTTGGAGTCAGGAAGTTCCAATACCTTTCTGGACATAAACTTGTAATAGTAACAGACCACAAACTCCTGCTAGACATACTCAAAGAGGACAAGGCACTGCCACCCATTGCTTCAAGTTGAATTCAGCAGCGGGCTCTCATATTAAGTATGTATAATCACAAGTTGGAGCACCATCCAGGAGGCTAAGTAGCAGATACCGATGCATTGAGCCGCCTCCCACTGGGAGATATACGATTGGTGGTGCGCCACTGGAACATTCCCTTCTGGTTTAAAATTTTCTGGACACACTTACAGTCACAGCTGACAATATCAGACTTTGGATGCAGGAAGATCTGGTCCTAGCAAAACTGAAATAACTGGTGGTGATGAGGAAACCAAAAGACCATCACAACCAGAATTAAAATGTTTCTGGACTTGGAGAGACCAGATCACAGTAGAGGATGGCATATTAATATGGGGAGGAAGAGTGACTGTCCCAAGCAAAGGTACTGGCCGAACACAACAAGGTTGACAAGCATTGTGGCGCTGTAAAAGCACAGCAGGTCAGGCAGCATCCAAGGAGCAGGAGAATCAACATTTCAGGCATAAGCCTTTCATCAGGACTCTGATCTCCAGCATCTACAGTCTTCACCTTCTCCTGAATTCAACAAGGGTCATCTAAGGTCTCCAAAATGAAGATGTTGGCGAGAAGTTATGTCAGGTGGCTAGGGTTGGATGCAGACATAACTGTGTTGCTGGGCCATGCATAGAATGCTAATAAGGGCAAAAGTTATTACCGGCAACTCCCCCACATTCAAGGAAATGGCTGGGTAACCCTGGACTCAGGTTACACATCAACTATGCAGGTCCCTTCATGAGCTCAATCTTATTAGTCATTGTGGACGCCCATTCACAATGGCTGGATGTAGGCAGAGTTCATTTGTTAAAGATACGGATGACAATAGAAAAGCTATGCGCATCTTTTGCAATACACAGACTCCTGGAGGTGTTGGTCACAGAAAACAGGCCATCGTTTATCAGCAGTGAATTTGAGTATTTCCGGAAGTTGAATGGTGTTCACCATATAAGGACAGCCCCATATGATCCATCATCCAATAGTTTGGCAGAAAATGCAGTTCAAACTTTGAAGGCAGGCTTAAAGAAACAGCCTACAGGTTCACTAGATACCAAAATGTCCCAATTCCCACATGATTATTGGATAATCCCTTATGCAACTACAGAGAAGCTCCACCAGAGTTGCGAATGGGGAGAAGGAATCGGCTTTTCCATGACCTGGGCAATGAGGGTGAAACGGTATCAGGAACACTAAGCCAGACGCAATACTCCATTAAGCGAAAGAGACAGTTTACTACAGGGGACAAAGTTTACTGTAGGGACCACGAGAATAGTCCTTCATGGGTAAGAGGCATGGTCAATGTGAGGTCAGGTCCAGTGATGTATAAAATTCTATAAGTCTAGATTAGAGTGGTGCTAGAAAAGCACAGCAGGTCAGGCAGCATCCGAGGAGCAGGAAAATCGACGTTTCGGGCAAAAGCCCTTCATCAGGAATAGGCTTTTGCCCAAAACATCGATTTACCTGCTCCTTGGATGCTGCCTGACCTGCTGTGCTTTTCCAGCACCACTCTAATCTAGACTCTGGTTTCCAGCATCTGCAGTCCTTGTTTTTACCTATAAAATTCTATAATTCAGACAATCCTAAACAAACATGTGGACCACACAAAAGCTGCAAATTTGGAAATGGTGCGGGAGCAAAATGTATCCGGCACCTTGACTGTCTTTCCAACTGTTCTAGAACCTGTAGGTTCTTCCTTTTCATCAAGTGGTGAAGATACTTCAAACTCTGTGACGGACATAGCAGATTTCACCACCTGGACGCCTTTGCCACCTGAAGAAGTGAATGAATTTCTTCCAAGACCTCCGGGCACAAGAGGCAAGCTACTGTGGGTAACACACTGCCATTATCAAAGGCAGAGTTTGAGAAACCTGACCCAGTGCTAAAATGTCCCAGGCACAGTTACAAAAAATAAATAACTGTTGTATGTCCTCAGACTCAGAGGGACAGGGATGTAGTGATTGTAACTATGTCATCCTGGAGGACCTTTTTGAATGAGTTCACTGATTGGTGTGTTAACTTGGTCCAACCAGAGACCCTTGGCTGACAGATATAAGCAGGAGTGTCACTCTATTTTGATTTAATTCCTGCTCTCCCCTTCAGATTTTTTGATCACACAGCATTGCCTTTTGATGAGAAGGGTACTGCTTATCACTGGCCACTCTGGTGTTTCCTTTCTTCTTGGTGATGGGAAATGAATAAAGTTTTGTACACTTGTTGTTTTTCACTGTGTCCAACACCTGCACATATGCAACATGTGTGCTAGGGAAAAATAAAAAAAAGAAAAAAAACAAGAGTGCCAGTGGTTCTGTTCCCTCTGGAAAAAACTAAGCAGGAATGTCAGAAGTTCTGTTCATTCTAACAGCTGGCTCTGAGGGAGCTGCATCAGTGTCAAAGACTCTCCACATATAAATGAAGGATGACTTGGTGACAGGAAACCAGCTTCTGTGGAGTTGTTTCAGGTCTCAACTCCGCCTTCCCTTAACTAATGATCTTCAATGTTTTAAACTCACTATTTTCATCCATCATGATCTCCAACGAACTGTTAACTCCCTTTCACAAAAAAAGATACCTGCAGATTCAGGAAATCTAAGGAGAAAAATAAAGTAAATATTTTGGGTTCAGTCATTCTCCTGAATCTCCACAAATGCTGCCTCTACCTTGCTGAGTATTTCTAGAATTTTGTTTCCATTTTGGCATTTATTTTGCCTTTCTCAATTTTGATCTTTGAGTCATCATGTATTCAATACACAGTATTTCTAAGATGTGCTACCAATTGTCCTTACTGGCCTCACCATGCCTGCTTACTTTCACCTTCACAATAATGTCCGAGCCTCAGCTCAACTGCTTACTAAAACCCTCATCCATGATTATGTTATCTCCAGAGTAGAATGTGCCAACACATTTCTGCCCAGCTTCCAATTAGTAATCTCCATAAATTTATACTGTCCAAAACTACATTGAGAGTATGCATTAAAAGCATCAAGTTCCTAGGAGCAATGATCACCAACAATCTGTCCTGAACCACTCAACTTGATGCAACGGTCAAAAAGGCACAACAACGCCTCTTTTTCCTCAGGACGCTAAGGAAATTCAGCATATCTATAAGAACTCCCATCAACTTTTATAGATGCATCACAAAAAGCATTCTATCTGGATGCATCACAGCTTGGTACAGCAACTGCTGTGCCCAGAACCATTAAGAAATTACAGAAAGTTGTGAACACAGCTCAGACCGTCACACAAGCCAACCTTCCATCCACTGATTCCACCTACACTTCTCGCTGTCTCAGAAAGGCAGCCAATATCATTAAAGACCTCTCCCACCCCAGTTATAATCTCTTCAAACCTCTTCCATCAGGCAGACCATACAAAACCTTAAGTACATGTACCAACAGATTCAAGAACAGCTTCTTCGCTGCTGTTATTTGGCTTCTGAATTGACCTCTCAAATTTCAAACCTAATGTTGATCTTGCTTTTTCTGCCGAGAGTGTAGTGCTGGAAAAGCACAGCAGGTCAGGCAGCATCCGAGGAACAGGAGAATTGATGTTTCGGGCATATGCCTGAATTGATGTTTCGGGCTTATGCCTGAAATGTCGATTCTCCTGCTCCTCAGATGCTGCCTCACCTGCTGTGCTTTTCCAGCACTCCACTCTCGAATCTGATCTCCAGCATCTGCAGTCCTCACTTTCTCCTACTTGCTTTTTGTGCATCTTCTTTGTAGCTATAACTTTGTACTCCTTGATTTGTTCAATCATTTGTGATCTTTGTATGTTATGATCTGCCTGTACTGCACACAAAACAAAACTTTTCACTGTACTTTAGGTACATGTGACAATAATAAATCGAGCAAATCAAAATCCTAACCCATACCAAGTTCGGTTTATCCAACATGTCTGCACTCACTGACCTACAATGCCTCCCAGTGAACAATAGCTCAATTTTAAACTTCTTATGCTTAATTTCAAATTCTTCTAAGGCCTTTATCCTCCTTTTCTTTGTACCTCTTCTTTCCCTACACCCTGCCTATCTGCACTCCACCAATTTTAGCGTGTTTATATATCTGATTTTAGACATCTTACCATTGATGGTAAGGTCTTCACCCCACAAGACAGCAAGCTCCAAATTACGTGCCTAAACTTTTCAGTCATTATTTCCTCCTTTTAAACATTCTAAGACCAATCCCTTGACCAAGATGCCCAATACCTCATTAGATAGCTCAGTGATTAGGCAGTACTCCAGTGAAGCACTTATTAGGTTAAAGGTGCTATACAAATGCAAATTGTTGTGTCACAGTACATCATAAATTATTGTACACCATTTTCTGTCAAATTACCAAGGTTTACTCAAGAAACAAGATCTCTGGACTTTTCCAAAAAAAACTCCCCCTATATTTGATAGCCTGATCCATCACCACACCAGTTTCCTCTTTTCAAACTATTTTTAAATGAAGTGAAGCCAAATAATATTTTGCCATTTCCACAGCAGTTCCTAGCAGTCTATCCTTACAAACCATTGGCTGGCACAATCAACCCTCTTTGTCATACTCCTACTGAGGATGAAAGTAACAGCAGTACAAAGTTTGTGAGAAGATTTGTAGCTCGGGTGCTCGTTGTTGTGGTTCTGTGGCCCACAGTAACAGCAGTAATTCCGTTGCAGCAATTACTCACACATGCTGTTCTCAGTGAACAGCCAACGTGGAGATTGGAATTTGGAATAAATTTGAAGGACAGTAAAAAGAAAAAAAGTGAAAGCTTTCCCTCCACAGTCAGCATTGCAAACGTTTCATGATCAGCTGGTATTAATGGATGCATAGGAACAGGACTCTTATATATCTTTTTAACTACAAAATGCACATGATGCACATAAATAACAAGTAGAACATAGGTTAAAAATAAATAAATTGTCAAAAATTCATTATTTGGGTTTGCACTCAAAATGAGAAAGTTGCCTACCAGCTGCAATTTAATTTATATAGTACACAACAATAGGAAAACAGAAAGTCAACAGAACTCCAATCAAGTAGTTTGCTGAGCCTGATTATATACTTGTGTGATGGTAGGCACAATTGTCTCAGTACATCTGGAAACTATTATCTTTCAAAAATGCAGCATAATTTTTTGGAGAATATACAAGTGTAAACAGCATAATAATCATGTGCTCAAAACACTGGTCCAGATTCTTCTTCCTCTGAAAAAACTCATAGTTATTTCTTTTTAAGAGACAAAAAAATAAAAAATCATTTAGAGCATTGAACAGTAGACCTCCTGTGGTAACACTCTCCTTATCTCAGTCCTAAATTATCTAACCTGTATTCTTCAACCCCTGGTTCTAGACTGCATGGTCACCTGGTCATCCATCCTGCATTTCTGGTCCTGTTAGTATTTTACAGGTTTCTATAAGATCCCCTCTCATTCTTCTAAACTCCTGTAAACATAGTCATAACCAATTCAGTCTCTCTTCATACATCAGTTCCTACCATTCTAAGAATTATTTGATAAAATTTTGTTGCACTCCCTGTATAGCCAAAACATCCTTCCTAAGGTAGAGACAAAAACGGCACACAGTACTCCAGGTGTGGTCTCACCAAGGCCCTGAACAATTACAGCAAGACATCTCTGCTCCTGGACTCAAATCCTCTTGCTATGAAGGCCAACATACTGCTTGCCTTCTTCATTATCTGTTGAAATTCATGCTTACTTTCAGTGACTGGGGACAAGAACACAGTTTCATTGCAGCTCACCCTTTCCCAACCTATTACCACCTATCTGCCTTCCTGATTTTGCTACCAGTCAATAATCTTGGACTTATCCACACTATACTTCACCTTCCATGCACTTGTTCACTCACTCAACTTATCCAAGTCACAGTGAAGCATCTCTACATCCACCCCACAGTTCACTCTCCCACCCAGTTTTGAAGCATCTGTAAACTTGGGATTATTACATTTATCACTAACATATGTTGTAAATAGCTGCGGTCCAATCATGAATCCTTTTGTACCCCATTAATCAATACTTACCTTTCAGATTATTGACTGGTAGCAAAATCAGGAAGGCAGATAGGTGGTAATAGGTTGGGAAAGATCCATTTATTCCTACTTTGCTTCCTGTGTGCCAATCAGTTCTCCACCCATTTCAGTACACTTATTCCAGTATCCCAAACCCATTTAATTTTACATGTCAGTTACTAATATGGGACCAGATCAAAAGCCGTCTAAAAATCCAAGCAGACGGCATCCACTGGCTCCCTTTTTCAACTCTACTAGTTGCATCCTCAAAAAATGTTAATAATTTGTCAGCATGATTTCCCTTTTGTAAATCCGTGCTAACTCTGTTTGATCCTGTCACTGTTTTGCAATTGCTCTGCTACTACATCTTTTAGAATGGACTATACCATTTTCGCCCCTCCTAATCAATCCCTTTGTCTTCCTTTGCTCCATTCTAAACTGCACCCAATCCTTATGTTTACTGCTTCTTTTAGCTAATTTGTATGCCTCTTCCTTGGATCTAATACTGCCCTAACTTCCCTTGTTAGCCATGGTCAGGCAACCTTTCCCATTTTATTTTTATGTCACACAGAATTGAACAATTGGATTATGCCTGAAATGTCGACTCTCTTGCTCCTCAGATACTGCCTGACCTGCTGTGCTTTTTTCAGCACCACAATTTATCAATTGTTGCAGTTCATCCATGCGTTCTTTAAATGTTCGTTATTGCCTTTCCATTGTCAGCCCTTTAATTAACATTCCCCAATTATCATAACCAGTTCACATCTCATACTACCATAGCTTCCTTTATTTAGACTCAGGACCCTAGTCTCAGAATAATCTACATCACTCTCTAACTTAATGTTGAATTTGATCATAATTTGTTCACGCAAATGCAAGGTCTTACACGTTGGAAAAAAGAATACAGGCATGGATTATTTTCTAAATGGTGAGAAAATTCAGAAAGCCAAAGTACAAAGTGATCTGGGAGTGCTAATACAGGATTCTCAAAAGGTTGACTTGCAGGTTGAGTCCCTGGTTAAGAAATCAAACGTAATATTGTCATTTATCTCAAGAGGGTTGGAATATAAAAGCAGTGATGTGCTTCTGAGACTTTATAAAGCTCTAGTTAGGCCCCATTTTGTGTGTCCAATTTTGGCCCACACCTCAGGAAGGACATATTGGCACTGGAACAAGTCCAGCGGAGATTCACACGGATGATCCCTGGAATGCTAGGCCTAACATATGTTGAACGACTGAGGATCCTGGGATTGTATTCATTAAAGTTTAGAAGGTTGAGGGGAGATCTAATAGAAACTTACAAGATAATGCGTGGCTTTGAAAGGGTGGACACTGGGAATTTGTTTCTGTTAGGCGGGGATACTAGGACCCGTGGGTACAACCTTAGGATTAGAGAGGGTCAATTTAGAACTGAAATGAGGAGACATTTCTTCAGCCAGAGAGAGGTAAGCCTGTGGAATTCATTGCTATGAAACGCAGTGGAGCCAGGATATTAAATGTTCAAAGTTTGGGAGAGGATTTGTAGCTCGGGTGATCGTTGTTGTGGTTCTGTTTGCCAAGCTGGGAATTTGTCTTGCAAACGTTTCATCCCCTGTCTCGGTGACATCCTCAGTGCTTGGGAGCCTCCTGTGAAGCGCTTCTGTGCTGTTTCCACCGGCACTTATAGTGGTTTGTCTCTGCCGCTTCCGGGTGTCAGTTCCAGCTGTCCGCAGTAGTGGCCGGTATATTGGGTCCAGGTCGATGTGTTTGTTGATAGAGTCTGTGGATGAGTGCCATGCCTCTAGGAATTCCCTTGCTGTTCTCTGTTTGGCTTGCCCTATAATGGTAGCGTTGTCCCAGTCGAATTCATGTTGCTTGTCATCTGTGTGTGTGGCTACTAAGGATAGCTGGTCATGTCGTTTCGTGGCTACTTGGTGTTCATGGATACGGATCGTTAGCTGTCTTCCTGTTCTTCTATGTAGTGTTTTATGCAGTCCTTGCATGGGATTTTGTACACTACATTGGTTTTGCTCATGCTGGGTATCGGGTCCTTTGTTCTGGTAAGTTGTTGTCGGAGAGTGGCTGTTGGTTTGTGTGCTGTTATGAGTCCTAGTGGTCGCAGTAGTCTGGCTGTCAGTTCGGAAATGCTCCTGATGTATGGTAGTGTGGCTAGTCCTTTGGGTTGCGGCATGTCCTCATTCCGTTGTCTTTCCCTGAGGCATCTGTTGATGAAATTGCGAGGGTATCCATTTTTGGCGAATACCTTGTATAGGTGTTCCTCTTTCTCTTTTTGCAGTTCTGGTGTGCTGCAGTGTGTCGAGGAATCACGTCTAGGAATGGGAGTTGGTTGTCCTTTTCTTCCTCTCTAGTGAATTGGATTCCTGTGAGTGTGGCGTTGATGATCTGGTGTGTGTTTTCTATTTCTGTGTTTTTAATTATTACAAAGGTGTCATCCACATATCTGACCCAGAGTTTGGGTTGAATTTGCGGTAAGACGTGATGGTACAGAGAACACCGAACGGAGAATTCACCACAAAGGTTTACAGGAAAGCCACACACACAGACCAAGTCCTAAACTATGAAAGCCACCACCCCAACACACACAAACGAAGTTGCATCAAGACACTATTCAAAAGGGCCACAACACACTGCAGCACACCAGAACTGCAAAAAGAGAAAGAGGAACACCTATACAAGGTATTCGCCAAAAATGGATACCCTCGCAATTTCATCAACAGATGCCTCAGGGAAAGACAACGGAACAAGGACATGCCGCAACCCAAAGGACTAGCCACACTACCATACATCAGGAGCATTTCCGAACTGACAGCCAGACTACTGCGACCACTAGGACTCATAACAGCACACAAACCAACAGCCACTCTCAGACAACAACTTACCAGAACAAAGGACCCGATACCCAGCATGGGCAAAGCCAATGTAGTGTACAAAATCCCATGCAAGGACTGCACAAAACACTACATAGAAGAACAGGAAGACAGCTAACGATCCGTATCCATGAACACCAAGTAGCCACGAAACGACATGACCAGCTATCCTTAGTAGCCACACACACAGATGACAAGCAACATGAATTCGACTGGGACAACGCTACCATTATAGGGCAAGCCAAACAGAGAACAGCAAGGGAATTCCTAGAGGCATGGCACTCATCCACAGACTCTATCAACAAACACATCGACCTGGACCCAATATACCAGCCACTACAGCGGACAGCTGGAACTGACAACCGGAAGCGGCAGTCATAAATGCCAGAGGAAACAGCACAGAAGCGCTTCACAGGAGGCTCCCAAGAACTGAGGATGTCACCTAGACAGGGGACGAAACATTTGCAAGACAAATTCCCAGCTCGGCGAACAGAACCACAACATATTAAATGTCTTCAAGGCAGATATTGATAAGTTCTTGATCTGGCAAGGAATTAAGGGCTACGGGGAGAATGCGCGTAAGTGGAGTTGAAATGCCCATCAGCCATGATTAAACGGCGAGCAGACTCAATGTGCCGAATGGCCTTACTTCCACTCCTATGTCTTATGGTCTTCACCAAGGGGCTTTGCACCGCTAGACTGCCAAACATTAAATCCTCATTATACAACATCCAGTTAGGATGATTGTTCAATAGTTGGTTCCTCAGTATATTGACCCAGAAAGCCATCCCATACACAATCCAGAAATTTCACCTCAATGGGATTGTTGCTGATTCCTCCTCTATGATTTTTTTTACTAAATTGACTTGATGTAGTCTATATACCTGTCATACTGTGAGTTTAAACATTAGTTTATATACATAATATTCCAATGCCTGAATTGAGAAATGCTGCACCACATGTAGGCAATGTGAATACTGCATTTGAAAAGAGCTCCAGCAAACAGGAATCATTGCTCCAGGTTCACTGATAACGTTATTGCATCATGGCCTCAGTGGCCAAAAGTGTTTATATTCTATGAAATGGTCAGTAACGCCAGAGATTGACAGCTCACAGGTATGTGTCCTCTGCAGCAAATGGATCTATGTGTAGTCTTGTTGCTGCTTGAAGGGCCTCACCCATGAAGGATTTTGCAGACCCTCCCTCACAGGTTGAGGTATGTACCTTCCCTGCACCTCCGATGTGGTCATGCCCATTTTCTTTCAGACTGAGGAGCTATAATTTCCAGGATTATGGAATGCAACAGCAAGCACTCCTCAGACAGTAATTTACCAACACACCTTTACATGTTGGTGAGGCCCCGGACACTCAAATCCCCTTCAGGCAGTCTTCCTCATCAATCCCATAAGCTTCACACCTCCTCAGGTCCATATTCAACCCATCCACATGAGACTGCACCTACCCATGTTACTCCCAGCCCCTAGCGTATGAGCTGACCATATCAAATGTGATAATACACTGTTCCCTCACCCCTGGAAGACAGACTGATCCTTATCGTGGTTGAAAAGTCCCTTTGCATGAACTCATTTCCATTCATGCTTTACCATATCCCCTCCCACATCTACAGTTTCCCTTTCCCAAATGTCATTTCCCCAGCTCCTTGCCCAGCTTCACATGATTCTCACAGATTCTCTGCAATAGCTGATAATCGTTCATGTCCCAAATAGTTAAAATAAATTATGGTTAATTTAGGAACAAAACATTTTACATCCTCTTATCAACCACAATCTCAAGTTGTGTTGAAAAGAGGGCATCAAACTTTGAAGATCATGATTAGGAGCTTATTTCCAAGATGACCTAATGATTCTGATAAAGAAATTCCTTTGTTCCTACTCCTAATGAGTCTACACAATTTAGTCTTTTTGATCTCATATGGATGGGAGGCAAGAGGACCACTGTGGTCTTAAATGAGAAAAAAAGTACTATTTCAAAAGCAGAGTAGCTGCCATTTTGTAAGCAAGTAACTCAATACCTGTGACAGCACTGAAAATAGCTGTTTGAACAAGCAGTAACTGAAGTTCATATTGCAGGCTATCTGAAGCCAAGGGTAGGTACTGATTCAGCTCTTGCTGGCAACAAAAATGCCTCCTAAAGATACATTCTTCTTTTGGGGAAGGTACTATAAGGTGTGTGACTGATACATATTTTAATATGATTCATCTCAGAGTATGGATTTTGAATGAGTGACATGTGGGTTTTAGTCCAAGTGTGTGAAGGGGTATGATTAAGTGGTCATTATTTCTGGAGCCATGATTTTTTTTTCAAAGCACACAGAGAGAGAGAGAGAGAGAGAGAGAGAGAGAGAACTCCTGCAGTAATAATGGGAATGTGCTTGAGAGTTTTACAAATAAAGTGAATGACCAATGAAGAGCATGAAGCTTGTTTTCAGTTAGAAGAATCAGGATTTTTCTTTTGCTCACGGGAAAAACCAGTAATCTGAAACACTTTTGGCTTCAGTTCAAAATCAACTTGGTTGAAGTTACACGTATGAAAATGTTTCTCTTACAGAAAGGAGTTTAATTCTTAAAAGTTAGGAAGTAGATACTGCAGTGTAAGGGTCTTAATTTGAAAGTTCCAGATTGGAAGAGTTTATTTAGAACCCTAATGGGGTTATTCAAAGCTGAGAACATCTAAGTTCAGGTGTGTGAATATTCAAAGAAGAAACATTCGAAGTGTTAAGGCGAGAAACTAAAAGAAAAAGTTAGGTCAAATCTATAGATGTGATAAAATAAATTTGTTGTTGAGTACTGTGAAGTCATGGTATTGGGATAGATGGGATTGTACATTTTCAATGTGTTTAGAAATCTTTCAAATTGTGTTAAAAGGCTTGGTTTATTTAGAGTCATAGAGATGTACAGCTTTGGTCCAACTTAACCATGCTGAACAGATATCCTCAATTAATCTCGTCCCATATGCTTGTACTTGGCCCATATCCCTCTAAACCCTTTCTATTCATATACCCATCCACATGCTTTTTAAATATTATAATTGTGCCAGCCTCCAGCACTCCCTCTGGCAGCTGATTCCACACACATACCTTTCTTTGCATGAAAAAGAAAGGTCACTTGTAAATCTTTCCCCTCTCACCCTAAACCTATGCCCTCTAGTTTTGGACTCCCTTAACCCTGGGAAAAGACCTTGTCGATTAACTTTCCATGCCCCTCATGATTTTACAAACCTCTGTCAAGTCACCCTTCAGCATCCTATGCTCCATCTTCATTTTGTTTGCATAATAAACTTCAGTTTAATTGTTGAAACCAAATCAGCTGTATTATATGCTTCTGTTTCAGGAAAAAACATTTTATTAAATAGAGAAGAAATGTGTTCAGCTAGATTCCAGTCTGGGATCTGACTTGTCCAGTTACGGGCGGCATGGTGGCACAGTGGTTAGCACTGCTGCCTCGCTGCACCAGAGACCTGGGTTCAATTCCAGCCTCAAGCAACTGTCTGTGTGGAGTTTGCACATTCTCCCCGTGTCTGCGTGCGTTTCCTCACACAGTCCAAAAATGTGCGGGTTAGGTGAACTGGCCACGCTAAATTGCCCGTAGTGTTAGGTGAAGGCGTAAATGTAGGGGAATGGGTCTGGCTGGGTTGCTCTTCGGAGGGTCAGTGTGGACTTGTTGGGCCGAAGGGCCTGTTTCTACACTGTAAGTAATCTAATCTAATAGCCCAAGCTGGGATCACAACAATTCCAAATTCTGAAAATGTACACTGCATACAGAGCTCAAAAATGTAGATCAGGCAATAATGACACTGATCCGTGGGAACTCCACAATAAATTTTCTCCAGTCCTAAAACTGTTCTCCACTATACCTTGTTTCCTTTCACTTGGTAAATTTCACAAGCATATTCCTCCTGTCTCTTTTATTCCATGAGAATAACTTTGCTCACAACTGTCTTTTTAAAGTCTATGTACACACACCAACAACAGTGTATCATCAACCCTCTCTGTTACCTTATCAAGAACTCAAGGAAGTTTAAACACGATTTGCCCTTAACAAATTCCTTTTGGCCTTTTTCATTTTAGCTCAATTTTCTCAAATAATCATCAATTTTGTCACAAATTATCATCTCTAAAAGTTTCCTTACCACCAGGATTAAACTGACTGGTCTATATTTGCTGAGTTCATCTTTGCACCTTTTCTGAACAAAGATATAAAATTTGCAATGCTCCAATCCTCCACTACCATCCCCTACACTAAGGAAAATTGAAAAATTGTGGTCAGTGCTTTAATAATTTGTCTACTTACTTCACTCAATAGCTTCCAACGCATTTAAACCAGTCCAGTGCCTTGTTCACTTTAACTATAGACAGCCTATCAGTAACTCTCGCTCATCAATTTTAAATCTTTTTAGGGGCTTACATTTTTCAGTTTCTGAACTGTCCCTCTTTCACGATTAACCTGACAGCATTTTATTTCTTGATAAAGACAAATGCAAAGTTTTAGCCATGCGTCCTCCATATGCATGTCTCCATTTTAGTCCCCAATTAGTCCTACTCCTTTTTTCTACCTTTCGACTATTTATATGTTTACAGAAGACTTTTGGATTTTCAATTATGATAGATACCTGTCTCTTCTCATACTCTACATTTCCCTTATTTGTTTTCTAAATTTCCCTCTAAACGTGTTATATTCAGTCTGGTTTTCAACTGTATTATCCACTCAACATCTGTCACACCCATAATGTTTCTGCTTAATCTTAATCACTATCCCATTTATTACCCCAGGAGCTCTGGATTTGTTTGTTATCTTTAACCTTTATGGGAATACACCTTGACTGTACTTTTAAAGTCAATTCGTTGTTTGATGACAGTTTTGCCTGTTAGCCTTTATGCCAGTTTACTCTTATAAAATTGATTCTTGCCCTTTGACATGGGGGGGTGAGGGGCAAACCAGTTAATTCTTCTTACTTGGATCAGTTCTTTTTCTTCTTCACAACCAATCTATAATCACTGTCCCATTAATGTTCCTCCACTGACACTTGATTTTTTTGGTCCATCTCATTCCCAAGAAACAGATCCTGTAATTAGCCCAAGTCTCTTTCTTGGTTTTAGCACTGTTCTCTGTCTGTTCTCAATATCCATTTCTTAAATTAACTTGCACCATATTTCCTTCTGTTATCTTCCCACTTACATATTTTCCCTGACCTCACTATTAAAGTCTTTATACCTTTCGATGGCTTTATTCAAAATTTATTGCACAAAGCAAACCAACTACAAGATCTTTCCAAGTCCTAGACTTTAATTCCATCAGGTAGTTCTACATTCTATCTTCCCTGAGCATGCTTCCAGATCATACAACATTCCAAGACACAGTCCAAAAATATGTTGCTTCTTTCCAGCTACAAGGACATTCTCTCAACCACTCATGCTGAAATACGCTGCCAGGAATCTCTTCTTAATCCCTTCAAAATGATAAACATTGCTTTCCACCTTCCACTGTATCAAATGAATTTTAAAGTCAGAGAGATCAGTGAAGTAAGCATTATCCAGAGATGCAGAGGAGAAAGATTAGCACCCATTCCAAAAGAAACACTGCTGGGAAAAGAAAATTAGAAAACTGAAAGGTTGGTTGAAAAGAGAAGGTTTGAGAATTTTTTTGTAAATAAAAACTGTCCTTGGGGCTTTTAGATAAGGAAACCAGCAAATTGTGCCAAAATGGTTCTAAGGTCTGCAAATGAAGGAGATATGCACAAAGGTCAGAAGTTAGGCAACAAATGTTTCAGAACTCTGTCAATGAAACTGAAGATGCTCCTTTGAAGTAGTTCCAAAGAAGTGTCATATTGGGCTAAAAATGTTAAATCTTGCTTTTCTATCCTCAGATGCTGCTAGTTTTGCTAAATTTGTACAGGACTTTTGTTTATATTTCAGTTCCCCAGTACCAACAATAATTAGTTTTTACTTGGTTTTCAATGTGGGTATCCAGCTAATAGTACTTGATTACAACTGGTGTGCTCACTAGAGATTCACGGCATCTTACATATTCCAGGCTTCAGGGCACACATACGGAAAAAAAATGGCTAGATTATTATCCCTTTATGTACAATAAACAGTTTGACACATACAACAGGATGAAAACTGGAAGAGGTACAAGCACACACATGAAGAAAGATGCATACCATTTGATTAGAGAACAACCAAAACACCTCTGGGCAACAAGAGCTCAATCTTCCCAGACCCTGAAAAATGAAAGTCTGTTGGGAAAATATGGTGAGATTGGCAGCAATCAGATTCTTAGCAATGAGAAAACAACCAGTCTAATTCTGCAACCAGATTTTGAATGGTGAGATGAGAGTGATGAGAGACCTATTTCCAATCATTTGCATGCCATTAGTACCTAATTTCACGTCATTGATATGCATTTTCCATTCTCTCATCTAGTTAGAAACTAAATAGTGTCATAGAGTCATACAGCATGGAAAAAGACCCTCCAGTCCAACCAGTCCATACCTACCATAATCCTAAATTAAACTAGACCCACGCTTGGCCCATATTCCTCCAAATATTTCTTATTCATGCCTTTTATATGTTGTAACTGTACCCATATCCACCACTACCTCTGGAAGTTCATTCCACACATGAACAACTCTGTAAAACAAAAATGCCCCTCTGTCGTTTTAAAGCTTTCTCCTCTCACCTTAAAAAATATGTCCCCTTGTCTTGAAATCCACCACCATAGGGAAAAGATATCTGCCATTCACCTTATCTATATCCTTCATTATTTTATAAACCTCTATAAGGCCACCTCTCAAACTCCTACGCTGCAGTAAAAAAAGTCCCAGCCTATCTAGCATCTCGTTATAACTTAAACCCTCCATTCCCAGCAACATCCTATTAAATCTCTTCTTGCATCTTAATAATATCCTTCCTATAACAGGGAGACCAAAACTGGACACGGTACTCCAGAAGAGGCTTCACCAATGTCCTATACAACCTCAACATTACATCCCAACTCCTATACACAAAGGTCTGAGCAATGAATGCTAAACAACTTTTTACCCACCCTGTCTATATGTGATGCAAACTTCAAAAGAATTATGGACCTGAAACCCTAGGTCTCTCTGGTCTACAATACTGCATCCCAGAGTGATCACTTCCTCATAGTGTTTACTTATTTGTACCTATTGAGATATTTGCAGTATCTCTGCCTTGCATTTTGTGCTTTGTCCATTCAGCCAGAGCTTAAAGTCTCACAGTGCCTGTCTTTAAGTGCAGATACAAAGCCAGACAGCTTGTTAAGGTTGTCAATAACAATCAGTCAAGGAGGTTGACATGATGCTGTGCAGCACCTTGCTACGTCAATGTCACTTGACAGCATGTGCCAACAGCTTATACAGCAAACATTTTTAATTTTAAAATATATTTTATTCATAAAAACATTTTTATATACATACATACATATATAATCACTAAAGCAGTTTGGTTCAGTACAATAACATATGGAGAAACAAACAAACATTGAATCATAAAAATATCTTTATATCCATACACAGCAAACACTACATGCATTTCAACCAAATGGCTATCTCAAAGTTTGAGGGGAATAGTACTTGGTCATGTCTAGGGAGACAGCATTTAGTCAGGGTCAATGGTTACAACCACACTGGCTTCAACAAGAGGAACAATGAGGATGATGCTTAGCTTGACTAAATTGGCAGTGGTGGTGGTGGGGGGGCTTGATTTCCAGCTGAGCTATTGATTTGCTGTGCCAAGTAGAACCTGCACTGTCTTCCATATTCATGCAAATTCTAAATGCATGATGGATGTGGAAAGTGGCTGCCACACTGCAGTAGTCACTTTCTTTCTTGTCAGAGAATGCACCCCTACTTGTTAGCAATGCTAGCCCTATCAAATGGTAGATGCGTTAATCAGACTCTTACACAGTAAGGCCGAGGTATTTGCAATTATAATACCCTGCCTGGAAAGTACATGTAGTTACCAACTGTATGTGATACAAATCCTGGTGGAGAAAGTGAGGACTGCAGATGCTGGAGATCAGAGCTGAAAATGTGTTGCTGGAAAAGCACAGCAGGTCAGGCAGCATCCCAGGAACAGGAGAATCGACATTTCGGGCATAAGCCCATCCTGGTCACAAGCAATATTGACTGTGTTACTGGTCATTACGGATTGATCATAGTCATCTATGAATGAAAAGAAAAACATGATGGTATGGTGGCTCAGTGGTTCGCACTGCTGCCTCACAGCACCAGGCACCCAGGTTCGATTCCAGCCTTGAGCGATTGTGTGGAGTTTGCACATTCTCCCAGTGTCTGTGTGGGTTTCCTCTGGGTGCTCTGGTTTCTTCCCACAATCCAAAAATGTGCAGCTTAGGTGAATTGGCCATTCAAAATTGCCCATAGTGTTCAGGGTGTGTAGGTTAGGTGCATTAGTCTGGGATAAATATAGGATAATAGGTTAGAGGAATGGGTCTGGGTGAATTACTCTTCAGAGGACAGGTGTGGACTTGTTGGGCCAAAGGGCCTGTTTCCACACTGTAGGGATTCTATAGAGAGTCAGAATTCATGAAGAAATCCAAGATCTTACAGTATGCAAGGGCACAGCAATCATGCTCTTATATGCAATGCTGCCAGTCTTGTGTGATGTAGGGAGTTGGGGTCAGGGGGCAAGGTATCTATCGGTAATCCTACCACACCCTCATTCTCCAACTGTATTTCCAAAACATCTAATCTAATAAAGTGCCTTATTTCAAAGGTCCATGCAAAGGTGTTTTATGGCCCTCCTTGTTGAGTCTTCCCTATTCCCCTCTATGGAGGACTATGTTGAACGATCATTTGTTTACGATTTGAATGCTAATTGCTCACATTATTAAAGGACCTATTCTGTTTCTGATATTCCCCATAAGTGATTCATTGGTCACTTTCCAATGAGTCAGACTCAGCTGGGGTAATAGGGCTATGATTATTCACTGATTCTATTTGCTGTTACTCAAAAGACAAGCGGACCCCTTCAAGTCCCAGAAGCTAATGCAGTTTTTTTTAAAAATAGATTCTTCTTCCCTTTCGCTGTTGTTGAATAAAAGTGAATGTTCTCATCCTTTTGAAGGTTTTCCAGTTTATGATGCTCTCATATTGATCAATGAGAAGATGTTAGGCAACGCTGGATATTAGGAAAAGCGTAACACTCACTTCGCATCATTCCATCCTAAAACATGTTCTATATGCTAAGTGATATGATCTGTGTAGCTTGGTTCTCATATAGCAAAACATTTATCAATGTGCACTTGTATTTGCAATTAAGTGTTATCTGTGTCACCTATGTGACCTTTTTTTTATGCTCTCCTCCCACAACCTGCACCGTGAAGCCCAACTCAGGGCTGGCACCAATTAACGTAGTGCAGAGCAGCACTTTAAAAATGGTACTGGTGCCAAGAAATCCCAGGAGATCCTGCTGTTCATGAACATTTCTGCCATTGCTGAATGGAAGATAACAGAAGTGCATTGTCATAGAAGTGTGGTACATAGCTAATGAGGCAAGCTGCAAAGAATAGCACAAGAAAAATCCGTAGGGCTTATGAAGAGAAACCCCCCAGTTAAACTCTCCAAAATTAAAAGTTGGCCAATTTCTGGTAAAATTCAGCTCTTAAATCTGGTGCCAGCCCTGAGTTGGGCTTCACGGTGCAGGTTGTGGGAGGAGAGCATAAAAAAAAGGTCACATAGGTGACACAGATAACACTTAATTGCAAATACAAGTGCACATTGAATACTTCTAATCAGGTGCAAAGCAAGTTCAATCTTCCATTTCAGAGTGACTCAGAAAATATGTTATACTTCGATCAGCAACTAGAAACCAGAATTATGCTATCTACAAGGCTATGAAGGAATATTCACTCTAGGAAGCTAATTCATGGCACTCTCACTTCCATTTCTCTTATTCCTTATTTGAGAATTGTAAAAATGCCACCAAAATCTCTAGGTTGTTTCTGGATTCATTGTTCCAGGAAAGCAAACAAGCAAATTATTTTTGTCAGATTGTTTAGAACTATATAATATTAGCAATGCTAAATAACTTTCACTGCTGCAGTCATAAATTACAAATAAGGACACTGAAATCTCATTGCTGCCTGAATCACAAATCAAATTATATATCCATAACCTAACAAAAAATTAAATGTTACCTGCTTTCCTAATTTTTCTATTTTAATTACACATATATATATGTGTTTTACACGTTATAGGAAAACTATAACCTGTCACCAGTTAAAAATCATTGTGTCTGTGGTGATAGGAGCAGTTTTTGCTTTCAGAAAAGCTAACTAAATACATTCTGCCTAGGGCAGGTAATGTGTACATAAACAGCACAAGGAGACCATAACATGTCTGATCTGTTGTCATGTGGCAAAAAACAGTCTTGAAAGAAATAATGATTCCTGAAGAATAGAACTGCCTGTTTTCTACTTTTTTTAATTCACTCGTGGGATGTGTTTGTCACTGGCTGGCCAGCATTTATTGCCCATCCTAATTGTCCTTGAGAACAAGGTGTTGAGCTGCATTCTTGAAGTGCTGCAGTCCAAGTGCAGCACTTCAAGTTGACCCATAATATCCTTAGGGAGGGATTTCCAGGATTTTGATAACCAAAAATTACTTTTGAATATAGTAGTAATTTGCAGATTCTGTTGCTTTGAAATGATTGCTTCCAGCACTAAATAAACTTTTTTTAGGTTTGCATTGTTATGTGTACATAAAATACCAGTATAGGAATATGCTAATAAATTTTTAGATGGTGGGGTTCCCATTTATCAGCTGCCCTTGTACTTCCAGAAGTTAGTAATCAAGGGTTCAGAAGGTGCTGACAAACAAACCTAATGAATTTCTGCAGTGCATCTTGCAGATTGTAGACATTGCTGATACAGTGGATTGGTAGTGAAAGGTATGTTTGTGGATGTGATGTCAATCAAGCGGGCTACTTCATCTTCTATAAGCTTCTTGAAAATTGTTGGAACTGCATTCAACCAGGCTAGTGGGGTGTACTCCAAAACACTACTGATTATTGTCTTGTATTTGGAGGACAGGCTTAGGGGAGTAAAGAGATGAGTTACTCACTGCAGAATTCCTAGTCTCTGACCTGCTCTTGCAGCCACAGTATTTATCTGGCTAATCCAATTGAGTTTCTAGTCAATGGTAACTCCCAGGATGTTCATAGTGAGGAAGTCAATAGTGGTAGTGCTGTTGAATATCAAGGATGATGATTAGATTCATCTCTTGTTCAAGATGTTCATTGCCAGGAACTTTGTGGTCATTTAGAGTCATAGCACAGAAACAGGCCCTTTGCCCCAAATAGGTGCATGCCGACTCTTTCCAGTTTAATAACATCCTTCCTATAGCAAAGTGACCACAACTGAACACAAAGCTTCACCAATGTCCTGTACAACCGCAACACAACTTACTAACTTCTATACTCAATGCCCTGACCGATGAAGGCCAGTGTATCAAAAGCCTTCTTCACTGGCCTGTCTACCTGTGACTCCACTTTCAGAGAACCATACATGTGAACTCCAAAATCCCTCTGTTCCAATACACTCCTTAAGGCCCTACCATTCAGCATGAAACTCCTTCATTGATTTGACATTCCAGAATGCAAGACCTCACATTTATCTATTAAACCTATTTGCCATTTCTCAGCCCATTTCCCCAGCTGATCAAGGTCCTGCTGCAAGTTCTGAGGACCTTCCTCATTGTCCAGGAAACCTTCTATTTTAGTGTCATCAGCAAACATGCTAATCATGCCGTGTACATTCTCATCCAAGTCACTGAAATAGAAAACGAACAGCAATGGGCCCAGCACAAACCTCTGAGGCACTCCACTAATCACAGGCCTCCAGTCCGACAAGCATCCTTCTAATATTACCTCTGCTTCCTACCATCAAGCTAATTGTGTATCCAATTTGCCAGCTGTCCCTGGATTCCACACGATCTAACTGTCCAGAACAGCCTATCATGTGGAACTTGTCAGTTGAAGCCTGGATATTGTGCAGGTCTTGCTGCATTCTGAGGAGTCATATATTATTTAAGTGGAGAAAGACTACAGAAAGCTACAACACAGAGCAAATTAGCAGTCCCCGTGCATAAATCCAAAAACCTAGTATACAAGTTCAATAGGTAATTGGGAAGGCAATGGAATTTTGGCCTTTATTTCAAAAGGAATGGAGTATTAAAATAGGCAGTTCTTACTAAAACTATACAGGGGACTGGTTAAACTACAGCTGAAATACTACAAACACTATGAAAGTTTTGGACCCCTTATTTAAGGATGCATTACTGGCATTAGAGGCACTCCAGAAAAGGTTAATTAGGCTGATCTTGGGTACAGATGGAGAAGTTGAGTCTTATGAAGGCGAGGTTGAGTAGGATAGGTCTGGACCCATTGGGCTTTAGAAAAACGAGAGGCAACCTAATTGAAGCATACAAGATTCTTGGGGGATTTGACAGGGTAGAGACACAGAGGTTGTTTCCCCTTGTGGAAGGATCAAAGACCAGAGCATAATCATAAATTAAGAAGTTGTCCATTTAAAACAAAGATTAGGAGGAATTTCTTCTCTCAGAGGGTAGTGAATCTGTGGAATTGTTTACCACTAAAGGTTGTAGAGGGTAGGTGATTAAGGATATTCAAGTCTAAAATAAATAGATTTTTAATCAATAAGGGAATGGTGATGTGTGGAGGGAAAGGCAAGAAAGTCAAGTTGA
Organism: Chiloscyllium punctatum; assembly: GCF_047496795.1. NCBI lineage: Eukaryota > Metazoa > Chordata > Chondrichthyes > Orectolobiformes > Hemiscylliidae > Chiloscyllium > Chiloscyllium punctatum. Next base: position 6,289,248 of record NC_092780.1, on the reverse strand, counting down.
GGATTATCAGATCAGCCATGTTCTCATGGAATGGTAGAGCAGAAATTATGAACTGAATGGGCTACTTCTGCTCCTAAATATCATATAGTCTTATGGTCATAACAATCAGTGAAAATCGCTGTTACAATGTGACGAATGAAACAGAATATTTATCTATTGCCTAAAATGAAGTCTACAAGTTTATGATATATCTGACTCAAAACAGTAACGGACGGCTGTGGGCCAGGCTTTCCTTTGAGTGGGAGCTAAAACTGGGTACCATCTTAAGCCTTCTTTCAAAATCACTCACAAACCACAAAAGCCAAAATTACCACTTGTTCCAAGTTGAGGATGAACAGCAGTGAACTTACCACAATGGTTAATCAAAATATGATGCAAAATAAACACAACAAATTATGGTGAATTTAAAAAGGGAATTTTTCTTAGCACTTGTTCCTTTATTCCAAAATCATAAAACATCCAGTTCAAACTGGCAACCTTCACCTTTTTTTTGTTTATGCCAAGTCATATCCAACACAAGGAATCATCATGAACTGCTTAAAGTGAAGTCACTGTCCAAATCTTACTATCTTCCAGCAGGAAAGTGCTTAAATTCTGTTTCCTTTCCACATTAGCACAAAGCAATTAGAAATTCAACCTGAATATACTATTGCCTAAATTCATGCTCCACCACAACACTTGATATTATTATGCTGCAAATTTAACAAAATTACTGAATAAAAATGTCATGTGAACAAAAAAGGAACATCAGATTAAAGTCTGAATTTTCACGGTGAAAAATTGTAATGTTATATATAAATCTATCATAATATAAGTATTGCACTCATCACTGTCAATGCATCACACTTTATTCAAATGTATAATTCTCTCCTATGCACAATTACAAGCATGACATTATTTAATGCACCAGTAACAACTGTAAAGCTCTTTGACCTAGAAAGCATTAACTGTAAGGAAAATTTGTGATTACTTTAAAATGTTTGGGAGCCTACACTTTTTTCAGAATGTTTGAAAAGAATCTAAAACTTTGATTCATGTGCAAAGGAACCAATTATATTTCTCAGACAGTAATACATACAGGTCCCTGTAACCTGGCGAACCTTGACCTAGAACCAAAAGAAAATAAGTTAAAATGTTGAGACAATGTGGAAGACAAAAGATGGAAAAAGAGCTAGAGTGGAGGCATCAGCAAGCAGAATCAGAGAGCTGGAATGTCTTCAGAGGTTGACGAATAGATTTGTGACTGCTATTTTTTTTTAAACTGAGTGGTTGAATGTCTAAAATCAGCCATAAGGTTCAAAGTTAACTTTAGTTCTAGTGGATCCATGTTAACACAAACAACAGGAACAGAGTGTTGTAGTGGTTCTGGAAGTGTACCATTGTGTAAAGGTTTGTTTATGTAAAAGCTGCTGCCAGAAGAGAATCAGCTAAGTCCTGAGAAATATAGAAAGTGAAGGTATGAACAAGCTGTTCAGACATTTGAGCCGGCTCCATCATTCAATGTAATCATGGCTAATCGTCCAACTCAGTAAATTGGTCCCACTTTTTTCCCCATACCATTTGGTCCCTTTAGCCCTAAGAACTATATCTAACACATTCTTGAAAACAGTCAATGTTTTGGCCTCCACTACACATATACAGTGAATATAGTCCTAACTGAACCAGTCTCTCTTCACATGTCAGTCCTGCCATCCTAAAATCAGTCTGGTGATATAATCAGCCTTGAAGGAAAGGGACGTCTTGGGTGGAACAGTGGTTAGCACTGTTGCCTCACAGTACCAGGGGCCCAGGTTTGATTGCAGCCTTGGCCAACTGTCTGTCTGGAGTTTGCACATTCTCTCCACGTCTGTGTCAGTTTACTGCAGATGCTTTGGTTTCCTTCCCACTATCCAAAGACGTGCAGATTAGGTAAATTGGACCTGCTAATTTGCCTGGTCTATGTTCAGGGACATGCAGGCTAAGTGGGTTAAGTATGGTAAATGTGGAGTTACGGGGATAGGGTGGGATGCATCAGTGGGCCAAACAGCCTCTACTTGCCCTCTATTTGTAGGGAATCTATGATTCTTCAGTCTACATCACCATAATCAGCTGATATACAATAAAAGCTGACCTAAAATGACAATCAATTCTTAAGTACATCATGGGCTCCCAATTTCTATTTTAAAAAGGAACACTGAAACATCCAGAAAGTGTAGGCTCCCTCAGGTAGACACTTTCAAATCAGTCCTGGCTGAGTTACTGGTTTAGAAGAATGGGGAGGCTTTCACTCCATTTTAAAGCTATTAACATCTGCCAAAAGAGTGAAAAATCAACAGGAGTGAATTGAACTTCATAATTTTAATGAGTAATGGTCCTTAACTTCATTTTTATCCCTCGGTGACATTGCAAGTAAGCATGAATTTCTCGAATTAGACTTCAACAGACCAGAACCATGCAATCAGTAAAGCACAGACGCCAGGACGTTCCAATTCTCAGACTAAATCGAAAAACTAGGAATGTGTTTGCAGGAGGGAAATCTCCAATCTGTATACCTACACTAGTTTACCAGTCACGTAGGCTAACTTATTCTTGTCCATCTCAAGCCAGGGTAAGTGTACACCAGGCAGGATGAAGCCCTTTAGCAATTGCTAATTGACCACTTATGAGTTTCGAATTGACAGTGGGGCGTAAAAGTCAAGCTTGGGCCTTTCTGCCCAGACCTTAATTCCTTTGGTGGCAGAATTAGGTCAAAAGCATCGCCTCAGTGCAGAGCCACCTGATTATCTCCCCGACCAGCCAATAATTTTCAACAAGGAAAGATTCTGATTATGGAGTGTATTCTAGAGCTCACAGCAGCACATTTGTTGCAATTCACATAAACCCACACCTGCACCACAACATTCAATGGTCTAAATGGCAACTTAAAAGTGTTTTGATTGGTACTCTTCCATTTGCGACACAGGAAAATGCAATTGCTGAACTTTGGTGAGGTCAACTGGATCATCTGCCTGCTGCCAACCCAGTTCAAGAAAGAAAAAGTCTGCCACAGGTGCCAACATGAAGTTGTCTATTGCGAGTGCTGTAGGATAAGCTCTGCTGACAATAGGTAGATCTATTTATAGATCTACTTTGGAAGTTCTGAAACCAAATGTTCTTTGGGTTGTGAGCTCCTGTCCACACCTAGTGTCACCACTTGCACTGATCATTAGCTACAGTTTCCCATTGGTCACAATTTCACATCTCTTTTGACAGCATTCTTGAATCACAGCTTTGCATGCTCTGAAAATAGGTCACAAGCTAACTCCTCTTCCAGCACATCCATGGAATGCAGCTATCTTCCACTGAGTGCATCTGTTTAAGCCAGCAAAGCTTTCTGTGATACATTAGTCGAGGCATGCTCAGCACATTTGGCCCTGAACTATTGCATTGATAACTTTTTGTCCATGTGATGCTGAGGATGTGTTATAAGCATGAAAGGTGCAAGTTATTGAGCTTTTTTCTTGATAGATGCAAGTTATCCAGGCTTTGCTGCCACTAAAAAATTACTAAAGATACAGATCTGAAAGACAGATTTCTTACAGATAAGCATCTTAATCCTGTGGATCAGTTTGTTGTTTTTCCATGTCCATTTTATTAAAATGTGTTAAGGTTTACATATAGGTGTATTCAACAATAGAATATGAGTCAACATTATAATGGAATGTTGCTGAAAGCAATTTCTGAACAATGTGTTTTTGCTGGTATGGAGGTTAAGCCAGATTCAAAACATTCCCACCCTTTTAATGTTTCACAACAGTTTGACAGAAACTCCACTCTGTTCTCTTATGTTCTTCACTCAGAAGCTTCCATTCAGCTAAAGTTCAGACACCTTGGGAAATTAAATGGGATCTTAGTCAAAAATACTGTGTACATTTACTATAGATATATTACAGACTCTCTAACAGTTTGTTCCAACTTTAGGATAGATTTAGTCACCTGTTTCCAAAAGTGAAAAAGTCCAGTTTGTATTTAAAATGCTTTACTTAAAACAAACATTTAAATTTGAATATTGTTCTCCACTTGTCAAAAAAGGTTTTATTATTTTAAAAAGACACTAGACAGTGAGGAAATATTCCCTTGACCCATCTCATATCTGTATTTTCACAATACAACAAATCAACTAACTAAATTCATCAAATATACTTTCCAGGCAACAAGCTCAAATACTGTTGTCTTTTCTTCTGTCCACATTTCCATGGTTTGGGTAATGGACTTTTATTGGACTGGGCCAGTAATGCAGTCATTTGCCGTTACCTTCTGCCTTGTTTCTGACCATCTGTGTAACATGACAGTTGCATTCGTCTGCACCTTCACGCTATAGAAAAGCATGGCATGGAAAACTGCTACAGAAAATCACTATTCCCGTTTAGTAGTAAGTTCACATTATCGAAATACCATCCACAATTCATCAATCGCGTTATAGCCAGTTTGCATTGATGAAAAATACATTATACCAGAGCACCCTGTTTGGAAGGATTTACAGATTGGTAATCAATCTGTTTGACCATATTATGAATGTACCTTTCATGGATAACAAGTCCTGGTGCAGAACTCAAACTGGTCCAGAGGTTGGGACACTTTCCACTACACCACAACACCTATTTTCCTAAAATACTTCAAGACTGCAATTCCCTCAGCTCAGAAAACTGCTCTATATTTAGTCAAATATTATCACCAAACTATTTTTCTCTCAGTTAAGAAACGGGATCTTGTGGAACAATGAGAGTGTCTGGATCTCTATTGCAGAATGTCCAGGCTAAGTCCCACCTGCAACGCAAGTGTTTTATAACATGTCCAAACAGGTTGATTTTAAAAATAAATAGTCAGAGTTCCTTAATAATCACCTGCAGTAATTCATTGAGCTGAATAATGTTGTTGACAGGTGACTTACAGCAAAACTGAAACTTTTGGTCTACATTCAAACACAAGTTTAAAATAAAAGCAAACAAAGAATATCCAGTTTTGAAGTGTTTCATTTTGAAAATACTTACAATAACATTGCAACAAAGTGAGAAAACTTTTTTTCTGTTGTATCATCCAATTAAACAGATGTAACATATTGAAGTTGTTTTGGGAGAACCTAAATCAACCTCTCCCCAGTCTCCAGCAATTCAGTCTTTACATCCTATTGGTCTGACAAATCATACAGATTGTTGGTTATACTGAAATCTCACTGTAGTTGGTTTTAAAGTTAATTCTTTTAAGCCATAAGTTTACACAAGGAGGTCAAAGGATCCCAGGTACCTGAAGTTAACAGTGATGCAAACAGCATCATACATATGTCTTGACTTATGAATTAGCAATTTAGATTGCAGTGCACAACTTAAACATTTCATTGCAATTATAAATTTTCTTTTCCTTTGTTTCTACACTTTGGTAGAGGATTAATGGAAATAAGAGTATAAAAGGAATCTAAGTATTCAAAATGTGAAATATTAAATGCTCAAATAAAGAACAGATTAGTACATTAAATATTCTAAAAATATTACTGCAGGATGCAAATAATGAGATTGGCATCCAATTCAAAAATGTAAATCTCCCCAATAAAAAACTACACATATCCTACACTCAGACAATATACACACACTCGTATTTTGATATAATTTAGCTTTATGTGATGGTATACAGCCAGCACCCTTTCCTTCTTAAATATGCTGTGAATATGGGTTGTATTTACAAGGTATATCCTTCTGAATAGGATATAATTACAGTATGAAATAAAACTTGGTATCTTCTGACAACTTCAAAATTGGAAGTATTCTGCTTTGAATAACAAAGTCCTTGATTCTTTCACAGTATTGACTTTGTTTAATTTTCATTTTTAAACAGCTACCAAGTTAAAATTACATTTGCAGCCACAATTAAACAATCTTGACTAGCACAGTAAAGTTTTAACCATTTTTCCATGGCTTATTTCAATCTTCTAATTATTCCCAGGCTAGACATACTTAACTTCACTACCAAATTTACAAACTAAACTGACTGTAATTCCAACTCCACTTAGGCCAAGAGTTTTTAAAACTTGATATGGAATATTATCTTAGTATAATTATTGTTTTGACAATCCCTCTGCTTGTTGAGATTTTAGCAAACAAGGTTTCGAGAATGAAGAGGGTTTTTTTTCAAAGGAACAGCAGGTGCAATATTCATCAAGCCAACAAACACTGCACAAGAACAGTCAAATGATTGATGGCTTAACCATGGCTAACAAGGGAAATCACGAATAGTGTGAAAGCCAAACAGGAGACCATTAAAAGCAAAAAACCGGAGGACTGGGAGAAATTTAAAATTCCGCAGAGGAGGACAAAGGGTTTGATTTGGAAAGGGAAAATAGAATACTTGCAGAAAAATAAAACTGACTGCAAAAGCTTCTATAGATATGTGAAGACAAATGTAAGTTCCTTACAGTTAGACTCAGGTGAATTCATAATGGACAGCAAAAAGATGGCAGACCAGCTGAACAAATATTTTGAACACTAGTGAGGACACAAATACCCTTCTGGAAATGCAAGGGACAGAAGGCCAAGCATGAAGGAGGAACTGAAAGATATTCTTATTCGTCAGGAAATGGTATTGGGGACATTGATAGGATTAAAATTCAATAAGTCCCCCATGGTCTGATGCTTTGCATCCCAGAGTACTGAAGGAAGTGGGCCCAGAAATAGTGGATGCATTGGTGATCATTTTCAGCATTCTATGGACTCTGGAAGAATTCCAGTGGACTGGAAGGTAGCTAATGTGACCCCACTTTTTAAAAAAGGAGAAAGAAAACAGGGAAAACAGACCGGTTGGTCTGCTATTGGTGGTGGGGAAAATGCTGGGGTAAATTATTAAGAAAGTAATAACTGAGCATTTGGTAAGCAGTGACAGGATCACTCCAAATCAGCATGGATTCACTCAAGGGAAATCATACTTGACAAATCTTCTGGAATTTATTGAGGATGTGACCGGTAGAGTAGACAAGGGTGAATCAGTGGGTGTTGTATATCTGGACTTTCAAAAGGTTTTTGACAAGGTCTCACACAAGAGATTAGAAAGTAAGATTGAAGCCCATGGTATCAGAGATAGATTGATATGGATAGAGCACTGGTTGACAGACAAGGAAGCAGAGATTTGGTATAATCTGGTCTTTTTCAGAGTGGTAAGCAGGGACAAGTATTGTGCCAGAGGGTTCAGTGCTGGGCCCCAGCTGTTCACAATTTGGATGAAGGAATTGAATGTAACATCTTCAAATTTTCAGACAACACTAAGCTGGGTGGCAGTGTGTGCTGTGAGGAGGATGCTAAGAGGCTGCAGCATGATCTGGACAGACTGGGCAAACACTTGGCAGATGCAATATAATCTAGATAAATGTGAGGCTACCCACTTTGGTGGCAAAAACAGGAAGGCAGATTATTATCTGAATGGTGGCAGTTTAGGAAAAGGTCAAGTACAACGAGACCTGAGTGTTGGTGAAACAGTCACTGAAGGTTGGCGTGCAGATGCGGCAGGCAGTGAGGAAAGCTAATGGCATGTTAGCCTTCATAGTGGGAAGATTTGAGTAAAGTAGTAGGAATGTCTTGCTGCAGTTATACAAGGCTTTGGTGAGGCCATACCTTGAGTATTGTGTGCAGTTTTGGTCTCCTACTCTGAGAAAGGACATTCTTACTATTGAGGGAGTCCAGTGACTGATTTCCAGGATGGCAGGACTGATATATGAAGAAAGACTGGATTGACTGGGCTTGTACTCACTGAATTTAGAAGAATGAGGGAGGATCACAGAATCATTTAAAATCCTGATGGAACTAAACAGGCAAGATGTGGGAAGAATATTCCCAATGTTGGGGAAGTCCAGAACTACGGGTCACAGCGTAAGCATAAAGGATAAATCATTCTGGACTGAGATGAGGAAGAATTTCTTCACTCAGTTGTGAGCCTGTGGAATTCTCTACCACAGAAAACTGTTGGGGCCAATTCATTAGATATATTCATGAGGGAGCTGGACGTAGCCTTCCCAGCTAAAGGAATCAAGGGTATGGAGAGAAAGCGGGAGTGGGATACTGGAACTACATGATCAGCCTTGATCATATTGAATGGTGATGCAGACTCGGAGGGCTGAATGGCCTAATCTTGCATCTATGTTTCTATAATAGCTTCCACTTTGTTCTTCCAGGGGGATACTTAATTCCACTCATTACCACCTGTGTAGCAAGTGGAGACCAAGAAGTCCAAGCAGAAAAATCTACCTTCTGCCAGTGCAATCTGTGAAACTGTAAGCCAACAGTCAAATGGTCAATGTTAAAGAACTTTGTCATACAGATATTTCATAAATGAGGAGACTGCAGATGCTGGCGATCAGAATCCAGAGTATGGTACTGGAAAAGCACAGCATCTGAGGAGCAGGAGAATCAATATTTTGGGCATAAGCCCTTCATCAGGAATTTAATAAATATGATGTCCCAGCATAAAACAGACTGCTGAATCTCAGGTACCAGTAAACATTATTTCAGCATCCCAATGCTCCATGTAAATTGATGAGGCATACAAAGTGTGAACACTCAAGATTTTACATCCAGTCCAACCAAGTTAGCCAATCTCAATGATAAGGACACTAGAATGGGTTAACTGTCTCAATGTTAAAAAAAATCAGCCACTGATTCAAAACTATGGATCAAAGTCGTAACATTCAAGGCTATGGGCCAAGTGCTGGAAACTAGGATTAGTGTAGATAGGTTGGCTTAGTCTCAATAAGCTAAAGGGACTTTTTCGTACAATCTAACTCTATGATATTGTTCAGTAAACTTACTGGAACTGCTGCAGACTACCAGCTGAGGATCGTATTTAGCTTTAGTGCAATGACTTAATAATCAAAATATCTTCCCACTAAGATTAAAATTAAGCTTGGACATTGGACAGGTAGTGAAATGAAACCAGCATTCTGTGGGAATATGCTTTCAAAGTCAATGCCTTCAGGTCAGCAGAAAATTCTCTAAACATGTTTAGTATGTGAAAAATGAAGTCTGGCTTATTTCAAGTAGCAAACACAGAATAACCCAGAGATTTACTTTGCAGAGAAAACTGCCATACACCATTTGATTACTAGTTTATACTTTCACATCAGATAAACTGTCAGTTAAAATAAATTCCTGATCCATAAATCTCCCTGCATCTCTCCTCTTAGTTTAGTCTCCTACACTTTTATTTTCATCTTTGCCTCAGTGTCAATTTCTAACTACTTATGTTCCTATGAAGTGTCTCAGGTTATTTCCAATATATATGAGGGTTATTATTGTTGATATAATTGCATCATGACATTTTGAATTGTACATGAACTTTACATGTGTTTTTTTACAGTCCGTAATGAATTGGCAAAATGATCTCAGTAGCCTTATGCAATGTACTCATTTCATAGAATCTAATAATTTTTAGTTCAGATTTTAAATTTCTTTGTTAATTATACTCTTAACACTAAATTTGAAGCATTTTAAGAGATTAAAAATTCACTGTATTAACAAAAGTAGCCTGTGAAAAAAAATGATCAACTGATTACGGCAACTCCTGAAATAATTTCTTAGAACTCTAAAATCAAGTTTGTATGTTCAATGAAGAACTTCTAAAAAAACTGCATAACAAAGGCAAGCTACTTGCATTTATATAACAACTTTAAAAGTCCCAAGACTCTTCACTGGCATGTACAAAGCAAACATCCATAATAATCCATATTTACAGTTCCAGGTATTAACAAATATTAATACTAAATATTTGGAAAATAGCTGTGATCATTTGTTATAAAGTGAATTAAAGATTTTTCTTCATTATGTGAAAGCACCCAAGTGTAATATCAAGTTATGTAGGAAGCAGACCAGCCTCAACCCATGAACATGATTTCAACAAAGCAAAGAAATTATAACTCCTTATAGAAAACAAAGCATCAATTCACAGATGATTTCTCATACCGTGTTAACTGTTCCAGTCAGGTTTTGTCCTCCTGCTTGATAAAATTTTGATGATAGTTCTGTCTGAGTTGCCATTATTTTTCAATTGAAATCAGCTCATAATTTGTGTAATTTTTCCCACCGTCATCCTCAACTTGCATGACAAGAATCCACATAAAATGGACCATCAACCAAAGCTCATCTTGTGAAATCAAGTTTTAAAAAGCTATTATTTTTGTTTGAAACAATGGTTTGTTTGTGACAAAAAAAACAGCAATTCGTTACTGGGCATCAATCTTCATCTGCAATTTTCACCATCTTCTGTGGAATGGCATGGAATGGAAGACTGGAAATCAGCACCATCATTCTCCATATATAAGCATAATTTCTAGAGGATAAGAAAACATGTTTCAGTTATCCATCACAATGAGGTCGAACATACAACACCAAATTATCAAAATGTTAAGAAAAACTGTCAACAGTTGTTTTGCGGATACAACAAAAACCCCTTCTTGTTAGGAATTGTCTCTGGTAACTTCTTGCGGAAAGAGCAGAGAAATCACAAGCCAAAAGACCAAAGCTCCAAACGAATGAAATACCAGGGAAAAGAAATACCAGAATCCGAGGAACATTCGACAACCGACGCAGCATGCGGAACAAAGTATGTCGAGTTGAAAATGTGAAAGTATTTGGTCAGGGTTTAGCTGCAGGAGGGTGAATGTGCGGCTCAGGCTGATGGACAACTTGCCCTCTCCTCCCACCCCCCTAACCATCTCCCCGACACCTCCAGCTTTTGTTTTGGCGCCTGGCAGCTGTCACTCACACAAACCCCGGCTGCAATACTTTTCTCACGAATCACCTCGCAAAAGGAAATTTGTACAAGAAAGCACATATTAAAGCTGTAGATGCAATTGATCAAATTACCTTTCTCCCCAAAAAGAGTAGTGCGGGGTGGGGGGGGTGGGAGAGGCAACGCTCGAGCTGTCAAAGGGAAGGTCGACGGCTTGGGACAAACTCTCCACCCAGCCCAACCCACGATTTACTGATAATCCTCGCTGCTTGCCACTTACTGCCGGGGTGCGAGCGTCTGTCAGAAACAGATCTCCAAATTCCAGATATGAAGAAGTGCCAGATGGACCCCCGATCTCTCACCGGCCGCCGACACCCTCCCAACCGCCGCCGCTCGAGCTCCCTCACTTGAAATTGCGCCTCCCGAGCTCACGGCTGTTTGACACCAGGAGGCGACCAATGCAAACGGGAGAAGGATGATGGACGGAGGGATTTGCCAATGGCAATTTAAAGTGGGCACCGACGGGGCGGTGCATGAGACTTCAACAATCCGTCACCGCGATTGGGCGGCTTGCTGCTCCAAACCTTGCAGCAAAAGGAAAAGATTTGTAAGGAGTTCTGATCTCAGATGCAATCATCAATCAGACGCCTCAAAGAAATTGAAGAAAGAATGATAAAAGGCGCTATTAAATAAAACGGTGCACAATTGTCCTTTCGAAACTTGCTCCACAGGGGTTCCAGCGACAAGACGTTCAGGGTTGATTGACGTTTTTATTAACGAATCATATTGGAATTTTCCGTTTTAGGCGGGCTCTAGCGTGACAAGGTATTTGAATGACGTTTATTTTGACCAATCGTCCTTGGCTCATTGGGTTGGGCTGAATTCTCGGCGCAAAACAAAGCATAGAGCAACAAAAGGGTATTAAATGTAAGTGAGAGCATGTGGTGAATGTTTAGTTATGTAGTTGACCCAAATTATTTCATGTATTAAGCAACGCTTTAAACACTTTCTGTATTCCTATGTCTTTTCCAAAGAAAATAAGTTCATCAATTTCCCCCTGACTGTACTTGTCTGAACCTGTGCGTTCTTGACGATGTGGAATTCTAGACCATGTGAATGCCCAAATCAACAGATCTATTGTGCAAAACATTTAAACTCTCACCCACATGCAATTGGTTTGGCTCTGGAATGCCCTGCCTGAGACTGTGGTGGAGACAGATCTAATCATGGCTTTAAATAGAGAATTGGATAATTATCTGCAGAGAAAAAAAAGACTACAGGAGAACAGAAGACTGTTCGTAGCTGATTTGTCCCTGAAGATAGCAGGCAGGAACACGATGGGCTAAGTAGCCTCTTTCTGTGATACAACTATGATTGTATGCCACCAAGCCCCAGCAACCTCCTTGGTCCTTTAAAGATATTGTTACAGCCAAATCACTTTGACCAAACTGTTGTTTAACCATGCCAATTAATAATTCCATTTTGTTGATAGTATCACTGTGGAGTGCCTTAGGCATTTTCTATGTTGGAAGCATTATATAAGTGCAAATTGTTGTAACAGCATGGCACAATGGTAGCATTCCCTGAGCCAGCAGGGTGTGGATCGTTTCGAATCTAGTGACCCTTCATCAGTGCTATGTTAACTCTGCTTTCTACCTCACAGATGCTGCCAGACCTATTGAGTTTTTCCAGGAATTTCTGATTTTGTTTCTCATTACCAGCATCCACAATTTTTTTTTGTGGATGAAGCCTCACTGGATGACCTGACCATATAATATAAATTGACACTTCAGTTTAGAATGGTTCTGTGCTAGGAGTGCTGACTTCAGATGTATGATTAAAGCAAAGCTATTCAGACGAAGATAGATGATTGAATAGAACTGTTGGAGAAGAGGTGATGTGATGTTACTACAGCTTTAAAAGGTGTACTTTGTCTTTTTTTATGAAGAGACGTTGAGACAGAGGTACCAAGCAGTCTGCTCAAAGCCAGTAATCAGCTCGTGAGGCCTTGAGTTTTTTTAAGTTGAAACAATAAAGGCAGCCTGAATGGATGGAATGAAGCTCCCCAGAAGCAGGACCTTCATTTAGCTTTCAGTTTTGGAGTAGTGAAAGCTGCTACATCTTTCTCTCTTTACTACAATGAAAGCTGGAGTTCCTTCTCTTTATACTCTTTCCTCCTGGATTGGAGAATTGCATGTGAGATAATCTATTTTACTGAATTTTCCTTTGCCAAGGGAGTGTTTATGAGATGTTACTATACTGGAACAATTGCTGCTTAGTAGTTAAATAATCTATCATTTTGTTAAGTTTTCCAATAAAGTTAAGTTATTCCAATCCTTCTTTGTTTTGTTTATGTTTTAACTATAATGAAAGAATAAAGTGTGTTTTGCTTGAAGCCCTGTAGTTTGACCAATTTAATTGCATCAGGAACACAACGCCTGGTACTTGCCTTTAAAATAAGAAAAGGGTAGGGTCTAGGCTATCTCCTTGTCATGTTTTAGTGGGGTTTGGTCTGGCCAATAAGAGTGACAACTCTCCCATTGTTCTGGTCAGCACTGATTGGGCTTTGTGGTACACAAATGGGAGGCCGATTACCCAAATAACAATACCAACAATACTTCAAGAGCAACCAAAGTAGGGAAGATGAATACAAGTGTTTTATTTAACAGAAGAATAAAGAAGTTGCAACAGTCAACCAGTGCGATATAAGCATCCACGATGTTAAATTGTAGAGCTATACAATACTGAGAAAGGATATTCCACACATTTCGCCTTATCCTTGTGTTAGCTCCCTGAAAGAGATATGCATTGTTTTCAGCTATTCGGCCTTTCCCATATTTTTATATTTCTCCCTTATAACCTAACTGGCTAAAAGTATTTTTGTTGCATCTTTTATAATGTGACGATGTCCTTTCTAGCTAATGATGTATTTTTAACGTATATTAGCTTTTCCAAGACAAGGAATGTGACAGGAATCTGGTCACAGACTTGACATTTGATAAGAGTAGATGTAAAGCAGAAGTCTCTGTCAAAATTAAGATGTTTAGTATTAATAACCCTACTTGATCCTAAAATTAAAAAGCTGGAAACATTCAGCAATACACTCAGAATTAGTGGAAAAACAATTGTCAATTATCATCTATCACATCATAAGACCATTCTTCACAATTGAGACTGGCAGCATTCTGTTTATTGTTTCAGAAGTAGGTTAGGAATAGTCAACATGACTTTGTGTGTGGGAAATCATGTCTCACTAACTTGCTTGAGCTTTTTGAAGAAGTGACAAGAAGGTGGAACGGTCGATGTTGTCTATATGGGCTTCACCAAAGTATTCAACAAGCTTCCACATGGTAGACTGGTTAGCGAAATTAGATCACATGGAATCCAGGGGAAGCTAGCCAATTGGATACAAAATTGGCTTGAAGATAGCAGACAGAGGGTGGTGTTGGAAGGTTTGTTTTCCAACTGGGCCCCGTGATCAGCGCTGTGCCGCAAAGATCACTGCTGCGTATTCTGTTTTTTATCATTTATATAAATGATTTGAATTTAAATATAGGAGGTATGATTAATAACTTTGCAGATGACACTAAAATTGATGGTGTAGTGGATAATGAAGAAGCTTGTCTTAGAGTACAACAGGACCTTGATCAGATGGGCCACTGGGCCGAGGAGTGGCAGATGGAGTTTAATGTGTGGAACCAAGGTTGATAAATCCTCAGGACCTGATCAGGTGTATTCTAGAACTCTGTGGGAGCTAGGGAAATTATTGCTGGGTCCTTTGCCGAGATATTTGTATCACCGACAGTCACAGGTGAAGTACCGGAAGACTGGAGGTTGGCTAACGTGGTGCCACTATTTAAGAAAGGCAGTAAGGAAAAGCCAGGAAAGTATAGACCAGTGATCCTGACACTGGTGGTGGGCAAGTTGTTGGAGTGAATTCTGAGGGACAGGATTTACGTTATTTGGAAAGGCAAGAACTGATTAGGGATAGTCAACATGGCTTTGTGTTTGGGAAATCATGCCTCACTAACTTGACTGAATTTTTTGAAGAAGTAACAAAGAGGATTGATGAGGGCAGAGTGGTGGATGTGATCTATATGGACTTCAGTAAGGCATTCGACAGGGTTCCTCATTGGTAGACTAGTTAGCAAGGTTACATCACATGGAATATAGGGAAAAGTAGCCATTGTGATACAGAACAGGCTTTAAGGTAGAAGACAGAGGATGCAGGTGGAGGATTGCCTTTCAGACTGGAGTCCTGTGACTCGCGATGTGCCACAAGAATTGGTGCTTGTCCTCTACTTTTCGTCATTTATATAAATTATTTGGATGTGAACATGGGAGGTACAGTTAGTAAGTTTGCAGATGACACCAAAATAGGAGGTGTTCTGGACATTGAAGAAAGTTACCTCAGAGTATAACGGGATCTTGATCAGATGGGCCAATGGGCCGAGGAGTGGCAGACGGAGTTTAATTTAGATCAATGTGAGGAGGTGCATTTTGGTAGGCAAATCAGGGCAAGACACTTAATGGTAAGGTCCTAGGGAGTGTTGCTAAACAAAGAGACCTTGGAGTGCAGGTTCATAGTTCCTTGAAAGTGGAGTCGCAGGTACATAGGGTAGTGAAGAAGGTGTTTGGTATGCTTTCCTTTATAGGTCAGAGCATCGAGTGTAGGAGTTGAGAGATCATGTTGTGGCTGTACAGAACCGTGGTAAGGCCATTTTTGATATATTGTGTGCAATTCTGGTCTCTCTCCAAACGGAAGAATGTTGTGAAATTTGAAAAGGTTCAGAAAAGATTTAAAAGGATGTTGCCAGGGATGGAGGGTTTGAGCAATAGGGAGAGGCTGAATAGGCTGGGGCTGTTTTCCTTGGAGCGTTGGAGGCTGAGGAATGACCTTATAGAGAGTCATAAAATCATGAGGGTCATGGATAGGGCAAATAGACTAGGTCTTTTTCCTGGGATGGATGAGTCCATAACTAGAGGGCATAGGTTCAAGGTGAGAGAGGAAAATTTAAATTTAGATAAATGTGAGGTGTTACATTTTGGTAAGGCCAACCAGGGCAGGACATATACAGTTAACAGTACGGCCCTAAGGAGTATTGCCAAACAAAGAGACCTAAGGATGAAGGTGCATAGTTCCTTGAAAGTGGAATCGCAGGTAGAAAGAGTGGTGAAGAAGGAATTTGGCACATTGCTTTCATTGGTAGCGCATTGAATGCAGGAGTTGGGAAGTCATGTTGCAACTGTACAGGACATTGGTTAGGCCAATTTTGGAATACTGTGTTTAATTCTGGTCTCCCAACTGTAGAAAAGATGTTGTTAAACTTGAAAGGGTTCAAAAAATATTTACAAGAATGTTGCCGAGGTTGGAGGGTTTGAGCTGTAGGGAGAGGCTAAATATCTGTGGCTATTTTCCCTGGAGTGTCGGAGTCTGAGGTTTAAAAACATAGAGAGGCATGGATAGGGTGTATAGCCAAGGTCTTTTCCCAGGATGAGGGAATTCAAATCTAGAGGCATGGTTTAAGGTGAGAGGGGAAAGATTTAAAATGGACCTAAAGGGCAACTTTTCCACACAGAGGGTGGTACGTGTATGGAATGAGCTGCCAGAGGAGGTGATGGAGGCTGGTACAATTACAACATTTAAAAGGCAAAGGAGGTGCTTTGAGGGATATGGGCAAAATGCTGGCAAATGGGACTAGAACAGTTGAGCATATCTGGTTGGAGCAGACGATATGGACAGAAGGATCTGTTTCTGCACTCAATGACTCTATGGCTCTAAGTATTGTCAGGTATAAAATATGAGAAGCTGAAAACCATGGATCCCATTGGCTTTAGCTTTATAACCAATCTGCGATGCGAGATCTTGTCAACAGCATTATTGAAGTCCATTTAGATTACATCAACTGCACTACTGTCATCTACACACTTAGTCACTTCCTCAAGAAATTCAAATCAATATTGCTCAGCAAATCTTGTATTTTCCCATTGCTCTTCTTCAAGCTGGGAAGTATAAAAGTGTTTAAATACAATGTCATTAAGTGAAGATTCAGTTTTCTAGAGAATGGAGCCTCAGGATTGCCTAGCGACATACTACTAAGGTTTTTCTTACTATATTTTGAACTTCACTTTGGGCTTTCAATTACCAGCTGGTGTGTACGTGCCCTATTTGATACCTTCCACATCTTGCTGGATAAATTATCCTCCTACCGAAGTCTGTACGATTTTGAAACCAACATTAGTTCTCCTGTACGCCACAATTGCAGTTCAAGCAAATTAAGTTATGCATAGTTACATGTCTAGTTCTTATCTTAATAAAGCATTCACCTACTCTACTTTTTAAATTGATGCACATGAACAGAATCAGTTGGGATCTAATTCTATATGCTTTTAATTGGATGGCGATGGCTGGGGTGGGGGGGGTGGGGAGTAGTAAAGTTCCCGTTTTAATCTGAAATACTATTAAGAGCATTTCAATTTTGTACTCCATCACCTAATTTTGTACTGTAAGTTCAAATTAAATAACATGCTTGAATTGCATTATGTATTTTTCTCACTATCTTAATTTCTATGTTGTAGCACTTTCCTGTGTCTTTTTAGCAATTAAAAAAAGATAAATTCTTACATTCACAGAACCTCACAACACAAATGGAGGCCATTTCATAGAATCCCTACAGTACAAAAACAGTCCACTAGGCCCATCAAGTCCACACCAACTCTCTGAAGAGAATCCCATCAAGACCTGCTGCCCTACCTTATCCCCATAACCTCATATAATAGGACAATTCACCATGGCTAATCCTCCTAACTGTTAGTCTGTGGGAGGAGACTAGAGTACCTGGAGCAAACCCATGCAGACAGGAAGAATGTGCAAATTCCACACAGACAGTCACCTGAGGGTGTAACTGAGCCCAGGCCCCAGCACTTGAGGCAGTAGTGCTAACCACTAGTCACCATGCCGTCCTACCGTTTGGCCCATCGTGCCTCTCCCAGCTCTTTGTAAGGTCTGTCCAATAAGTTCCACTCCCCTACTCTATAACTTTGTGCTACAATCAAAAGTCATACTTTTCAAATATTTGTCCAATTCCTTTTTGAAAATGACTATTGGATCTTCTTTCACCACATTTCAGTTAGTGCATTCCAAATCATAAAAACTTCCTACATAAGAGTGTTTCTTCACTCTCCCATGGATGTTTTTCTGGAGGGAGGAGGTAAAATTTTAAAACTCAATAGTAAGGACAATAGGATATGAAATTAATCATTAGAAATGATACATAAATTAATTACATAGTTATTGTGCCACTGATAGATCCACAGTGTTTCCTCTGTGTGGTTTATCTTGTTCAAATCTCAAGGAAATTGAAGTCTGTTAGTTCCAGATTAACAGTTACACTCAATGATTTGTTCCTTCCTTCAATCTATATTCACACACTTAAATCCATCCTCGCCTAGATCACATATAAGGATGGTCATCTGTTTTTGAGACCTCTGTATCCAATTGGGGTAAAGGAGCAAATGGATTTTGAGGTACAAATAAACAAAAAATTGCAATGGAGGTTAATAAGACCGTACATTTCTGGAGAGATAGAATTGAAAGCAGAGATGTTAGATTGAATCAGGTGTAGGACCTTGGTTAGACCACACTTCAAGTGCTCCATACAGTGAATAGAAAGAAGCTAATCGAGAAGATGCAAGTAAAATTTGTAAGAATAATATCAAGATTATTTGAACAAGGAAGAAGAACAGACCACCCAGCCCTTCAACTACCTTCATTCAATAAGATCATAGCTGATCTGATCTTAACCTCATTAATGCATAGCCCTGACAATTCTTCATCTTGTTTGTAATCACGAATCTACCTACCTCTGCCTTAAAAAAATGTAAAGGTTCTCCATTCACTGCCTTTTGAGGAAGGGAATTCCAAACAGCCATGACTTTCCTGGAGGAAACATTTTTCTCATCTCTATCTTAAATGGGCAACACCTTATTTTTAAACTATTACCCCCTAATTCTAAGTTCTTGCACATGTGGGAACATCCTTTACACATCCACCCAATCAAGTCCCCTCAGGATCTTATATGTTTCAATTAAGTTACCTCTGACTCATCTAAATTCCAGGGGATACAAGTCTAGCCTGTCTAGCCTTTCCTTTTAAGGTAATCCACTCATTCCAGAGATTAGTCAAGTAAACCTTCCCTGAACTGCTTCCAATGTATTAACATCCTTCCATAAATACAGTGACCAATCCTGTATACAGTATTGCAGATGCAGTCTCACCAATGCCCTATAAACTGAAGCACAACTTTCCTACTCAGTTCAATTCCCCCTGCAATAAAACATAATATTTTAGCTTGCCTGATTACCTGCTGTACCTGTATTCTAATGCTCTGCAACACATGCATTAGGATCTCTCTGAATATTAGAGCTCTGCAACTTCTTATCATTTCATTAATATACTTCTTGTTTATTCCTCTGCGTAATGGATAATTTCACGCTTTCCCACATTATACTTTGTTTACCAGATTTTTGTCCCTCACTTAGTCTATCTATACACTTTTGTATCTATACCTTTAAGTTGTGTCTTTATGTCATCTTCACAACTCACTTTTCCACTTATCTTTGCATCATCCACAAATTTAACTACCATCCCTTCAGTTGTTTCATCCAAATCATTTATATAAATTGTAAATATTTGAGGCCCCAGCACTGACCCCTGTGGCACATCACTTGTGACATCCTACCAGCCTGAAAAATACTCATTTATTCCTACTCTAGTTTCTGTTAGCTGTCCATTCCTGTATGCATATCAATATGTCATCCCACACCATGTTTTTATTTTCCACAATAACTTTTGACGTTTTTCACTTGTGAAGAAGATCAGAAGTAAGAATTATAAACTTAAGATGGTCACTAATATATACAATATGGAATTCAGGAGAAACCTCTTGAGAAATCCCAGAGTGTGGAACAGGCAGAACAAGGAGTAGTCTAGGTGAATAACACAGATGCATAAATAAGTTAATGAATAAGAATGGTATATGCTGACAGGACTTTATGGAAGCGGTGGGAGGAAGCTCATGTGGAGCATCCACCCAGCATGCTTCAGTTGGGACAAGTGGTCTGGTTACAGTACACTAAACTCTATGTGATTCTATGAAATCAATGCTGTTCCAACAATGGCTATGAGACATGAAACATAAATTATAACATTGGGTAACTCTCCCTCTGTTTTTATATGTTATACATTTTTGCTCAACCAGTGTTTTGTTACAGATGTGTGGCTACACTTACCCACATCAGGAAGAGCAAGTAAAATATCTATTTGAAAACATTGCTCTGATTTTGTTCCTTAGAATAACTACAAGAAAGTACAACAAAATCATTGAAATGTAAATTTAGTCAACCCATTCAGAGACGTTATTGTACACCTGTGGAGCAACTGGTCCTTGAATCTGTGTCTTCTGGTCCAAAGGTAGAGACTCTACCACATGGGCCCTTCAACAGAGATTTAAACTGATAAATCTAATTTCATGCTGTTGACTGTTTTCAATAAAAGAATACGTTTTTAGTTTTTTAAAATTGAAAATACTGACCATGAATTTATTGAAATAAAAATAAATTAACAAAGATGTACCAGGTACCTACTGCTGCACAATAGTTTAAATATGGCCAATTGCCAATTGGAAAAGCTGAAGCATTGAATTAATATCATTAAAAAATGTGCACAAAGTAATTGTTCACATGCAGTGTTTTAAGTGAGCAATGACATTTTATTACTGTGTGGTATATGACTCCCTCGTGCTTTTGCTTTTCTAGGCAAACATCCTTTCACTAATGCACTGATCTTCTTCCACTTAATGATAAGTTGTGAGTCATTAATGCCAAACCTTCCTCCCCCTCTCCCAGTGGGACAATTTAAGAACTATATCCTGCCTGTCATTTTAAAGAATAATCAGAATATTCAGTTTTCAGTTTGTCTCCACATGCACAAAAGATGGAAACTAAAAATGTGTGGGTTTTGAGTCACCATTTGCTTCATTGCATTGTCTATACAAACTCAATTCACACACAATAGCAGAAGAAACCATTCTTATTGGAAACAGCCCATTGTTCTAGGTTATATCAATAATATCTCAAGCTAAAAATGGAGATCACTAATTTCCTGCGCAAGAGAAATTCTTGGTATAATTACCTCTGCATAATTACATTTTGACTGTTTTTGTATTGAAGTATTTTTGTTGCTACTTTTCATATTGTGCTGTCTAGCTTCTATTGACAATGGTGCTGGTATAATAATTAAAACAGATTAGTAATTGCTGCAAGCTAACTATCAATTAGTCAGTTCTAAAGACCAGCTGTCAAGAGGCACTAGGAGAGGAGATCAGTAACAACATCCCTCTATCCCCGCTATAAAATGCCTTATATATTACCTATTAATTACAGCCAATGAGGAAAAAATCTTGTAATTTCCTTCTATCAAATTTATAGTTGTTTACTCTTTCTCAGGAATTCAAGACTGTGACATTCCTTTGCCTTCACTCAAAGAGTTCTGAATCTTTGTAATGCTCTAACCCAAAACATGGTGGAAGTTCAGCCATTAAATATATTCAAGGTAAAGATTGATAGTTTCTTGGAATCTAAGGGAATCAACAAATAAAAGGATCAAAGAGGAAAGTGGATTTGAGGTCAATGATTACATAACAACATAAAGAGCAGGAGTAAGCCATTCTGCCCTGCCTTTCAACTTCTGCCCCAGGCCTCAATTCCTCTTTCATGCCACCACCTCATAGCCCTCTGGAGATTATGGAGAGGTTAAACAGGCTATTTTAAGTACTTTTGAATTAGTACCAGGAGCATATAGACAGCGATTCAGAAACACAAAGAAGGAACTAGGTCAGACTTATGTTGAGTTTGAAAGAATTAAACATAGTCATTTTGATCGATAGGTGCATGCTTTGAATATAGATAAGACCTTTGAGGCTCAAAGAGAGATTTTGCTGCTGGAGTTTAAAGACTCACTTCTAGAGATGGTAAGAATTGACATGAAGGAATAGAAAGTTCAAGAAGTGAGAAGAGAGGCAGAATTAGCAGATGAGTACATGTTGGAGCATAAGACAAGCTTCTGGCTAGAATTTCGTCCTGTGAGGGTTAGAAGTTGGGAGAAGGGGAGACCTTACACTACTAAATCAAAAGTAGAGAGCACTGGTAAGAATTTACAACAGGATAAAAAAGAAGCTCAAGAGGGTGGAAAGGAGGTGTTTCCACTGTGGGAAAGTGGGACACATAAAGTCACAGTGCTGGTTGTTAAAGAAAGGTGCTGTAGGAAAAGATGTGGTTAATGAAGCTAAGCCAGTGGCATTAGTGACAGTAGTAAAGGACACCGCAAGAAGAGCCGAACAGCTGCAGGAGAGTGCAGTATGGAGTTAGTACTTGACCTCTACAAAGAATTTGCCTCTGTGGGTAAAGTTTACTCAGAAAGAACAGGGGGAGAAGGGCAAGAAGTTATAATTTTGAGAGACACAGGATCTAACCAGTCGCTGAGAGTAAGAGATGAGTGAATATGTACTCTTTGAATGACTACGAGATAATATTCGGGCATGAAGTGAGTAGCCCTTTGAAATTAATTAAAGAAAAATTGATAGGACCAAAGTCGGAGATGGGGGAGAAACTAAATTGAGTAGGTGAGTTAGCTAAAAAGGGCACAGTGTAGAATGAAGCAGGTGGCAGATAAAAGGTCTGAAACTCAGACATTTTCCCGAGGGGATGACGTGTTAGTACTGTTACCAGTGACGGAAGAACCCTTCAAAGCCCGGTTTAGTGGTCCCTATCAAATTGAGAAAAAAAATTGAGTCAGGTGAACTATCAAGTAAAGATGCCAGATTTTAAAAAATCGAGTATGTCATGTGAACATGTTGAAACCGTATTATACGAGAGGGAAAGAACTAGAGAAACAGGTGTTAGTTACTATCCCATAGGGTGAGGAGCTGAAAATGTGTTGCTGGAAAAGCGCAGCAGGTCAGGCAGCATCCAAGGAACAGGAGAATCGACGTTTCGGGCATAAGCCCTTCTTCGGGCTTATGCCCGAAACGTCGATTCTCCTGTTCCTTGGATGCTGCCTGACCTGCTGCGCTTTTCCAGCAACACTTTTTCAGCTCTGAACTCCAGCATCTGCAGTCCTCACTTTCTCCTCATAGGGTGAAGCATCAAATCCAGATGATGTGGATTTTGATGTGCCTCAAAATAGATTAAAAAATGAAGAAGTCCTTGAGGAATGGGATAGGTTAGTAAGCTATCTGCCCCAGGAGCATAGTATGCAGTTGAAAGATTTGTAACTGCAGTCTATGTAAGAATCAGATGGGGAGGACTAATGCTATTGTACATGAAGTAGACATAGGGAATACTGCTCCGTTAAAACAACACAACTACTGGCTTAAACCTTTCAAAGCCAGACAGGTCCAGATGGAGGTGGAGGTCATGCTCAACGAGGATATCATCGAACCAAGCCAGACTGAGTAGAGTTCACCGATCGTCATAGTTCCCAAAGCAGACAGACTCAACGATTCTGTGTGAAGTATCGGAAGGTCAACGCCATTATAAAATCGGACTCGTGTGCAATTCCTAGATTGGAGGACTATATTGAGAGAGTCGGACAAGCCAGTTACATCACCAAGTTGGACTGAATGTGCGGTTACTGGCAGGTACCTTTATCAAAGACGACAAAAGAAACTTCTGCATTTGTAACCCCAAATGGGCTATATCAGTTTAAAGTGATGCCCTTTGGAATAACGAACGCATCCGCCACATTCCAAAGACTCCTGAACAGAATGGTGGCTGGGTTAACAAACTGTGCAGGCTATTTGGATGATGCAGTGATCTTTCGTAAGTCCTGGAAGGACCACATGGTACAGTTGGCAGAGCTCTTTGAATGACTACGGGAAACAAAACTAGTGATAAACTTGAATAAAACTGAATTTGCAAAAGCAGAGGTGACATTCTTGGGACATAACATCGGTCATGGAAGGTTGACCCAAAGGAATGCAAAGATGAAGGCCATCAAGGAATTTCCATGACCAACCTTGAAGAAAGAAGTGCTTTGATTCTTAGGACTCAGTGGATTCTATAGGAAATTTGTTCCAAATTTCAGCAGTGTAGTGGCACCATTAACCAATTTGCTGAAGAAGAGCACAACGTTTCGGTGGTTATAACAATGCCAGGAGGCATTCGACCATTTGAAAGCCATGTTAGCCACCAAGCCGGTTTTAGCTAAACCAAACCTTTTAAAGTTGCCAACGATGCTAGTGACATAGGAGTTGGAGCTATACTCCTCCAAGAAGATGAAGATGGGATTGAATTGCCAGTTGGTTACTTTTCAAAGAAGATCAACATTCACCAGAGGAAATACTCCACAATCGAAAAAGAACTATTGTGTTTGGTACTGGCCTTACAGCATTTTAATGTGTATGTCAGGAACAATGTATCGGAGACGGTAGTGTACACGGAACACAATCCACTTACATTCTTAGAACGCTTTAAAGACAAGAATATGAAACTATTTCATTGGAGTCTTATGTTACGGACTTTTAAAAATTATACATGTTACAGGTTGGAAGATTTTAATCGCAGACGCATTATCGTGGATTTAACTGATAGAGTTTAGATGAGATTTGTCTTTATTTAATGTTATATCTATATTGGTATGTGGAAAGAAGTTAAGGTGAACTTATATTAAAGTTGTCTATATGTTAGGGTAATGTGTTTAAAAAGTAGAGAAAAAAATGAAGCCATCTTTTCATTATGATGGTTCATTTTTTCTTAAGGGGGAGGTGTTCTGATGATATGGGTATACTGTACTTTTAAGAGAGTTAAAAGCCAGCAGTGACAACACCAAGTGTTCTCAATAAGATACAGTGTAAATATGTGATCAAGCTACTCAGATAGCTAGGGTGACTAGTTGCCTGAAAACGACAATACAGATTAAAATTAGGCCAACCAGGTTAAATTTAAAAATACCAAACACCAATCCAGTTTGAATTTAGTAAATCGAATCATAGAGAGTTATAGAGATGTACAGCACAGAAACAGACCCTTCAGTCCAATGCACCCATACCGACCAGATATCCTAATCCAATATAGTCCCATTTGCCAGCATTTGGTCCATATCCCTCTGAACTGTTCCTATTCATATACCCATCCAAATGCCTTTTAAAGGTTGTAATTGTATCAGCCTCCACAACTTCTTCTGGCAGCTCATTCCATACAAACACCACCCTCTGCATGAAAAATTAGCCCTCTTTAAATTTTACCCCTCTCACTCTAAACCTATGCCTTCTCATTCTGGACTTTCCCCACCCCAGGGAAAAGACCTTGCCTATTTACCTTATCCATGCCCCTCATGATTTTATAAACCTCAATAAGGTCACCCCTCAGCCTCTGACACTCCAGGGAAAACAGCCCCAACCTATTCAGTCTCTCCCTGTATTTCAAAACCTCCAAACGTGGCAACATCATTGTAAATTATTTCTGAACCCTTTCAAGTTTCACAACATCCTTCCTATAGGAAGGAGACCAGAATTGCACGCAATATTACACAAGTGGCCTATCTAAAGTCCTGTACAACCACAACATGACCTCCTAACTCCTATACTCAAGTCCTCCTGCAGCATCCCCACTTCCTCAATACTGTCTCGCCGCCTATTTTTGAGTTATCTGCAAAGTTGCAATAATGCATTCAGTTCCTTTGTGCAGATTTTA
Source organism: Chiloscyllium punctatum (assembly GCF_047496795.1). Classification (NCBI taxonomy): domain Eukaryota; kingdom Metazoa; phylum Chordata; class Chondrichthyes; order Orectolobiformes; family Hemiscylliidae; genus Chiloscyllium; species Chiloscyllium punctatum. The sequence goes on along the minus strand of NC_092780.1, from coordinate 6,263,775 downwards.
AATACATAATATGAAGAGTTGTGGACCAAACACAAACCCCTGCAGAACTTCATGACTTACCAGCAGCCTTCCTTTATCCCCAGTTTCTGCCTACTACCAGTCAGCCAATCCTCTATCCATGCTTGTATCTTGCCCCTAACACCTCTTATCTTATTTAGCAGCCTCCACTGTGCTACCTTGTCATAGGCCTTCTGGGAATGCAAATAAATCATACCCACTGGCTCTTCTTTGTCTAACTTGCTCATTACCTCCTCAAACACACCCTCTCCTGTTGACAATTTTAAAAGCCAATGACACAATCCGATAGCGGGCAGCGATGTTTTTTTTTTCACTCTCTCTTCACAGAAAGAGCGGGAGCAGCAGGGGGAAGTGACGACGACCAGAGAGGCAGCCGGGAAGGAAAGCAGTGAGTACAAATACTCACCCTTCGACGCTAACGGTCATTTTGAGTGTGAGCAGCAGCCGAGACCCGGAAGCAGGTAGAGCGTAAGCTTACCTGGGTAGGTTTGTTTCCCCTTTGAAAGCGCGCAGCTGAAGAACCCGAGGCACTACGGAGGTAGTGCCTCCCACCCGCCCTCCTCCTCTAACCTAATAATAAGATCCGTTGTGGTAAGTAGGTAAGTGCTGAATTTTGCTTGTTGTATTCTTTAGACCCAGTTTTGTTTTAAAATAAAGTTTAGCTTTAGAGGGATGGCAGTGAAGGCAGTGCAATGTTCCTCCTGCAACATGTATGAGGTGAGGGATTTCATGGACGTCCCTGCTGATTACACTTGCAGGAAGTGCACCCATCTCCAGCTCCTCCAAGACCGTGTTAGGGAACTGGAGCTGGAGTTGGATGAACTTCGGATCATTCGGGAGGCAGAGGGGATCATAGATCGGAGCTATAGGGAAGTAGTAACTCCAAAGATGGCAGATAGATGGGTGACAGTGAGGGGGACTGGGAGGAAGCAGCCAGTGCAGGGACCCTCTGCGGTCGTTCCCCTCAAGAACAAGTATACCGTTTTGGATACTTGTGGAGGGGACGACTTACCAGGGGTAAGTGACGGGGCTCAGGCCTCTGGCACGGAGCCTGTCCTCGCTACTCAGAAGGGAAGGGTGGAGAAGAGCAGAGCAATAATAATTGGGGACTCGATAGTTCGGGGCACAGATAGGCGGTTTTGTGGGAACGAGAGAGACTCACGTTTGGTATGTTGCCTCCCAGGTGCAAGGGTACGTGATGTCTCTGATCGTGTTTTCCGGGTCCTTAAGGGGGAGGGGGAGCAGCCTGAAGTCGTGGTCCATATTGGCACCAATGACATAGGTAGGAGGAGTGCTGAGGATGTTAGACAGGCTTTTAGGGAGCTAGGTTGGAAGCTCAGAGTTAGAACGAACAGAGTTGTTGTCTCTGGTTTGTTACCCGTGCCACGTGATAGAGAGTCGAGGAATAGGGAGAGAGAACAGTTAAATGCGTGGCTACAGGGATGGTGCAGGAGGGAGGGATTTCGGTACTTGGATAACTGGGGTTCTTTATGGGGAAGGTGGGACCTCTATAAACAGGATGGTCTGCACCTGAACCTGAGGGGCACCAGTATCCTTGGGGGGAGGTTTGCTAGTGCTCTTGGGGGGGGTTTAAACTAACTCTGCAGGGGCATGGGAACCCAGACTGTAGCTTTAGGGTGCAGGACCTGGAGTGTAGGGAGGTTAGGAATATGGCATCAATCTTAAAGGAGGGTGCCTGTAAACAGAAGAGTGGCTTGAAGTGTGTATACTTTAATGCCAGAAGTATACGAAATAAGGTAGGTGAACTTGCAGCGTGGGTTGGTACCTGGGACTTCGATGTTGTGGCTATTACGGAGACATGGCTAGATCAGGGACAGGATTGGCTGTTGCAGGTTCCAGGGTTTAAATGTTTTAGTAGGGTCAGAGGTGGGGCTAAAAGAGGGGGGGTGTGGCTTTGCTTGTCAAAGATAGTATTACAGCGGTGGAAAGGAAGATGGATGAAGATTTGCCATCTGAGGTAGTTTGGGTTGAGGTTAGGAATACGAGAGGTGAGGTCACCCTGTTAGGAGTCTTTTACAGGCCTCCTAATAGTCCTAGAATCGTTGAAGAAAGGATTGCGAAGATGATTCAGGAGAAGAGTGACAGTAATAGGGTGATTGTTATGGGAGACTTTAACTTTCCTGATATTGATTGGGAAAGCTATAGCTCAAGTTCGTTAGATGGGTCAGTGTTTGTGCAATGTGTGCAGGAGAGTTTCCTGACACAATATATAGATAAGCCAACAAGAGGTGAGGCCATACTGGATTTGGTTCTGGGTAACGAACCAGGCCAGGTATTAGAACTAGAGGTAGGTGAGCACTTTGGGGACAGTGACCACAATTCGGTGATTTTTACTCTAGTGATGGAGAGGGATAAGTGTGTACTACAGGGCAAGAGTTATAGCTGGGGGCAGGGAAATTATGATGCGTTGAGGCATGACTTAGGATGTGTGGATTGGAAAAGTAGATTCCAAGGCAAGAGTGTAATTGATATGTGGAACTTGTTCAAGGAGCAACTATTGAGTGTCCTTGATAAGTACGTACCTATCAGGCAGGGAGGAAAGGGTCGTGTGAGGGAGCCGTGGTTTAATAAGGAGTTGGAATCCCTTGATAAATGGAAGAGGGCGGCCTTTGTAAAGATGAGGCGTGAAGGTTCAATAGGGGCGATTGAGAGTTATAAGGTAGCCCAGAAGGACCTGAAGAGAGAGCTAAGAGCAGCAAGGAGGGGACATGAAAGGTAGGATTAGGGAAAACACTAAGGCTTTCTATAGGTATGTTAGGAATAAAAGAATGACGAGGGAAGGAATAGGTCCAATCAAGGATAGTAATGGGAAGTTGCGTGTGGAGGCTGAAGAGATTGGGGAGGCACTGAATGAATACTTTTCGTCAGTATTCACTCAGGAACAGGACATTGTTGTTGATATGAATATTGAGGCACGAATAAGTAGAATGGATGGCTTTGAGATATGTAGAGGAGAGGTGTTGGAAATTCTGGCAAGGGTGAAAATAGATAAGTCCCCTGGGCCTGATGGCATTTATCCTAGGATTCTCTGGGAAGCAAGGGAGGAGATTGCAGAGCCATTGGCCTTGATTTTTGTGTCCTCTTTGTCTACAGGAGTAGTGCCAGAAGACTGGAGGCTAGCAAACGTGGTTCCCTTGGTCAAGAAGGGGAGTAGGGATAATCCTAGTAACTATAGGCCAGTGAGTCTCACTTCTGTTGTGGGCAAAGTCTTAGAGAGAATTGTAAGGGATAGGATTTATGCACATCTGGATAAGAATAATGTGATCAAGGATAGTCAGCATGGTTTTGTGAAGGGCAGGTCGTGCCTCACAAACCTTATTGAATTCTTTGAGAAGGTGACTAAGGAGGTAGATGAGGGGAAAGCGGTAGATGTGGTATATATGGATTTTAGTAAGGCGTTTGATAAGGTCCCCCATGGTAGGCTACTGCAGAAAATACAGAGATATGGCATTGAGGGTGAGTTGGAGGTTTGGATTAGGAATTGGCTGGCTGGAAGAAGACAGAGGGTAGTAGTTGATGGTAAAGGTTCATCTTGGAGTGCAGTTACTAGCGGTGTTCCGCAAGGATCTGTTTTGGGACCATTGCTGTTTGTCATTTTTATAAATGACCTGGAGGAAGGGTTAGAAGGTTGGGTGAGCAAGTTTGCGGATGATACGAAAGTCGGAGGAGTTGTAGACAGTGAGGAAGGATATGGCAGGTTACAGCGGGATATAGAGAAGCTGCAGAGCTGGGCAGAAAAGTGGCAAATGGAGTTCAATGTAGCTAAGTGTGAGCTGATTCACTTTGGTAAGAGTAATAAAAAGATGGGGTACTGGGCTAATGGTCGGATACTTGGTAGTGTGGAAGAGCAGAGGGATCTTGGTGTCCATGTACACAGATCTCTGAAAGTTGCCACCCAGGTAAATAGTGCAGCGAAGAAGGCATATGGCGTACTGGCTTTTATTGGTAGAGGAATTGAGTTCCGGAGTCCTGAGGTCATGCTGCAGTTGTATAAGACTCTGGTGCGGCCGCATCTGGAATATTGTGTGCAGTTTTGGTCGCCATACTATAGGAAGGATGTGGAGGCACTGGAACGGGTGCAGAGGAAGTTTACCAGGATGTTGCCTGGTATGGTAGGAAGATCCTATGAGGAAAGGCTGAGGCACTTGGGGTTGTTTTCATTGGAGAAAAGAAGGTTTAGGGGTGACTTGATAGAGGTGTACAAGATGATTAGGGGGTTAGATAGGGTTGACAGTGAGAACCTTTTTCCACGTATGGAGTCAGCTATTACAAGGGGGCATAGCTTTAAATTAAGGGGGGGTAGATATAGGACTGATGTTAGGGGTAGGTTCTTCACTCAGCGAGTCGTAAGTTCATGGAATGCCCTGCCAGTAGCAGTAGTGGACTCTCCCTCTTTATGGGTATTTAAGCGGGCATTGGATAGGTATATGGAGGATAGTGGGTTAGTGTAGGTTAGGTGGGCTTTGATCGGCGCAACATCGAGGGCCGAAGGGCCTGTACTGCGCTGTATTCTTCTATGTTCTATGTTCTAAATAAAGTTGTTACTTTTACTTTAACTAATTCTTGATCTATCGAATTTTCACAGATTGCTGCATGGGGTAAATCTTTTCTGTGTTCTGGATTACATTAAGCAGGAGGATTTACCCCATGCCATAACACCATAAATCCTGATATTTCAAAAATCTGTCTACCTCCTCTTTAAATATATTCAATAACCTAGTCTCCACAAGTTCAAGATATTCAATATCTTCTGGGAAAAGAAATTATTTTGCTAATCTCAGTTTTAAATGAGTGATTCTTTATGTCCCTTAGTTGAAGATTCTCTCACTCGTAACATCTTCACAACATCTATGTTGTATGTTTCAATAAGTTCAAACCTTTTTCTGCTAAACTAATGAATAAGAACCTAACCTGTTTATCTTTTCTTGATAAGTGGACCCCTTCGTCCCAGGATTCAGTCTTGTGAATCTCTTTTGAACTGCATCCAATGCCATAACATCCTTCTGTAAATACAGGGACTAAAACTGTACACAGTACTCCAGGTACAGCCTTGCCAATACCCTGTTCAGCTGTAACAATACTTACTATTTTGAAACTCCAGCCCCCGAGCAATAAAATTGCATTTCTTTCTTAACTACTTGCTATACCTACATGCTAATTTTTTTTTTGTTTCATGCACAACACCCAGATTCCTCTGTGCTGCACTCTTTGGAATTTCTATCCATTTAATTAATAGTCTGCCTTTTGATTCTTCCTAGCAAAGAGCATGATCTCACACTTCGCTACACTAAACTCCATCTGTTAGGATTTTGCATTAACCTATTGCAGATTCTTTATGTCCTCATCACAACATGCCTTCTCACTGATTTTTCTATTGTCAGCAAATTTAGATACATTACACTGCCCACACATCCAAGCCATAAAAACATATTAAATAATTAAGGCCCTCAGACTGAGCATTGTGGTTTCATTAGTTAGATCGTTCCAATATGACAAAGACCCATTAATCCCAACTGTCTGCCTTTTCAATTCACACAAACACATTATCCCAAATACCATGAGTTCCTATTTCATTGCAATAACCTTTTATGTAACACTCTATTAAATGCCTTCTGAAAATCCAAATACACATCTACTGGTTTCTCTTTATCAACTCTGTTTGTAGTATCCCGAAAGATCTCTAGCAAATTGTTAAGCATGATTTCCCTTTCACAAAACCACATGACTCTATTTAATTGCATTAAGCTTCTTAAATGATCTGCTTTTTCTTTCTTAATAATGAACCCCAACACTTTCCCAGCAACAGATATAAGAATAACTGACCAATACTCTTTTTTGTCCCCCTCCCTTCTTAAATGGTGGGATCACATTAACAGCTTTCCAATCAGCTGGAAACCTCCAAACTCCAGTGAGTTCTGGAATATTTCAACCAATGTCCCTTATCCCTGCAGGCACATTCTTTGAGTTCATGGAGACAGGCCATTAGGTCCTGGTGACTTATCTGTCTTTAGTCCCATTAGTTTGTCAAATACTTTGTCCCTTGTGATAGACTGTTACAAAACTTTACCTCCCACTAGCACCTTTCTTATCTGTTATCTTTAGGATCTTTATAGTAAGCTGCTTTAAAATATCTGCTATTTACTGTTTCCCATTAATAATTCCTCAGTTGCATCCTGCAAGGGTCCTACACTTCCTTCAGTGACTCTCATTTTATATCAGGGCAACCCCCGTATCCATAGGTCCGGTTTCTGCAATTTCAGTTACCTACTCTTTTTGTTTGTTTTTTACATTTCTTGCCAATTTACTTTCTTAATCAATTTTCTCCCTCTTGAATAATTTTTAGTCATCCACTGCTGCTTCCTAAAAAGTTCCCAATCCTCTGGCTTACCAGTAGCTTTCATTGCTTGGGAAGCCTTTGTTTTTGTTTTCTCCTTGACTGCATTTGTTAACCACTGGTGACTCATTCTTCTCATCAAATCCTTCATTTTGATTAGAATCAATTTTTGCTGAGCATTATGAAATCTTCACTTAAATGTCTACCACTGATTATCCAATGATTTCCCCCTTAGTCTATTTTACCAGACCACTTTAGCCAACTCTTTCTTCATAATTGAATGATTTGCCTTTATTTGAGGACACTGGTTTGAGACACAAGTTGCTGTCTTCAAACTGAATTTGAACCTCTTTCATGTTGTGCTGTCTAACCCTGAGAGTATATTTAATTACATAATCTTTGATTAATCCTATCTCATTACACATTACTAGATCTAAAACAGCCTGCTTGCAGGTGGGTTCTATGATGCACTTCCAAGAAAATATCCCTGATGTACTCTACAAATTTGTCTTCCACGTGGCACTTCCATGAAGCTTAAAACCACACATGACAATGCAGCACTCTTCTTACACACCTCCAATATTTCCCAATTTGTACTTTGTTCTACAGTGAAGCAACTCTTTGGAGGCCTAAAGACAATTCCCACCGTGACTTCTTTCCTTTGTTATACCTTACTTCCACCCAGACGGGTTCCAACTGCACCTGTACTCATAACTATACTGATACTTTTTTTTATTAATAAATCTACCCTACCTACTTTTACTTTTTCCCTATTCTTCCAGAATATAGAATACCCTACAAGTTTGAGTTCCCAGGCCTGGTCATCCTGCAACCATATCTCTGTAATAGCTATCAAGTTGTATCTATTTGTTTCTTTTTCCATCAATGAGATAGTCAGCTCAACTATCTTGTGACAAATGCTGCGTGCATTCAGATTAAGCTTTTACCTTTTACAGTTAGTACTTTCTCTGGTTCTAATTTCTGCAGAACACTTCTGCATATATTTTTACCTCTTCCTGTCAGACTTTGATTACCGTTTGCCTCTTCACATTCCTACATCTCTGATCTCTCATTTATTTTTGATTTATTAAATTGCCTTTCAAATAAACTATTCCACCAAATAATCAGCTTAAATCTCAATGTAAAGCCTAGTTATATGTTTTACCAGACTACTGGCCCCATCATGGTTCAAATGAATCCAATCCAATGGAACAGCTTTCATCGACCAACTCCCCCCCCCCCAACCCCGAACACTTTCCCCACTCCCCGTATTAGTCTCCAGTGCCCATTTTTCTCACACATTTCACTTTCTAACCTGATTTACCCTAAGCTGATTTGAATTCAGGTCGTAATCTAGAGATTATTAGAGATTGTGAATTTGCTTTTTAATTTAACCCCGAGCTGCTTGTAATCCCCCAGCAGAACCTCTTTCCTCATTCTGTATAGGTCATTGGTACCTACATGGACCATTGACAACTGGATCCTTCCCCTCCCACTCAAAAGTTCCTCTCCAGCCCAGAAGAGTATCAGCACTGTCTAGATTTGCTGCAAAGAATGCTATCTATTCCTCTGATTATAGTGTCCCCTATTGTTTCCCTCTTACATTCTCTTTTCTCTCCTATTCAAGTGGCACCAGTTCAACCATCTTCCCTGCAGTCTGTGCCCTCATTGACATTGGGAGCAAGAACCTCATATCTATTGGAAAAGGGCACTGGCTAAGGCTCCTCCAAAGCTACATTTTTGATTCCCATGACTGGCTCACTTGCAGTCATTTCCTCCTCTTTCTGACCATGGACCATGTTTGATGTTAGTCATCCAAGAGATTGACTGTTTCCTGAAACATAGGGTCCGATTACCTCTCCCTCTCCCTGAAGCATTGCTGTGTCTGCAGCTCAGATTCCAGCTCATCAACTCTGAATTCAGGTTCCTCAAGCAACCAACACTTCTTGCACATGTGGTCACCCTGGAATATACTGCATCCATCAGCTCCACATGCTACAACTGCAATACACCCCCTGCCCAGCCAGCTCTATTCTATTTAATTACTTAATTTGAATGTTAAACAGTTTAAAAGTGAATTTCTTAACTGTTCTGTTCAGTTGTAGTAACATCGCCTGATTTAAACCACTTGACCGATCTAAGGAGACATGAAAGAAATACTGCCAGTTTTCTTGTGATATCACATTTCAGCTCTGACAGTTAGGAGCTTTCTGCTCCAGTTTTTAATCACTGCCTTTCTCATACAGGTCTGCTTTTTCTCTCTATGAAGCTGCTGTCCCTGCTCTTCCCTGTTTTTTAAGAAGTTGCTTACTCTTCTCTCTCTTTAACTCTTGATGATGCTGCTGTCCCCGCTCTCTCTTCAGAAGCTGGGGTCCTCCTCTATCCCACTCATTTAGATGTTGGTGATTGTCTCTGAGTCCTTCTGTGTCCTGCTCGTGATCCAGGCTCATGGAGCACATGATCTACTCATGCCTTAGTTTCTTACATTCATACCTTTTTGTTTTCCATCTTCCTTTTATGAACTATAACCTTTCAAAACCCAATCTTGGTGTTCTCCAACCATTATCTTTGGGCATTCCATATCACATTTGCAAGTCACTGTTGCATATCATGATCCTTGATCTTTATGTACCCTTCTCGAGTTAGAAAACTAAGTTCATTCCTCATGGTTTGAAGCAGATCAAATTAAATCACCAGCTCCTGCAGGTATAAATCAGTCTGTATGTTCAGTGAGCAGACAAAATCATACCATTGATTTTGTTTGCGTGCCATCTGATCCTAATTACTCATCTTCTGATGATCCATTCATTAAGTTCTTTCAGAGTGAATCCTACAGCTTTCATTGTTAGTCATTACAGCAGCTGAATCATTCATGCATCCACTTCATGGAACAATGCAAACTTCTTTCAATTTTACAGCAGCACAGTATTTTTAATTTAGCCACTGAAAACTTTAAGCAACAGGTATCACCTTTCCCCTTTGATTTCTCCATTGTTGATTTTCCCACCTTCAATCTTCCTTCATTTATCAATATTCTTTGTTCACTGTATCTGTTCTCAACCTGGACATCACTAAGTCTTCCAAGAAGTTCCCATTTCTCATTCATCCAAACACTTCTCTTTCCTTCGCTGTCCACATGGCTGGTTGGGCTACAAGAAAAAATGCTAACTGATGGGGTCTCCTCTTGTTCCACTTAGAGACAGAGTCATACAACTTAGAAACAGACCCATCAGCCCAACTCCTCCATTCCAACCAGGATTCCTAAACTAACTAGTCCCTTTTGCCTGCATTTGGTCCATATCCTTCAACCTTTCATATCCATGTACCTGTTCAAATGTCTTTTAAATGTTGTAATTGTACCTGCCTCTACCATTCCTCTGGTAGCTCATTCGACATACATACCATTCTCTATGTGAAAGAGATTCCCCATTTAAATCTTTCCCCTCTCACCTTAAACCTATTTCCTCTATTTTTGGACTCCCCATCCTGGGGAAAAGACCTTGGCTATTCACCTCATCTATGCATGTCATGATTTTATAAACCTTTATAAAGCACCTCAGCCTCCTACGTTCCAGGGAAAAAGGTCCTAGCCTATCCAACCTCTCCTTATAACTCAGACCTCCAGTCTTAGTAACATCCTTGTAAAGCTTCTTTGTACACTTCCCAGTTTAATAACATCTTTCCTGTAGTATGGCAAACTGAATTGTATGAGTACTCCAAATGTGGCCTTACCAATATCTTGTACAGCTGTAGCATGGTGTCCCAACTCCTGTACTCATCGGTCTGACTGATGAAGCTAAGTGTGTCAAACACCTTCTTCACCACCCTGTCTACCCATAACGACACTTTTAAGGAACTACGTATTTACATCTCTATGTCTCTCTGTTTGACAACATTTTCCAAGGACCTACCATTACCTGTGTAAGTCCTGCCTTGGGTTGTCTTACCAAAATGCAACAGATTGCATTTACCAAAATTGAACTCTATCTGCCATTCCTCAGACCACACTGACCCAGTTGATCAAGATCCCATTGTACTCTTAGAATACCTTACTTACTGTCCACTATACCACCCATCTTACCTCTAATCTCTAATCTCTCTTTGTTTCTTTCTTCATCCCCACATAATTTTTCAGAATGTGAACATTACTGGCAAGGCTGACATTTATTGGTTATCCTCTAGTTGGGCTGAAAATGTTGATGTGGATCTGCTCTTTATATTGTTGCAATATTCTTTCTGGTATTTTCAGGTGAGGCAATGGCCTAATGGTATTATCATTGGACTATTACTCCAGAGACCCAGGTTACGTTCTTGGGACCTGGGTTTGAATCTCATCACCGTAGACGGTGGAATTTGAATTCAACAAAAATCTGGAATTAAGAATCTAACTATGACTATGAATCCATTGTCAATTGTTGGAAAAACCCATCTGGTTCACTAATGTCCTTCAGGGAAGGAAACTGCCATCTTTACCTGGTCTGGCCTACATGTGTATCCAGACCCACAGCAATGTAGTTAGTTGACTCTTAAATGCTCTCTGGGCAATAAATGCTGGCCTAGACAGCAACTTCCTCAACCCATGAATGAATAAAGAAAAGTTGACAGTCAGTTGCATTGCTCTGGACTAAAGTCACACATCTGCTGAAGGGGCTATGAATGGTAGGTTTCCTTTCCTAAAGGCCATCAGCAAATCCTTAAAAATGCAATGATTAACCCAATTAACGTGTGATAGTGTTTACTGATGCTTGCGTTTTAATTCTAGCAGCTGGTTCTGAACTCCTGTTCTCTGGATTATTGGTCAAGGCCTCTGGATTAATATAGTAAATGCTCCTACATATTTTTCTGTGTTGTTCCTCTACAACATATATTGGAAATACTCAGCAGATCAAGCAGCATCTGTGAAGAGAATCACCTTTCTGATCTATGTGTAACTGGTAGTCCCTTCAAACAAGGATGGCTAATTCTTGTGTCAAGAACCCGTGCATGACGTCTTTTAACATGGAGGGATTGTTGGACTGCAGCTATCACATGGTTTTGGCTGACCAGGAAACTTTCCCACACTTCCCACACCTGCCATTGGTATATCAGAACTGTAGGAAATTGGGGTTCCCTTCAATCTGAATTTTTTTACTATTCCATATATAGTATTTTCTGTGTAGCATGAGACCTCATTTAACTGTGGTTGTGTGGTAATTATTCTTTTACAAGCATCAAACAAACCTCCGGCACATATAAACAAAGGAAAGGTCACAAGAATCACCAAGGTAATGATGTTCCATTGTACAGTCTTTATTGCGCCTATACTATCGTTTTACCAGTACATTGTTTGGGAGAATAGGATGTTTTAGATTTGGAAGGAGTGACAACTAACCTTTAAAGAGAGGTGGACAATAGGAAAATGGACATCCCAGTGTCATAAGTAGCCGTCCCAGGGTTATTTTCCCTGGGAAATTAACACAGCTTAAGCTGCCAGCTCCTACAAATAAGGCACATCAATATGTTCCCAGTGTCCAATGTAAACCTCATCAGGATGCTGTCATCTCCAGATGGATGGACCAGAAGAGGAGGAGGACAACTCTGTGAAGAGTTCATTAACAAAAGTTGCTGGGGAAACCTTTGCAGGTGTAGCAGCATCTGTGGAGATAAAGCAGAGTTAACATTCAGTTCTGAAGAAGGGCCATTGCTTTCTCTTGACAGAGAGCTATAATCTACAGTCAGTTCTGAAGGAGGTGCACTGGACCTAAAATGTTGACTTTGCTTTCCGTTCACAGATGCTGCCAGGCCTGCTGAGTTTCTCCAGCAATTTCCAGCATCCACAATTCTTTGTGTTTTCAGCAAGATATGTTGATGGGCTTAGATGGCATAGGATGGGAGGGGATTATGTTCTTTGGTTTTTGTTTACAAGATGTGGCCATTTTGGCAAAGAAAGCATTTATTACCTGTTCTTAGTAGCAATGTTGATATTAAATACCAGCATAGACCAGTTGAATATAATGGGCTGTTTCTGTGCTGTAATTCCATAGATCTGAAGCCATGCCTGTGGCCTGTGAGGCAGTCGTAGAACTCAAAACATCTGTATTGATCACTGGAGTTTTACACGCTTATGATTTGTAAACAGTCTTATTTGCTGGACATGACTAAGGCAAAGCAGTTTTTTTTAATGAGAAAGTTAGCAAACTTTATCAAGAATGCATCAAATTCTTGAATACTGTCGCAGAGTTCAGACAGATAACATATGTCCAACTATTTATGACCAGTCAAAGCTCTGCCGAGACACCTGTAAAAAGATATGCATTTATATAGATCCTTTCACAATAGCAGAGTGTTCTAAAGCATTTTACAGTCACTACTATTGAACTCTAATCATAATTATAATGCAAGAAACATGTCAGCCAATCTGTAAACAGAAAGATCCCACAAACAAAAATGTGACAGAACATAATAGTGCCATGTGATCTCTTACACCAACCTGGGAACACAAGGTGGCCTTAGCTCAACACTCAACTGAGAAAAACAGCACCTCTGAAAGTCCTGAGCATCTGCAGAGCAGCTGTGTTGATGTTTGCACTCCAAATCTTTGAAGTAGATCTTTGAACACATAATTTTCTAACTCAGAAGAAAAGAATGTGATCAACTGACCAATGATTGACACTGTATTCAGGATCAAAGATAAAAGATGCTGTAATGTTCATGATCTGCCACCAGATGTCAATATTCAGTAAATTTAGCAGACTTGCATTATGATGGCCTCTAGAGGCACAGTGTAGCACTACATCCTGTTATCTCTGCAAACCACATCTACATGGGATATTTAAGGAGTCTAAGTATTCTGCAAATTTCATGAGCCCAGAACGAGAATTCCTTTCTGTTCCAGTCATTTCTCTCCAGGTAGGCTTGGCCTGGTTCCATACTGGCCCTGCATGCTCTGTAAACTGAGTACTAACTTCCAAATATAAATTAGTCAGATTGTTTTACACAGAAAATTAAAAATATAGGACAGGTAGAAAAGTGGGAGAAAAGAAAAGAACTATTATGAATACTGCATTTCTGAAATATAAATAGAAAATATCAGAGATGCTCAGTATATTTGACAGCATTGGGAGAGATGCTACCAAATCATTGGAGGACAGGACTGCACAACTATCCCCATCCTCAATGGTGGGGGAGCCCACTGCAAAGAATAAGGTTAAAGCATTTGCAACAAATTTCAGCCAGAGTGGAAGATCCATCTCAGCCTCCTCCACAGGTTCCCAGAATCACAGGTGCCATTCCCCAGCTCATTTGATTCACTCCAAGTGGTATCAAGAAATAGCTAGATACAGTGGATACTGCAAAGGCAGTGGGCCCTGACAACATTCCAGCAATAGTGCTGAAGACATATGCTCTAGAACTTGCCAGACCCCTAGCTGAGCTGTTCAAGTACAGCTACAACCTTGGCATCTAGCTGACAATGTGGGAAATTTCCCACTTATGTTCTGTGCACACAAAATGAGACAAATCCAACCTGGCCAATTACCACTCGATCTTCTTCTGTAAAATAATAGAAGATGTTCTCAACAGTGCTATCAAGCAGCACTTATCGATAACTGCTCACTGATGCTCGATTGGTTTTCAACATTGAAGGCCTTTCAGCTCCTGACTTCATTACAACCTTGGTTCTAACAAGAATTCCAGATGTTGAGGTGAGAGTGACTGCTCTTGATATCACAGCTGCATTTGACCCAGTGTCACATTACAGAGCCCTTACCAAACTGGAGTCATTGAGAATCAGAGGGGAGAAAATTTTGTTGGTTGGAGTCTTACATAACACAAAAGAAGAAGATGAGTGTTGAAGATCATTCATGCCAGCTCCAGGACATCTTTGTAGTAGTGTCTCAAGTAGTGCCTTGGCCTGACCATTTTCGGATCCTTCATTAAAGACCTTCCATCCATCCTAAAGTCAGAAGTAGGGATATTTGCTGATGATTGCACAAAGCTCAGTACATTTGCAACTCCTCAGATGCTGAAGCAGTTAATGCCCAAATGCAGCAACACCTGGACAATATATAGGTTTGGGATGACAAGCGACAAGTGGCAGTCACACCACACAAATGTTATGCAATGACCATTTCCATCAAAAGAGAATCTAACCATTGCCCTGTGATATTCAATGGCATTTGGCATTAATATCACCGAATGCTACAATATCAACATCCTAGGGATTACAATTGACTAGAAACAGAGCTGGACCAGCTTTGGCTACAAGAGTAGGTCAGAGGCTAAGAATCGTGCAGTGAGTAACTCACCTCTTCACTCCCTAAAGCCTTTCTGCCTTCTACCAACCACAAGGGTTTTTACAAATACATTAAGGACAGAAGGGTAACTAGGGAGAGAATAGGGCCTCTCAAAGATCAGCAAGGCAGACTTTGTGTGGAGCCACAGGAGATGGGGGAGATACTAAATGAGTATTTTGCATCAGTGTTTACTGTGGAAAAGGTCATGTAAAATATAGAATGTGGGGACATAGATGGTGACATCTTGAAAAATGTCCATATTACAGAGGAGGAAGTGCTGCAATCCCCAGGACCTGATCAGGTGTACCCTAGAACTCTATGGGAAGCTAGAGAAGTGATTGCTGGGCCTCTTGCTGAGATATTTGTATCATTGATAGTCCCAGGTGAGGTGCTGAAATACTGGAGTTTGGCTAATGTGGTGCCACAATTTAAGGAAGGTGGTATGGACAAGCCTGGGAACTATAGACCAGTGAGCCTGACGTCGGTGGTGGTGGGCAAGTTGTTGGAGAGAATCCTGAGGGACAGGATGTACATGTATTTGGAAATACAAGAACTGATTAGGGATAGTCAACACGGCTTTGTGAGTGGGAAATCATGTCTCACAAACTTGATTGAGTTTCCTGAAGAAGTAACAAAGAGGATTGATGAGGGCAGAGTGGTGGACGTGATCTATATGGACTTCAGTAAGGTGTTCGACAAGGTTCCCCATGGGAGATTGCTGAGCAAGATTAGATCTCATGGAATACAGGGAGAACTAGCCATTTGGAAGCAGAACTGGCTCAAGGGCAGAAGACATAGGGTGGTGGTGGAGGGTTGTTTTTCAGACTGGAGGCCTGTGACCAGTGGAGAACCACAAAGATCGGTGCTGGGTCCTTTACTTCTCATATTTACATAAATAATTTGGATGTGAGCATAAGAAGTATAGTTAGTAAGCTTGCAGATGACACCAACGTTGGAGGTGTCGTGGACAATGAAGAAGGTTACCTCAGATTACAACGGGATCTTAATCAAGTGGGCCAATGGGCTGAGGAGTGGCAGATGGAGTTTAACTTAGATAAACGTGAGGTGTTGCAATTTGGGAAAGCAAATCTTAACAGGACTTATACACTTAATGGTAAGGTCCTAGAGAGTGTTGCTGAACAAATAGACGTTTGAGTGCAGGTTTCTAGCTCTTTGAAAATAGAGTCATACGAAGATAGAATAGTGAGAAAGCCATTTGGTATGCTTTCCTTTACTGGTCAGCTTATTAAGTACAGGAGTTGGGAGGTCATGTTGCGGCTGTACAGGACATTGGTTAGGCCACTTTTGGAATATTGCAGGGAATTCTGGTCTCCTTCCTATCGGAAGGATGTTGTGAAACTTGCAAGAGTTCAGAAAAAATTTACAAGGATGTTGCCAGGATTGGAGGATTTGAGCTATAGGGAGAGGTTGAATAGGCTGGGACTGTTTTCCCTGAAGCGTCGGAGACTGAGGGGTGACCTTTTTGAGGTTTATAAGATCATGAGGGGCATGAATAGGATGAATAGACAAAGTCTTTTCCCTAGGGTGGGGGAGACCAGAACTAGAGGGCATGGGTTTAGGGGTGAGAGGGGAAAGATATAAAAGAGACCTAAGGGGCAACTTTTTCACACAGAGGGTGGTGGGTGTTTGGAATGAGCTGCCAGATGAAGTGGTGGAGGCTGGTACAACTGCAACATTTAAAAGGCATCTGGATGGGTATATGAATAGGAAGGGTTTGGAGGGATTCGGTCGGGGTGCTGGCAGGTGGGAGTAGATTGAGATGGGATGAGATATCTGGTCAGTATGGACGGGTTGGATCGAAGGGTCTGTTTCCGTGTTGTACATCTCTATGACTCTAAGTCAACAGTGTGATGTAATACTGTCCCTTTGCCTGGCTGGATGTGGCTCCAATAACATTCAAGTAGCTTGACACCATCCAGAATAAAGAAGCCTGCTTGATTGGTACCACATCCACTCCTTCCACCACCGACACAGAGTAGTAGTTGTCCATACCATCTAGAAATTCATCCGAGATTATTGGTTAAGTTCCTGGAATTCAGCTTGAACTTTGACATGGGAGTGTTGATTAATTGATTGATTTATTGTTGTCATATACTGCAATACAGTGAAACGTTTTGTGGCACTACAGGCAGATCGTACTATATAAAGTACATCAGGGTAGCAGAACAGAATGTAGAATACAGTGTTACAGCAGCAGAGAAGGTACAGAGAGAGAGAGAGAGAGAGACAGAGAGACATTAACATTTGCAAGTCGAGAGTGTGTGGTGCTGGAAAAGCACAGCAGGTCATGATTCCTGATGAAGGGCTCCTGCCCGAAGCGTCGATTCTCCTGCTCCTCGGATGCTGCATGTCCTGCTGTGCTTTTCCAGCACCACACGCTCTCGACTCTGATCTCCAGCATCTGCAGTCCTCACTTTCTCCTAGTTGATTAATATTTGAGACGTCCATTCAAGAGACTGATAACAGTGGAGAAGAAGCTGTTCTTGAATCTATTTGTTTCCAAGCTTTTGTATCTTCTTCCCAATGTAAGAGGGTGGAAGAGAGTCTTTGATTGTGTTTGGATGCCTTCCTGAAGCAGTGGGAAGTGTAGGTGGAGTCAATGGATGGTAGGCTAGTTTGTGTGATGGACTGGGCTGGGTTCACAATTTCTGTAGGTCCTCATGGTCTTGGGAAGAGCAGTTTCCACACCAAGCTGTGATGCATCCAGATAGGATTCTTTTAATGGTGCATCCATAAAATTGGTTAGAGTCCTTGTGGACATGCTGAATTTCCTTAGCCTCCTGAAGAAGTAGAGTTGTTGTGCTTTCTTGACCATTGTGTCGATGTGGGTGGATCAGGACAAATCGTTGGTGATCATCACTGCTAGGAACTTGATGCTCTGGACCATCTCCACCTCAGCATCATTGAAGCACTTGGGACATGCCGTCCACATCATCAGAGAGATTATATCTGCTGTGGACCTGCCGATAGGCGAATTGCAAAGGATCAAGGCAATCTGGGAGGCTGGAGTTGATATGAGCCATGAGTAACCTCTCAAAGCACTACATAACTATGGGGGTCAGAGCCACCGGGTGATAATCATTGAGGCACGCTGCATGATCTTTCTTTGGCACGGGGACGATGGTGGTCTTCTTGAAACAAAGAACAAAGAAAATTTACAGCCCAGGAACAGGCCCTTCAGCTCTCCAAGCCTGAGCCAATCCAAATCCACTGTCTAAACCTGTCGCCCTATTTCTAAGCATCTGTAACCCTCTGCTCCCCTCCTACTCTTGCATCTGTCCAGTCACATCTTAAATGAATCTACTGTGCCTGCCTCTACCTCGTTCACTGGCAACACATTCCAGGTACCTACCATCTTCTGTGTAAAGTACTTGTCACTTGTATCCCCCTTAAACTTTTCACCTCTCACCTTGAAAGTGTGACCTCTCATTATTAAATCCCTCACCCTGGGAAAAAGCTTACCTCTATCTACCCCGTCTATACCCTTCATGATTTTGTTGACCTCAATCAGGTCTCCTCCAATCTGCTTTTCTCTAATGAAAACAATCCTAACCTACTCAACATCACTTCATAGCTAGCACCTTCCATACCAGGCAACATCCTCATAAACCTTCTCTGCACCCTCTCCAAAGCATCCACATCCTTTTGGTAATGTGGCGACCAGAACTGTACACAGTATTCTAAATGCGGCCGAAACAATGTCTTGTGAAATTTTAAGATGACCTGCCAGCTCTTATATTCAATACCCCGTCCGATGAAGGCAAGCATACCATATGCCTTCTTAACCACTCTATGCACCTGTGCAGCAGCCTTCAGGGTACAATGGACCTAAACTTTCAGCTCTCTCTGCTCATCTTTTCCCAAGGCTCTTCCGTTTACAGTATAGTTCGCTCTAGAATTAGACTTCCCAAAATGCATCACCTCACACTTGCATGGAATAAATTCCATCTGCCACTTCTTTGCCCAACTCTCCAGTCTACCTATATCCTCCTGTATTCTTTAACAGTTCCCTATACTTCCTGCTACTCCACCAATCTTTGTGTCATCTGCAAACTTGCTGATCGTACCAACAGTGCCCTCTTTCAGATCATTTATGTATATCACAAACAACAGTGGCCCCACACTGATCCCTGTGGGACAGGTGAAACAGATAGAGATTTCAGATTGTAATAAGGAGCAGTTAAAGATGCCTCTGCATACATCCGCCAGCTGGTCCACACAGGATCTGAGTGCATGACCGGAGCTCCATCTGAGTCGGTTTGGTATTGAGTAATGGCTAACAGATAATTGGCAATCAGTTTTACACCAATCGAAACATGAGCATGGCACATTGCTGATTCGCCATTGTGTTGGTACCAGTTCTTGTAAAGCTTTGTAATCCCTTCTTGTCCTAGATTTTGCAGTTGCAGTGGTTAAATTGTTCCACTAGGTGGCAGGCATAGTTCAGTTTCACAGGACAGCTGAGCCAAAGGGGGATAAAAGACAAGATTCATTGTCACATCTTATAAACCCGTTAAAATGAGTTTGATTACCAAAACTGAAAATTGATTTTTAACAAAACATTGTAATGGTCAGCTATTGCCAGTTATTGAATGGGATGTTCTTCGAAATCAGTTTGCTTTTGATATCAATAGAAACTCTGTCAGCAAGGAAGGGTTATAAAACCCATCAAAATTACGAGGCACTTCCTGTTAAAACGGTTTTAATTTACCTGAGGTTTCAGTTTGCCTTCTCTTGGGATGAGCAATTATTGCTGACCGAGCCAGTGATGACCTCGTCGCATGAATGAATAAAAAAAGACGCATTTTGAGGCTGAAACAATCAAAAATGCTGACTACATTTGTTTTATTTAATTATTATTCACATGTATTTCGTTTATTTTATTCATTTGTTTTAATTTTAAATGTTGAGAGTTCGGCATAGAAGTTACCTTGCTCATGTACAGTCTGCTTTGCACTAAATTTGCTCCTCATTGGCTCAGTAACAACACTCCTGCTTCTGATCCGAGAAGGTAATGGGTTCAAATTCTATATCCGTTTACAATTCAGACTGGCATTCCCTAGTGCAGACACTGAGGGAGTTAACATCCTTTCACTGGGAGATTAACTAGAGGCCCCATCTTCGGTGGAATGATAAAAGATCTGCTGACATTGCTGTGAATAGTTGCAGGACAGCTAACTTCACTGTCCTGGTCATTGTTTAACCTGATCCAACATCACCATGTTGTCAGTTGTCACACCAATTCTAATCATAGGAGTCTGCTGTGTATAAATTGGCTGCCTGGCTTCATTTATTGCAATGGTAATTGCGCTTCAGAAAGACTGTAAATCAGGTTTGGATGCCCTGTGGTCATGTAAGATGGTTTGGAAAAGCAACTCTCCCTTTTTGAACACTGTTTATCCCTTTGTTTCCAATTCAGGCAAATGTCTATCTTTCCATCCTATACTGAATCCTGGACAATCTACTCAGACTTAGTTTACTTTTAAAAGAATGGATGCAGGTTAAAAACAAGAACATGACAAAAAGGATATTCTATTCTAAAAAACAAAGAGCTGGGGATACTGGAAATTGGAAACTAAAACAGAAAGTTCTGGGAAAACTCAGCAAGTCTGGCAGCACCTGTAGGTAGAGAAATAGTTAATGTTTCAGGTCCAGTGACCCTTGGTCAGAACATTCTGACTAATGATCACTGGACTCAAAATTTCAACTCTGTCTTTCTCTCAATAGATGCTACCAGACCTGCTGAGTTTCTCCAGCACTTTCTGTTTTTGTTTCAGATTTCCAGCATCTGCAGTTCTTTATTTCTATTCTAGCTTTTACCCGTATCCATTCTCCTCAGTTTTGAGGTAGGTTTAAGACTGTTGGAAATGAAACGTGGGCAAACTCAATTAACTCAGAGAGGCTGGTCATGAATTAGCAACTTGCTTTGTATCGCACTTGATTTTGCCCATTGACTTCAATAGTAACCAAGCATTGGGCATGGTTGAAAAAGAATCAATTCATTTCATGCTGAGATGACTGATTTTACTCTGTGATTTCATTAAAATGCCACAAAAATAATTTTCTTAAGACTTCATTACTACAAATTGCTCAGTATCGTCGAGGTCTGGGTATATTTCTGGAGATGTCCTACTTCACCTCACATTTCTGTCATTGGTTATCCAACTTGTCCATCCTGATGGCTTTGAACCCCAGATATCTTTATTATTATTCACCAAAAAAGATCAAAGACTTTTAAAAACAACACACAATTTTTTAATGTCTCAGTGACATTTATCTCTACAGCTGCTCACAATTACAGTGTTTCCTGGAAATTTTTCTTTACTTCCTGAAGACTCCACTATAGTCCTAGATCCCAGGTTACATGGAAAGAATTGCAATATAAAATGCTTAAAACCCACCACCCAAATCTATTTTAAATCAGAGAGTAGCTATTGGAAGGTAGAAGTTCAAATTCAAGATTGGATCCCTAGATGAATTGATCACAGTGGATTACTGATCATAGCCTAGACTTAGATGATGAGACCATAATTGTACACGAATGCCTCTATAAAAAAAGGCTCATCAATTGGATCAAATATCCATAGGGAAATCTTACATTTCTTATCATCCTGTAACTAGTTTAGACAAGTAGGCGAAAGTGAGTATTGCAGATGCTGGCGATTTAGAGTCAAGAGTGTGGTGCTGGAAAAGCACAGCAGGTCAGGCAGCATCTGAGGAGCAGAAAAATGGATGTTTCATGCAAAAGTCCGATTCCTGATGATGGACTTTTGCCCGAAACATTGATTTTCCTGCTTTTTGGATGCTGCCTGACCTGCTGTGCTTTTCCAGCACCACACTCTTGACTCTAGTTTAGACAAGTGTCAATCAGTTACAATCACTCAAGTTGACAATTCCTCCAACAGAAACATCCACTTTTTCATTGGGTAGCAGCCATGCCTCAGTTGATAACATGCTCACTTCTCAGTCTGGAGGTTGTGTCTTCAGTTTTCACTCTCCTGACCTGAGTTCATATCCAAAGCTGAAATTCCCAGTGCAGGACCAGGTGGGTGGTGGTCTCTCAGAGATGCTGCCTTTTAAATGAGTTGTTAAACTGAAGTACTGTGCAACCTTACTGGTGTACGTATAAGATCCATTATCTTGAAGAAAATCAGGAACTAATGGGAAAATATTTTTCATTCAACTTATTTTAACTGATCAGATAATCTGGTTATTATTTTGGTGTTTGTGAGAGATCCATTTGTCAAAACTTGCTGCTGCATTTCCTACATTGTAAGAGTGAGTGTATTTCAAAGAGAACTTCATTGGCTATGAAATGCTTTGGGACATGTTGAGATTGTAAAGGTGCAAGTCTTTCCTTCTTTAATTGACACAACTTATATCTACCATCTCAATGAGTTTTGGTTGCTCTTGGAGACAGTTTCAAATTCTCCATGGAATGTGGCCATGTTTTACTGAGCTACATGGGAAAAAGCGAACTTTGACAAATGACTGCAGCTTGAATAAGTGAACCAAATGCAGAACAAGCAAAGCAGCTGTGTGAGAAGAGAGGAAGCAATCTAAATATGGGGAACAGGATATGGGAAGACAGTGGTGAGTGGAACTGCCAAAAGCAGGGTCACAGATCCAGTGTTGTGCAAAAGTAACACTCTGGGCACCTTGTTGCAGCACATAGTGATATCACAAGTTAGGATCAGAATGGAGATGATGAGAAAATTTACATCATTGGTCAAGAGATTTTGTTTGCTCTGGTTTTGACCATGAAGTTACAGGATGGTCTTCTAATTTTGTTAACCAGCAAACACAGAAAAAACTAAGAGTTACCATTTGAAAAGAAAGTTGACTAGAAACTGATTTTAACTTTTGGAGCACAGAGAAACAATCCTCAAAAACTATTTATTACTAATTGGGTTGTGTTTACAGAGTTACATAAGAAGCAAGTATAATAATGGTGATATATTAATGATATCAGTGTCACATCATTAAGTAGAATGAGCTGGACAAGAGCAGAATCTCTAACCAGTTGTGAAGAGAACGCATGATTAGATAAAGCTTTAAATAAAAGTGCTCTTGCAGAAGTTCCATGGTCTCTTTCTAAACAGAGTTAGACCCCAAACACAACAAAGCAATGATATTGGAAATTCTCAGGTTCAACCCAATCTCCAAATCACTGGCCACCACAGTATGTCACCACAGCTGGCAGTATTCACTCTGTATGTCATTTCCAATTCTCAAATCAAATTATTTTACATCTCTTCGTACAGGATTTAAGTGCCACAATGTGAACAGCTTTTGCTGCATATAACTTGCTCTTGAGTGTATTTCTGGTCTTCTGTTCTTTGTTATCACTTACCAACATTAGTAGGAAAGTTTGGAGTCAGAAACTAATTCTAACTCCTTACATCATTCATTGATCAATGGCTTTTGCCCTCTCCACCTCTCTATTTCTACATCAGTACGTAAAAGGGTTATAATTCATTCCATCTTAAATGTTAGCAAAAGTAAGGCCATTTCTTTTGGCTCCACCACAATCGATGGACACTTGACCTTGATATCATCGACCAACAGGTCAGTACCCCAGTGTCCTGCTCAAGACCACACTCAGCTTTCTCCTCCATATCAATGCCCTGCCATTGGAGCACGCCTCTCATGTCTGTGCCACCCTCTCTGATGTCACCATCTTCATTACGTTGAAACACACTTGTCCAATGATTTATTTATAGCCTTCACCGATGCAGTCCTTCAGAAATTTCAATAATAGCCTCATCCACACAAAATGGCCACTTCTGTTTACCTTATCCCCACCAGCTCTCAATCCTGCACTCATGTGCAAGCCAAAGAATACATCACCCTGTCCTCTCCTCACACCAAAACCTCTTAAGGCCCACAGAGAAATTCAACACTTTTCTTCTTGATTTCAAACTCCAAAAATATAAAGTGCCTTTTGTCCCCTCAGGATGCACCCAGTTCTCCTTTTTAGCCAATTGAGTACCTTTAAAAATGTAATTATAATTGTAATGCAAAAGTGGAAGACAACCTGTGCACAGCAAGATCCCAAAATCAGTAATGTAATAGTGATCGGATAATCTGATTTAGTGATGTTAGTCAAGAGATAGGTTGGGTGGATAGCTAAGGAAATGGTAAGTCTACTCAAGGACGAAGGAGGGAATTTATGCTTGGAGCCAGAAAACTGGCTGAGATCCTTAACGAGTACTTCAGGTTAATATTCACCAAACAGAAGAACGTGGATGATGGTAAAATTAGGGAGAGGTATGTTGATATTCTTGGACATGTCAATATTAAGAAGGAGGAGGTGTTGGGTGTCTTGAAAAACCTTAAGGTAGATAAGACCTCCGGACCTGATGGGATCTGTCCCAGGATACTGAAGAAAGGAAGGAAGGAGATTGTTGGGCTTTGACAGAGATCTTTGTCTCTTTTTTAATCAGAGGAGAGGTCCCAGAAGACCCAAGAATAGCCAATGTTGTTTCTTTGTTTACGAAGGGCAACAGGGATAATCCAGAAAATTTAATCCAGGAAAAAGTATTAACAGGGATAATCCAAGAAATCCTAGGAAACTACACTGAAATTTGACCTAAATTACAAACATGGAGCTTGAGCTCACTGTCCTCTGATCCAGAGTCAGCTTCACCATTGGTAAGAAACCTTCAGATCACAAGTGCCTTAAAACAAAGAGGTTGGAATTTCAAAGTTAGGTTTTGAAAGTCTCTGTCTTGGAAATTGCTTCAAGAGTTCACTACCTGCCAGAAAATAACTATTCTAATAAACTATTAATGACAAACATTGTTTTATAGAAACAAAACCGAATTCAGAAACAATAGCGATGATGGTGGTTTGATGTTGTGGTATATCTAACATCAGTTAAAAATCACACAGCGCCAGGTTATAGTCCAACAGGTTTATTTGGAAGCACTAGCTTTCAGAACACTGCTTCTTCATCAGGTGGTTGTGGAAAATAAGATTGTAAAACACATTTATAGGAACAGTTTAAAGTGTGATGTAATTGAAATTATATATTGAAAAATACCTGGATGGTTTGTTAAGTCTTTCATCTTTTAGAATGAACATGTTGGTTTCAGTTCTTTCATATGTAAATTGCAAAGCATTTTTTTTAAAAGTTACATTCTCAAGTGAACTTTAACAATTGGTGTCATGTTGGCCCAGATAACGTATTGAAGGTGTGAGCTTCCCGGTGTGAGGCTGTCTGTGCCACAATGGTCAGACTGATTCTAATCTAAAAAACAGATTTACAGAATCTTACATGGATTCATGTGGTTTTTGAGCAAAGTAAAATGTAATTCTGCAAGTACAAATTCACCCCACAAACTTATATGTGTATGTGTGCATGTGTGTGTGGAGGGGTGGGTTATGAGTGTGAGAGAGTGTTTGTGTGAGTGTGAGTGTAAAGGGATGTAAGTCTGTGAGAGGGTGTGTGTGAGAGTGTATGTGTGAGCATATGAGAAAGGGTCTGCGTGAGTGTGTGTGTCTGTTGGAGAGAGCAAGTGTGTGTGTAGGAGTGTCTCTGTGTGTGTATAGTGCAATGGGATCACCTGTAGTGTGACATGAACCCTAAGTCCTGGTTAAGACCATCCCCATGGGTACCGAACTTGGCTATCAGCCTCTACTTGGCCACTTTTTGTTGTTGCCTGTCTCAAAGTCTGCCTTGGAGGATGGTCACCCGAAGGTCCGAGTTCAAATGTCCTGGACCCCTGAAGTTTTTTCCGACTGAGAGGGAACCCTCCTGTCTGTTGATTGTTGTGCGGTGCCCATTCATCCGTTGCCGTAGCCTCTGCTCGGTCTCGCCAATGTACCATGCCTCAGGGCATCCTTGCCTACAACGTATGAGATAGACAATGTTGGCTGATTCGCATGCGTATCTGCCACGTACGTGGTGGGAGGTGTCCCCACATGTAATGGTGGTATCCATGTCAACATCCTGACATGTCTTGCAGTGTCTACCATGACAGGGTTGTATGGTGTACATCACGCTGTAAACATTTGCTATAAATTCTGTGTCTTACAATCTTATTCTCCACAACCACCTGATGAAGGAGCAGCGCTCCGAAAGCTAGTGCTTCCAAATAAACCTGTTGGACTATAACCTGGTGCTGTGTGATTTTTAACTTTGTACAGCCCAGTCCAACACCGGCGTCTCCAAATCATGTCTAACATCAGAGCAGATTAGGGAGTTAGAGTAGGTCATTAAAATAGCAAGGAGAAAGTGAGGACTGCAGATGCTGGAGATCAAAGCTGAAAATGTGTTGCTGGAAAAGCACAGCAGGTCAGGCAGCATCCAAGGAACAGGAGGATCAACGTTTCGGGCATGAGCCCTCCTTCAGGACTCATGCCCGAAACGTCGATTCTCCTGCTCCTTGGATGCTGCCTGACCTGCTGCGCTTTTCCAGCAACACATTTTCAGCTTTAAAATAACAAATACGTCTTCTGTTCTCTCTGTTTATTTACAACCAAAAGATTCAGATATTGCCTTTGATTGTTCACACGTTTATTAAATTTGTTGATTTATTTTGCCATTTACCCTCTTATGTGTGAGTGAACAAAGTGCTCCATGTTATATTTTAGTCCTTGCTTTTGCTTCTCTTCAGTAATATCAGTTTAACATTGATTCTTCCCTCATCAGAACTGGAATTTTAATTTCAAATACAACTGAGAATCATCCTAAAGTCTTCATTAGCAAAATGACATGATGGCCTTGATGGTCTGAATGTTATGTAGTCTTTATGTTATCATGTTGCCTAAAATCCCATCACTAAATGAATTACTGTGAAATCTCTGAGGAAGGAAGATTATAAAGTCAAATTTGTCCACGTGTTGCTGCCTTCTGCTTTAATCCAGTGGCTGCAAGGCAACAACATAAAAGAGCTTTGAGCTAATTTCCTTCAGCAACGGCTGTAACCGTGGAGATTAAAGAGATAATCTCTCTAATATGCAAAAACATGTACAGAGAAAAAAAATTAGTGTGAAGCTTTCAAGAAATATTTATCAATTCATTACAATAGAATACAGAATCTCATTATTCATCCCAAAATAATATAACATGATCAAACTCAATTAACACCACACAACAGTATTGAACCCTCTACTCTGCGCATTAATATAACTCATTTGTTCATTAGATGCGGCACCATCAGCAAGACTGCTTATCATTGATTATTCCTGAAAAGATTTGATGTCATGACAGATATTTCTGAGTGCTATAAGACAGAAGCTGGTACAGAAGTAGGCCATACAGCCCATTGAGTGTTATCCACCATGCAATGAGATCATGGCTGATCTGATTATCCTCAACTTCTCTTTCCTGCCTTTTGCCCATAACATTTCATTCCCTTCCTGAAAAAAAACCTGTCTATCTCAGTCTTGAATATACTTAACCACCCAGGCACTAAGCAGTAAAAGAAAGTTCCATAGAATCACTACCCTCTGAGAAGAAATTCCTTCTCGTCTCTGTCTTAAATGGGCAGCCTCTTATTCTGACATTATGCCCTCGGTCCTAGACTCTCCCACAAGGGTAACAACCTTTCCACATCTACCCTTTCCAGTCTCCTATGTTTCAATAAGGCCGCCTGATAATCTTCTGAACTCCAACCAACTCAACCCCTCCTTACACAACAGTCCCTTTGGACCTGGAGTTGGCTTAATAAACCTTCTTTGGACTGCCTCTGATGCCATTATATGTTTCCTTAAGTAATGGGGTCCAAAACTGTTCACAGTATTCCAGCTAGAATCTGACCAGTGCCTTGTGTAGTTTTATCAAGATCTTCCCATTTTTTCACTCCAGTCCCTTTCAAATAAATGTTAACTAAGGTTAATTCCATTTGTTTGCCTATTACCTGCTGAAATAGTTTGCCAGCTTTTTGTTTTTCATGGATGGGGACTCCCAAATCCTCTATGCTGTAGCTTTCTTCAGTCTTTCTCCATTTAAATGATATGCAGCTGCTCTAGTCTCCTTGTCAAAGAATATAACATGACGTTTCCTCATATTATATTGCATTTTATTTTTTACTTATAAATTTTGTGTCCTATGTCCCTGTCCCACGAGCTGCCTGACAAAGAAGTAGCGCTCTGAAAGCTTGGACTTTCAAATAAACCTGTTGGACTATAACCTGGTGTCATGTGATTTTTAACTTTGACCACCCCAGTCCAATACCAGCACTTCCATTTCATTTAGTTAGCTAATCTTATAACGGTGTTAATATGCTATCTCCAACACCATGGGCTGTTAACTTATTAAGTAGTCTAATGTGGTACCTCATCAAATACCTTCCGAAAGTCCAGCTATATTACATTTTCCTTTATCCATCTTGCTTGTTACCACCTCAAGGAATTCAAATAAAGTTGTCAGGCATGATTTCTCCTCCATGTTGACTCTGCTTTGTGATATAGGTGAAAGTGAGGATTGCAGATGCTGGAGATTAGAGTCAAGAGTGTGGTGCTGGAAAAGCACAGCAGGAAAATCGATGTTTCGGGCAAAAGCCCTTCACCAGGAATGAGGCTGAGGGCCTCGGGGGTAGAGAGATAAATGGAAGGGTGGTTGGGGGAGCTGGGGTGAAGGTAGCTGAGAGTCCAAGAGAGGGATGGAGGTGGGGGTAAAGGTGATAGGTCAGAAAGGAGGGTGGAGCCGATAGGTTGGAAGGAAAATGGACAGATGGGACCGGTCATGAGGACGGTGCTGAACCGGAAGGTTGGAACTGGTGAAATCCACATTGATGCCCTGGAGTTTTTGGAGGGTCCCAAGGCATCAGGTCCATAGCCCCCAACAACCCACCCTCCCCTCCCAGCACTTTCCCTGCCACGCGCAGGAATTGCAAAACCTGCGGCCACACCTTCCCCCTCACCTCCGTACAAAGCCCCAATGGAGCCTTCCACATCCATCAAAGTTTCACCTGCACTTCCACACATCATTTACTGCATCCGTTGCTCCCGATGCGATCTCCTGTACATTGGAGAGACAGGACCTCTACTCGCAGAGTGCTTTAGAGAACATCTTCCGGACACCCGCACCAACCAACTCCATCGCCCCAAGGCCAAACACTTCAATTCCCCTCCCATTCTGCTGAGGACATGCAGGTCCTGGGTCTCCTCCATCCCCACTCCCTTACCACCCAACACCTGGAGAAAGAACGCCTCATCTTCTGCCTTTGAACACTTCAACACCATGGCATCAATGTCAATTTCACCAGTTTCCTCATTTCCCTTCCCCTCCCCCCACCCCACCCACCTTTTCCTAGTTCCAACCTTGCAGCTCAGCACCACCCTCATGACCTGTCCCATCTTCCTTCCCACCTATCAGCCCCACCCCCACCTCCATCCACCTAATGCACTCTCAGCTACCTTCTCCTCAGCCCCACCCCCCTCCCATTTATCTCTCTACCCCGAGGCTCCCAGCCTCATTCCTGATGAAGGGCTTTTGCTTGAAATGCTCCTCGGATTCTGCCTGACCTGCTGTGCTTTTCCAGCACTACACCCTTGACTCTGCTAAGTGATATATCTATTTCTAAACACTCTGCTATTACACTCTTTATGATAGAATCTAACATTCTCTCAATTACCCTCAAAGTTTATCTTCTCTCTCTATTTTATTTTGATCATTTGTTGGTTTTTAAAACTTTCTCAATCCTGTCTAATCACTTATCTTTGCCACATTGTTTTTTTTTTCTTTTTCAATCTGATGCTATTCTTAACTTTCCCAATTAACCATGGTTGGCCTACCCCTTCCTAGAATCCTTCTTTCTCACCCAGATATATCTTTGTTATGAGCCATGAACTATTATTTTTTAAAGTCTGACTTTGTTCCTCAACAATCAACAACCCTGTTCCCAGTTCACTCCAGCCAGCTCGACTCTCATTTCTTTGTAAGTTTAGCTCACATGTTTCTGACCCAGGTTCCTCCCTCTCAAACTGTTAAACTGTACCACGTTATGGTCACTGTTTCCAAGGGGATCTTTTACTTTGACATCATTCATTCGGCCAGCCTCATTACACATCACCAGATCCCTGGTTGGATTCACAAGATATTGTTCAATTGCCATATTGTATGAATGTTCCTTCATGGCTACCTCTGTCAATCCCAACCTACATGAAGATTAAAGTCACTCATGATTAATGGACTGCTTTTCCTTAGAAGTTGGAGTCAACCACATTGCCCTTGACCTAGAGTTATTTATAGGCCAGGCTGGTTAAGGAGGTCAGATTTCCTTTTCAAAATAAAATTACTGAACCAAATAGGATTTTACTACCCATAGCGTTAATGGTCACCATCATTAATGCTTGCATTCTATTTCAATGTTATTGAATTCAATTCACAAATACTTAAACTAATATTTCCAGATTGTTAATCCTGACCAATGGATTATGACCTGAGCAACATAAACACTATCCTATACCATTCTCTATCCAGTGTAGCCTAGAAAAATAAATCCTACACTGCAGCAGCTCACCAAGATTCTCTCAACAGAATCTTCCAAACCCATGGCCTGTGCCAGCTAGAAGGACAAGGGCAGCAGATACATGGGAATATTGCCACCTCCAAGTTACATACCATCCTGATGACACCATATCACAGTTGCTTTAGTGTCACTAGGTCAAATCCTGGAACCTCCTTTCCTTCAGCACTGTTAATGTACTCATACCTCAAGACATGCAGAGCTTCAAGAAGGCAGCTCACCACCATCTTCTCCAGGGCAATGGAGAAGGTCAATGAGAGCTGGCTAGCTAGCGATGCCCACATCCCATGACTGAGTAAAACAAAATGTCCAGCCGAATATTTACTATACAATATTAATCTAATATAAGGTAGTATTTAAAACAAAAAACTGCATTAAGCCAGGATAGCCCAATCAACACAGTAAAATCTATCTGCTACAGTCCACTCCTTCACAATGTATGTTCCTGGATAAACCACCACAGAACATCCAAACCAAGCTACTTAAACATGCAAATCCAAAAATCAAATACTTGTACATCCTAAATTCACAGAATTGGCAGAAGTCACCAGGCTGATACATTATTTACTACATTTCAAACATGGAAAACTAAGTGGGTTCTTCTCCAACTGGTTATGTTTTTATGTGTGATGCCCACACAGTAGTCAATGTGACCTAATGAACTGGTTAATGATCACTGACACTCTGATTTCCTTTTTATTTGTGCAATTTGAATTTTGACCACATCTCATACAAAGCGCTAGTGAATGCTTTTATTACCACAGCATTCCTGAAGGACATTGCCCACTCATTACACCTGCTCTGTTCTCCTGCTTACACTCCCATCCAAATCTTGCGCGTACCTTCATCAGCTGGGCCTACCTGGCTACTGCTACCAAGAAGGTAATTGGCCCATTGTTGTCCTCATGGATCCGCCAAGTTGCCTGTGCCCACAGTTTGCTAGTGTTATGATGACGACATGCACCTTTAATCTCGAACCATTGTCCATCATCATCTACCTTCACAGTATGAGATATATTAACCCTCTGACCTGAAGGCAGTCTGTAGCAGCAATGATTGGGCTATGGTGTACTATACTGAACTCTCACGGAACATAATTTGTGTATAGTCTCATCTTCAGAAAATAATCCATGTCACTCTTTCACCAAACCTTGAGAGAGATAGGTACATTTACATATAAGAGAAGAGTAACAGCCAGCAATATGATGACGAGACTTACATTCAACTGTAAAATCTCAATGTGCAACATACAGCCTGACACAAATTTAAATGTTTGGTAATGTCCAATGGAATCCCTCTCTTTTAGTCTTTTCTGGGTTATTTGCAAATGTGATTAATGTGACCTTCGCTTACTAACTAAACAAATACTTTGTTCTGCAAATCAACAGAATATTTTATTGTTGCCATTGTATCTGCAATTAGAAAGCGGAAGTGGCAATTTTAGCCCCAAACCACAGCATCGTCAGTACCAGTATCCTGTGAAGAGATATGACTTGTCTGCAGCTGTGCTTCCCTCCTACAATCTTTCTAGGTTATGCAGTCACTGAAGTTTGGGCAATTACTAAACAATATAGATGTTCAGGTCTTACAGACATGAATTTCCCATTTCTTCCTTTGAAACCAGACCTTCACCTAGATCTCACTCTCAGGTTTTCCAATTCTGCAAACATTATGAGTCTCACAAATCGTAATCCACTGCACTAAATAAAGTCAAAATACTACAAATGTCAAACTTCACATTTTTTCTATCCTCTCCTCTCCCCTTTGCCCTGCTTCTGCACACACTTACTCTCTAATCTCTGATCAAAGATCATTTGAAAAAGCAAAAAATAATGATGGGGAGGAAAACATCGTCATGTAACAAATGTTTAGATCTGGAATGTACCCTCTAAACTTGTGGACACGTCATGGAAATTGAGGCTTTCAAAAAGGGAATGGATCTTTATCTGAAAAGGAAAACATTTGCAGGACTATGTAGAAAGTAGAGGAATGGCTCCTTCAAAGAGCCAGCACAAGCTTGATGGTTTTATTTGATTCACCCATGGGATGTGAGCATCACTGACTGGCCAGTATTTATTGCCCGTTTTAGTTGTTCTCGAGAAATTGGTGAGCTTGAACCATATTCCACCTGCTGTGGGTTAACCCACAATGCTGTTCAGGAAGGAATTCCAGGATTTTGACCTAGTGACAGTGAAGGATCACAGATATATTTCCAAGTCAGGATGGTGAATGACTTGGAGGTCAACTTGCAGTTGGTATTCCCATGCATCTGCTGCCCTTGTCCTTCAAGATGGAAATGGCCGTGGGTTTGGATGGTGCAGTCAAAGGATCTCTGGTGAATTTCCCAGTAAGTTTAAAATTAGTAAATTTGCAGATGACACCAAAATTGTTGGTTTAGTGGACAGTGAAAAAGATTATCTTAGTACAGCAAGATATTGTCCAGATAGGCCGAAGGGTGAAGGAGTGGCAGATAGAGTTTAATTTAGATAAATGAGAGGTGCAACATTTTGGTAAAGCAAATCAGGGCAGCTCATATACACTTAATGGTAGGGCCCTGGGAGTATTACTGAACAAAAGGACCTTGGGCAACAGATTTATAGTTTGTTGAAGGTGTAGTCACAGGTGGACAGGATGGTTAAGAGGGCATTCAGTATGCTTGCCTTTATTGGTCAGTACATGAGTACAGGAGGTGGGACATCATATTGCAGCTGTACAAGACATTGGTTAGGCCACTTTTAAAATATTGCATTCAATTCTGGACTCCCTGCTATGGGAACGATGTTGTGAAAATTGAAAGGGTTCAGAAAAGATTTACAAGGATGTTGCCAGGGTTGGAGGATTTGAGCTTCAGGGAGAGGCTGAACAGGCTGGAGGGGTGACCTGACAGAGGTTTATAAAATCCTGACGGGCACGGATAGGGTAAATAGACAAGGTCTTTTTTTCCCAGGGTGGAGGAGTCCAAAACTAGAGGACATTGGTTTACGGTGAGAGAGGAAAGACTTAAAAGGGACCAAAGGGGCAACTTTTTACACACAGAGGATGGTGCATGTATAAAACGAGCTACCAGAGATGGTGATGGAGGTGGGTACAATTATGACATTTAAAAGGCATCTGGATGAATGCATGAATAGAACCAGTTCAGAGGGATACAGACCAAGTGCTGGCAAATGGGACTAGATCAGTTTAGGATATCTGGTCAGCATGGACGAGTTGGACCAAAGGGTCTGTTTCTGTGCTGTACATCTCTATGGCTTTATGAATGGGTTTGTATCCTGCCATGGGCAGGGGGTGGAATTTGATTTTGATTGAAAAAAATCTGGAATTAAGAGTAAAATGACGTGTTG
The DNA here is from genome assembly GCF_047496795.1 of Chiloscyllium punctatum. NCBI lineage: Eukaryota > Metazoa > Chordata > Chondrichthyes > Orectolobiformes > Hemiscylliidae > Chiloscyllium > Chiloscyllium punctatum. The sequence continues at coordinate 6,230,285 of NC_092780.1, read as the reverse complement.
TCGACTGTTAGAAAAATCCACCTGATTCACTAATATTCTTTAGGGAAGGAAACGGTCATCCTTACCTGGTCTAGTCTACATATGACTTCATCAAAAAGGCAATGGTCTAGTGGTATTATTACTAGAACTGTTCATCCAGAGACCTGGGTAATGATTTGGGGTATCTGGTTCAAATCCTACCATGGCAGGTGGTGAAATTTAAATTCAGTGAAGAAAATCTGGAATTAAGGGTCCAATAATGACTGAATTAATTACCAATTGTTGGAAAAGCCCATCTGGTTCACTTATGCCCTTCAGGGAAGGAAACTGCCATCTTCACCTGATCTGGCCTAAGTGATTCCAGACACACTTGAACATAGACAAAGGGGCAGCACAGTGGCAAAGTGGTTCGCACATGGGTTCGATTCCTGCCTCGGGCAACTGTGTGGAGTTTGCACATTCTCCTCGTGCTCCAGTTTCCTCCCACAGTCCAAAGATGTGCAGGTTAGGTGAATTGGCTATGCTAAATTGCCCGTAGTGTTAGATGCATCAGTCAGGGGTGAACGTAGGGGAATGGGTCTGGGTGGGTTGCTCTTCGGAGGGTCAGTGAGGACTTGTGGGGCCGAAGGGCCTGTTTCCACACTGTAGGGAATCTAAACAATTAGGGATGAGCAATGAATGCTGGCCTAGCCAATGAGGTCCTTGTCTCATGAATAAATATGAAAAGGGGTTTGATTGGATGAATGCAGAGTAGATGTTTCCACTTGCAGAAGAGGCCAAAAGCTAGACGTTACAAACTAAGACAGTGGGGGAAAAAAAAGTAATAAACCCAACAGGGAATTCTGAGAAACCTCTTTATCCAAAGAAACCAGTGGGAATTGCTATCAGAAGGAATGGTTGAAATGAATATTATAAGTGTCTTTCATAGGAAACAGGAGGCAGAATGGAACAGGCAGGAGAAGACCCATGTGGACCATAACCACTAGCAAAGAGCTGTATGTGTAATAAATTATTTTCTTGATATGAGAGAGAATGGCAATCAGTGAAGTGCAACAACCTGCAAACAAAGATTAATTTTGGCTTCCCCACACAAAAAAAATCAAACACTCAATTGCACAATTTTTAATCAATTAGTTTATAAGTTTTACTCAAACTCCAATCTGTACAAGTCTTTTTTTTAAAACGTCAGTAGCTTCAAGAATAGAAATTCAATACAAACCCACAATACATCGTCAACTGCCTTTTTTTCAACATTTACAAAACAAGGGTTGAAACATTTATACTCAACTCCTCTGACATCAGCACGGATTGTTCCAAGGTCCTCTATATATTGAGAGGTCATTCATGCTTATTAACAGAGTATGTACAAAATATCAGTAGACTGGAGAGTCACAGTCAGTCTGCATTGATTTTGCATCAATCACAAAATATATCTAGATTTAACAGGCAAGGCCATTCGTAAAGGGATACAGCTTTCTGTTTTATGATTTGCCCAGGACTATATTTACAAAAGAAAAACTTCAGCTGGTCACACAGATACTGAACCAATTTAAACATTTTGGAAGAACTTGTCTTTTGATATGGAAACTGGGGTTTGTGTTATTTTGCCCAAACCAAAAAAGGGATAATGCTCGGCCACAGAAGTCTATTTTAAAATTTAAACTTCTGAAAGATCCTACTGGGGGCCTAAACTCAACAAGAAAAACCTAGCCCACACTTAAGTCGGATCAGCGTGGGAACATCACTGATGAGAAAAGGGCCAAATGGCCTTGAAGAACTAATGTGGAAAATGGAAAAAGCTCCACATGTGGTACAGGTAGAGGTCTCAAGGTTAGATCTGAAGTTCGATGAGGAAGCTTTGTTCTGCATTGAACCAGAAAATACAGGTATAACATAATTAGGTGGAGGAAAAAGTCTTTTTTATTGCACAGCGAGTTGGTGGAATCTGAAATGCACTATTTGAAAGGGCAGTGGAATAAGAGTACTTTAGTAAACAGGGATCATTTATAGGACATGGAGAAAATGAACTAACTGGACTGCACTTTCAATTCTGTACGATAGCCCTGGCTATACTCAAATCGGGAGTGTTTGATACTGAAGTCCCAAAGATATCATGATTTAGAATCCATTGAGACAAAAAACATTTTTGAAATTCACAACTCGTCTGCTGTATCTCAGTTTGGTGTGTGTGAACTTATCCCCCAAAATTATAATGTTACCAGCAAAAGTTTCACTTTTGTGAATGCAAATCCCAGAGAAAGAGAAAGAGACCAGTATGGGGTATCACACATTCCCGCATTACATGGTCACTACACACGAGAGACTTAGATGTACAATTGACACTTAAAATTAAATAAAACATTCTGGGTAAACATCCTCACATATTTCACAACAGAACTTAAAACCAAATTGTATCTTAGTATGATTATGGTTGTGAACTGTAGTTCGACATATTCCTGGAGATTTTAATCACATGACCCCCATTTCCTCATCCAATCATCCCATCCATCACATCAGTTCTGAGGAAGGGTTACTGGACCTGAAATGTTAACTCTGTCTCTTCACAGATACTGCCAGACCTGCTGAGTTTTTCCAGCAACTTCTGTTTTTGCTTGTGATCCCATCCTGCCCAATGCTCTTATAACAAACAAAAATCACAAAAGGGCATGTTCTCAACACTGATCTTCGACAATAGGGCTGCTCCAGGGAGTCAACGTCTCGGTCAAAGACTCAGAGATGGCACTACTTATTTATAAAGTTTACAAAGTTGAAACCAATCGATGCAGCAGGTAATTTAATAAAAGATGGAGAGCTTTATCGCAAAATGAATTCAAGTTGCAAAATTTAGTAAACTCAAAAGTTTGATGACTGCAAGGATTAAACTTGCCTTTTGCAAGGATAGAGCTTGTATTGCTATTGGTCAACAGTGTCAACAGATTCTTTCCAACTCCACAAGACAGGGAATATAAGTATCATTAGAATTTTCTGTTTTCACTTCACATCATGATTTACCCAAGTGGAAAGGGGGGGGGGCAGTTGATTCTGGCTGGACAACTACTCTCAGATTTCATCACTGACCTATCCCCTCTGATGATCTTGCTCAGTAAAACAGCCTTTTCTGTAATTTTAAATATTAATAGGAAAAGGTGTTCAAAAAAAAATTGGGGAAAAAAGAAGAGTTGTCTTCCACTTTGCTTACTCACCCCACCCCACCCCACCCTTGCCAATGATTTTTCTTCTGGCTGTTGCATGCCAAGGCCAGAGATTAATCCTTACTTCCTGGAAGGTCGAGAACAGAGAGCAAAAACTGGACAGGTGAAGAATCCCCTGTCCTGGATTTGATACAATAACAAGTGTGTTAACCCAGATTTTTGTTTTGAAAGGCAAGGGAGCTGGGGAAGAAGCCAACATTTTGCAGTGCCAGCTGAATCCTAGTATACTTTATTGATTGTATAAAGCATCAGCTCTTCACCAGTGTGGGTTATCTCCTGTGATACAGGCCATTCTGAGCTGTACTATGCCAGGAGACTAGGCTCATACAGCCTCGACCCTTGCTCTGGATGAATACACATTGCAAATGTCTGAACTCAGAATTGACCCCTTGTGTCTCTAAGTGGCGGGAGTAGTGGGAGTGATAAGATATGAACCTGTAAGAGACTCTGAATGGGAAGCGTACAAAAAGGAATCCTTACTCTCAGCAAGTACAGGCCAAGATGTGACCTGACGGAGGTTGTAAAATTACAAAGGTGTTTGATGAGGTAGAGGTAGAGATGTTGTTTGTGTGGGTCCAAAATTAGGCTTCGCGAACACAAAATAATCACCAATAAATCCAACAGGAAATTCATGAGAAACACCATCTGGGGAGAGGTTAGAATGCAGAACTCACCAGCACACAAGGGCTCGATACCAATAATGCATCCATTTATAGCAAAGATACATAAGATTAGATATTATCTACAGTGTGGAAACAGGCCCTTCATCCCAAGTCCACACTGACCCTCCAAAGAGTAACCCACCCAGACCCATTTCCCTCTGACTAATGCACTAACACTATGAGCAATTTAGCACGGCCAATTCACCTGAGCTGCACATCTTTGGATGGTTGGAGGAAACCCACACAGATACAGGGAGAATGTGCAAACTCCACACAGACAGTCGCCCAAGACAGGAATCAAACCTGGATCCTGGTGCAGTGAGGCAACAGTGCTAACCAATGATCTACCATGAGTTTAGAAAAAGGAAAGAATTGAAGGATGTGTTGTTTGATTGAGAGGATGTAAAGTGGGAGAAGACTTATGAAAAACTGATGAGTTGGGCATATGGCTTCTTTCTGCATTTACACTTTATATCCTATTATTTAGAAACTGGATCAAAAAGCATTTTTGAAATACATGGGTGTTGTGGGTAACTGCAGACTGGTTCCACAGAACTTACCAAATTTAGCAAAGGAACCAAAAGACCTGCTTCCTATTCCAATGTTACCCAGGGATTCTTTAGCATGAGTTGGATCTAAAGTTGAGGGACAAGGTAGTGGGGGAATGAAGGAATTGAACTCCATTCTTTTGTTTTTTTAAGATTCCCTACAGTGTGGAAACAGGCCCTTCAGCCCAACCAGTCCACACCAACCCTCCAAAGAGTTATCCACCCAGATCCATTCCCCTCTGACTAATGCACTAGCACTATGAGCAATTTAGCATGGCCAATTCATCTAACCTGCACATCTTTGGACTGTGGGAGGAAACCGGAGCACTCAGAGGAAACCCATACGGGGAGAATGTGCAAACTCCACACAGACAGTCGCCAGAGGCGGGAATCAAACCTGAGACCCTCGTGCTATGAGACAGCAGTGCTAACCACTGAGCCACTGTGCCAGCCGTTCATCACCACCAATGTTCCTGGATCGGGTTCTCTCAAAAATTGAAGATGTCCTGCACACAGCCCAAAAGATAATTCAAAGTGCATATCAAATAGAGAGTTTTTTTTGTTAAGAAAAAATGTTTAATGTGTGTTGGTTATGAAAATATTAGTGATGGGAAATATATGACTGACCAATTGAAAATCACTCAATAGAACAGATGGCTTTGCTTTCTGATTGGCTGTGGGAAAAGCATGCATTGCAATAGGTGATGTGTCAGGTGATCATTGCTGGAGATGTGGGGCTGGGTTAAACCAGATAAAACCTTAAACACAGTCAACCAGAGTTGGTTAGAGCACAAAACTCTGGAATTCCCTTTCCAGACTAGTACTGAACTAACTGCATTGAGAAGTACAACAGGGAAGATTGATCATTTCTCCAAAAGGTGAAAGTGACATGGTGAAGCAGCATAAAGTCTGGAGAGGTGATTCATTCAGGACTAAAAAGGTCAAAGGATATGGGGGAAAAGCAGGAACAGAACAGTGAGTTGGATGATCGGCCAACGATCCCAATGAATGGCAAAGCGAGCTCAGCAGCTCCAAATCAAAGAGACAACTTCTGCTCCTTTTCTCTGCACTTCATTACACACCCGCGTGCACACACACGCAGCTTTGGGACTGACTGTGATATAGAAAGAAACAAGAGAATGCTAACCATCAATATTTAAAATAAAATCCTTCCAGATCAAACACCCAAGGACACAGTGGGGATAAGTTGCAAAGAAACATCATGGAATAAGGAATCATGTGGGATGAACTTACTTGTAAATCTTTAATTTAATAAACAGATAGTTAAAACTAGATCAATTAATATAAGACAAAAGTCAATTAGATCATTTATTTATAATGCATTCAATTAATCAATCAGGGGATAAACTTCAAATTAAGTACAAGATATTAACAGGAAAGATTTTTGAATTTTTCAGTAAATTAACACTTTATTGATTATACCTCCAATTTTAAGTAAAAGCATTCACGTTTTTCTCCCAATAAAAGAGATGTCAGTCCAAGGGACCAGATGATCGGTGACGAGCGCTGAGTTCTTATTTAAGTCTTAAGTTTATTTCTGTGAAATAAGTTAGCAATTTAGTTAACAGAGACATGCAGAGTATTGCAGTTTTGTAGAGTGCAGATGATATCATAGTCAAAGAGGCAGAAGTTGGGACACGAAGAGGGTGAATAATTAAAAGAGAAAGGGGTATTAGAACCAGGAGAGGAACCAGAAGTGATCCAAAGATATGGAGGAAAATAACAACACCAGCATATCTGTAATTTCCAATCATCTTCCAATTCTCCTCAGTTACAGGGATGGTGCCAAAAAGCTGAATATTGTAAGTGTTGCACCTCAGTTCTAAAAAAAAATATGATTAACTCAAACAACTACAGGCCAATCAATTTAATCTTTGGCAAAATTAATAAATTATTTGAATAAATCTGGATTAATCATTAAATCCACGCTGGCTTTTCCAAAAGTAAATCTTGTTCAGTTGAGATTAGATTAGATTCCCTACAGTGTGGAAACAGGCCCTTCGGCCCAACCAGTCCACATCGACCCTCCGAAGAGTAACCCACCCAGACCCATTTCCCTCTGACTAATGCACTATGGACAATTCAGCATGGCCAATTCACCTGGCCGGCACATTTTTGGGACTGTAGGAGGAAACCGGAGCACCCAGTGGAAACCCACGCAGACACAGGGAGAATGCGCAAACTCCACACAGACAGTCCCAAGAGGCTGGAATCGAACCTGCGACCCTGGTGCTGTGAGGCAGCAGTGCTAACCACTGAGCCACTGTGTTGACTTGATGGAGTGCTTTGATGAAGTGACAGACAGGGTTGATCAGGGAAAGGTAGTTCATGTGGCGCACCTGGGTTTCTAGAGGCATTTGATAAAGTACTGAATAACAGGGTTGTCAGCAAAGCTAAAGGGCATAGAATAAACGGGACAGTGGCAGCAGGGATATGAAGCTGGGGTGAATAATGATGAATTGTTGTACTTTCCTCCAATCCAAAAAACACCATTCCTTAGGTTTCAACAGTGGGACTAATGCTTCTCTTAATCCAGTTCAATGACCTAGTCCTGTACAAGAAACAATTTCAAAATCTGCAGATGACACAATAGTTGGAAACATCAACTGCAAGGAGGACAGTGATAGACGTCAAGAGGACACGCAAGCTCGCTGTTTGGGTGGGCTCATAACAAAATGAAATTTAATTGTGAAGTGACGCATCTTGGAGGGAAAAGCAAGGACAGAAAATATGAAACAGACAGCACAATTCAAAAGGGGATGCAAAATCAGAGAAATCTGTTGGACATGTGCACAAATAATTGTAGATGGCAGGACAGGTCAAGTCGTTCATAATGCATATGACATTCAGGGCCTTATCAATGGGATAAGGTACAGAAGCAACCAAGCTAAAGCTGTATGAAAACGCTGGTTTGGCCTCAGCGGGAGCACTGCCTCCGGTTCTGGGAATCACACTTTGGGAATGACTTAAAGGCATTCAGGGTTCCAAAGACAAGGAATGTCAATGATGTAGAGAGACTGGAGATATGCGACCATTCTCCTTGGAGGAGAAAGTTCAAAAGAAATTTGATAGAGATGTTCAAAATCATGAGGGTCTGGGCACAAAGATTCAGTTGCAGCTTTCAAAAGCGAACTGTATAATTATCTGAAAAGAAATTACAGGACTACAACCAAAACATCAGAGGTGTACCTGCAGTGAGCCAGCAGGGACAGAGGGCTGAATGGCCTCTTTCTGTGCCGTACTAATCTAATAGTAACCTGCAAGTGGTTTCTGAGAGCTACACGTTAAACAGCCTGTGAATATAAACAGTAGTTTAATCCATAAATTAACTAAAAACAAAATTTGTGCAATATAACCCATCCAGGCATTCATTGAGCATTAGGCATCTCAGCACAAAACACCTGGAACGTCTCTGGATTCAGGAGAACATCTGCCTCCCCAGCAAAAAGCTGCAAGTTAGTAACATCAGCCTTTCTCTGTAGAAAGTGCAAATCCATCAACCATCGTTCGATTGTCCTGTCCCATCCAGGTGTATTACGGGAGGAAATCTCTCACATTCCCGATACGTCCTCCTCCCCTCCCTTCACTACACCACAGTGTGAGCAACGGGTCGAAATAAGCTTTGGGAATAAGGAGCATTTCAGGAAAATTGACGAGCGTCCCTCCGTCATAAGCAGCTCCTGGCATAGCAATCCAGTCAGACTGTACCGTTTCCAGTGTCCTCAGTAACCCTCCAATCTGCCACAAAGCAGAACAGCAGCATGAGAAGTCCTGGTGACATTCAAGCACAGCATTCATTAGCTAATAACACACACACACACACACACACACACACAGTCCTGCAATTTTATAGCTACCTCAGCAGAAACAAAACTAGTTTTCAATTAAATCGGCATGGTAAGCAATTTCAAAATGAGATTAATGACTTCTATAATATGACTACAATGTCCTAACTTTATTTAAAATGACTTTTTCAAGATAAAGTATTTGAGAATCAGCTCCTGCATTAAAGATCAATATACAGTGGTCCCACAGGAAGTTAGTTTAATTTCCCCAGAAAGTCTATAAGTAGTTGGGCTAAGTGGACTGTCTCGATTCAAATGCTTATACTCCACACGAGCATCCTCCCAGCTCTCTTCATCTCAACAACGTCAGCCTAATCTTCTGTTCATTTCTCTATTCCCCACTCCATTCACCATGTTTCCGATTCATAGCTGGGGTCCAGAGACTCCTGTTGTTTGGACCGAATCTAGGGAAGGACTCAATTATGTTTATACACAGATGTCACATAAAATGGGGATGTGAATTTACCCCAAGTCAAGCAGAAAGAATTACAGTAAAACAAACTTATGGTCTTTTACTCCATGGCAACAGTGAGCCAATAGGCACTCTGCATACCGTGGTGTCCAAATTTGCTGACTGAGTCAGTTGAGATAAAACCACAGAAAATTTTCAAAATGAAAGCATCAAATACAAATAAGTTGTTTCTGAAAATTGGTCAAATGCTTCAATTTTCAAATATATTCTTAATCTACTGGACTAGAACCAGGTGGAGAGGTCTGTGCCCAATAGGTTTCACAATCCCTACCAGATTTCCTAGGGGTGGGGAGCAGTTAAAGCCAAGGAAACAAAACAAGACAAGTCAATATAACTCAGCAACAGGTACAGAGTGAGGGGTTAGCTTTACTTGTTTTAGATGGTTCGAGTGATATTTCTGCGACAGCTACGTCTGGGTGTCCATGTCCTGTTCGTGAGTGATGCGGAGCCGTGCTTCCTGGAGAGAAAGGTAAGCCTCCTCCTCAGGATCATAATAGTAAAACTTCCGTAGGTACGATATGAGGGGTCTGAGAAAGATCAGGAATGCAAAGCCAGTCAGCAAAGACTGTTCAACAAATCTCATTGTTCACATGCATCTATTCCTGCCCTCTGTGTGAAGGACCTAGTCCCACATGCCCTTCTTTATACCAAACCCCTACATTTCTTTTTCCCCACCAAGTACTCAAAGTTCCTTTCAAAACTGATTACCATTGAATACCATTTTTTCTACGAGTACCTCGAACAGCTCTCGTTAAGCCAGTCTTGGTGTGTATTCACACACACAACATCTATTAAATTAATCTCACAGTCAATGCACCCCAAAATCCGCACATCCCGTCAGTCTGCTCCCACCAACCCCCCAAGAGGGTGCAGCTCTAAATACACCCCTACCAGCAAATCACCAATCCATCCACCCCAACACATACCCACAGCCCCAGGTGAACACTACACAGTCCCAGCTAACAGAGTATCCATTCCCCCTTCCCAATGCTGACCACCCCTCACTCACTTTGGGAGTGGGAGTTCCGGAATGTGATCTATCCTGACAAGCTGTCGGATTCGGAAGCGACAGAGGTGCTGCAGGGACTTGACGTTGCTGAAGCGGGAGACAGGGTACAGGAGCTGGACTGGGGTTGGTGGCAAACCTGAAAAAACAAGAACAGAACCATCTTAAAGCTCAGTCCATGGCTGGGGGAATGTGTGCTGCATGAAAGCAGGGTCAGAGAGCCACAAAGATCGACAACTTACATTTAGAAACATGAATAATAAACAGGAGCTCAAATCCCACCACAGTAGCTGAGGATTCAGATTTAGATTGCAGGTAAGATTAGATTCCCTACAGTGTGGAAACAGGTCCTTCAGCCCAACAAGTCCACACCAAAGAATAACCCACCCAGACCCATTTCCCCCTGACTAATACATCTAACGCTATGGGACAATTTAGCATGGCCACTTCACCTGACTTGCACGTCTTTGGACTGTGGGAGGAAACCCCCGCAGACACAGGGAGAATGTGCAAACTCCACACAGACAGTCGCCAGAGGTTGGAATCAAACCTGGGTCCTTGGCGCTGTGAGGCAGCAGTGCTAACCACTGAGCCACCATGCCACCCTCAACTGATGTAAAAAGCAAGTGTTGGTAACGATGACCATGAAATTACTGGATTATCATACAACCCGCCTGATTCACCAATGTCCTTTAAAGAAATTTGCTGCCCTCAGACTCCAGACCCACAGCAACGTGGCTGATTCTTAATGCCTCTGAAATAGCAGATCGTGTCATGCCCTCTCATCGATGCCTTCCCTCAAGGAAATAAGTGCTGATCTAGTCAGCAATGGCCAATCGCATTAATTATTTTAAAAAAAGGAAAACAAAATGGCCCAGAATGCTTCCCAGGAGGTATTTTTAAATAGCAAGTCACTTAAAGATAGTTGAATAGATGGAAAAGCTTGTTAAAAAACTAAAAGCTAGGTTAATAAAAATGTACGCTTCAAGGAATGTCTTAAACTTGCAGTGAGGGGGAAAAAGGCAGAGAATTAGTGTCTCAGGCCAATCCCCTGCAGACCTCAGGTATGAGCCAAACTCCAATCCTGCAGCTTAACCCTGTCCCTGTCACTTCTCACCCTGTTCAAACGGGACCTGACATTGGGAGAGGAACACAGTCACCAAATATTCTCATGTGTAAGGAAGCATGCTGAATAAGAATAATGTGCCACACTGCCCAGGTCTGATGCTGCAGTTTCCAGAGAAATGGGTCTGAGCCAAGGGAGTGAACTGATTGACTCAGGTATTGAAAGATTTCAGTCCTCTTCCTCACCCTGACCTTAAACCAAAGTTAAACACTGGAATCAGCTTTGGCTTAGCTCCCATACACAAACCCATTATTCCAAGATAACAGACTCTCCGCTCAGAAAGATACATGTCCTCAAACTCCCCTCCAGCTGATGTAATCTGACAGAAATAGGTCTAGTTTGAAAGCAGGTAAAGGTCAGTCAGTTCTTAAGGAAGATAATGAACAGCAGCTATGCCGCCCTCCCAGGAGATGCAGTGAGAAAGGATGCTTTTAAGTTCCACTGACCTGGTGGCAATATGGTCATTGACTGACCCCGGGCCCAAAACCAGGGCCATGTAGATGTGGACAATTAGGAATCCATCCTGACTTCAATTTTTTATTCAAATCATGGCAGCCCATCTCCAGAGATTGTGATTTCTCCTCTTCCAGTGAAATATTTCAGTGCTCTTATTACCAGCGCACTCCTTTCAAAAGGCAGGCACATTTATTAATGGCAGTGACTAATATAGAAAAAGGACTGGCACATGGGAGAAGGATAAACACCAGTGAGTGGCTAGACTAAATAGGAAGTTGAAATGGTTGAGAAAAGATTTACAAGGTTGTTGCCAAGGTGGAAGGTTTTGAGCTATAGGGAAAAGTTGAACAGGGTGGGGCTGTTTTCCCTGGAGCATCAGAGGCTGAGGGGTGACCTTATAGAGGTTTATAAATTTATGAGGGGCATAGATAGGATAAATAGACAAGGTATTTTCCCTGGCGTGGGGGAGTCCAGAACTAGAGGGCATAGGTTTAGGGTGAGAGGGGAAAGATATAAAAGGGACACAAGGGGTAACTTTTTCACACAGAGGGTAGTGAGTGTATGGAATAAGCTGGCAGACGAAGTGGTGGAGGCTGGTACAATTACAGCATTTAAAAGGCATTTGGATGGGTATATAAATAGGAAGGGTTGAGAGATATGGGCCTAGTGCTGGCAAATGGGACTAGATTAGGTTGGAATATCTGTTCGGCATGGATAAGTTGGACCGAAGGGTCTGTTTCCATGCTTTACATCTCTATGACTTTCTGACTCTATGACTAAACCGGTGACCTGGTGGCAGCTTCTGTATTCCACACACACAGGTCTTTCACATCTGTCAGCCCTTTGTTGCAGCAATTGAAAATTCAACCTACTGTCTCTGTCAAACTTTGCAACCAAATGTTTAATACTTAATTTTTCAAAACTTGTTCCTGTGTGGGATGTAGCATCATTGGCAAGGCTGTGACTTGCTGTGTGACCCTCAGTGGGATTCTGGACTACTCATCCACTGACATTGCCATTCTCCCACCATTTGTGATATTTCAGTGGTTCATTAATAGTTAACCACATTGCTGTGGGTCTGGAGTCACGTGTAGGTCAAACCAGGAAAGGATGGCAGATTTCCTTCTCAAAACGACACTCATGAACCAGATAGGTTAGTTTATAAACAAGTCAGTCATGTTTACATGGTCACCATTGACATAACTATTCCAGGTTTTATCGAATTTGGATTTCTTGGTGGGATTTGAACCTGGTGTCCCAGGAATATTAGCCTGGGGTTCTGGATTATTCATCCAGTGACATTACCACTCCACTAGCATCTCTCCAAACAATCACAAGTATCTGTAAAACAAAAAAGACCCAGAGGTAGACATTTATGTTCAGACATTTGCCTTGAATTCCCCAAGTTGAAACCTTCATTACGAGGGAGAAATTACTTACAAGTATTTATACACCAACTGTGGCCTCAACTCTAAATAATTAAATGCTGTGACTAGACATTTCAAATGTTTTCACTTCCAGATCAGCCATAATCTAATTGATTGGAGGAGTAATTTCAAGGCTCCAGATGGTCACTAAGTCTGGTTTCTAAGATGGGGAGTGAAGCTGCCAGGTCTACAATGATTTTAAAGCACTGGCTGAGAAATTAGTGAAGGCCAGGGGTGAGGGTGGAAGACGGAGTTGGTTGGGGGAGGTGGGGTGGGATGAAAACACCTCCCTCACTGCTCAGTGAGGTCCCCTTCCCCTAGATGCTCCAAGCAAGCAGAGGGTGTCCTTTTAAATAAAAAAAGTTCATTCATGAGATATGGGTATGACTGGCTAGGTCAGTGTTTACCGCCCATCCTGATCATCCTTCAGAATATGCTGGTGAAGTGACTTCTTGAACGGCTGCAATCCTCCAACCGTGGGGAGGGGTGATTCAGAAAGGGCTTTATTTCCCACGATTAGGTCAATGTCAGATAGTCAATCGAGTTTGTTCCTTTCTTTAGACTCTGTAGTGGTTCTATGCAACTGAGGCCCATTTCAGAGTATAGATGAGTCAGCCCCTGTTTATTAGTCTGCAGTCACCCATAGGCCAGACCAGGTAAAAATGGCAGATTTCCTTCTCTAAAGAATGCACCACAGGTGGTTTTACAACAATTAACAGCAGTTACATGTTCGCCCTTTTGGCTGTGAAGATTGGGATAGGGCACACTGCAGCCCAATTCACTTCAGAGAACATCAAATAAACTTTCACCCCAAAGCCACATAATAAGCAACATTCCCCCTTCCACTCGGAGATGTACTGTCTGCCGACACATTCGCTTCCACACCTGGAAGATATTGCCACGTACGGAAGCAGAATGACTGGGGAGATGGAAGTCACTAGAGGTCAGAACATGACCCAATCCAAGAGATCAGTTTTACGGATTCTCTTAAAGGAGTAGGGTGAGGTTTAGGGAGAGAATTCTGGAGTTTAGGCCCAGGCAGATGAAGACACAGTTGCTATTGTAGGGCAAACAAAACCACAGAAGCTCAAGAGGCCAGGATTAAGAATGCAGGTATCGGAGAGGTGGATACAGAGGTAGGAGGTGACAACTAAACCAAACAACGTAAGGGTTAGAAAGATTTATTGAATCTCAGTTCTCAGAGTTAACATGGTTCCCAAAAACAAGATTGAGCCAGAGGAAACTGTACCAGAATGAGCAGTGTATCAAGAGGAGCAGTCAAAAGAAAAATCTAAATTGAATCAGACTGGGTATCAAACTGAATAGTACAAGTTCAATGAAAGCTGTTTAAAATTTCAGTTTGAAGGTTACAGTTATTTCTGACTCAATGACGACAGAATGTGGCAACTTCCTGCAGCTCTGTGGTTAGCAGATTTCACTATACGTAGCCAGCACGAGTCGTCTTTTATCTATTTTTTAAAAAAAAGACAAGGCCTTTTTCTCCCAAATGCCCTGAAAGGTTTCGACTCCCATGTGGAACTGTTTGAAACCTGCTCCAATCCCTCTACACCTGAACTCAGACAATGCACTCTGGCCCTGAACAAAAGGATCGAACCCTCACCAACTGCCTGTGTACTTTCCAGGGGCGGAGATAGACAAGGTAACTGAAAAAATATTTCCCTTAAAGTGACGAGAGTTCAAAACTAAGGGGCATATTTTTTAAGATGACAGGAGGAAGATTTTAAAAATGACGTGGGGCAACTTTTTTTTTTAAACACAGTGGTTACTGTGTGGAATGAACTTCCAGTGGAAGTGATGGATGCAGCTACAGTTACAGCATTTAAATGATATTTGGATAAGTACATGAATAAGAAAGGTTTGGAGGGACATGGGTCAAACGCAGGCAGGTGGGGCTGGTTTAGTTTGGGAACATAGTCAGCTTGGACTAGTCGGACCAAAGGGCCTGTTTCTGTGCCATATGATTGTGTCGCTCACTGGGCTGCAGTGAAGAATGGAGAGCCTTCCTGATTGGTCTCCATCCTTGGCCCAGTGGCACAGAGCACAATTAAGCCCCTCCCACTGTCCTGAGCAATCCTGACCTCTCAGGAAATACCTGCTCATAATCCCATTTCTCAGCTTACTATGCCTAAACCAGTTGCTGCATTTCTTACAAAGAGATACTCCCCACTGGTTATTAAGTACTTTACACACCCCAAGATTCTGAAAGGCGCCACAAAAATTCACCTTTTCTTTCTTTTACCCATTTCTTGGCTCAGCTCAGTTGTGTAGAGGGTGGTATTTGCACAGGCCTGGGAAAGTGGCCCCTGTTTTAGAGACAGTACCTAGCCTGGATGAAAGAGCGCATCAGAAAAATACTTACCACTGAAGTCAATTTAACACGCTGGAGTTGATAATCTCACAACACCTGCTCCAAACAATATGCTTATTATTTCTCTCATTTAAAACCTCCATAAACCTTACAGTCCCCTCCCAGGACAAAGGGTAGTGAGTGACCAGCGATGTAGCTGCTTTCTGCCTGTAATTCATCTCAGTGTCAGCAGAACGATACCAGAGCAAAAGGAGGTGGCTAACTTATTTGATAGTTTACATTTTCTGGACTTTTAGGAAGAGTGGGCCATTTAGCTCATCGAGTCTGTCCCACCATTCAGCACTCATAGCTGATTGAACATTTGAACACATTTTACTCAAGGAGAGGCAATGATTCGTGGCATTATAATGGACTATTAATCTAAAGACCCAGATAATGTTCTGGGGACCTGATTGATGGCAGATGGTGGAATTTGAATGCAATAGAAGTCTGGAATTAAGAAGGTAAAAACAATGACTGCAGATGCTGAAAACCAAATACTGGATTAGTGGTGCTGGAAGAGCACAGCAGTTCATGCTTCAGGCTCACTGCCTTTATTCCTGATGAAGGGCTTTTGCCCGAAACGTCGATTTCGCTGCTCGTTGGATGCTGCCTGAACTGCTGTGCTCTTCCAGCACCACTAATCCAGTGTCTGGAATTAAGAGTCTAATGATGACCATGAAACCATTGTTGATTTTCAGAAAAGCCCATCTGGGTCACTAATGTCCTTTAGGGAAGGAAACCATTATCCTTACCTGGTCTGGCCTACATGTGACTCCAAACCCTCAGCAATGCAGTTAACTCTTAACTGCCCTCTGGGCAATTAGGGATGGGGAATGAATGCTGACCTAGTCAGTGTTGTTCTCATCCATGAATGAATAAAAAACTCACCATTTCCATAATGCTTCATCCCACTGGCAGTCAGAAAATCAATCTCTATCTTAAACATTCTGAAAAGTATTAGAAGTCTGAACTTCCCCTGCCCTCTGGGATGGAGAACTTCAAAGTTCACAACCCTCAGTAAAATGTAAAAAAAAACACACTTCTCAATCTCACATCCAAAATGACATGGAGAATGAATTGTTAATGAATCAAGGTAAAAATCCAACCATGATCAAACTGAATAATAGAACAGGCTCCAGGGATGAATGACCTACTGATTGGCCAATGACATTAACCTGTGGACTGTATTCCTTCATCATGATAGTAGCTGACCATCAGGTCATTTAGCTGCTCAATTTAAAACTCCAGTGAAGGTTCAAACAGCTTTCTTGAGGGTACCACACTCCTGACTCCAAATTCAATCAGTTCAGGTCTAATTTGATACTAATTACTAATTTGATATGAGTATCAAACACAATCAGCGACTGCGAAACGTAGAAGATCCATTGGAATGGGGATGCAGCCCCTCAGTATCAGTCCCGAGAAAGGCAGAGCCCTTTAAAATGATAAAGCAGAGAGTCTGACAGAGCTCTTTGGTTCTGGCCCTGGTCTAAATTTATAAGAACAGGTCAAAGAAGAAACAATTTTCACTTCCTTACTCAAAACCACTTACAGAGCCAAGGACTTGATCTCACAGATAATGCTCACTTACAGCTTCACAGTGTCACACAGTTAATGATCAAACTATACTTTAAGACATCACCACTTTCCACAGAGCAAGATTCCAGTAACAAAAGATGGAGGAGGTAGGGAAGGAATCCTGGGAATTTCCTGGCTGACTTGGTCTAGCTCTGGTCAACAGTACAGTCGTAGACGCAGCAATGACCTGGCCTTGAAAGTCAGCACAAGCTTAATATAATCCAAAAGTAGTAAGGCAGTGAGGAGACTAACTTACCAGGGACACGCGAGCGGAGAAAGTACAGAAATTTCCCGTTTTTGGAATGCATGATGGCCCTTTCAATGAACTCCACAACAGACTGACAGCGGTCTTCAAATTTCGGATGACACCAGAGACTGAAGGTTCCTGTTGGTAAAAAAAACCAAACACAGTCAGCCATTTGTACAAAGCGAACAATGGCACAGGACCTGTCTCACACTGACCTGCCCCAGCTCCATCTATAGATCCATTCAAGAGGACAACAGAATAAATACTTAATGATTAACTCCGAGAGAGAGCAAGCTAACCTTTCGAGTCGCGCTGACTCTTTACCAGAGCTGACGGGAGTGTGGAGGGGACAGCATTTATGTTATGTAGTGCTGGGGGAGAAAGTATGTCGATAATTCAGATTAAGTTATCAAAGTGTAAGAATGGCAGAACAATGGTGTGTCTAACTGAGACAGAAAAGAAACAGGATCCCATTTTGTTTTTTTTTGGGGGGGCAGTGAGAAGACATGGTAACAGGGAATGTAACAAATAAAGCTAAAGGGAAGGGTGTGGGTTCACAATCTGAAGGTGTGGAACTCCATCTTAAAGGTTGTAAAGTGCCTAGTCTGAAGATAAGGCATTGAAGAATCATTCAGACTTGAAACGTTAGCTTACGTTCTCTCCATGGATACTGCCTGACCCGCTGCAAGTCCCAGCATGCTTTTTGTTTTCAGTTCAGATTCCAGCATCTGCAGTAATTTGCTCCTATATATGGACCAGCCCTCATTTGGAGTCTGTGCTCCTTAACGTTCTCACACCATTTATCCTGCCAAACTCCTCAAGAAAGTTCAATGTTCAAAAAGATCACGTCTACTTTTCCTAAACACTATTATAGACCCTCAACTCAATTCCTCCTCATTGAATAATCTCAAAAGGATTAGTCTCATCAACATTTATCACACTCCATCTAGAACTCTATCCCTTCTTAAGAAAGGAGACTTCAGTTCAGATTCATGGAGAAGCTAAAATTGTTCTCCTTAGAGCAGAGCAAGATTACTGGACATTTGGAACTCGGTCAGAATCATACATTGTTTTGACAGATTAAATCAGATATTTCCTGTGGCAGGACAGGGTAACCAGAGGTTAGTGAATTAAGCAAATGATGAAAGAGTCAGAGATGATGGAAAGGCAATCTCTCAGTTGTCATCGTCTGGAATGCACTTCCTGACACTGCCAGTCAACAATAAGTTTCAAAGGGAAACTGGATAAAGAATTGAAGACAAATAAGATTTCTGTGCAATGGGAAACTGCCTGAAGTGGGTCCCATTGGACTGAACCTCCAAAGAGCCAGCACAGGAACAATGGGCAAAATGGTCTCCTCGATGTTTTACCACTTTATTTGAAATGATTAAAGTAACCTCCAGTGATCACGGTCAGTTAATCAAAGCTCTCTGAGCCTCAGGTGTAGACCTGTTTCGGTCAGTCTGCCAGAAGCAAAGTCAAACAAACCAAGAATAATGACTTGTTGCTAATTCCAGAGTTTTGCAAGTCTCAGTGTTCACTGAAAAGAATGGTTTGACATCACAGTTACATGGAAAAGACTCGGATAGGACTCTTTCTTGCTTGTTGACTGTATCGAGTAAGTGAAACACCCTCAGTATCAGTGGTGGCTCACACACTTTTCTGAAGTTCAAATACCACTCAAGAGGAGTCTGAAGTTTAGGCCCACTCTCTCCGTGTCAGTACTGAGGCAATTCTGCACTGTCAGATGCGTCAACGTTTTGGAAGAAACATTTAAATTGAGGTCACACTGATCTCTCAAATAGACATCAAGATTCCATGGCACTGTTTAAAAATGAGGTGGGCTTCCCCCATAGCACACTGCCCACTATTTATCCCACAACCGACACAGAAATAAAACAGATCATTTGTTCCTCAAACTGCATTTGCAGCTTGCTGTGTTCAACTTTCTTCAGTTGTAATGCAGTGACTAGACTTTGAAAAGTATTTAATTGGTCATAAAGTGTATCAGGACAAGTGCAGGTTGTAAAGATGCTATTTAAATACAAGTCCCTTTATTTTCTCAGCGTGGATAAGGCCCTAAGCTGCTGGTCTCATGAGTAGCAACATCAGTCAACAACAGATCTTTGGGTTGGGCCATGAGTTTTGGGGAACTCCTCCTGGGTACCGCTCACTGTGGGAAGCTGGCACAGCAGTACTGGCAGAATCCGCCTACTTCATGCACTCCAGTTCTTGGAACAGGGTCTCATGATCTTTTTGAGTTCATGATCCTCTGACCTATTAGGTGTGAGTCAGGGCTATTTTTTTTGCAGAAGTGATACTGGCCACGCAAGCTGAGGAAAACCAACCAACAGAATCTGCTCATCTTGGTTTGCACATTTTGCAAGAATGACCTCATTCCAGAATGCTCAACCGTTTTGTTTTCCCCCAAACTGATTGATCACAAACTCTCAAAGTTCACAGGGTTTCCCCTTGCAAGACACGCCGAGGGAAGAACAAACACTCAATCTGCAACAAAGTACATCCAGCACACCCCCGGCAGACATCCTGAGGCAGCAGGCAGTGAGAAAAATCAGTAAACTAAACTTTAATGACAAGGCCTAGATTTACTGCTTGCCGACAGTATTAGTTACCAAAGAGCCCACCGTTTAAGTTCACTTCAGGATAAGGTTTTGATATATGTTCTTGGTATGGTCTGCTTGTCATTTATTTGCAGGGTAGAATATCAGCACACTGACGGACATTACCAAATTACACCAGATTGCAATCAATTAAAACATTTGTTGGTGCTGGATTTGAGCTTAAAGATGGTTCTGATTTGGCAACAAGGGAGGTGAGAAAGAAAGCACATCCCAATAACGACCCTGTACTTGGGAAGGGGGATCTCCAGGCAGCTTTGCATATGGCTCAGCAATCATCAAGCCATTAGCTAGTCTCAGAAGCCAAGCATGGGTTAACTCAGTTCCTGGGAAACACCAACAACTTCATGCATGTATTTTTCTCTTCATTCACTGGCCTGGCTGTGTTTTTTTAAACCTTTGCTTCGTCACCCTCAACAAGATGGTGGTGAGAATGATTATCCAATGACAGTGAATGAACAGTAGTCTAGCTCCAAGTCAGGTTGGTATGTGAAGGAAGATAGATAATGGCTAGGGTTTGGGGAGTCAGGGAGTGACTTGCTGTAAAATTTCTAGCCCCTAACTACTCTTGTAACCAAAGTAGTTACATAACCAAATCAGTTCCACTTCTGGTCACTGGTAATTCCCAGGACGTTCACAGTGGAGGATTCAGTGCTGATAATGTTATTAGAAACTAAGTTGAAGGTTGCATTGTTTGGCATTTATGCAAATCTCACTAATAGCACTCAACAGTGTCTTTAACAGTGTTAAAGTGCCAAAATGCTTCTCTACGCTGAACCAAAGAGACATGAAGATGGAAGACCAAAGACTTAATCAAGGACATAGGCCTTAAGAGAAATTCTAAAGGAGAGGTGGAGGGGTTTAGGAAGGAAGGTCAGAGCCTGGGGAATTGGCAGGACAGCTGCCAGCCACAGCAAAAAATATAGCAGGTGGTAGACAAGACAACAGAGTTCAGAAAGAGACCTCAGAGTTGCACAGCTGGAGAAGGTTACAGAGATTGGGATGCAAAGCCATGGAGGGATTTCAAAACAAGGATAAGAACTGTTTTTAAAAAAAGTCTTTTTGCAGGCACAGGATATGATGAGGGTGAACAAAATTCAGGGCAAAGTAGAATAGCACCTGAAACGCTAGTGAGAAAGAAGCTGCCCATCTCTCAGTTACACCAACATGAGGAGGTAGGAAAGGAAAAGAAAAAAAAAGTGAGAATAAAAGCACACAGAGCAGTTCATTCCCAACACATCCCCCAATCAGTCAGCAAGATACAGCAATGAAATCAAACTGTCAGCTTTAACCAGCAGCCTCACTACTCCAGGAGTGTTTAGGCACTGTACCATTCTCTCACTAGGATGTGATCCAACACTACAAGAACATTATTTTCTAATGTCCTGGATTTTATCAGCACCAAATATCAACTGCTGGTTCCAGTAGCATTAATCTTTACTCTGCATACTGTTATCAAGCTCATCAGAAGGCATGAAGAGGATTTCATCACAGTCTTGAACATACACATCAACTGAGCAGTTACAATTCTCTGGTAAAATAAATCCAAAAACTCTCAACCATTAGAACAAAGAATTTCTCTTTATCTCACAACCAACCTTCTATTTTGAGATTGTGGCTAATACATTAGACTCTCCAACCCTTGGGAAACAGGCTCTCAGTCCCGAACTTATTAATTCCTCAGAGAACTGTATACATTTCACAGAGATCATCTCTCATTCACTTACATTCCAGAGAATGTTGATCTATTCTACTCAATCGCTCTTCTTAGGGAAACGCTCTGATATCGGTAAACCTTCAGATAATTAGAGAGGTCCACTGCTTAGAATGTCCCAACTGCTCAATGAACAGTCAGCAAACCTGGAGCAAGGCTACCTGGAATTCATTATTCCTCATTTCGACAAAAAACAAGTGGCTGGAGTGAGGACGCAATGGTAACATCCTTATCTCAAACCCCAGTTGCTCTAGGTGGTGCGTATCAACATCTCTGAACTGGTTGATAAAAAGACAAAAAGGCATCAGTGACACCCAGAATCGCTAATATGCTGCAGTTGGTAATGCACGACAAACATCCTCAAGGGGCACACTGATACAAAGGTTCATGTGCTCAGCACCAGAGGCTACAGAGATTGAAGTGGATGAGAGATAAACTGAATCACTGGGTCAAAAAAAATATTCATTATGATAACAAGCACTGAAATACACTGTCTACCTCTTTATCAATTTCATCCTAAGCAATGTTCCCATACACACTCATACTACAACCTTCATCAAATAATGTGCTGTTCACACATTATGGCAGACGGCAAAAGATTTTAAAGTTCCTAGTTGAAAGCATGTTTCAGTAGTAAACAAGTCAACCATACCGAAAAGGCTTTGGGGTGAAAGAACATGACAGAAAAGGCTCTGCATAAGGAAGCAGCAAGCGCTGAGTTTGGAGTGAACTGGGGTCTATGATACCCAGCGGCAAACTCATGAGACTAGCAGCTGTACAAAACAACCAAGTGAATTGGCATTCACTTAGACCTCGATGACTGTAAATCCAGCCCTGGTCACACCAGGGATGTTCACGTAGAAGATCACTGAGAAAAAACAACATTTTCTTATATAGGTCAATCTCTCCAAACAATCTTTATCTAGGACACCGTCCATTAAGAACTCATTTCGCTGACTCTTCAGTCATTTATGAATGATTCAGAAGTACTTTACATCCTTCCTGGGTGTGGAGTCTCTGACACTGGACAGCAGTTGAAGGTTTCCTTAACCTGCAATACGCCTGAGGAGGGGGTTGCCTGTATACCTTAAATGTCCAACCTCTCAGAGTATGGTGCTGCACGGTCTGAGAAATGTATTGAATTATTGGGCCTCCAACACTGTGATTCAGTTGAGTAACATTTACCTATGGATATTTTGATGCAGGTTTCCATGCAATGGTCGAGCACGCCTACCTTCAGCCCACATGGAACAGAGTGCACATTACATCAGAACACGGAACTTCACACTTCTTAAATGCAGCTGAATTCACTCACATCAGCTTCAGTGAATACCCCAGAAATTGGCACTCCCCTGTCCATCCCCCCACCAGAGTGACAGGACAACTTGATAGGAACAGCACTACCTGCAACGCAAACACACTAATGAGGAACAAGACATCAATAATATTCAACAAGATCGTGAGTCCACTAATGTTTGACCTCAATTCCACATTCTTGCATATCCCCAATAAGCTTTCAGCCCCTTGGTCATCAAGAATCTTTCTACTTCTGTGTAAAATTACTTAAAGTATTCTGCATCTATTGGCTTTGAGGTAGAGAATTTCAGACAGATCTTTAGGAGGAAATATTTTTCCTCATCTGTCTTAAATGTTTTATGTTTAAGGTATGACCCCTGGTTGAACGTTTTCCCACAAGATGAAACATCCTTTTCACATTCACCCAGTCAAGTGCCCTCAGGATTTTAGATGTTTCAATTAAGTTACAATGGACACTCCAACGGATACAAGCCTTGCCTGTCCAGCCTTTTCTCATTAGGAAGTCTGCTCATTCCAGGTCCCTCATACATCATCACAATGTAGACAATGAAAAGCCAGTTTTTCACATTTACTATGGTCAAACTCCTGGCGACATTGTATTTACACCCACTGGATTGGAACAATTCAAGGTGGATAAATGGGACAAGATTCCAAAACCTTTTCATTTTCAGTTATTTATCAGAAAAGTTCATTTTTGCAGTTCATTTTTGCCGAGACACTGAATAAAAAGCTTATGTGGAGATAAACCAATTTACAGCAATATTCCTGCCTTAAACATAACAAGGATTTCATTTAATGCATTTTTCAAAAAAAACGTGTGTCGTAAATTGCTGACGAAGTGAATGACTTCTGTTTGATTGGATGGAAGGAGTAGGAATGGAAACCAGAGGAAGAAAAGACAAACTAAAGTTCACCGTGACTGGGGCATTTCGAAGTAGAGTCTGTCGTCTTAGAATAAGGCTCAATCATTTAGGATGGAAACAAAAAACATTTCTTTATTCAAATGGTTGGGTATGTTTGGAATTTGAGACCCCAAGGGTAGTGGACGCTCGATTGTTGAGTATATTTAAAGACAGTCACAAATAGGTTTTTGAAAGCTAAAGAAATCAAGGAATAAGTGATAGGACAGGAGATGAGGTAACAGATCAGGCATGATTTTATTGAAGGGCAGAGTAAACTCATGGGGCTGAGCAACGTCTCCCCTATTCCTTGTACAGATACTCCCCAGTTTCCAAAACAATCCCATACAGGGGTGCAATTTAAAAAACCCAACATATGTACTTTAACTGTACTTACCTACAGCTATTTTATAATGTCCTGCATTTTGTTTGGATTTGCGTGAAAATCAACTTGCGAATGGACTCCAGAATGGAACCCATTCACAACCCAGGGACTGCCTGTATTCTTATATCCACATCTTTTGGTACGCAACTATTGTCAGCAAGGATTTTTATCTCAAGTCAGTTACTGCCTCAGCACATTCATGGTACTACAGCAATGGATTCAGCTCTAACAGGAGCCGAGTGGAGACCAAAGCTTGTACATCACTTACGATGTTATTTAGGATTTGGGATTACGCTTTGGGATATCTGCTAACCCAGTTCCACTGTTAGGCAGAGGCAGTGCCCAAGCTGCTCATTCTGTTTTATAATCACCTTCCTATTTATTGACAATTTGTCTCTGCCATTGACCTGGTTATTTAAGAGGATCAAGTTGATCTTACAACGCTCAGCCATCCTTTCATTCAGAGTAATGCAGCTCTCCTCAAATATCTGTTTTAAATTTACTCTTTAATTTAAATTGATGTCCTGGGCTACTGTTCTCACCCTTAATTATCAAAATAAACAAGGTTATCCTCAACTGCACAAGAACAAATGTGGATCAGTGCTCAGTAATAGCAATCCCCTTGTGGGTTTTCTCATGAGCAGAATGTAGCATCAGCCTGGTTTCTGGGAAGAGGCAGTAAAATGTGCTTGTGACAGCTTATATCTTATTAATGGAGTTTCAGAAAAAGTAAGTGTAAACCATAAGTTCGGTAGCTTTACAAGCCAACACACTCTCACAGTTTCATCATGAAGAATCTGAGCTGAATGCTGACAATGTGGTGCCATAATGTTACTTGATCTTAGATCACAACAGATGCCATCTTAAAGAACACAAATTTCTCGTTATATCGACCACCTGGTGAAAATGGCAAAACATCAAACTGAGAAGTTGGAAATAAAATATTGTACCTTCAGACATACAATGTACACTGCACTGATAAAATACACAATGTATTGATTACCAAGCGCACACCATTGATTATGTAACATACAAGTAGTACACCTCCTAAAAACTTCAGCTTTGAGCCAAGATTAACAACATTTAGCAGGAAAATTGCAATCTAAGCTCAGCGTACTAAATCTCTGAATCATTCTTTTTGTGGTTTTTGACTTGATTCGAACCCTGTAATCACTGTCAGACACCCAGGATTCCTGTGTCTGTGTACAAGTGTGAGCATGCAGACAGCAACATGACAGTCTGTTCTTAAACAATGAGCTAGTGTACAAGTGTAAGGTTTGTAGTAGACAGCATGTAAGTTTGAATTAACCTTAAACAACAATCACAGTATCTTCAAATCATTAGCTGATGGAAAGTTTTGTTGGAAGCTTGATACAGTATTTAATTAACTTGATGGCTATTTTGTGCTGATCCTTCACGGGTACAAAATTCCAGTATCTGGTTGATATCAAGACAAGTTTAAAAAAAAAAGTTGCTGGAGGGAGAAATGATTTCCTCTCCTGGGGATAGCCCAGAACATGGAGCATGACCTTCAAATTAGAGCAAGGCCTTTCAAGGGGAATTCAAGAAGCACTTCCTCAAATAGAGGGTTGTGGAAAACTGCTCCTCTTCCCCAGAAATCTTCAAAGCCAAGGTTGGATTGAAAAGATCAAAACAAGGATTGCTAGATTTTTTTTTACTAGGTAAGAATATTAAAAGTGGATGGAGTCATGATGCAGATTAGCCATCATTAACTGAATAGCAGGACAGACGAGGGGCTGAATAACCTCCTCTGGTTTATATGAATCTTCAGCCTAGGCTGCAGAGATCATTTTCTGTGAAATC
Source organism: Chiloscyllium punctatum (assembly GCF_047496795.1). NCBI lineage: Eukaryota > Metazoa > Chordata > Chondrichthyes > Orectolobiformes > Hemiscylliidae > Chiloscyllium > Chiloscyllium punctatum. The sequence continues at coordinate 6,204,557 of NC_092780.1, read as the reverse complement.
CTCCTGATTTTTCACCATTGTTTCTTTATGCATAGAATTGGCAAATTTTCAGCTGGTTAATGAGGAGAATCACGAAATGTCTATGAAAGACAACAGCATTTTCAATATAAAACGTACAAGATACTGAAACATTGTTTTGTTATCTGACTAATAATCCAGATGGGAGACCAAATCTCACAATCCTAGTTTAAAAAAAAATCAGTAGATGCAATTGGGAAGGTACTAAAGAATCAAGATAATCCACTGGTGTCATATTGACCAGAAATCCTTACCCAGTCTAGGTAGGTGCGTTGTGCATGCACACGTGAGATGACAGTTCCATAACAGTGTCATTGACTGTGAATTGGCCACTCAGTTATATCAAAGCATTAACATTCCACTCTCTTAGTGAGCTCTTGTGACACCGTGATGGTGTCCGTAACTCTGGGCTAGAAGTTCTGAGTTTAATTGCCTGTCATGGGGAGAGACTGCTTCCTTCCACTACTTCCCCAAAAGGAAAACCAAATGTGAAAGAGGAGATCCACAAAGAACAGCAGCAAATTGATCAAAAGCCCAGAGAACAGAAACTGTCAGCTCCCGCCATTTCCCTGACAGTAACATTTATTGCAGTCTCCACCTGCACAACCACTAGGAATGAGAATGGGTCTGTCTTTAAGCATTGAAACTCACAATTATAAACTTATTAATGCACCCTTTGGTTTTGTGTTTAAACAGGTCTTCTATTTAAAAGTCATGCCTTTCAGAACCTTAGGACATCCCACCTGATTCACTAGATCTTAAAGTGTAGTCATTGTTGATTGTCATGGTTTCCTTGTGGCTTGATGCCAGATTACACTCCAATGAAGCTATTTGGAACGTTTCACAAGTTTAAAAGCAGCACCTAAAGCAGACAAGTGGCTCAGCAGTTAGCACTGCTGCCTCACAGCACCAGGGACCTGAGTGCAAATCCAGCCTCAGGTGACTGTGTGGAGTTTGCACATTCTCCCGGGTGCTCTGGTTTCCCCCACACAGTCCAAAGATGTGCAGGTTATATGGACTGGCAGTGGGCCATGCGAGGATAAGGAATACGATAGGGGGCTGGGTGTGGGCAGGATGCTCTTTGGAGGGCTGGTACAGACTCAATGAGGCAAATGGCCTCTTGCAACAATGAAGGGGCTGTATGATTCTAAAGGTAAGTTCAGATTGTAGTTATCCTCACCTCGATAATGTTCCATTCTGGTGTGGTGTGTAATTCCTTGGGAGCGAAAGCTGAGGCTGAGGATGTAACGTGGATCCGAACTGTCCCTGACCAGGAACGAACCATCTGGTTTACCCTTCAACTTCATTTCAGCATCATCCCAGTTCATCGGACCCCAATACCAGCCACACTACAGGAGATAGAACAGCAGGCATCAGACTTCGAAAAACTTGTCCCCACTCTCTCTGATACCATTCCCGATTAAAACTCTGTCCATTTCAGCCTCGAATATACTTAACAACCCCAACCTTGACAACCCTGCGTGGTAAAGAAATTCCATAGAATCACTACCCTCAATAAAAATTCATCACCTCGGTTCTAACTGAAAGACCCATTACTCTGTGGTCATGCTATCTACCCTAAAGTCTCCACAATGGGAAGCAATCTCCCTGCACCTACCCTATCAGGCCCACCACCCATTCCATGGTAACCCATTAGTCAGAAATCGCCAAATGAAAATCCTCCTCCCCATCCCAACTCCCTATCTTCTACTGGTTAGCTAATTCTGTCCATGTTCATGTACAACCTCCTTCACCATGGGCTCTTATCTTAAGTAGCCTCAAGCACAGTACCTTAAGCTCCTTTGGTTAATCTAAGTATTCCATCTACCAACTCCCCTTCATCTATCCTGCTTGTTATGTCCTCAAACAATTCTAATAAATTTGTTAGGCACAATTTCGCCTTCATGAAGCCACATTAACTCTATGATAACGATGTATTTCTAAATGCTCTGCTATTACATCCTTTGTAATAGACTCACCAATGACAGTCAGCTACTTTTAAGGTATAGTCAGTGTTCTAATGGAGGAAATGTGGAGTCAGCAGGCTCCCACAAACAGCAATGTGCTAAGATCCAGATCATCTGTGTTTTGTTTGGTAAGGTGATGGTTGTTGAAGGATAAATACTGCCCAGGGAACAACATCCTTGCTCTTTTCTGAAACAATCCCATGGGAATTATTTTACATTCACCCAAGATACCAAACAGGGTCTCACAGTTCAATTATTCATCGGGAAGACAGCACCTCTGGCAGTGCAGTGCTCCCTCAGTGCTGAGCTGGTAGTGTCAGTCTGGGTTAGCTGCTCTCAGGTGAAGCTGGTTGTCACAACCTTTTATCTCAGAGACAAGTGCGTTACCCACTCAGTCACAATGCAGCTACCCAGACCAATTTCCTTTATTCCCTCAGCTTCTCCCTTCCATATTATTGATGGCTGTGAACATCTTACAAACGCTTTACAAATAACATCACAATGTCTGAAGGTGTGTACCTTTTCAAGTTCCCGTAAGCTGGCTGCAAAGGTGTTGGAGTCCCTCCTGTTGAGCAGGCAGTTCTGAGGTTGCACGGTCATCGGCCGAATTTGAGGTGAGTTTCTCTGCAAGGTGTCTGCAAGAGGCAAAAGAAATCCAGTGTCTGAAAAAGACAAATCTCCACATCAGAAAGGTGACAAGGAGCACAATCAAGTGATCTGAAGCCAACAATGCCATAAGAACAACCAAGCCCTGTCCCACCTTTCTTGAAGATTGTTATTTGAGCTCAGTCCTTCCTCTCGCTCAATTCTCTGAGATGTTTACAGTTTACCAGATCAACCAACAAACTAGAGGAAAAGATTATGGTGATCTGGAATCTGCTGCTTGGGAGGGTGGATGTTGCTGATTTGGTAGTAATTTTTGAAAGGAAATTGGATAAATAATTAAAGGAGAAAATTTGCTGGGAAGTGGAACTAACTGGCTGGCCCTTTCAAAGGGCCAGTACAGCCTTGATGGATCAAATAGCCTCCTTTTCGGATCTAAGACTCAGGTTCTAAGTGACCCAATAAACTGACCTGATTCAATTGTGTCAAATTCTCACAGGACACACCAGTCTTAGTTACCTGGACCCCAAGTTCTGAAATTCTCGCTCTCCTCGAAGACTTACTGCAGTGACCAAACTTTGGATGACTATTTTAATTAGTCGTCATGTAGCTCACTTTCAACTTCTGCCTGATAAAGCCTCTCAAAAATGCCTCAGGACATTCCACCGCATTCGAGATGCTACGTAAATGCAAGTTGTTGTAGAGATATTGCAGATTGACAGAGCTGGAGAAACAAACAGTGATGGTCAGACATCCTAAGATTTAACTAAAAGTGAAATATCTCCTTTTAGGATCGGGGCATTTAGCTTTTCTTCCATAATCAAATACTCCCATTGGCATCGGAACAAAACCAACACCAGAAAGTTTGAATCTCAAGAATCAGGTCAGTTTATTGGGTCACTTAGAACCTGAGTCTTCGATCCGAAAAGGAGGCTATTTGATCCATCAAGGCTGTACTGGCCCTTTGAAAGGGCCAGCCAGTTAGTTCCACTTCCCAGCAAATCTTCTCCTTTAATTATTTACCCAATTTCCTTTCAAAAATTACTACCAAATCAGCAACATCCACCCTCCCAAGCAGCAGATTCCAGATCACCACAATCTTTTCCTCTAGTTTGTTGGTTGATCTGCCCAAATCTCCTGATTTCCTGACAAACTACAGAAAATGGTCACTTCCTATTCCATCAAAATGTTTCTTCACGTTTCCACACAAGTCCACTAATCCTTCCTTTCATTTCCTCAGCTTGCAGGATAAGATTATTGTGGATAAGCATCCTCCCAGTTTCTTCCTAAATTTAACCAGCTCCTGTCTTTGTTTGTGCACCTGCACACTCACTCTCATGGCTCCCTGTGGGCCAAGTATGTCCGCTGCTATGTAGATGGACCGAATGGCAGCCAGAGACTGTCTAAATGAAATTGACAGAACAAACTGAGGAAACCTTGAGGAATCAGTGGATTGACATTTCCTTGAGTGGCTCTTAGAATTAGTGTCAAAAGTGTGGAGAAAATTAAAAAGACTTCCACTTCCCAATTTCTAATAACTTTAATAAATTGTCTCCTATGATGACGGAGAAACACCTTTAGTCAACGAGTTTTGAAACTTGGGATTTTTGATCCAGAAGGCTGATGAGTTTATTTGCGACAGAGGTCGATAGTTTTTATTAAGAAATTGATAGAATCAAGTGAAAGGAGGATGGTGTGTGGGGAAGTATAGCTGAGGTAAATGATTGATTATGATCTGAATGAATGATCGACCAGGTTCAAGAGGCTGAATGGCCTCTCCTGCCTGCTCTTCAGGAAGAGAAGCCGAATCTTACCGTTTAAGTTGAGACTGAGCTGGATGGAAGTGTGAGGTGGGGGAGGTGGCGGTAGAGGCAGTGACTGTAAGCAAGCAGCAGATGGGTTCACTGGGTACGACAGAGTCTGTGGCCCCACAATATCATCTGAAAAACAACACAAACTCCTTCAGAAATAAAACTGAGACATGGTGCCACTTCTCCAGCAGATACTCATCCCAACATTTAATGGCAGAAATTGCAATAACCATCTGCTCCCAACATCACTGTTCTCCCATCCCCACCCAAGACAGTGCACACAGATCCCCAAACTCTCAAAACCAACCAACTCCACAATGAGGTTTGTTTGATTGTTGACTTTATATAATCCAAATGATAGATTCAACGTCCAGAGATAAAACTTAACATTTGACTGCATTAATGGCATTATATAAATGTAATGTGTTTTTGCAGTTATTAACTGCACCCTATTACAGCAGTTTCTGGAGCCTTTACAAACTTACAATAAATTATTCAGAAATCAGAAGATTCATTATGTTAACTGAAGTCTCTCTCCACTGGATTAGTTGTACAACTGTAAAGATCATAAACTCACAACATCCAAATGAACCAGTGGGATAGAAAGACACAGTAAACATGACTTCACTGGTGATGGAAATGGTGGGCGGGGTTTGAGTCAACATCAACCATTCTGCAGTTCATTTGAGGTCAAATCGATTCCCACAGTATGAAACAAGTGAGGAAGAACAAACAGTGCTTGGATATTGTCGTATTCTTGGTCATTCAAGGAGTGACCAACTGCATGAATTCCTGGAAGATTCATCAGGCAAATCCCACTGGATTGAGAAACACCTGTTTGGCGATAAGTTGGAGTTTTCCAGATGGGGTTGGCTGAATATTCTTCCTGTTTTGCAATTTGCTGGTGTAAACAAATTTATTATTTTGTATGAAGTGCTACAGCTGAACAAATGGTCGATTTTGAAGAATGCATTTGCTAGACCACCCGATGCACTTCTCGTGGAGGAGCGGGCAGAATTTTAAACCATTGTATATCTTACGATTCAAAGGTTATTTCTCAATGTTTCCTTTTCATGATAATATCCAGTATGTCTATGAGTTGGCGTTTACAGCCATTTATGCAATCATAAGCTCACCAAGTGCTTGCTCTGGGTATAGACGACCCACTGATTATGAAGGGGACTTCACCACTGAACTTAGAGAAATTGGTAGAATGGGGACACTGAACACCACCCTCAGCAGTTTGCGATGCTGCGCTATAGAGAAAGTAATGCAGGAACACACAACAGGAACTCACAATCATGAAGTCTCAATTACTTCATTGTCCTCAGGTAAGCAACTCTCTTCATTGTGGAAGGATACATTTTTGTCGAACAACAGATAGTTGGGAACACCAGTCCCTGCAAGTTCTGCTCCAAGCCACTCACCATCCTGACTTGGAAATGTATCGCCATTCCTTCACTGTCGCTGGATCAAAATCCTGGAATTTCCTCCCTAAGGGCACTGAGATTTCTAAATAAAACGAACTGCAGTGGTTCAAGAAAGAAGCTCACCACCACCTGAAAGGTCAACTGGGTACAGGTGATAAATGATGGCCCAGCCAGCAAGACCCACAAACCTCAAGTGAATACAAAACAGAGTGAAGGGACTAGTCAGGGAGCCCACAGAAAACAAGGAACATGTAGTTAGGGAAAAGTCATTAACAAGTGACTGCTATTGAATATACCAGGCCATGACCTGGAGTGTACACTCAGTGCAATCCGCAAACTATAACCGAGAACCGAGCGCCGCACGGGGAACTGAGCAGAGCCCCAGGAACCAAGCACATACCGAGAAGGCTGAGGCTTCGGCGGGGTGGGGGTGGTGGAGTCGGCGGATGAGGTGAGGGCGGCCCGCGATGAGAGATGTCCAGGTCGACCAATGACACAGTTTCTCCTGATCAAAGACGACAGAAAGAGATAGTCAGTGAAAACAAAACAATATTTTTTCCTGCCCAAGTAGCCATCCACACACTGCTTTCAGATTCTAGCTTCTATTTCTCCCCTTGGTTTCTGTTGTTATGTACCCAAGATCTCTGCCCATTGTTCCCATGTAGTCTCAGTTCACACCAAACTAACTCCCAGCACATGGGCATCTGTATCACTGACCTTTACAATCAGTTTATAGCCAGAGAGTGAGTACATTGGGAAGTGACAGTGACAGAAATTTTTTTGAACATTTCTCAATGATCACTTTACAATAAACAATATTGTTATAGAGAGAAAAGTGTACCTAGATTTTTTTTTTATGATTCGGAAAGATCTTCACAGTAGAACTGAAAGCAGATTTGGGACCCGACTATGTAAGGAGCTGTTAAGACACTTTGTTTAAGGAGCAAGTTAAAACATACAAACTCAGAGCAGGAGCAGGCTCTTCAGACCCTTGTGCCTAATCCAATGTCCCAGCAGATCATTGCTGATCTCTAAGTTCTAAATGTCACTTTCCCTTTGATTCACCCAGCTAACAACAATCTATCTTCCTCGGTCTTAAATATATTCACTGATCCAGCCTCCTGTGCTTTCTGAGACAAAGGGTTCCAAAGTTGCACGACTCTCCAGGAAAAAAAATAGTCTCTCTCATCACTGCCCTAAAATGACATCCTGACTTCTAGACCAACCCACAACAGAAACATCCTTTCTACATCCACATTATCAACAGCATTCACAATCATATACATTTCAACAAATCACCCCTCAGTTATCTAAACTCTGTTGGAAACAAACCCTGCCTGCCCAACAGTTATCTCCGAAGGCAATCTGCTCATTCCAGATATCAATCTTGTAAGCCTCCCCGAAACAAGACACTTGCATCCTTCCTTAAGTAAGGAGGCCAAAGTGGTGCAGTGTTTGCAATGTGGTCTCACCACTCCCCTATATCATTAGATCCAAAAGAAGGATTCAGACGTAGAGGTAGAGGAGTGTAGGCATGACATCTGAGTGAAAATAAAAATGGAAGTACAATATGATAAAAGCAATTACAGAGCAGGAAAACATTACAGAGGTGGGGAGAGACAAGGCCAGGGAAGGAACTCGAACAAGGAGAAGATTTTTAAAAATTGGTGTATCCATCAGACCAGAAACTGATGTGAACACCGGGGAGACGGGTGGACTAGGTTTACTTCAAGTTAGGAAACTTACACCAAAAGTTTGAAGAGATTAAGTTCATAGAAACTGCAAGGTGCCAGAGGTATTAGAACAATTAAGTCTAGACATAAAATAAGATTCAAAGTTCCCAGTTTCCTTATTTCAAAGAACAATTATAGGGTGTTACAACTTACCAGCAATCCTCAAATTAAAACTGAGGAGTTTGAAGGAAGAGGATAATTAAAGCAAATAACTGATCACAAAAAGCAGTCAGGGCTTAAAGGGCAGAGATTTCTTGGCACACGAGAAGTTTTTTTTTAAATTAAGAAAAGGGGTTTCCCCCCCCCCCCCCCCCCAAAAGAAGTTCACAAGCTTGTCTGCATATCCTCAGGGATAATGATAGGTGCGTGTGCTTGTGTGCCCACCTACTACCCCAGAAAAACATTTATGCCTCAAGCGTGGGCATTATCACATTGCTGCACACTATACCCGGTTGCGTTTCCTATATTACAGGAGTTCGCATTGATCGAAGAGTGCTTATGGATGCTGTGAAAGATGCTTATTAAATATAGGTTTGTCTTCTCTCCATACATTTTGAATTGCTGCCCACCACTGGATCTTCTGAAACGTTTAGTGTGTTACTGCCCAGATCTTTATCTCCCCTCTCTTCCCTACTCCATGACATGCACAGCCCTGTACAATCATCAGAATCAGTATATTCTCACTGCACAAACTGGGGAAATGATTCACTCAGAACCGGGCACGGTCCCAGTCTCTGGGATGGTTACTCTAAATAAATTTATTCAGGATGAAGCAAATCAAAGTTTCTACGGGAGTAGAAGGTATGTCAGGTCTCTGCCTGGGCAGTACTGCCTCTCTCAGCTTGGAATATTGACAAGAACAGGAGGAGGAGGGAGGGAGGAAGGAGAGAGGCTGACGGATAGAGAGTAGAATAGGAGGAGAAAGTGGTGGAGCAAGAAAAGGCAGTGGACAAAGAGGTGAAGAAAGTGCAAGAGAGGAGTCAGTCAACACGCATTAAAAATCTCTTACCTGTAAAAGGTGATGCTAATGACACTGGAGTGAAGGCACTTTGTGTCCGTGTCAGCCTGGGCTTGCTACAAAAGAACAGAAACATCAGACAAGTGGCTGCAGAACCTGTCAGAAACACAGCGAGACTGGTGAATCCAGAACCATTCACCCACCCTCAGTAAAACGGTCAAACTCCCCCAGATTCAGAGGCCAGCATCTTGTTGGTCACCAACGCTTTTAAATATTCACACTGTCTCATTTGAAAGCTTGTACGTGGATTCAGTGTCTCAGAATAAATAAGCAGTTTGCAACAGGACCAAATTCCCAGGGGCCTAAAACCTCCCGCTGAATGGCCATCTGACTTAGCACCACATTCAGCAACTGACCCATTCCTCACCACCCCCACATTCCCCCCGCCCACCCCTCCCCTTCCTCCTGACTGTTCTCCCTCACAGGGAAGCATGAACCTGAACACCTTGCAGTCTGCAGTAACACAAACCTCCCTGGCAGGTTCAAAGTTCACTCAGTTACACAGCCAGTGCTGCCACTTCTGATCGGTGACCCTTCAGAAAGAGTACGAGACTCCCTGGCTCTCAGCCCAACAACAATCCTCCTGCCTCGGTACCTTTTGTCAGAGCAGATTCTACAGAATCTTTTGCCGTTGAATTTGAGAGGGAATAACGAACATCTGGTGCAGCAAAGTTTAAAAACAACCAACAATGTAATTGATAGAGTAAACTGGCGCAGCCCAGCCAGTGCCCCCAGAGTCTCACTGACATGGCGCTGTCATGATTCACCCTCTGGACACCCTATCGCTGTGACTCGGTCAGCGTAGGCTGCTGGGCACCTCAATGCTCATTCCGAGACCACAGCAGTGATCTAGGAGCAATGGAATCAGAGCATAAATGCTGCTGGCAATTATACTAATTGGACACACACACAGACAGCAATCTGTCCAGTTCAACAGATACAAATACTAACAAGTATAAAACTCTGCTGGAGGCATTTGTAGGGGTCACTTATAAAAGCACGAGAAGGAACTCAGTCCAAAGTGAATACAGTGCAGCATGTGCATCCATCAACCAGTAGTCTCCCCATCCCCTCCTTTCGCAAACAAACAGGGCCCTCCACCCCACCTCCAGCAAACAGCTCTCCCTCCCCCTCCCCCTCCCCCCCATCTCAGCAAACAGCCCTCAGATCCCATCCATTTCCCGATTAACTGATCGTCTATTTCATTGTTGTTTGTGGGATCTTGTTGTGCACTTTTCTTTACAGCATCACCCATTCACTTGTAGGTGCTACAGAACTTCCCAAGAGGAGAATGACAGAATTCAGTTCAGGTTATGTCTGTACTCTCAGTATTTGATGTAATGCTAACCTCCCTTTCCCATGTGGCCCTGGTCATTGCTCCTATTTAATTAACCATCCAATGCCTTCTTTAATGCCTCAGTTGAAATTGCCTCCACTCCCAGACTGTGCCTGCCAAACCCAGACCACATGTTATGTGAAAAAGTTTGTTCTCACCCCACATGTATTGCTTTTGCAAAACACTTGAAGATCAAAAGACAGTTTTCAATCCTTTTATGAATGAAAGAGAGAGGTTCCCCCCAGCTACTCTATCCAACCACTCACTCCCCCCACCGTGACTTTGGTAACTTCTTTCAAATGTCCCCTCAGCCTTCACGTCTTCAAGGAAAACAGTCCCAACTTCTCCAATCATTCCTCATAAATGAGTTTTGTCTGTATCCATTTTCATAAACTACTTCTACACTCTCTCCAAGCACGGTGGCACAGTGGTTAGCACTGCTGCCTCACAGCGCCAGAAACCTGGGTTCAATTCCCACCTCAGGCGACTGACTGTGTGGAGTTTGCACATTCTCCCAGTGTCTGCGTGGGTCCCCTCCGGGTGCTCCGGTTTCCTCCCACAGTCCAAAGATGTGCAGGTCAGGTGAACTGGCCATGTTAAATTGCCCGTAGTGTTAGGTAAGGGGTAAATGTAGGGGTATGGGTGGGTGGCGCTTCGGCGGGGCGGTGTGGACTTGTTGGGCCGAAGGGCCTGTTTCCACACTAAGTAATCTAATCTAAGTGTATGGTACCCAGAACTGTACACAATACTCCAGCTAAGGTCTAACCAACATCAGAATAGATTCAGCATTATGTCCCTGCTCTTGTATTCTATGTCTCAATTTCTAAGCCTAGAATTCTGTGTATTTTGCTAACAGCTCTCTACCTTTCCTGTCACATTGAATGACTGCATGCACATATACAGCCAGGTTTGCTTGCTCCTGCACAGTCTTTAGAACAGCAGCCTTTGTTTCACACGGTCTCTTCATGTTATTTATACCAAATAATATCTCACACTTTCCACCACACTGAGCTTCATCTGCCACGATCTGCCCACTCCATCAACTTGTCATTGTATTTTTAAAACATTAAATCATCATCCTCATAATTCTTTAATTCTTCCAAGTTTTGCGTCTGCAAATTTCAAAATTGCCCCATACACTTCAAGGGCTAGATCAGTAATATACATCAGGAAAAGAAAAGACCCACTCTGACCGCTGGCAAACTTTACTAGAAATTTTGCGGCAGTTTGAAAATTTCCATCAACCATCCCAGTTTCCAACCAATTCCAAAATTTGCAGACAAAACTTGGAAGAATTAAAATTATGAGGATGATGATTTAGTGCTTTAAAAATACAATGCCAAGTTGATGGTGTGGGCGGATCGTGGCAGATGAAGTTCAATGTGGTGGAAAGTGTGAGATGATATATTTTGGGATAAATAATGCAGAGAGAATGTAAGAAACAAAGGCTGCTGTTCTAAAGAGTGTGCAGGAGCAGGCAAACCTGGCTGTATATGTGCATGCAGTCATTCAATGTGACAGGAAAGGTAGAGAGCTGTTAACAAAATACACAGAATTCTAGGCTTAGAAATTGAGACATAGAATACAAGAGCAGGGACATTATACTGAATCTATACAGGTGTTGGTTAGACCTTAGCTGAAGTATAGTGTATAGTTCTGTGTACCACACATTTAGGAAGGAGATGAATGCATTGGAGAGAGTGCGCAAAAGTAGTTTATGAAAATGGACCCAGAGAAAGCTCCTTTATGAGGAATGATTGGAGAAGGTGGGACAGTTTTCCTTGAAGATGTGAAGGCAGAGGGAAACTTGCTGTGTCCCGTTCATTCCATGAACTATAAAGTTTTCTCAAGTCTGTTATGTGACACTGTATCCAATGCCTTTTGAAATCCAAGTACATCATGAGCACTATTGCCCTGATCAACCTTCTGTGACCGCTTCAAACAGTCAAACCCAGCAAGTGCGTAACACACAATTTTCCCTTAACAAAGCCATTGCTTTCTCTTTTTAATCAACCCATGTTTTTCCATGTAACTATGAATCCTATCTGAATATTTTTTTCTAGAGATTTCCTCAGCACCAAAGTTAAAGTACCGATCTGATCCTTACAATCCTTTTTTTTTGGAACAGGAACATAATATTTGCAATTCTCCAGTCCTCTGGCACCATCCCCCAAATCCAGGAAAAAGTTAAAGATTATTGCCAGTATCACTATGATTTCTGGTGTCATGACAACTAAATACCAACAGTTCATCCAAACATCTATTTTAAACCCTCCTAACTGAGATTCTTCCTTCGCTCAGAGTCCTGGGCAGCATCTGCCTCAGAGCTAGAGATGAAAAGTGTTAATTTAACATGTCTCATGCCTCCATGAGTGAAACCCCTTTTTGATCCCTAGTTGGTCCAACTCCCCATATTACTGCCCTTTTACAAATGGCATGCTTATAAAAGATTTTGGATTTCACTTTATGTTAGCTGCCAGTCTTTTTTCCTAGCTGCTGTTTGCTTCTCGTATTTGTTTTCACACCTCCCTTCTGAACCTTCGTATTTTGCTTTGTTCTCCATTATATTCATTACCTGGCATCAGTCATAAGCTCACCATTTCTTCTGTAACTTAATAACTTTGTCATCGGAGAGGTGTGGATTTGTTTGTCCGACCTTTCCTCTTTTGACAGAATATACCTTCACTGCGACCAACCATCTCCTCTTTCAGGGTGGCCCAGTATTATTCCCCAGCAACCTTCACCCTCTGTTCTTTTCCCGATTGAAATTGAGTCAATTATTCTTACTCTGCATTGTTCACTGTCATTTTCCACCATCATCCTAACCCTCATAATATAACAACCACTGTCAAAATGCTCCCCACTATCACTAGATCTACTTTGTCCACCTCATTCCCAAGAACCAGGTCCAGCAGCTTCTCTTTTCAGGTTGGACTTGACACAATGCTGTTTGAAATTCTCCTGATCAATCCAGAAACTCCTGTCCCTCCACAGCCACTATCCAGTCTATACATGGGTAACTAAAGCCCTCCCAATATAACTACTTCATGATGTTTACTTGTTTGTAATTTCATTGCAGATTTATTCCTCTACATCCTTCCCACTTTTACACTGAGTTATGGAAGTGCACCCTTGTTTCTCCTTAGCTCAAACCAAACGGATTCTGTCCTTGAATGCTGGTACTGGAATGTGCCCCTTAACCAAAAAAATGCCACTTTTTGTTTCTTTCCTCTCTTTTTCTGAACACCTTGTGCTGAGGAATAATTAACAGGCTCTTCCTTGAGCCAGGTCTCATTATTGCCACAATACCATAATCTCACAAGGCAATCTGCACCTGGAATCCACCAATTATACAACCATACTTCACACTTTCACATACAGCACAGCTTAATACTTCTCTAAACTTCATTTCTTTCTCGGACTACACACGTTAACTTACTATTCTCGATTGTAATGCTATCTGCCTCTCCCAGCATTTTATGCAGCTTTCTCTCCCAATTCTCTAACTTCTCTCCAAAAGCACCAGCAAATTGCCCCACGGGGAGCTCAGTCCCTGTTCTGAAGAAGTCATGTCAGACTCTAAAAGTTAACTATTTCTCTCTCCACAGTTATACCCCGAACTGCCAGGTTTTTCCAGCACTTTGTTTTTACTTCAGTCCTAGGTCTGGTCAAATACAACCTGGTTGCCTTCAGCAGGAAGAAAAGACGTTCCAGATAAAGACATTTCTCATTCATATTTCTCCAGCATTGCTCAGGAAGTTGAAGTTGGAGCCCAGTTATTCCCAAAAAGGATTTCAATGCTTAGATTCAGCAGAATAGTTACTGCTACCCACAGAGCACAGAGAGTACACCTTTCAGTTCATAGAACATAGAAAAATACAGTGCAGTACATGGTCACAACATGTTCCCAACATCTACCTGTATGTGATCCTCTGGTCACAAAGGTCAGGGAGGTCATTTAGCCCCTTGAATCTTCTCTAACAATCATTCCATTAGATCATGATTGATCTCCATCCACCCACCCTGCACAACTGTCCACCAATCTCAGATTTTGAAAGTTTCAGGATTCAGTATGATGATAGAGTCCTTGCTGAAAACCTCCTCGAAAATGCTGACTCACAAGGTTCTGCCCCTTGTAGGCTCTCTCAGAAACCAGTTCCTCTCAATCCCACCTATCAAATCCTTCAATCATGTGAAGTTTCCCGAACACACACTAGTTTGAGATGAAAGCAAGATTGAATATTGATTTGAATTTTTGCCAAACAATACAGGCAACAAAAAAAATACTGAGTATTGTATTTTTGTAAAATACTGATAATTTTTAAATATCAGATGTTTTTAACAGAAGTTGCCCTATTCTTCCAGTGGGTGTGAAAGATTATACAAAAGCATTTCAAATAAGAGCAGGGAAAATCGTGGTGCCTGAGAATTATAACTTGAACCACCTTCCCACCAGCTCTTCAAGTCTGATGGCTTTCTGCGGCATCATACTAGGCTTTATTGAAATATTAAATGTTATGTGTGCTACCAGACAAACAGGTGTCTCATGTTCACTGGAAGATTTGGAAAAAAACAGAGTCAGGAATGCACTTGAAACCTTTGAAGCCCACAACAGGGTGAACACCAAAATGAGAATTTAATTTTTTTTTTACGAGAGTTGGCAGCTCAGAAACAGGCCCACTACAGATAGCAGGAAGAACTTCTGTGGCGCAGTGGTAGTGACTCTACCTCTGAGACAGGTGCCTGTGTTCAACTTCTACCTCCCACAAAGATGTATTATATCATGTTCAAAACAGGCTGATTAAAAATAAATATGCTTTTTAAGGGCTGCTCCCTACTCTCTCAGCTGATGCTTCTATTTCCCTCTTCCTTGTGTACTTATCTAGTGCCTGCTTAAAGGCACACTGCTATTTGCCTCACCTACTCCTGGAGATAGTGAATTCTACCATCTCGCTATTCTCTGGGAAAAGCTGTTCCACCCAAATTTCCCGACTGGATTTACTGGTGACCTTCAAGTATCCTATCTAGACTCAGAGTCATAGCACAGAAACAGACCCTTCAGTCCAACTTGCCTATGTGATCATTCATCCTAAACTAATCTAATCCCATTTGCCATCACTTGGCCCACATCCCTCTAAGCTCTTCCTATTCACATACACCCAGATGCCTTTTAAATGCTGTACCACCACTTCCGCTGGCAGCTCATTCCAAACACGCACCACCCTCTGTGTGAGAAAGTTGCCCCTTAAGTCCCTTTTAAGTCTTTTCCCTCTCATCCTAAACCCATGCCCTTTAGTTCTGGACACCCCATCGCTGGGTAAAGACCTTGGTTATTTATCCTATCTATGCCCCTTATGATTTTATAAAACTCCACAAGGTCACCCCTCCGCCTCTGACTCTCCAGAAAAACAGCTCCAGCCTATTCAGCCTCTACCTCTTGTAGAAAACCTCCAGCCCTGGCAACATCTTTGTGAAACCTTTTCTGAACCTTCTCAAGTTTCACAACATCCTTTCTATAGGAGGGAGACCAGAATTGCACACAATATTCCAAAAATGGCCTAACCAATACTTTTACCCTATCACAATAATTAGTTATTTGGCATCTCCAAATCAGAAGGTGTAATCCAGGTCCCACTCCAAAGTCCTGAGTTCAGAATTCAACAGTGCAACACATTCCCAGTGCCGTGCTTTCAGAGAGAGAGGTACTTCAGGACACATTGATATTTGGACAAGACATTAAGCTGCGGCCCAACCTTCTCCCTCAGGTGGATATGAATGATCCGGTGACACTCTGTCAAAGAGGAGCAGGTGGCTGTTCATCATCCCACCCTCCGGGCCCTGGCTGAGACTTATCCCTCTACCAACATCCCAGGAAGTAGCTCAACGACCTTGTCATTCTCACACGGCTGTTTGTACATTGGCTGCCATTTTCTACATGACAACAAGTACTTAACTGACTGTAAAGCTCTATATATAAAACACAATTAAGATTGCATTTGTATAGCACCTGCTACAATCCCTTTCACCAAGCACAAATCAATTCATTCACATCCTTCAAGTATCTGAATTTCTCACTCTACTTTAGATCATCATTCAACAACAGGAAAAAAATTTAATCTAGAAATTTGGAACAGTCTGGAAGCAAACAGCAGGTTTCAGTGTCAATTGTTCACCATGTATGATGTCCAATCTCCACTTACAATCAATTTCTCAGACCTGGGGAAATGTGGAGAAGCAGGTAGAGAGGAAACTGCTCTGAATGTAAAAACAGCAGAGCACACTCAATGGGGAGAAATTATTTGCTGGGTATCTGACCATTATCATGTTGCTGGACAAGAACATTTAAAGTGCGACAATGACTAAGTTGGTTTGGAATATCCCAAAGTTGCAAAAGGTCCTATTTAAATGCAAACCTTTCATTGATTTCACACAATGAGTTGTTCACATCTGGAAATGGTAAATGAAGCCAATACGTTTTTAAAATGAAAAGATTTACAGGAGTTTAGGAGAAAGACAATAGAGAGGGATTAATTGGATAGCTCTACCAAGGGGTCAGCACAGTCACAATGGGCTGAATGGTCACTCTCCCTCTGTGTTGCAATATTCAATGAAAACTAGTGTCCTCCTCACAGAAATAGATCTAATGCAGGACATATTGGACAATGGAATATTACAGTCTTTCCCTCAGTGATTCTCCGGTCACATCAACACTTCCTACACCCATGTTGTCAGGTGGTCACCTCCCTTGTCCAATTCAAAGGGCTACATGGTCTGTGGGAGCTCAGCAGGCAACAGGGGCCCACTGTCTCTCCCTCAGCATCTGAGAGATCAGCCCAATCCTCAGTCCACTTTCTCGTTGTAACTTCACTGCTCTGAAGTATTAGGAGATTTATCCCATCTTCTCTAACCCAGGACCTCCCAATTTCATGCATTACCATTCCCCACATTCCACAAAAACCATGGAAGCCAAAACGGAATTTAAAACTACAACCTCCTGATGTACCTCCACTTTTTGTTTACTATTTTCAACCTCAGTTTCCTGTGCTGTTCGTCTCAGTGTTGCCTCTAATTTCAAAATATCTAACAGGCTCAGGGACACAGAGCACATCCTGGGATAAGTCAGGGACAACGAGCAAATACCAGTGATATGCCTGACAACTGCAGAAGGAAAATGAGCCACTTTGAAGAACGGAATGTGTGCTACACTACACGGTTAATGATCTGAGCCAAAAGGAGTCTGCTGCAACTACCTGCGACTGGGTAGCACACCCATCACTATCAGGGATCCTATATTGAAGGAATTAACTGGTTCACTACTCAAAGCTAAAGAAAATCAAATTTATAAATAGCTTACCTGAAATAACTCTGCCTCATCCAGCGTAAAAAGTGCTGTGATGTGCAATTTCTCTGAGAGAGTCACGTGCAGGTTGGATGATTCATTGTACAGATACTTCAGGAAGCATTAGCTCAGCACACTCAGTAGGTCTATAAATAATTGACAAAACCAAACAGTCCCACTAAGTGTTGAAGCATGTGGAGGGATCACATATTCAGGCCTGTCTGCCCAGTGACTGGACAGGCACTGGGAGAGTTACCTCAGAAATATGTTCCACCGTAACCACAGAGTACCTTCTCCTCCATTAAGGTTCAGCAACATTTTAGAAATGATTTAGGAAGAGTGGGCATCAGTGGCTAGCCGTGAATTTATTTCAGATGCCTAATTGACCCGGAAAAGATGGGAGTGAGCCCCCCTCTTGGAGGAGCTCCAAACAAAAATGTCTTGTACAATCACAATCTCATATTGATCAGATATTACCCAATGACAGGCCATTAGTGAGACACAAATCCTAATCCTTCCCCCATCAAGCCAGTTATTAGCTTAGTTCAATGCGGAGGGCAAACATTTTCATAACCAACAAGGTTGTCACTCTTCTTGAACATGACAAAGCCTCTAACAGTCAAACCATAGAGGATGAAGAAACTGGTGTTTCTAAAGCGCGTCATTAACACCTAACAACCCAAACTGCCTCATGTGCAACACAAGAGCACTACACCCTTGACTCTAATCTCCAGCATCTGCAGTCCCCACTTTCTCCACAGGAAAACCTCAACCCAGCTGCATGAGTGGGAGAACCAAGAGCTCAAAGACAATAAGTAAAATTGGACTAAGTGGAAAAGTAACATTGCACTTGATCCCATCTGTTTCACGACGGGCTGTTTCAATGAAAATAGATTCCAATAGAGTTACTTTGCAACATGAACAATGGTCACGTGGACAAACATAGCAGCCATTTTACACACAGCAAGACTCCACAATAGCCAATAGGAGGTGGCTCAATCGGTTTTTTGCCATATTAGTTGAGAGAGAGAAAGGTTAACTGTGAAACCAGGTATTCCTCTGATTCCTCAAGCAATGCCATGGGATCCTGAAAGGTCATGTGATCCTCAGTTGAAATGCCCTAGTGAGAGGAAGGCACTGCATTAGAATAAAAAAAACTTTAAAAAGCCAACATCATTTCAGAAAACACCTCCATTATTCAACACAGATGAAACCTGTAGCCCCAGAAATATGAATTTGAATTCTACACCACAGGTTCCTTAGGTGGATACGCAAATGCAGTCCTGAGCAAGTGCTGCACATTCCGGTTGTTTGAAACCAACTTGATCTTCACCGGCCACATGCCAACTCTGATGGACACAAACATTACCATGGCACCAAAAGGAAGACACAGAGATTCTCAATCGGACTGGATTGTCACTGCAAACAATTCAGTCACCAACCCAGTTACTTGTGAGACCTTGTGGTGCACACATTGATTGCTGTCTTTCCCCACAGCTTCATAAAGAACTTCACCATCTTACAACCAAAGGTCATGAACAGCATTACACAAGTTTATTTTTAAGAAAGGCATTTACTGGAAATTCTCATTTAACATTATCAAGTACACTACCATTGCACATTAACATTGTGCTCCAGTTAAACATCTACATTTGCATTGTGTTGTTGCTGTTTCTTAATGCCCCTGTATGCCTGGACATTCCCGTGTAATTCCTAACCTTGCCAGAGATTTGCCTGGGTCTTAAATCTCAGGCAAAGTTGGAGCAGGCCGGCCTGACAGGGACGTGAGGCAGGCAGGCAGGCTGGAGAGAGGCAAGCAGCCTCAGACCAAACATTCTGTACAATATCATTTTGCTTCAAGGTGCGTTGTCTAGGATTCAATTGGCCACTTTTAGCGAGGATTTTCTGTATAAGAAGATTCTACAATGGAAGGAAGAGAGATCTGGAGATATGGGGAAAAGGTGTGAGAAAGAATAATTCAGGAACTTACTTACAAAGAACCACGCTCTACCAAGACAATAACAAGCACAGAAATTGAGGTGATGGCCACTGGGTCAGAACGTTGGGGCTTTCCTGCAGTTTGCAATCAGAAACAATCAGCAGATAGGACACAATGGTTTAGGCAGAGGATCAAATATCACCTTCCTACAGCAGCAAGACCTCAGCAATATACACAGCCATGCCAGTGACAACCACATCCCAAGAATAAATTGCAATAAAATTACCTAGTTGTTCATTGCTGCATATAATTACACATCTGAATTAACTGTCTGAGAACAGATTTCTCATTAATTTTAAATTGCATTAAAAAAAACTTCCACTAAGGTCAAAGAACGCCAATCAAAGCAAAATTCAGGCCATCGGCAAGTTTATTAAAGAATATTTGAGTATGCACCCAGTCAGTAATAGAAACTCTTCACGTCAGCAGTGAGTGCAGTAACAAATGTTGGTGATGTAGTCTCATCACTGCTGTGCTCAAGGGACTTGGACTGGCACGAGCAAAAACACTGAATATTGCTGCTACTTACTGGAGTCTCCAGGAGTTCAACTCCTAACTGATGCCAATAAACAACCATCTAATATTATTTAGTAAAACAGCTCAAAGGAAAATAGCATGATACAGGGGTCACCTCAGCTGCCCCGGGCTGAAGAGGAGAAAGTGAGACTGAGGATTGCTGGAGATCAGAGTCGAGAGTGTGGTGCTGGAAAAGCACAGCAGATCAGGCAGCATCCAAGGAGCAGGAGAATCAATGTTTCAGGCATAAGCCCTTCATCAGGAATGAGGCTTGGGGGCTGGGGCCTGAGATATAAATGGGAGGGGGGGTGGTGGGAGATGGCCGAGAATGCAATAGGTAGATGGAGGTGGAGGAGAAGGTGATAGGTCAGAGAGGAGGGTGAAGCAGAGAAGTAGGAAGGAAGATGGGCAGGTCATGAGGACGGTGCCGAATTAGAGACTTGGAACTCGGATAATGTGGGTGGGTGGGGAAATGAGGCTTAAAAGCTTCAGAGCAGAACAGATAACCTGGGGGGGGGGGGGGGGTGCAGTGAGAGAGAGAGAGAGTGAGAGAGAGAGAGTGAGAGAGAGAGAGTGAGAGAGAGAGAGTGAGAGAGAGAGAGAGAGAGAGTGAGAGAGAGAGAGTGAGAGAGAGAGAGGTGAGAGAGAGAGAGTGAGAGAGAGAGAGTGAGAGAGAGAGAGTGAGAGAGAGAGAGTGAGGAGAGAGAGAGTGAGAGAGAGAGAGTGAGAGAGAGAGAGTGAGAGAGAGAGAGAGTGAGAGAGTGAGAGTGAGAGAGAGAGAGAGTGAGAGAGAGAGTGAGAGAGAGAGTGAGAGAGAGAGT